>NC_066585.1:367471311-368175490 GCF_024323335.1 Lathyrus oleraceus | reverse complement strand
ACTTTGTCATTTCACATTTTTCATACTCTCAATTTTCATAATAACTTTTAGCAGTACTATTGCTTCATCCATTACATGTAGAGGTATCAATTCTTTGACATTTATTATACAATTCTCATACCATATAATTTATTTTTTAAATAAAAATTGTTTTATGTTATATTTTCAAATAAATAACAGCCCATCATTGTGTTTATTACAGACAGTAGTAGGTGTGCAATTATACCTGATTCTAACAGTCAGGTAAAAAGACTAGTTTTTTTTATTCAACATATATGTGACATATTGAAGTTTAATATTTTTTCCGCCACATTTTCTTTTTTTCACTTATTAGGTGTAAGATTTATAATTTCATTTTTTATAGCTAAGTTTCTTAGATCTATCTCGCAACTATTTCAAATGATAAAGTTTGAAACGTAAATATATGCAAATTGTATATTTCTTACTTGTAATATTATTTGGTTTTCTTAAATCTTAAAATAAATTACTGTAGTTCCCTTATGAATTCACCTCCTTCATGAATAAAAATTTAGGTCTTTCCATATATATTTTTTTATGGAAAATAAAAATGATCATTGAAATTTAATAATATCAATGAAATTTAAAGACAACTTTTTCACCTTTATCAAAAAATAATATATTTAATTTATATATAATTTTTTACATTAAATAATTATTTTTGATATTAGTAAAAGTTTATTTCACAACAAGGAAAAAAAGGCCCATATAATAGTTTATTTCAAAAAAGTAAAATATTTAAAATTAAAAAATTTATTTATTTAAAAAATTTATTTCCCAAATTTTATTTTTACAAATAATTGATTATGTCAAATTAAAATTTAATTAATTGGATAAATGTATTTTACAAATTTAAATAAAAAAATGTTGATAACATAAAAGCCCAAAAATTAGTACAAAAAATTCACCTAAATACAAACTTTACTTTACAAATTTACTATATCTCTAATATTTTTGTTAAGCTTAAATAAGTCATTTTCTTTGCTAAAAACATAGATAAAATAAATATAATCAATTTAATAAAGGATATAAGAAAAGCGAGAATCGACACAAAGATTCATACCTGATATCTATACCACTCCCAATAAATATAATCAAGTAATTCATCAATTCGAGCTACTGGTAATTGGAAAATATGCTCATTATATCAAAATGTTGGTTGAGTATAGTGAATCTTTTGAGAAATTCATCCACAACTAAGCTAAATTAAAGATAAAATTAAAGGGAACCTTCATAATATTACTCTTTTACAAAGAGGATAAATATTTTCACAAAATACGAGTGAAATATCTTACAATTTAAGGATGTAATACTTTGCCAAAATATTCACATGGTTTTCTAATAATAGTTTTGTAGAAGATGTCTTTAAGATTCTATATTAACTTAAAGCCACTTAAATGGTAAGCGCATTGTACTATTAATAGTATTTTTTGATATGCGATATATTTGTACATATTATCGGATAATTGGGATGATTAATGGTAATGGCGCATATATTTATATCTCACTTGTAGTTGAATGATCATATTTCATATCAAAACTCGTATGATCTCTTAGTATTAGCAAGTCTGTATAAAAGGTTTCATAATGTTATCCTTCTTATGTATCAAAAAATATATTCACATAGTTTGTTATATTTTAAAATTAGAATATAGTATTAAATAACTAGAATGAGTAACTAATATGCAATCATTAAAAAGCTTCAAAAAAAACATTCAACTTTGAAAAAAAACGACCTCGATCAAATCATATATTGTTTAACGCATTACAGATGGTTGATTTCCTAACAAATTATTATCCCATAACAATTATTTTTTAACTTCGAGATTTCTGCCAAAAAATGATGCTCTTTATCCAAATCCATGTTTGTCTTACTTATCAACAAAATTAATCACCGATCACTCTTCTTTAAAACAAATTCGTTCTTAGAAAATGATGCTTATGTTTTTCCATTAGAACCATCCAAATAATAACATATTTTAATTTTTATAAAATATTAAATAATTACAAAAGAGTAAAAGAAAAATCAATTTAAAGTAAGATAAAGAAAAGTTATTCAATATACAAATTAAGAATTAGAAGTAATAATATGTCCATAAAATAATTTTGTAAGATTTTATTACAATTACTAGCAATTCTTGTACCATGTGTTTACCAGTGATTTTTGATAAACAATCGCTAGTCTTCCAAATTTATATATTTTTGGTAACTCACAGGATCGACTAGATTGATCCTAGGACATGTGTCTTAAGAATTATTATTACGGTGATTTGACTCATGGTTAAGTTTGTTTCTAATTTGTGGATGATGAAAAGTGTATAGACAACGATTCTAAGTGAAACTTATGATTTTATGAACAAAGTAAATGACGATAACTTTGCAGTAAAAGATTTCTTAAAGACAACAAAAAGACTTAGGAAAGGTAAAGATAAATGACTCGAAGTAAATGCTTTAAGTTTTTTAGAAAGTACTGGAAACGAAAACTTTGGCGAAATGTAAATGCAGAAATAAAATGATGATAAATTACTGAAAAGTAAGGGCAATTCGACAGATAAAGAGGAAGTAAAATACTTTAATTTAAACAATTGGTATGAAAAATATAACATGAACGAAACTTATGGTGTTCTTCATACATACATTTTCAGCGTAAAACTCTTTTCTCTCGCTCTGGTACTTTGAGTGTATTTTGTGAATTTCTGTATATCTGTTTGAACACACCCCTTGAATCTAAAACTAAGACCCCAATTTATAGTAACTTTGACCCTAACGGCCTTTACATATATGACTGCCACGTTCACTGTTCCCAAGCGTTGCATATCTTAGATGTTTCCACGTGTTGGTCTGACAAAACGACTTTGTTTAAATTTCAAATACTTCCGCTTGAAGCTTCGACTATGTGAACACCTATGTCGAAGAGAGCTTTATGAAAACCCAAAAAATCTTCTAAGTTCCAGGCTTCGACAGCAAATAATTGCTTACCCACAAAGAGAATTAGACAGCTTCGCCACAACCATTTCTTGCTTATTCTCAAAACTTAATATTTCCAAAGACCTTCAACTATCTGTCAAAATCCCCAGCTAACAAATTACCCCCAAGAAATGTCTATTTCGAATCACTGTAGAAATGGACATTTTTTGCATTTACCAAATTTCGACCAGAGACCTTTCATAGTCCTTAAAGTCCATGTTTGTCAGTTAAACATGATTAACTTTTTCAAAATGTCTCATTAGAACGTGTGCGCAGTTATATGTCATCATGAGTTTCAACTTCCAAGAAAATGAATAGTATTCCCTGTACCCTTTTCTCAGAAAAACTTTCATGTGGCCCACTATCCTAGTAAAGCGTAACCAGTCAGCCTCACATGTTCAGCATTATAAAAGCTCATTTGTCATTTTTCTCTCTCTTTTCACGAAAATCTCCATTTTTCCTCTAAGTTCATCTTCTTCAACCTTTCTGAAAAACGCTTCTTCTTCCCTAAACCCTAATCCTTCAAAATCTCCAAAGTCCATTACAATGTCTTCTGATAAACAACAAAAGCAATCAAAGAACATCAAAGGTGCTGGACCTTCAAAGAGTTCCACTTCCCAGAGCATTCCAACCAGCACAACTATCACTGTTGGGGACCGAGAATACATCACTGCTCCAAAACTTTTGAAAGAACAAAAAGCAATTTTTGCTTCTCAGGTAATGGTTCCTTCCCTTCTTTCTAGAAATGCTTTAGGGTTTCTAGGCCCATTAGTATCTGAAGAACATTTAGAGAAGTGTGCTTAATTTTTTCCTTGTTACCATACTACTAAACCCATAGCTAACAAAACCCTTTCTTCTAAAGACAATGAGGATCTAAACCAGAGAGAGGCTTTTCAACTGGACTTTATCACTGATAGTTTCAGACCCTTTCGGTCTTGTCCAACTCTAGACAAATCCTATCTCGCTTGGTTAACAAAAGTTGAGAAGAAGAAAGCCTCACTTTGGAAAGAATTGGGTATTTTTGACCTAATCCAGATGTCGAACCTGGGATTTAGTTACTGTCGGCCTTTATTACTCTCCAACCTATATTTCTGGGATAGTACCTATAACACCTTTCATCTTCCTTGTGGAATGATGACTCCCACACTTTTCGACATAGCTGCCATTGCTGGACTTCCTCCGACAGGAGAGACCTTCGACCCCTACCAAACTGTGAAAACTTGATTGACTTCAAAGTTAAGAATGCTTCATTTAGTACTTACATTAATCTATATCACGCTGATGGGGAAGAAGTTTCTGATATAGAACATATAGCATTCTTAGGTCTATGGTTGTCCAAATTCTTCTTTTGCTGCAAATCCCTACAAGTTGCTAAGAGATTTTTAACGCTCGCTAACCAATTGCGTGCTGGTCGAAGAGTGTGTTTGAGTGAACTCTTATTGGCTAGTTTGTACGAAAGTCTAGGATCAGCTAGTGCTAAGCTAAAGGAATACGAAGCTGGCACCAATCTATTACTACCTGGGCCTTGTTGGCTTCTTCAATTGTGGCTTAATGCCACTTTCGAATCCTTTTTGCCAACATGAGGAAACGTCGAAGAAGATGCCCCAGAGATAATGAATTGAAGCATTGAGGGCACCAGACTCCTTCGACTAACTCCAGCTGATGATGTTGATAACTTACAAACTTCCCTCACCAAATACACCTTGATGTTCTCGAAGCGTCATCATTTCCTTCCTTCGATGGCTCATTTTTCCAGTCGAACGCATGGTCCTTCCTGGTTTACTGCCTCGCTCGAAGACGTTGTGAAAAATGCCAACACAGAGATCGAAGACATATGGCGTGCCTTTCTCCTTTCAAGGCTACTTGTTTTTAGGATTCTGCTAGTAAAGAGTCATGTGTGTCTGTTGGCTCATCATCCTAATTTTGTCTCTCGACAATTTGGGTTGTGTCAACTTATCCCTTTCTCTTTATTCAAACGAAAGCCCGAGATCTGCTGTGCAGGGACTGAATGGAGCGCTCGAGACATTATCGTCCATAAAGAATTCCATGCCAATTTTGCCGAATTCCAATTAATAGCCTTCCAACCGTCGTTCTATTCCACCAATGGTTTCGCCACTTGGTGGACAGATTTCTATTCCAAGAATATGTTTTCGACTGCTGAAATCAAAGAACGTCTAACGAAGGCTTTTTCATCTTTGTAGGAAAATGTCCCCAAGGATAAGCTTACTCATTCTGCAGAAATCCAAGCATTCCAAAAGTACTTTGAAACTGTCTATAACCCAACGAACATCGTTGACACTGTTTGTTATGCAGCCCCAATTTTAAAAGAAAAAATTGAAAAGCAGATTTCCAAAAGAAAATCTCTCAAAACTGTAAAACCCGAATTGAAATATGACTTGGCCTTTGAGTGCAAACCACCCAAATTTCCAAAGTTACCCAGTGCAGATTTTGCTTTGTCATTTTTTCCCCCTTACCCTTACTGGTTCACGTGTGGGAACATTTTTAACATACTAAAAAATGACCAACAAAAGCCTACAAAAAGAGTAGTTGCTACCAAACATACCTTAGACAGTTTCAAAGGCTTCCTTCACTTTGATTTATCTGCAGTAAGAATTACTTCTTCGACATGTGAAGGTGTGGAATGTTTGGATTTCTCGGTTTTACAACTCCTTTTCGATTTTTACCAGTCTTTTAAACATTTGCATGTTTCGACTAACTCACATCCTTCTTTAGCTGTCGAAAGGAAGGTGGTGAAGAAAGAAAAACCTATGGCGAAGGCTAGTTCGACTACTGCTTCCAGGCCAACTATCTCTTCAAGCCAGGGAATGCCTTCTGGCGCCGCTCCAGAAAAAACGAAGAAGAGTTCAAAGGTATTACATCAAATAACTTCTCTGTCTCTTTCGAATTTCTTTCTAATTATTTATAATTTTCTTTCTTCAGGGTAGTGGCAAGCCTCCCTTGACACCCAAGAAAAGAAAAACCTTTCCTGCCAATATCATTCTTGTCGAAGATGATGAAGAGGATACTCCTCCTACTCCACTCAAGAAAAAACAGAAGAAAAATAAGGCAACGGTTGCCCCTTTCCAACCAAATCAACAACAAGGTGTTAAAACCAACACTCTCCCTCCTCTTCCAAAGAAAACTCCATCCCAGTCTTCTGGTGCTGCAGCGCTGGAGCATATTGGGAGCAATGCCTCTGATCCAGAGGTTCAACAGGTATACTTCGACCTTAAATGTTCTATCGTTCGACAAATTCATATTTTCAATCTAACATTTTATTTTCAGGACAAAGCCACCACTCCCCTCATTTCTACTGCCAATCAAGCGATCCTTCGAGCGGCATGAATCCATCTCCTCCTCCGACAGTCAGCGGTGCTATCCAAAATAAAGGCTCTTCGACTGGAACTCACAATCTTGAAGAAGACAACGCTCAGAACGAAGAAGAAACCTCTTCTCCTGTTGAACATGGTAAAAGAGATTCGAAGCACGTTGACGAGAAGGACTCAATAGGGAAAGAAAACTCTGAGAATACTCCTAGTGATTCTCCTACCAGAGTTGCATTCCCTTCAAATGATGCTGGTGAGGACGATCATGATTCAGATGAAATTGAGGGGTATTTTCGAGAAGATGGAGACATAAATATGGGAGAAGCTGATACTGAGGGAAATCAAACTGGAACTAGTAATGCCAGCGTCGATACGGTCTCAAATCCCACTAAAGTTCGACCATCCATCACCCAGACTTCGCCCATACCACTCACTGAGGAGGAGAAAAGATCTTTAAAACAAAATGATCCCCTCAAGTATGTGACGTTAATGATGGCTCAAAGAGAGTCTTCTTCAGAGCAAAGTATTTATGGAGCTTCGACCCAATCTGGTGCTAGTGCAAACGAAACATCACATGAAGAACTCCTTCAGCAGGTGAAGAAGGCAGTTTTTGATGTAAATCTCTTTGACGAGCTAAGGAATAATGTGGGGGCGAGCTTTAGCATAAAGAAGCTGATAAGCAAGATTAACATCACTGCTTGCCCCACTGATGTAGGTGAAGCCCTTATTGATATTCAAAACCTCATTGACCAAATGTGTGCTGAATATCATAGGGAGGTGGATGCCAAAGCTAAGCTGCTATCGACTGAAAAAGCTCAAGCCATTGAGTTTGACAATTCCCTTCGAACTTCACAAGCTTCTGAGGAGTTAGCCGCTTCCAGAAAATCAGCCCAAGCAGAGTTCGACACTTACACTACTTCGATACGTCTCTGGGAATCTCATATTGCAGAATTGCAGCAAAAGACTTCTGATGCTAAGGCGAAGCAGGCTGCTATCCGAGGCTTGGATAGTACTGAAGTTGATGATCTGGTGAAGCAAAGCGTGGACCACGTCGAAAAAGCTACGACTATGAACGAAGATATTGCATGCCTCAGAGGAGTTCAAGCGGCTGTTCAGTATAAGATTGGCTTTGCGAAGAAGAAATATGATCGGATGAGGGCCACTATTCCTTTTTGATTTCCTCCTGGATTTGCTTTATTCGACTCTTGTTTACTTGTAACTTGATTAAGACGAAAACCATTTTGGCACATATTTTGAGTTTAAATATCTTCACCATTTTGGCCATGATAGTTTTT
This sequence comes from Lathyrus oleraceus, assembly GCF_024323335.1. Classification (NCBI taxonomy): domain Eukaryota; kingdom Viridiplantae; phylum Streptophyta; class Magnoliopsida; order Fabales; family Fabaceae; genus Lathyrus; species Lathyrus oleraceus. Next base: position 368,167,884 of record NC_066585.1, on the reverse strand, counting down.
TACTTACTATGCTGTTATGATTCTAACTTCATGCATAAATGGTTTATACTTCTTTAAGTATTTTCCATTTGCTTTTAGGATTCTTTGATCCTCTGCTAGTTCTTCTATTTTGTATGCATTGTTTGAAAAGGCTTTTAGAATTCGAAAAGGTCCTTCCCAATGTGGAGACCATTTTCCTAATGCCTTATTCTTTCGATCCATAAGCAATATGACTTTCCACACTAAATCATTCATAGTAAAGGTTTTACCTTTGACCCTCTTATTGTATTCCCTTGCTACCCTCTCCTTCTGTCTTCTTAATACTTCTAACGCATGTAACCTTTCTTCGTCCAAATCCACTAGCTCATTTATCATCATTTCCCAATATAAGTCAGATGGAATTTCTCCCTGTCTTTGGATTCTTACTGATTGCAAGTAGACTTTGACAGGTAGTACTGCATCATGTCCAAATGTAAGTTAGAAATGTGTAGTGTTATTGGCTTCTTTAGGGGAGGTTCGACAAGCCCAAAGTGCTTGGTCTAAAGTTTTGTGCCATTTTTTTGGCTTTTTCCCTACATGCTTTTTGATTAGCCCAATTATTACTTTGTTGGCTGCTTCAACTTGCCCATTGGCTTCAGCATAATAGGGTGTGGATGTTAACAATTTGAACCCCATTTCCTTTGCAAATTCTTGCATCTTTTGACCAGTAAAAATTGATCCTTGATCTGTTGTTATACTTTCTGGGATTCCAAATCTGTATAAAATTTGCCTTTGAATGAATTCGATAACAGTTTCTTGATCCACATTTACTAAAGGTACTGCTTCAACCCATTTAATGAAATAGTCAATTCCTACAAGTATGTATCTTTGACCTTTGGATGAATTGGGTCTAATTTACCCAATTAGATCTAATGCCCAACCTCTGAAGGGCCAAGGCATAATAATTGTATGAAGTTCACTTGCAGGAGCATGTTGAATTCCTGCATGTATTTGACATTCTTGGCAACCCTTAGCAAACTCTATACAATCTTTTAACATGGTGGGCCAATACATTCCATATCTGAAAAGCAACCATTTCATCTTATGGCCTGCCTGATGTGCTCCACAAGCTCCACTATGTACACTAGATAATGCCAAGTAAGCTTCGCTTTCTCCTAAGCATTTCAACAGGACCCCTTCAGAGGTTTTCTTGAATAATTCATTCCCTATCAATACATAAGATAAAGCCCTGTACTTGGTTTTTCTTTCTGTGTCTGTCGAAGGGTCCTTGAGATAATTAATAATTAGATTCCTCCAATCTGTATCTATCAAGGTATCAATGGCCAAAACTTCAAACTCCTCTTTGTTAGCATATCCTAACTGGGTGCTTTCCAAATCTGTCGGAGATAATCTGGCAGCCATTGCCTTTCCTCTTACTTCGACAAGTTCTTCTAGCTTTTCTTTTGAAATTCTATACCCTGAGGCTATTTGTGCTAAGTCATTAGCCTCTTGGTTTTTTATTCTAGGGACATGTTTTATGTCGATGTATTCGAATTTTTTGAGTAACCTATTTGCAATGACGAAGTACATAATCAAATTTTCTTTTATACATTTGTACTCCTTCGTCAGTTGCTTGATTACTAATTCTAAATCTCCTTTAATTTCGACCCTAGTTGCCCCCAATTCCAACAAAGCCTCAAGTCCTGCAATAAGAGCTTCATATTCTGCTTCGTTGTTGGAACAAAGGGGACCTTCAATTCTATATTTGAGTTTTGTAGGAATTCTGTCAGGAGAAATTAACATTATCCCAACCCCACTTCCATTCTTATGAGTGGAACCGTCGAAGAATAATTTCCAAGGTTTCAACTCAACTTGAAATTGAGGATTTTCGACCAGTGCATGGTCTACAATAAAATCTGATACTATTTGTCCCTTCATTGCCTTTAAAGGCATAAATGTTAGAGAGTATTCAGTGAGCACTAAAGCCCATTTGCCAATTCGACTGTGCATTATTGGCTTAGATAACATATACTTGATGACATCAAAATGCGAAGAGACGTATAAATCAATAGGTTTTATATAATACTTGAGTTTAGTACAAGAGAAATGCAAACAAAGACACAACTTTTCTATTGAAGTGTATCTAGTTTCTGCATCATTTAAAACCCGACTAAGGTAATACATGGCTCTTTCGATGCCACCTTCATTCTCTTGCGCCAACATGCTACCTATGGTAGTGTCGGAAGCTGATATATACAGTCTCATAGGCTTCTTTCCACATGGTGGTGCCAATATAGGGGGATTCGTCAGATAATGATTGATCTTGTCGAATGTCTTTTTATGTTCATCATTCCATTCGAACTTCCCTTGTTTCAAGCGCAAAAGGGGAGAGAAGGCTTGAGTTCGACCACTTAAATTCGAGATGAATCTTCTTAGGAAGTTTATCTTTCCTAATAGTGATTGCAGTTCTTTTTTGGTTGATGGTGCTTTGGTCTCCATAATAGCCTTCGTCTTGTTCTAATTGATTTCTATCCCTTTTTTGTGGACCACAAAGCCCAGAAAATCTCCAGCCTGCACAAAGAATGCACACTTAAGAGGATTCATTTTTAAGCCATGCTTTCTCATTCTTTCGAATGATTGGCTGAGATGGGATAGATGATCTTCATCTGACGTAGATTTTATCACAATGTCATCTATGTATACTTGCATGAATGTCTCTATATAATCATGAAATATAGAATTCATTGCTCGCTGGTATGTTGCCCTAGTGTTTTTTAGGCCAAAAGGCATGACTATCCACTCATAAGTGCCTATTGCCCCTGGACATCGAAAAGCTGTTTTTGAAACATCTTCTTCTGCAATGAAAATCTGGTTATAGCCAGAATATCCATCAAGCATGCTGAGATACTCATAGCCTGCGGCTGAGTCAACCAACATCTCTGCCACAAGCATTGGGTACTCATCCTTAGGGGTTGCTGCATTTAGATCACGAAAATCTATACATACTCGCAAAGAGCCATTTTTCTTGATAACATGGACAATATTAGCAATCCAATCGACATACCTTGTGGTCCTGATGAAATTGCAACGAAGAAGTCTTTCGACCTCTTTTTTTATCTTTGTGAGGATTTTTGGTGCGAATCTTCTTGGAGTCTGCTTGATGGGCTTCCTGCCATCCTTTATAGGCAGCTTTAATTCGACCAGGTCCCTCTTCAAACCAGGAATCTCGTCGTAATCCCAAGCGAAGCAGTCTTTGTTCTTCCTTAGTAATTCAATAACTCTCACTTTCAACTTGGGGTCCAGTTTAGCACTGATGTAGGTAATTCTTTTTGCACTTCCATCTCCGAGATCGATCTCTTCGGAAGGATCTTGTGCTAACATCTTTGCGCTTGACGTTACTGGATCTTTTTCAAATCCCAGAGGCTCTTCGTCGTAGATGGTGTCCAACCTCTGTTCTGCTAGTTCCACAGGTACTTGTTCGTCAGGGGTTTTTGGTCTAAAGAACTCCCCTGGTCCTGTATTACAGATTTCACCATATGTGGCTTTGTTAGCCATGTTTGTTATCTCGACTTCGAGAGCCGCTTGTCTTTTGTTCTCAGCCATGTAGGCCGAAATCTTTTCGAAGAAAGAAGACTCATCCATAGTACAAGTCTTCATCCCATCCTGTTGGCCGTATTTCAGATGATTCTCCTATTTCTGGGTCTCCCGTAATCTCCCTATCCCACTGAAAGCCATTTGGGTGGAGAGTCAAGAAGTACAAGGCATTTTTATTTGGGGCGTAGCCTTCTTCCGCTGGGTAACATGGTCCTATGTGCGCCAAATTCCTGTCGAAGTTTCTCTTGTCCACATGGTTTACTTCTGCCCTGAAGTAACTTTGGTCAGCTTCAACATTCTCTACCATGCCATCTTCTCTCCAGATAGATATTCTTTGATGCATGGTCGAAGGGACCGCTCCTATTCCATGTATCCATTCTCTCCCCAGTAGTAAGTTGTAATTTGCTTTTGCAGGTATTACCATAAACATCGTTGGTCTTGTGATTGACCCAACAGTTAAGTCCATTTGTATGATGCCCAACGTCTGTCCAATCTTACTTTCATAATTTGACAGTACCATGTTGTGAGGTTTGACGTCAGTGTCGAACATCCCTATCTGTTTTAACATAAATTGGGGCATCAAATTGAATGTTGCTCCCCCGTCCACCAAGACTTTATTCACTCCCACATGTCCAACTTTGGCCCTAATGTATAGGGGCTTGAGGTGACTCTGCATCCCCTGGTGCGGCCTTTCGAACATAGCGTTCTGTTCTTCGACAACACCACTGTTCAGAACATAATAACACGCTGGTTGATGCTTCGCCATCTCCGCTGCGTTCGCTTCCTCATTATCTTCGACCTTTGTTTCCTGGTTATACTCGTACGGCAGGACTGAGACCATGTTACAATTCATATTCATAGAAGACACTCCGTCGGACTCGAAATCATCTGTGAGCATTTCCTCTTCTTTCGCTTGTTCCTTTTGAACCTTCTGAGTTATGTTTTCATCTGTAAATAACTTTCTTCCTACGGGTGGTTTGGTCGAATCCATGATATTTGGGGGATTCTTGACGCTGCTGGATTCTCCAGTTTCTTTTTTATTCATTTCTCTTTCTTCTTTCCTCATCCTTTGATGCCTTCTCCATTGGGATCTTGACATAGGGTTCTTTCCTTTGTAATTTTCTAGCCTGATCGCCTCTCTTTTGGACGCCTGAAATTGTTTTCTGTACGCCCACGAGGTTCTTTCTCCATCTTCGAAACTCCTCCACTTTCCTTTCTTTGGTCCCGCCTGAGTCCACTTGTCCTCAGGGAATTCTGCTGGCAATTTAAACATGACTCTTTTCGCCCTTGGGTGAGGGCTATCTGGCCTCCTAGGTGCTCCCCTCTTGTCGAAGCTATACATGTTTGGATTTCCTCCATATCCGTCCCAACCTTGGTCATATGGGATTCTTTCGAATGCTTCGGCCAATTCTCTATTGTACACTGCCCCACACCTAGGACACATCAAACATTCTGTTTCATATTTGTAGCAACGCACAATGAAACCCAGAAGGCTTTCTCCTGGTGTGGGATACACCTTCTGCAATTGGCTTTCTTTCCTCCAGTTTCTCTCGGTCTTTGTTCGTTGCCATCTCTTGTAATCCTCAACCACCCTTCGAGATATCCTGATGTTGCATCTTGGGCACAGCAACATGTCAGCATTCTTTTTGTGACATCTCCAGAGATACTCACGTAGGCTTTCGTTGGCTTTGGGATAGCCAAACTTCATCCCTTCTTGCTCCATCTTCAAATATTCCTCCACTTCCTCCATTTCTGGGGGGTTTGGTTCAGGTCTACCATGTTGACACCCAGACTAGCGCCATCAGTGATTGAAATTGCTTCGAACTTGTTTCTTAGGCCCTTAGCAGCCTCGGTTGTTTTCCCTTTAAGACCTTCAGTGATCCCTGGTTCGACGTTAGCAACCTGTTTACCTTTGACAGAAGTTCCAAATGTCGTTACTTAGGCCATCAGTAGCCTGCTTTCCATCCAGCGTGTAGCCTCCAATTCCTGTTGCTTTTACAGCCTCCACTTCCCTTATGTCAACCATGTTGATTTCGACAGGTTCAACATAGTTGGTCTCAGCAACGTTAAGGGGATCGGTATCAACTTTCATCTGGTTTTTTCCTTTGTCGGTGAACTTGAGGCAGCTATCTCTGATTGCGTTATGAATAAGATCCCTGAAAAGAAAGCATTGTGAAGTTTTATGGCCCAAAAAACTGTGATATTTACAGAAACCTCGTTTCTTTCGTTGTTCTAACGGAGGAATCTTGGTATTAGGAAGCACTATCATTTGGCCATCTTTTACTAATAGATCGAAGATCTCGTCACATTTGGTAACATCAAATGTGTAAGTCTTTTTGGGAAATCTCTCGTTCTTTTCAGTTTCAACAGGATTTCTGCCATTCGACGGTGTAAGTAATTTGCAAGCGTAGGGTGGTGCTTCTTTTAATTCTGCCAAATCTACTTCGAATTCCTCAAGACCATAGGGGTCTTCAGCATTTTAGACTCTTCGTCTTCGAATTCGACATAAGCAACCCTTTCTTTCTTATAATTCTTATTCGCTCTGGCCTTTTCAGATTTGAAGCGTTCGACCTGCCGAACCCTATATGCTAATTGGGCCATGTCTCTTAGATGCTGGGTGTCTAACTTTTTCCTGATGGAATAGTCCAGACCTCCAGCGGCCATTTCGACCAACTCGTGTTCAGGCACTATTGTAAAGCATCTAGACGTTAACAAACGGAACCTATTCAGATAATAATCTATAGGTTCGGTGAATTTTCTCTTGATGCTGGCTAATTCCTTAAGGCTTATCTTAGTTTGGCCCATGTAGAATTGTTCATGAAACAATCTTTCTAACTGGGGCCAAGCATCTATGGAATTTGGTGGCAGAGTCATAAACCACATGAAGGCGTTCTTTGTTAAAGAACTAGGGAAATATTTCATCCTCAAGTTCTCACTATCGCCAAATCCCCTGCCTCAGTCATGTATTTGGCTATATGCTCTATAGTGGATTCACTAGTATCCCTTGAGAATTTGGTGAACTTAGGGATTTTGCAACCCTTTGGTAATTCTGTTTGCAAGACATATTCTGATAGAGGAGAAGAATAATTTGGCCGTCGAAGTCTTGTGTTTAGACCATTCTGGGCCATGATTCTCTTTATCATGCTGGTTAGGTCATTCTCCATCATGTTTTCCCGCCTGACCCTATGAATTACTTCGTCTGCGTCCTGGTCTCTATTAACCATTATCACTCTCCTAGGTTGTTCTTCGGGGACTTCCCGTCGAATTGGCTGTTGTTCCAATCTTGCCCCCGTGATTCTTTCGTCAGGGGCTTGCCTTTATGGTCGAACCTGATCTATCGTTGGTTCTTCTCCCTGGATTATAACCTGGTTTGGCATGCGTCGAACAACAGGTTGTGGGGCGCCTAGAAAATCTGCTATGCGTCCCATCTGTGCTAACAATTGTTGGTATGTTTGGGCATTGTCAGTATTAGTCCTATTCACATTCTGTGTTAAAGGAGAGAAAATGGTATTCATTTCTCTGGCCAGAATTCCTACCATATCATGGTTACTGGCATCCATTTGTTGTCTAAAGGCTGCCTGATTATTCGTTGTAAGGGTAGGTAGTAGGGTGGGGATTCCTTGTGATTGGTTATTTCGACCTACATGGTTCATGCCAGATCCAGAATTTTGAATTGGCGAAATAACCGTATTATGTGGTTGAGTATATATGGAAGAATTGTTTTGAAGCCCTGCCATGGCAGTTGATGGCATTCCATTAGGGTAATCTCTCACAGGCCTAAAGTTTTCGAATCCGGGTGGCCTAGGGGTTGAAACTACAGAAGTATCTGCCGCGCCTGATATGATAGACATTACTGTCGAATTATGCAAGGCCATGGATCCAGACGTTGGTATGGCCTGTGCATTAGGGATTTCAGTGGATACATTAATCGAATTCGCTCCGATTGTACCCGTTCCCTGGGGGGAGAATTGTTCCCCTTGACTGGTTGTATTAACCATCTTTTTTGGGTTTTTTCTGTTGGTTATAGGTTGTGAATTGTTGGCTATCCTGCCACTTCTAAGGATCATACAACACTAATTTTTAAACCAAAAGAATAACGACAATTTTGCGAATTGTAAAACAACTATTGTAATCAACAATTCTTTTGACACTGTCCCACCGGGTGTGCCAATTTGTTTACCAGTGATTTCTGATAAACAACCGCTAGTCTTCCAAATTTATATATTTTTGGTAACTCACAGGATCGACTAGATTGATCCTAGGACACGTGTCTTAAGAATTATTATTACGGTGATTTGACTCATGGTTAAGTTTTTTTCTAATTTGTGGATGACAAAAAGTGTATAGACAATGATTCTAAGTGAAACTTATGACTTTATGAACAAAGTAAATGATGATAACTTTGCAGTAAAAGATTTCTTAAAGACAACGAAAAGACTTAGGAAAGGTAAAGATAAATGACTCGAAGTAAATGCTTTAAGTTTTTCAGAAAGTACTGGAAACGAAAACTTTGGCGAAATGTAAATGCAGAAATAAAAATGATGATAAATTACTGAAAAGTAAGGGCAATTCGACAGATAAAGAGGCAGTAAAATACTTTAATTTAAACAATTGGTATGAAAAATATAACATGAATGAAACTTATGGTGTTCATCATACATAAATTTTCAGCGTAAAACTCTTTTCTCTCGCTCCGGTACTTTGAGTGTATTTTGTGAATTTTTGAATATCTGTTTGAACACAACCCTTGAATCTAAAACTAAGACCCCTATTTATAGTAATTTTGTCCCTAACGGCCTTTACATATATGACTGCCACGTTCTCCGTTCCCTAGCGTTGCATATCTTAGATGTTTCCACGTGTTGGTCTGACGAAACGACTTTGTTTAAATTTCAAATACTTCCGCTTGAAGCTTCGACTCTGTGAACACCTATGTCGAAGAGAGCTTTATGAAAACCCAAAAAATCTTCTAAGTTCCAGGCTACAACAACAAATAATTGCTTACCCACAAAGAGAATTAGACAGCTTCGCCACAGTCATTTCTTGCTTATCCTCAAAACTTAATATTTCCAAAGACCTTCAACTATCTGTCGAAATCCCCAGCTAACACCATGAAAATCCAAAATTAGAACAAAACTCAGAATGAAAAGTTCGTAACTAATTTCGTATAAATTATATTTTATTAAGGAAAAGGAATAAATTACAATAAATATAAGTAATGAAAAATCATTTAAAATTTAAAAATTAGAATCAATAATATCTTTATCAGATAACAATTATAAAGTTTCCTACAAATAATAAAAGGTATTATACAAATTAAAAAGGATGACTTAAAAGTAAGAAAATCCTAAAAATTACTATATAAGATTATACAATATATATATATATATATATATATTATATATATATATATATATATATATATATATATATATATATATATATATATATATATATATATATATATATATATATATAATATATATATATATATATATATATATATATATATATATATATATATATATATATATATATATATAGAGAGAGAGAGAGAGAGAGAGAGAGAGAGAGAGAGAGAGAGAGAGAGGAGAGAGAGAGAGAGAGAGAGAGAGAGGAGAGAGAGAGAGAGAGAGAGAGAGAGAGAGAGAGAGAGAGAGAGAGAGAGAGAGAGAGAGAGAGAGAGAGAGAGAGAGAGAGAGAGAGAGAGAGAGAGAGAGAGTGATTCATCCTTCTCAACATTAAGATAAGATAGTTTTTATTGTTATATAGAGATAGATATATTTTTCATTATGTTTTTGAGAAAAACACAACTTTGTCATTTCACATTTTTCATACTCTCAATTTTCATAATAACTTTTAGCAGTACTATTGCTTCATCCATTACATGTAGAGGTATCAATTCTTTGACATTTATTATCTAATTCTCATACCATATAATTTAATTTTTAAATAAAATTGTTTTATGTTTTATTTTCAATTAAATAACAACTCATCATTGTGTTTATTACAGACAGTAGTAGGTGTGCAATTTTACCTGATTCTAACGGTCAGGTAAAGAGACTAGTTTTTTTTATTCAACATATATGTGACATATTGAAGTTTAATATTTTTTACACCACATTTTCTTTTTTTCACTTATTAGGTGTAAGATTTATAATTTCATTTTTTATAGCTAAGTTTCTTAGATCTATCTCGCAACTATTTTAAATGATAAAGTTTGAAACCTAAATATATGCAAATTGTATATTTCTTACTTGTAATATAATTTGGTTTTCTTAAATCTCAAAATAAATTACTGCAGTTCCCTTATGAATTCACCTCCTTCATGAATAAAAGTTTAGGTCTTTCCATATATATTTATTTTTGTAAAATAAAAATGATCATTGTCTTTCAATTATTTATCTATAAATTAAGGTTACCTATGATATTTTTGGTCAATGGGTTAAGGAAATTCAACAAGGAATTGTGTCTCACAAAAAATCAGATGCGTCAAAGATATTGTCGTCAAGGAGGTTTCTTACCCCGATTGGATCACATGCTCCAACTTGCGTAAACAGTTGTGAAACTTGCACTACCTGCACACCAGTTCTTTTACCAGGCCCCCCACCAGAATCAGAGGTGTGGAAGTGCAAATGCAAGGATAAGCTATACGATCCAATTGGTTAATATTTATTTATTTTTAAGTTTTAAGTAATTTTATCAATTTACGATTAATAATTGAGACTCCTCTCTATGATAAGTAGTGTCTTCTTTTCAGTTATATGTATGGGTTCTCCATGCTTATGAATGTTTGGTTTATGGGTTTTGAGTTTATTTTACACATTGAGCCTTTTCCCTCTTTTGTTGCAAAGAGTTAAATAAAAATTGGGAAAGAAATTATCTAATGAGTTGAATATTAGTTATTTTACAATTTAAGTTTTTATTTTATTTGTTATAATAATGTGTATATTTAATTTGTATTTAATGATTAATTAAGTTTGTTAATCATAAAAAGATACAAAAGTTACAAGTAGTACAAAAATTAGTCTAAACCACGTAAAGAGAAAAAAGGTTAGTATTATAGAGTTTAATAATATCAATGAAATTTAAAGACAAAACTTTTCCATCACTATCAAAAAAGATATATTTAATTTGTATATAATTTTTTATATTAAATAATTATTTTAGATATTAGTAAAAGTTTATTTCTTAACAAGAAAAAAAAGCCCATATAATAGTTTATTTCAAAAAAAGTAAAATATTTAAATTGAAAATATTTTTTTATTTAAAAAATTAATTTACCAAACTTAATTTTTACAAATAATTTATAGTGTGTGAATTTTTTTTTAATTAATTGGATAGATGTATTTTACAAAATTAAATAAAAGATACAATAAATGTTGATTTCATAAAAGCCCAAAAATTAGTACTAAATAATTCACCTAAATACAAATTTTATTTTACAAATTTAATATATCTCTAATATTTTTGTTAAGCTTAAATAATTCATTTTATTTGCTAAAAACATAGATAAAATAAATATAGCCGATTTAATAAAGGATGTAAAGGAAAGCGAGAATCGACACAAAGATTCATACCTGATATCTATACAACTCCCATAAAATTGAAATCTTATATATAGGCCATGCATGTCAAGTAATTCATCAATTCGAGCTACTTGTAATTGGAATATATAATTATTATATCAAAATGTTGGTTTAGTGTAGTCAATCCTTTGAGAAACTCATCCACAACTAAGCTAAATTAAAGGTAACTTAAAGGGAACCTTCATAATATTACTCTTTTACAAAGAGGATAAATATTTTTACAAATACTAGTGAAATATGTTTGAATGAAAGGATATAATATTTTTCCAAAATATTCACATGGTTTCTAAGAATAATTTTCTAGAAGACGTCTCTAAGAATCTATATTAACTTAAAGCCACTTAAAATGCTCATTATATCAAAATGTTGGTTGAGTATAGTCAATCTTTTGAGATATTCATCCACAACTAAGATAAATTAAAGATAAAATTAAAGGGAGCCTTCATAAGACTACTCTTTTAGAAAGAGGATAAATATTTTCACAAATACGAGTGAAATATCTTTCAATGAAAGGATGTAATACTTTGCCAAAATATTCACATGGTTTCTAATAATAATTTTGTAGAAGGTGTCTTTAAGATTCTATATTAACTTAAAGCCACTTAAAATGGTAAGCGCATTGTGCTATTTATAGTATTCTTTGATATGCGATATATTTGTACATATTATTGGATAATTAAGTTGGTTAATGGTAATGGAACATATATTTATATCTCCCATGTAGTTGAATGGTCATATTTCATATCACAACTTGTATGATATCTTAGTATTGGGAAGTCTATACAAAAGGTTTCATAATGTTATCAAAAAATATATTCACTTAGTTTGTTATATTTTAAAATCAGAATATAATATTAAATAACTAGAATGAGTGACCAATATGCAATCATTAAAAACCTTGAAAAAAAAACAATCAAGTTTTTTTTAAATGAACTCGATCAAATCATATATTGTTTAACGCATTATAGATGTTATAGATGGTTGATTTCCTAACAAATTATTTTTCCATAACAATTATTTTTTAACTTCAAGATTTATGCCAAAAATAGAAGCTCTTTATCCAAATCCATGCTTTTCTTAGTTATCAACAAAATTAATCATTGGTCACTCTTCTTTAAAACAAATTCGTTCTTAGAAAATGATGCTTATGTTTTTCCATTTGAACCATCCAAATAATAACATATTTGAATTTTTATAAAATATTAAATAATTACAAAAGAGTAAAAGGAAGAAATCAATTTAAAGTAAGATAAAAAAAGTATTCAATATAAAAATTAAGAATTAGAAGTAATAATATGTCCATAAATTAATTTCGTAAGATTTTATTACAATTACTAGCGATTCTTGTACCATGAAAGTCCAAAATTAGAACAAAACTCAGAATGAAAAGTTCGTAACTAATTTCATATAAATTATATTTTATTAAGGAAAAGGAATAAATTATAATAAATATAAGTAATGAAAAATCATTTAAAATTTAAAAATTAGAATCAATAATATTTTTATCAAATAACAATTATAAAGTTTCCTACAAATAATAAAAGGTATTATAGAAATTAAAAAGGTGGACTTAAAAGTAAGAAAATCCTATGAATTTCCTTAAATATATAAATTTCTATTAATTAAGATCAATTGAGTTCCTATGTGCTCTAAAAGTTGCAGATTGGGATAAACAGAGTAAATAGTGAGTTCAGGTTAACTTAATTAATATTAATTGGAACTGACCTTTTATTAATTGGGACATTTTGGTAACACTAATAATGGGTCAATAGCTCCGGTAGAACAAATATTACAAGTTGGTGCCACTTGAGATATTTGTTTCTACCACTCCACCCACTTACTAACCACACAAATAAGCATGGCCACTTGTTAGTAACCTTGACCCACTCACCACCACATTTTATAACACACTTGCCTTGTGGATATGTATACGTAGAACCATCAGATGGAAAGAAGAAAAGGATAGAAATAAAGAAGTAGAGAGAAAGGGAAAAATAGAAGAAGAGAAAACAAGGCTAGTGAAGAAGTAGAAGAAGGAAAGCTTGGAAAGATCAAAAGTTTGGAACCAACACCATCATCTTCATCCTCATCTCATCCTCCACAACTTCTCCTCTTCAATTTCTTGAGGTGGGTTCTAGTTAGAAACCCTAGGTTTATAGAAGATTAGGGTTGTACAATTATAGAGAAATCATGAAAATTCATGCTATATGATGAATATATGCTTTCTCTTGTTGATTTCCATGAACATGTGCCTTGATGTGTTTTTATGATTGTTATGATAATATGATTTGTTATGGTTATGTTGTGATGTTGGAAATCCTTGTGGTTATGAACTTGGGATTCTTGTTATACATGTGTTTATGAGCATGTAGTGAGATGGATGTGTTGGAAGAAGGAGCGTGGGTTTAATTGGAAATGGAGTTACAGAGGAAAATGGGGTTCTAAGAAGTGGAAAAATGAAAATGTGGGTGAACCAATCGATTGGTCCCTGTCATCAATCGATTGACAATCTTTTTGTTTTGCAGAAAAATGAAATTTTAATAGGACCAATCGATTGACACTGCATGACAATCGATTGCTAAAACTTGTTGTATATGAACAGTGGAAAATTTTAGCAGGATCAATCGATAGACACTCAACAAACTTTGAAAAGTAGAAATGTGAGAGGAACCAATCGATTAGGCCTCCCCAACCAATCGATTGACTTAAGTTAAAAACTTCAAAATCCATTTCTTAAGTGTTTCTAAATGAATTCTTCCATCCATTAATCAATTGTGATGCTATGCTTATGTTGAATACGTACTAATGGTGAAAATTACATGATGAATATAGTGAGTTAACCTAGGATTGAAATTAGGTCACGAGTTAAGTTTATAATCTAGATAATATGAGAATACGGTATTCATTCGTACGACGCTTATGTGGAGGTCGTGGACAAATTGTTTCCATGATTGAGAATGAGACGCATTGTATGGAACATGCCATGTTATTATTTGTGTATTATGGTGAATGAAGTCACCTGTGATTGGTGGATTTTGTTATGGTTCGTGGAACCAATGATTTGTGAAATCGATCATGTATTCAGAATGTGTATTTTATGTGACGGTGCATATCTCTATTTTGGTATGCTTAGATGAGTAAGCATTGGGATGTGAGACCGATGATTCGATCCTCAATTGGGTTTGAGCCCCAACTATGGCAGACATGGGGGAAAGGTGGACACCTAAGTGGGAGGTAGCCCGTACGGTGAAAGATACCCTAAATGGGATAGAGGCCCATACGGGTGACGGTCGCTTGAACTGGGGATTAAGCCTCATAGAGGACCCAATATCCAACGCGAAATTAGAATCATACGAGCATGCATGAACTGGGCCTGGCTTAGATGTAAGTCCGTTTGGGAATTGATGTTTCGTGATCTGAATAATGATCTTGTTTGAGTTGCGAGAACTCAGGTGCATGTTGCCATACATTGCGAGTTAGTTTCCCCATCACTCAAGTCTTTGTTCCCTTGTTGACTTGAGTTGAACATGATTTGAACATTGATTAGAAAACCTTATAGAGCCGAGTGGACCCATAAGATAGGGAACCCACTGAGATTATTATCTCACCCCATGTTATTGATTATTTTTCAGGTGGTTCTGAGCAGGATAAGGGTAAGGGCAAGATAGAGTGATGTCTTGCTTACCTGAGGACTGGATGGCTTTTTCCGCTATGTAGATATTTTTGAGATCATTTGTAATGATCTAGACCAATAGTTTTATTTTAGGCACTTTTGTGTATATTTTGTGTCATGTTGTATTTATTTAGGGCATGTATCTATATATGTACACTGTGCTGTTAGGCGCTTATGTATTTTAGTACCGGTTTTACACTATGTATAATATGTATTCTAGACATATATTATATATAGGTGTTACAATTGGTATCAGAGCAGGTTGTATCCTTGACCTAGCCATGAAATATTATAAGTATTTCTTTCTGCCTCATATGTGGGTTGTCATCATTGTCCTTGGTGTTATATTCATAAAATTGAGCTTGATCAACTTAATCCTATTTGTATGACATTAGGGATCATGACTGGCAGACGGAGGTCGCGGTAAACTCAGAACTCAGAATTCAGATTCCGAACCGCCAAGTGATAGTGAAGGTTTTCAATGGCCTCAGTTTGTGCAACCGATGCAGCAACCGCCGAACCAGTTCGTGCAACAGAGAAATGCAACAGTTGTATGGTGGTCAGCAACCTCAAATGACTCCACAAGAAGCTGCGGGTGCTGATTTTTGGTGTTTCTTTCGCATGAACCCTCTTAAGTTTCATGGTGGATTAAATCCTGTGGAGGCTTATGGGGGGACACTCAACATAGAAAGAGTGTTCCCTGACCGTGTAGGGGTGCAAAGACAATGTATTGTGACTGAGAATAATTTGAGAAGGGTTCAAGATGAGATTGATCAGTATAGGGTTGGCCAGATGAACCAGGGAGGACCAAGTCATCAGTTTAGGTCTAGACCTCGACCCTTCAAAAGAAGGCAAGTGCAACATTTAAGACCTAACCATCCTCCGCAACGTCAAGTATGTAAGAAGTTCCATTTCGGAAGATGTATAGCTGGTGTAATTAGGTGTTTTAAGTGTCAAGGAGAAGGTCACATGTCTAGGGAATGTCCTCAGAATAAAAATCAGATGCAGGGGAGGAGCGCCGATGGAGTTTATACTTTGGATGCAAGGAAGGCTAAGAGCAACAATGCCTTAATTGCCGGTACGTGTCTCGTCAATAATCATCCTTGTTTCATATTGTTGATTGTGGGGTGACACACTCTTTTGTATCAATTCGGTGCATGAAGCGTCTTGGATTGGAAGCAATCCCCCTTGTCTCCTCCTATGGTGGTTACTACCGCCATGGATGAAGTGGTTGAGACACCGTTGATTTGTGAAAATTGTTCGCTCTTAATGAATGGTAGAATTTTCCAGATTGATCTTATTTGTTTACCATTTAAGAAGGTTGATGTGGTTTTGGGGATGGATTGGCTTCCCGCTAATTCAGTGTTTACTGGATGTGAAGAGAAGTTGATTATTGTTTCATCTAGTGAAGCTGCTCCAAATGACGTACTAACTACTATCTTGGAAGGTACAGTTGGTGTGGTTAATTTCTTATTTGAGAATGAAAAGTCAGTTCTCTTGGTTCTTACCAAGGAACCTAGCGATAATCTGAGTGTTACGCAAATCCCTGTTGTTTGTGAATTTCCGGAAGTTTTTCCTTAGGATGTCTCCTCTCTTCCTCCTAAAAGGGAAGTGGAATTCTTTATTGATTTGATACCTGGGACGGCTCCAATATCCATATCTCCGTATTGCATGGTGCCACTAGAGTTGAGAGAGTTGAAGAATCAATTGGTAGAGTTGTTAATCAAGCATTTCATCCGACCTAGTGTCTCACCATGGGGAGCTCCACTGTTATTAGTAAATAAGAAGGAAGGTAGTATGCGGTTGTGTATTGATTATCTCCAATTGAATAAAGTTACCATCAAGAACAAGTATCCTCTGCCAAGGATAGACGATTTGTTAGACCAGTTAAAAGGAGCTTGCGTGTTCTCGATGATTGATATATGATCGGGATATCATCAAATAAGAGTTAAGAGTTCGGATGTACCAAAGACCACATTTAGAACCCGATATGGACATTATGAGTTCCTTGTAATGCCGTTTGGTGTAACGAATGCCCCAACTATTTTCATGGACTATATGAATATGATATTCCGACCTTACTTGGACCAGTTCGTGGTGATCTTTATTGATGACATTCTTATTTATTCTCGTACTCCGCAAGAGCATGGAGAACACTTAAGGATTGTTCTATCAGTACTGCAAGAGGAGCAACTTTTGCCAAGTTAAGAAAGTGTGAATTTTGGATGAACAAAGTGAGGTTTCTTGGTCGTGTAATATCGCAAGGAGGAGTATCAGTGAATCCATTTAAAGTTGAAGCAGTTATTAATTGGGAAAGACCGAAGAATGCTTCCGAAGTCAGGAGTTTCTTAGGTTTGGCAGGTTGTTATCGAAGGTTTATAAAGGGATTTTCACAGATAGCATTACCAATGAATAAACTTACCCGAAAGGAAATTTCTTTCAAATGGGATTCGAAGTGTGAGAAGAGTTTTATGAGTTTGAAGGAAAAGCTAACGACTGCTATTCTTTTAGTCATCCCTGATCCTAGTAAACCTTATGAAGTGTTTTGTGATGCCTCTAAGAAAGGATTAGGAGGGGTGTTAATGCAGAGTGGTCAAGTTGTAGCCTATGTCTCTCGTCAGTTGAAACCTCATGAAGAGAACTACCCAACTCATGATCTTGAACTGATGTTGTCTTTGCATTGAAAGTTTGGCGACATTACTTGTATGGAGTTCATTTCGAGATGTTTAGTGACCACAAGAGTTCGAAATACTTATTCGTCCAGAAAGAGTTAAATATGAGACAGAGGAAATGGATAGAGTATTTGAAGGACTTTGATTTTGAGCTTAAGTATCACCCAGGGAAGGCGAATAAGGTTGCAGATGCCTTAAGTCGGAAAGAGACACATAAAGCTAAGTTGATGATGTTAGAAACGCATTGTTGGAAAAGTTCCGGGATCTTAATCTTCAGTTTAGTTGGACGCAAGATGGTGTGATAATGGGAAATTTGAATGTTACTTCTAACCTAAGGGAAGAGATCCGACAAGGACAAATGATAGATGAGAAATTGCAAGAGATGTCGACTCAACCAGGTTTCACTCAGTCACCGGATGAAGTCATTATGTTTAATCAAAGGATTTGTGTTCCGATTGATGTCGAGCTGAAAAGGAAGGTTTTGGAGGAATCTCACAAAGGGGCGTTTACTATACATCCAGGTTCATCGAAGATGTATCAAGACTTGAAGAAGGACTATTGGTGGTCTGGAATGAAAAGGGATATCGCAGAGTATATGCCAGAATGCATTGTATGCCAACAGGTAAAGATTGAACATCAGAAGCCAGGTGGTTTATTGCGGCCTTTAGAGATTCCAGTTTAGAAATGGGATAGTATTTCAATGGATTTTGCAATAGGGTTACCTCGGACCCAATGTGGTTATGATTCAATTTGGGTGATTGTGGATCGGTTGACTAAGTCCGCACACTTCTTCACCGTGAAGACTACTAATAAGGCAAGTCATCTTGCACGATTGTTCATTTTAGAAATTGTTAGGTTGCACGATGTTCCTACTAGCATTGTGTCCGATAGAGACCCAAAGTTTACTTCAAGGTTTTGGAGAGCATTCCAACAAGCTATGTGAACGAGATTGTGTTTGAGTACTTCTAATCATCCTCAAATGGATGGTCAGACTGAACGAATGATACAAACACTGAAAGATATGTTAAGAGGTTGTGTACTTGAGAGTTGAGAGAATTGGAAGGGGCTTTTACCATTGATTGAATTCGCATATGACAATAGTTATCATGCAAGTATTGGGATGGCTCCTTATGAAGCCTTGTATGGACGGAAATGTAGAACACCTTTATGTTGGACGAAAGTTGGTGAAGAAAGGATCTTAGGACCGAAGATTATTCAAGAGACTATGGAAAAGATAAGGATGGTTCGTGATAAGATGAAGAAAGCACGAGATTTGACTTTCGAACCTCTACCAAGTCGCATTGCAGAACGAGAATTTAAGGTATTCAGGAGTAGGGAGATTCCTCTTATTAAGGTTCAACGGGACGGATAAAAAAAAATATATTTAATTTGTATATAATTTTTTATATTAAATAATTATTTTAGATATTAATAAAAGTTTATTTCACAACAAGAAAAAAAAGCCCATATAATAGTTTATTTCAAAAAAGTAAATATTTAAATTGAAAATATTTATTTATTTAAAAAATTAATTTCACAAACTTCATTTTTACAAATAATTTATAGTGTCAATTTTTTTTAATTAATTGGATAAATGTACTTTACAAAATTAAATAAAAGCTACAATAAATGTTGATATCATAAAAGCCCAAAAATTAGTACTAAAAAAATTCACCTAAATACAAATTTTATTTTACAAATTTAATATATCTCTAATATTTTTGTTAAGCTTAAATAAATCATTTTATTTCCTAAAAACATAGATAAAATAAATATAATCAATTTAATAAAGGATGTAAAGGAAAGCGAGAATCGACACAAAGATTCATACCTGATATCTATGCAACTCCCATAAAATTGAAATCTTATATATAGGCCATGCATTTCAAGTAATTCATCAATTCGAGCTACTGGTAATTGGAAAATATCCTCCTTATATCAAAATGTTGGTTTAGTATAGTCAATCCTTTGAGAGATTCATCCATAACTAAGCTAAATTAAAGGTAACTTAAAGGGAAACTTCATAATATTACTCTTTTACAAAGAGGATAAATATCTTTCAATGAAAGGATATAATATTTTTCCAAAATACTCATCTGGTTTTTAAGAATAATTTTCTAGAAGAAGTCTCTAAGATTCTATATTAACTTAAAGCCACTTAAAATGGTAAGCGCATTGTACTATTTATAGTATTCTTTTATATGCGATATATTTGTACATATTATTCGATAATTAGGATGGTTAATGGTAATGGAGCATATATTTATATCTCCCATGTAGTTGAATGGTCATATTTCATATCACAACTTGTATGATCTCTTAGTATTGGGAAGTCTATACAAAAGGTTTCATAATGTTATCCTTCTTTATGTATCAAAAAATATATTCACGTAGATTGTTATATTTTAAAATTAAAATATAATATTAAATAACTAGAATGAGTGACCAATATGCAATCATTAACAACCTTGAAAAAAATATTCAACTTCTTTTAAAAAACAACCTCGATCATATCATATATTGTTTAACGCATTATAGGTGGTTGATTTTCTAACAAATTATTTTCCCATCACAATTATTTTTTAACTTCAAGATTTCTGCCAAAAATTGATGCTCTTTATCCAAATCCATGCTTGTCTTACTTTTCAACAAATTTAATCACTGGTCACTCTTCTTTAAAACAAATTCGTTCTTAGAAAATGATGCTTATGTTTTTCCACTAGAACCATCCAAATAATAACATATTTGAATTTTTATAAAATATTAAATAATTACAAAAGAGTAAAAGGAAGAAATCAATTTAAAGTAAGATAAAGAAAAGGTATTCAATATAAAAATTAAGAATTAGAAGTAATAATATGTCCATAAAATAATTTAGTAAGATTTTATTACAATTACTAGCAATTATTGTACCATGAAAGTCCAAAATTAGAACGAAACTCAGAATGAAAAGTTCGTAACTAATTTCATATATATTATATTTTATTAAGGAAAAGGAATAAATTATAATAAATGTAAGTAATGAAAAATCTTTTAAAATTTAAAAATTAGAATCAATAATTTCTTTAACAAATAACAATTATAAAATTTCCTACAAATAATAAAAGGTATTATACAAATTAAAAAGGTGGACTTGAAAGTAAGAAAATCCTAAAAATTACTATATAAGATTATACAATATATACAGAGAGAGATAGTGATTCATCCTTCTCAACATTAAGATAAGATGGTTTTTATTATTATATAGAGAAAGAGATATTTTTCATTATGTTTTTGAAAAAACCACAACTTTGCCATTTCATTTTTCATACTCTCGATTTTCTTAATAACTTTTAGCAGTACTATTGCTTCATCCATTACATGTAGAGGTAATAATTCTTTGACATTTATTATCCAATTCTCATACCATATAATTTATTTTTTAAATAAAAATTGTTTTATGTTATATTTTCAATATAATAATAGCTCATCATTGTGTTTATTACAGACAGGAGTAGGTGTGCCATTTTACCTGATTCTAACAGTTAGGTAAAGAGACTAGTTTTTTTTTTCCAACATATATGTGACATATTGAAGTTTAATATTTTTTTCCACCACATTTTCTTTTTCTCACTTATTAGGTGTAAGATTTATAATTTCATTTTTTATAGTTAAATTTCTTAGATCTATCTCACAACTATTTTAAATGATAAAGTTTGAAACCTAAATATATGCAAATTGTATATTTCTTACTTGTATTATTATTTGGTTTTCTTTAATCTCAAAATAAATTACTAGAGTTCCCTTATGAATTCACCTCCTTCATGAATAAATTACTAGAGTACCAAAATTGTTCATGAATAAATTACTAGAGTACCAAAATTAGTCTAAACCACGTAAAGAAAAAAGGTTAGTACTATTGAGTTTAATAATATCAATGAAATTTAAAGACAAAATTTTTCCACCTTTATCAAAAAAATATATATTTAATTTATATATAATTGTTTATATTAAATAATTATTTTAGATATTACTAAAAGTTTATTTCACAACAAGAAAAAAAAGCCCATATAATAGTTTATTTCAAAAAAGTAAAATATTTAAATTGAAAATATTTATTTATTTAAAAAATTAATTTCCCAAACTTCATTTTTACAAATAATTTATAGTGTGTGAAATTGTTTTTAATTAATTGGATAAATGTATTTTACAAAATTAAATAAAAGCTACAATAAATGTTGATATCATAAAAGCCCAAAAATTAGAACTAAAAAATTCACCTAAATACAAATTTTATTTTACAAATTTAATATATCTCTAATATTTTTGTTAAGCTAAATAAGTCATTTTATTTGCTAAAAACATAGATAAAATAAATATAATCGATTTAATAAAGGATGTAAAGGAAAGCGAGAATCGACACAAAGATTCATACCTGATATCTATATAACTCCCATAAAATTGAAATCTTATATGTAACACCCACATATAATATATGTCTAGAATACATATTATACATAGTGTAATACTGGTATTGAAATATATAAGTGCCTAGCAGCACAGTGTACATATACAAATACATGCCCAAAATAACACAATATGGCATAAATGTACATAAAAGTGCCCATAATAAAACTACTGATCTAGATCATTAGACAATGATATCAAAAATATCTACACAGCGGAAGAAAAGCCACCAGTCCTCAGGTAAGCAAGACATCACTCTATCTTGCCCTTACCCTTATCCTGCTTAGAACCACCTGAAAAATAATCAACAACATGGGGTGAGATAATAATCTTAGTGGGTTTCCTATCTGATGGGTCCACTCGGCTCTACAGGGTTTTCTAATCAATATTCAACTCATATCCAACTCAACTCAACAAGGGAACAAAGACTTGAGCGATGGGGAACTAACTCGCAATTGTATGGCAACATGCATCTGAGTTCTCATAACTCAACCACGATCATTATTCAGATCATGACACATCAATTCCCGAACGGACTTACGTCTAAGCCAGGACCGGTTCATGCATGCTCGTATGATTCGACTTTCGCTGTGGATATCGGGTCCTCTATGAGGCTTAATCCCTAGTTCAAGCGATTGTTACCCGTATGAGACTCTAACCCACCTATGGTATCTTTCACCGTATGGGACTCCAACCCACCTAAGTGTCCACCTTTCCCCCATGTCCGCCATGGTTGGGGCTCAAACCCAATTGAGGCTCAAATCATTGGTCCCACATCCCAATGCTTACACTTCTAAGCATACCAATAAAGATGTGTACCATCACAGAAAACACACATTCTGAATACATGATCGGTTCTACAATCATCGATTCCACGAACCATAACAAAATTCATAAATCATAGGTGACTTTATTCACCAAAATACACAACAATAACATGACATGTTCCATACAATGCGTCTCGTTCTCAATCATGGCAACAATTCGTCCACGACCTCCACATAAGCGTCGTACGAATGAATACCGTATTCTCGCATTATCTAGATTATAAACCTCACTCATGACCTAATTTCAATCCTAGGTTAACTCATTAGATTCATCATGTAATTCTCACCATTAACATGTATTCAACATAAACATAGCATCACAATTGATTAATGGATGGAAGAATGCATTTAGAAACACTTAAGAAATGGATTTTGAGGTTTTTAACTTGAGTCAATCGATTGGTTGGGGAAGCCCAATCGATTGGTTCCTCTCACATTTCTGTTTTTTCAAAATTTGTTGAGTGTCAATCGATTGGTCATGTTAAAATTTTCCACTATTCATATACATCAAGTTTGTGCAATCGATTGACATGCAATGTCAATCGATTGGTCCTATAAAAATTTCATTTTTCTGCTAAACCAAAGGCTGTCAATCGATTGGTTGACAGAGGCCAATCGATTGATCCACTCACATTTCCTCATTTCACTTCACAGACACCATTTTCCTCAGTCCTACCATTTCTACAAATTACCACTACTTCTTCCAACAACAACCCATCATATTAAATGTTCTCATACACATATAAATTAAGGATTTCAAGCTCACAATCACAAGGATTTTCAAGGTCATAATCACAACCAATTATTCCACCACAACCATAACAAATCATGTTATCATAACCAATATAAGAACATAACAAAGCACATGTTCATGGAAACCAACAAGAGAAAGAACATATTCATTATATAGTATGGATTATCATGATTTGTCTAACATTCTACAACCCAAACTTTTCTAGAAACCTAGAGTTTCTAACTAGAATCCACCTCAAGAAATTGAAGAGGAGAAGTTGTTGAAGATGAGATGAGGATGGAGATGATGGTGTTGGTTCCAAGTTTTCCTTCTTCTTCTTCTTCTTCTTCTTCTCCACTAGCCTTGCTTTCCTTTCTTCTCTGGAGCTTCCTCTATCTTTCTATACTTTTTGATACATAGAACACCGTGCAAAGAGTTAAATAAATTTTGGGCAAGAAATTATGTAATGAGTTGAATATTAGTTATTTTACAATTTAAGTTTTTATTTTATTTATGATAATAATGTGTATATTTAATTTGTATGTAATGATTAATTAAGTTTGTTAATCATAAAAAGATACAAAAGTTAGAAGTAGTACCAAAATTAGTCTAAACCACATAAAGAAAAAAGGTTAGAGAGACCTTGAATTCCACCTTTGGTAGTCATATTAGCAACAATGTCAGATACCTCCACATGAAGCATATCAACAATTTCTTGAGAAGACGAAATCTTCTCCAAACCACTGAACGGTGACTGATCGAGAATAGGTATACCCACATGATAGGCATACTCCTCAAGTGTAGGCAAAACCTGGAAATCCGGAAAAGTGAAGCATCGATACAAGGGATCGTAGAACTGCACCAACACACTCATCAGACCTTCATCCACCTTAGTAGAAAGAATAGACAGAAGCTTCCCATGGCGAGCTTTGAACTCCAAAGGCTCTAATACATAAGATGTCAAACTCCTTAACTCTTTCAAGTCGGCTTGTCTGAAACTGTACTTCTTCATATTCCTTCTTTGCTTATCCATGTCTGAAAATTTGCAAATAGACCTCTTAAGTTCCTTGAAAAAAATTTATTTGTTGATGGTATGGATGAATGCATGAATGCATGGATGCAACAATCACACTCAAGGATCAAGCAAGTCACACCACACAAAAGTCACGGGATGGCTCACATCATGCTTAATATCAATCATCCATTTTGGTGGATTATGGTTTACACATTATCAACACCCAAGTTCCATTGATATTGAGGATATACGAGAACGGATCAACCGCAAATCAAGGGTTTGTTGTAAGTCACGAGCATGGAGTCTAGATTAAGAACCACCCAAAGGGAGTGTACTATGGTTAAACCTGACAATCATGTTCTAAAGAGGTTCCCATAGTCATCATCTCATCTTTCGGATATTATCGGATAAAACGACTACTCGTCCTCCAAAAATATTCTCAAGAGGGACTCTTATGAGTGTAGTATCGCGTAACAATCGTATCAAATCTTACACTTGAACGACCTTCGCACTACGTCCTAAAATAGGCCAAGATGGGCTAGGTATCTAAGGTTCTTGGGTTCTAAGGTTTATATTGGAAAGATTAATGCCTAACCACGACTACTCGTGTGACATTATTGATCCCAATTAGACCTCCACCAAGTGAATGAACTTGTAAGTTGTCATACCCCGATTTTGGCCCTGAAAATTTTTCCCCATTAATCACTCGTTTGCATTCTTTCCTCATGACGATTCCATCTGGTCATGATACTATAAAAAAAAACGTTTGTTGTTGGACTCGCTACCACGACCAGTCCATGTTTGTCTTTTGGCTTTGTTTCTTGATTTTTGGTATAAGATGATTAATCACCTTAGCCATGCGAGATTTGAAAACTCTTTCCTTTGTTAGAATCAAGTGAACCTCATGTTTCATCTTTCGTTCCAATTTCATCGAAGTGATTATTTATCTCGCCTTGTCACATTACTAGTTCTCACCTTTTCTTTCAAATAAATTATGTGTCAAGTGCAAAATATTTTATTTTGGGTCATCATGCATATTCATTTTCTCATTCATTCATAATTCAAAGAAATTCCATACATATTTCTTCATTCACATTTATATTCTCCATTTCACATTCAAGATTCTACATTTCATATTCAAAATTTTCATTCATATTTCTTCATTACATTGGAAACTTTTTCATTCATATTCAAGAATTTCCACATACTCATTCATAGTTCGATTACTTCGCTCATTCATTCAATCATAATCATCCATGTACATGGCATATGAATAACTTATAATAAAAAAACATCTCATCACATGAATACATGAAGTTTCTAAGATGCAAAAAGGGCTCTCTTGAATGACCTGCATATTCTGGACTTGGAAACCATGACTTGGGATGAAATTGAAGTCGTTGGAGTGCCTCCTTCCCCAAGGTCTGATCATGCTGCTGATGTACATGTGGAGAGATACTTGCTCATCTTCGGAGGGGGTTCACATGCAACTCGCTACAATGATTTACATGTTCTCGATTTGCAAACTATGGAATGGTCTCACCCCACACAACAAGGTGAGATACCAACTCCACGTGCAGGACATGCTGGTGTGACAGTAGGAGAGAACTGGTTCGTTGTTGGTGGTGGCGACAACAAGAGCGGGGCTTCGGAGACGGTTGTACTGAACATGTCTACACTGGCTTGGTCAGCAGTAACATCTTTTCAAGGGCGTGTTTCTGTTGCTAGTGAGGGCTTGAGTTTGGTTGTAAGCTCGAATGATGGAGAAGATGTACTTGTATCTTTTGGAGGATACAATGGGCGTTACAACAATGAAGTATATGTTCTTAAACCCAACCACAAATCCACCTTGCAATCCAAAATAAATGAAAATTCCATACCAGACAGTGTTTCTGCTGTACTAAATGCTAGCAAATATTGCTGATTCAATTTCCAAAATTGGATAATCCATTCTAAAGCCTCAAGGAAATTCTCATACTGCAGGTGGCTCAGGCTCAGGCTCAGGCTCGAAAAAAGGCGTTCCTGATGTAACTGTCGCTCCAGAAGCAAAGGGTTCACAGTCTCCATCTGTGGATTCTGCTTTTGGTGTTTCTAATTCTGTGCCAGATGTACTGCAGGAGGCTCTTTCTAATTTATCAGTTTTAAAAGCTGCAACTGCAAAAAAAAGTGCTTCGCAATTTCACTGATTCAATTTCAAAAACACATCTGAAATCTCACTACCGGGGCCCTCTTGTTGCAGCTGGTCCAAGCTCCAAAAAAAATGTTCATGAAGAACTTGTCACTTCCGAAGCAAGAGGTCCACAGTCTCCATTTCTGGGCTCTACTTCCGATGTCAATAGCCAGGCAGCAACCTACAATGTCCGACAACATGTTGAGGCTGAAAACATGAATAGGAATGTACTGGCAGCCTCCACTGCCGGTCGACAGGTGGACTCTGGAAATACGGGAATTGCCCCTGTTGATCTCAATTCATCCACCAATATGAATAAAGTACCACTCTCATCAACAGTTCCTGTTAGTGTTGACAAGGGTAAAACGTCTATTGATGACAGTGTTGCTGGTAAGGGTGAAAGAGTTACAGTTAGTGTTGACAAGGGTAAAGCCTCTATTGATGATAGTTTTACTGGTAAGCATGAAAGATGTGTAACATCAATGAATTCTGTTGTTCCTTCCATCCTCATCAAGCTCTTGTTGCTATCGCCATTGGAACCTACATCGTCGAATTTGATGCATTAACTGGAAGCAAGATTTCCGCTCTTGACATTGGTGCACCTGTTGTTCGAATGTCTTACAGTCCAACAAGTGGACACACTGTGATTGCAATTCTCCAGGATTGTACAATAAGATCTTGTGATTTTGACTTGGAGCAAACTTGTGTACTGCATTCACATGAGAAAAAGACGGAGCAAATTTCTTCTGATGCAGAAGTTCACATGGCTTTAACCTCACTCCAACATGTTGTGTTTTTTTTGGGTTCCCTAAGAGAATGAGTGTGACAGTTGTTGGAACTGTTGAAGGCGGTCGGATGTAACACCCCGATAATAATAAAATAATTATTTGAATTGAGTTAATAATTTAATTATTAATTTAATTAAATAATTGGAAATTTTATTATTATTATTATTATTTTTGAATTATTATTATTTTGGAATAATAATTATTATTTGGAAAATATATATAAGTTGGAATTAAGGAAAAAGCCCCATTGGGAGTAAAAACATTTCACGTGAAAACAGAGAAAATCGTGAAAAGGGGAAAAGGGCAGAGAAGAGGAGAAAGGAGCTGAAGAGCAAAGGTTGAAGAACGGAAAGGCTTGAAGCTCAAAGATTCGCCGGATTGTTAAGGTAAGGGGGGTTTATCGTCGATTAATGGGTATTTTGGGATAATATGTCATGGGTAGTGATAAGCCGTTAATTTGACCCTAATTGGGATTTGTAAATGTTGAAATGTTGTTGGATGAACTGTGCTGAAAGTTGAAATTAAATCGGTATTTGTGTGAGTAATGATTTCCCGATCGTATAACTTTTTACGGAATCGGAATCGGAGGTCCGGAAGTCCTCCAACGGCGGAATTCTGCATTCTGCCGTGTGTTAGCGCAGGAATTGTTGTTTGGTCTGCGTTAACCGGTTAACCCAGGGTGTTAACCGGTTAACACTGTATTGAAATGTGAAAATATTGAGTTTTGCCTGCGTTAACCGGTTAACCCAGGGCGTTAACCGGTTAACGCTGTTGCGTTTTGCCAGAAAGTGAGTTTTGCCTGCGTTAACCGGTTAACCCAGGACGTTAACCGGTTAACACTGTTGCAGAGGGAAAAATTATTGTTTTTAAAACGTGGTGTACCTAATTGAGGGTTGGCCTATGTTGCCTATAGTGTAATAGGGATAAATTCCCGCTGTTTTGAGCAGTATATGAAATATTGAAATGTACTAATATTGTGGTAGTTGTTTGGCATAATCTGACATGCTTATGTGATGAAAGATTGATGAGGTATAATGATGTACATGATGCTGTGAATGTACATATTATGCATGTATGTGTGAATGGACTGTTGTATGGCTCAGAGTGTGAGCATATGTTTATTCTTGAATTATTGTGATGTTGCATTGCTAGATGATTAGCATGCATGGCATAGCCTTCGGGGCTGTAGCTAATTCCCATAGTGAGGAATTAGTGAGTGAACCATTGTGGGTTTGTTGTTGATGTTTGCATACTAGATGATTAGTGTGCATAGTCTAGCCTTCGGGGCTGTAGCTAATTCCCATGGTGAGGAATTAGTGAGTGAGTCACTAGGTCTCAAATGAGTGAGACTAGTGAGCTTAGTAGCCGTATCTGGAGGGATCGGTGAGCTTGAAATATATGTTCAAGAATAGTCGGTACCGCATGTGTAGAGTCTCATTGCATAAAAATATGTATGGCGTATAATATGAATGGATGTGTTCCAATATTATACGTGTGTTGTGTTGTTGTTAAGTATGATTTGAGATTATACTGGTATTGTATATTGATGTGGAGTATGATGTTTAAGCCAATGAGTTATTACTGAATGTGTATTGCAATTAGGGTGATTGATGTGTTAATTACTTGGCATTACATGTTGTTTTATAATGCTTATTATATTGATTGAGGAACTCACCCTTACAACTATTTTTCAGGTAACGAGAAATGAGTTGAGTAGAAGCAAATGCTTGGAGTCTAGTGTAGTCTCCCTAGTGGGTCATGCTCTGATAGATGTAACATCGGGCGGGGAAAACTTTGATTATTATTGTTGTTGTTGTTGAACTAAATTACATGTGATGTTACATGTTTTGCATGATTGAGTTGATCTCTATCCGCTGCGTAATTGTGCAAATACTTTATATTTAAATTAAATAAAAGAGCATGATGGTTATATTGTTTAAATGGTGTGGAATGTTTGTGTGACACCCTTGGTGCACTATTACTCTGATTATATGTTTATTATTTTAATTAAATTTTTTTTTTGGGGTATTTTAGAAGGGTGTTACATAAGTGGTATCAGAGCATAGTCGGTCGTGTCGAGTCGTAATTATTCTGGTTTCCCTGTACGGGATAGGTGTTGTGTAACCCTATCAGTACTTATTGTTTTAGTTTGTTGGGTTTTCAGAATAGAGATGGCTGGAAGAGGTAGAGACGATGCTGCGATTGCTGAGGCTCTGGGTATGCTAGTTGGAGTACTTGGAGGGAATCCAAATGTTGTAGGAATGGGAGCTGCTCGTCAACTGAGTGAGTTCCAGAAGAACAATCCTCCAATGTTCAAGGGAGCATACGATCCAGATGGTGCTCAGAAGTGGTTGAAGGAGATCGAGAGGATCTTCAGAGTAACTGAGTGTGCTGATAACCAGAAGGTCAGGTTCGGTACACATATGCTGTCAGAGGAAGCTGATGATTGGTGGGTTGCTACCCGCACTGAGTTGGAATCTGCTGGGATTACTGAAATCACTTGGGCTGTGTTCAGGGAAAGGTTCCTGAGAAAGTATTTTCCAGAAGATGTCAGAGGAAAGAAAGAGATAGAGTTTTTGGAATTGAAGCAGGGTAACAGGTCGGTTACTGAGTATGCTGCGAAGTTCACCGAGCTGTCAAAGTACTATACTCCCTATAATGAGGCTGCTGGAGAATTTTCGAAATGTGTGAAGTTTGAGAACGGGTTGCGTCCTGAGATCAAACAAGCTATTGGATATCAGAGGATCAGGGTGTTTTCTGACTTGGTTGACTGTTGCAGAATTTTTGAACAGGATTCCAAGGCTAGAGCAGAGAGCTATCAGCAGAGGGTTGATAGGAAGGGTAAGAATCAGTTGGATCGTGGAAAACCGTATGCAGCTGGCAAAGGTTTTCAGAAGCAGAGTGGGATGAAGAGGCCTAGTGGGGGAGACTCTAGTGCTCCTGCTAAGTGTTATAGATGTGGTCGGGCTGGACATCGTGTTCATGAGTGTACCAGTGCTGAGATGAAGTGTTTCAAGTGTGGGAAAGGTGGTCACTTGGCTGCAGAGTGCCGATTGAGGACTGTAACTTGTTTCAACTGTGGAGAGTTGGGTCATATCAGTCCCCAGTGTCCTAAGCCGAAGAAGGAGAATCAGTCAGGAGGCAAGGTTTTTGCTCTATCAGGTTCTGAGACTTCTGCAGATGATCGTTTGATCAGAGGTACGTGTTATATTAATGGCTTTCCTCTTATAGCTATTATTGACACAGGTGCTACTCATTCTTTTATATCTGTGGATTGTGCTGTGAAGCTTAAGTTAGAGATATCTGAGATGCGTGGAAGTATGGTGATTGATACTCCTGCAAAGGGTTCAGTGACTACTACTTCGGTTTGTTTGAGTTGTCCTTTGAATATTTTTGGTAGAGATTTTGGGATAGACCTTGTGTGTCTTCCATTAGTGCAGATTGACGTTATCTTGGGTATGAACTGGTTGGTGTTTAACCGAGTTTATATCAACTGTTTTGATAAGACGGTGATATTTCCTGAGACTGAGGAAGGGCAGTGTCTGTTTCTATCAGCCAGGCAGGTGAATGAGGAAGTGGCAGATGGGGCAGAGTTGTTTATGCTGTTAGCGACTTTAGAGGCTAAAGATAAACTGGTGATTCGTGATCTAGCAGTGGTGTGTGATTTTCCTGATGTGTTTCCGGAAGAAGTGAATGAATTGCCGCCAGAGCGTGAAGTTGAGTTCTCGATTGATTTGATACCTGGTACTAGACCGATATCAATGGCTCCGTACCGTATGTCTGCTGTTGAGTTAGCTGAATTGAAAAGTCAGTTGGAAGATTTGTTGGATAAGAAGTTTATTCGTCCAAGTGTGTCACCGTGGGGTGCACCAGTGTTGTTGGTTAAGAAGAAGGAAGGTACTATGAGGTTGTGTGTGGACTACAGGCAACTGAATAAAGTGACGATCAAGAATCGGTATCCTTTGCCGAGGATTGATGATTTGATGGATCAGTTGGTTGGTGCGAGTGTGTTCAGCAAGATAGATTTGAGATCTGGGTATCATCAGATACGTGTGAAAACTGAGGATATTCAGAAGACTGCTTTCAGAACGAGGTATGGACATTATGAGTATTCTGTAATGCCTTTTGGTGTGACTAATGCGCCTGGAGTATTTATGGAGTACATGAATAGGATTTTCCATCCGTACTTGGATCAGTTTGTTGTGGTGTTTATTGATGACATTTTGGTGTATTCGAAATCTGAAGAAGAGCATGCTGAGCATTTGAGAGTGGTTTTAGAAGTTCTACGGGAAAAGAAGTTATTTGCTAAACTCTCTAAGTGTGAATTTTGGTTAGAAGAAGTTAGTTTTCTTGGTCATGTGATTTCAAGAGGTGGTGTTGCTGTTGATCCTTCTAAGATAGAAGCGGTATCTAAGTGGGAAGCTCCGAAGTCTGTTGCTGAGATTCGAAGTTTCCTTGGTTTGGCTGGTTATTATAGGAAGTTCATTGAGGGATTTTCTAAGTTGGCGTTACCGTTGACGATGTTGACTAGAAAGGGGCAAGCGTTTGTTTGGGACTCAAAATGTGAGGAAGGTTTCCAAGAGTTAAAGAGAAGGTTGACTACTGCTCCTATTCTGATATTACCGAGTTCGTCGGAACCATTTGAGGTTTACTGTGATGCTTCATTGTTGGGTTTGGGTGGTGTGTTGATGCAGAATAAGCAGGTTATAGCTTATGCTTCGAGACAACTGAGAGTTCATGAGAGGAACTATCCGACACACGATTTAGAGTTGGCAGCTGTAGTGTTTGTTTTGAAGTTGTGGAGGCATTACTTGTATGGATCAAGATTTGAGGTTTTCAGTGACCATAAGAGTTTAAAGTATTTGTTTGATCAGAAAGAGCTGAATATGAGACAGAGGAGATGGTTAGAGTTTTTGAAGGATTACGACTTTGGTTTGAATTACCATCCGGGTAAAGCAAATGTAGTGGCTGATGCATTGAGTCGGAAATCATTACATATGTCTATGTTAATGGTTAGAGAATTGGATTTAATTGAGCAGTTTAGAGACTTGAGTTTGGTGTGTGAGAGTACTCACAATAGCGTTAAATTGGGAATGTTGAAGTTAACAAGTGGTATTTTGGATGAGATCAGAGAGGGTCAGAAATCCGATGTGCTTTTGGTTGATAAGTTGACTTTAGTAAATCAAGGTCAAGGTGGTGAATTCAGAGTTGATGAGAATGGTGTTTTGAAATTTGGTAGTCGGGTGTGTATTCCGAATGTTATTGAGCTTAAGAAGAGTATTCTTGAGGAGGGACATCGTAGTGGCTTAAGTATTCATCCTGGAGCTACGAAGATGTATCATGATTTGAAGAAGTTATTTTGGTGGCCGGGAATGAAAAGAGAAATTGCGAGTTTTGTTTATTCCTGTTTGACTTGTCAGAAGTCAAAGATTGAGCATCAGAAGCCGTCTGGGCTAATGCAACCGTTGGCTATTCCAGAGTGGAAGTGGGATAGTATCAGTATGGATTTTGTTTCTGGTTTGCCGAGGACAAATAAGAATTTTGAAGCCATTTGGGTGATTGTTGACAGATTGACGAAATCGGCTCATTTCATTCCGATCAGAATGGATTATCCGTTAGAGAGATTAGCCGAGTTGTATATTGAGAAGATTGTAAGCTTGCATGGTATTCCGTCGAGTATTGTTTCGGACAGAGATCCTAGATTTACATCGAAGTTCTGGGAGGGTTTGCAGAAGGCTTTGGGAACTAAACTGAGATTGAGTTCTGCATATCACCCGCAGACTGATGGTCAGACTGAGAGGACGATTCAGTCACTGGAGGATCTTTTGAGAGCTTGTGTTTTAGAAAAAGGAGGTGCTTGGGATTGTTATTTGCCTTTGATTGAGTTTACCTACAACAATAGTTTTCACTCGAGCATTGGTATGGCACCGTTTGAAGCTTTGTATGGTAGGAGATGTCGGACACCTTTATGTTGGTATGAGTCCGGTGAGAGTGTTGTGGTTGGACCGGAGATTGTTCAACAAACTACGGAAAAGATTAAGATGATTCAGGAGAAGATGAGAATTGCTCAGAGTCGTCAGAAGAGTTATCACGATAAGAGGAGGAAGTCACTTGAGTTCCAAGAGGGAGAGCATGTGTTTCTTCGCGTCACTCCGATAACTGGTGTTGGTCGAGCTTTGAAGTCGAAGAAGTTGACACCTCGATTTATTGGTCCTTATCAGATTTTGGAGAGGATAGGAGAAGTAGCCTATCGTATCGCCTTACCGCCGTCGCTTGCGAATTTGCATGAAGTTTTTCATGTGTCTCAGTTGAGGAGGTACATTCATGATCCGTCGCATGTAGTCCAAATAGATGATGTACATGTGAGAGATAACCTGACTGTTGAAACATCACCTATGAGGATCGAGGATCGAGAGTTGAAGCAGTTGCGGGGTAAAGAGATTGCCTTGGTGAAGGTAGCTTGGGGAGGACCAGCAGGTGGCAACGTGACTTGGGAACTGGAGAGTAAGATGAAGGAGTCTTATCCAGAGTTGTTCGCTTGAGGTATGTTTTCGAGGACGAAAACTCTTTTAGTGGGGGAGAGTTGTAACACCCCGATAATAATAAAATAATTATTTGAATTGAGTTAATAATTTAATTATTAATTTAATTAAATAATTGGAAATTTTATTATTATTATTATTATTTTTGAATTATTATTATTTTGGAATAATAATTATTATTTGGAAAATATATATAAGTTGGAATTAAGGAAAAAGCCCCATTGGGAGTAAAAACATTTCACGTGAAAACAGAGAAAATCGTGAAAAGGGGAAAAGGGCAGAGAAGAGGAGAAAGGAGCTGAAGAGCAAAGGTTGAAGAACGGAAAGGCTTGAAGCTCAAAGATTCGCCGGATTGTTAAGGTAAGGGGGGTTTATCGTCGATTAATGGGTATTTTGGGATAATATGTCATGGGTAGTGATAAGCCGTTAATTTGACCCTAATTGGGATTTGTAAATGTTGAAATGTTGTTGGATGAACTGTGCTGAAAGTTGAAATTAAATCGGTATTTGTGTGAGTAATGATTTCCCGATCGTATAACTTTTTACGGAATCGGAATCGGAGGTCCGGAAGTCCTCCAACGGCGGAATTCTGCATTCTGCCGTGTGTTAGCGCAGGAATTGTTGTTTGGTCTGCGTTAACCGGTTAACCCAGGGTGTTAACCGGTTAACACTGTATTGAAATGTGAAAATATTGAGTTTTGCCTGCGTTAACCGGTTAACCCAGGGCGTTAACCGGTTAACGCTGTTGCGTTTTGCCAGAAAGTGAGTTTTGCCTGCGTTAACCGGTTAACCCAGGGCGTTAACCGGTTAACACTGTTGCAGAGGGAAAAATTATTGTTTTTAAAACGTGGTGTACCTAATTGAGGGTTGGCCTATGTTGCCTATAGTGTAATAGGGATAAATTCCCGCTGTTTTGAGCAGTATATGAAATATTGAAATGTACTAATATTGTGGTAGTTGTTTGGCATAATCTGACATGCTTATGTGATGAAAGATTGATGAGGTATAATGATGTACATGATGCTGTGAATGTACATATTATGCATGTATGTGTGAATGGACTGTTGTATGGCTCAGAGTGTGAGCATATGTTTATTCTTGAATTATTGTGATGTTGCATTGCTAGATGATTAGCATGCATGGCATAGCCTTCGGGGCTGTAGCTAATTCCCATAGTGAGGAATTAGTGAGTGAACCATTGTGGGTTTGTTGTTGATGTTTGCATACTAGATGATTAGTGTGCATAGTCTAGCCTTCGGGGCTGTAGCTAATTCCCATGGTGAGGAATTAGTGAGTGAGTCACTAGGTCTCAAATGAGTGAGACTAGTGAGCTTAGTAGCCGTATCTGGAGGGATCGGTGAGCTTGAAATATATGTTCAAGAATAGTCGGTACCGCATGTGTAGAGTCTCATTGCATAAAAATATGTATGGCGTATAATATGAATGGATGTGTTCCAATATTATACGTGTGTTGTGTTGTTGTTAAGTATGATTTGAGATTATACTGGTATTGTATATTGATGTGGAGTATGATGTTTAAGCCAATGAGTTATTACTGAATGTGTATTGCAATTAGGGTGATTGATGTGTTAATTACTTGGCATTACATGTTGTTTTATAATGCTTATTATATTGATTGAGGAACTCACCCTTACAACTATTTTTCAGGTAACGAGAAATGAGTTGAGTAGAAGCAAATGCTTGGAGTCTAGTGTAGTCTCCCTAGTGGGTCATGCTCTGATAGATGTAACATCGGGCGGGGAAAACTTTGATTATTATTGTTGTTGTTGTTGAACTAAATTACATGTGATGTTACATGTTTTGCATGATTGAGTTGATCTCTATCCGCTGCGTAATTGTGCAAATACTTTATATTTAAATTAAATAAAAGAGCATGATGGTTATATTGTTTAAATGGTGTGGAATGTTTGTGTGACACCCTTGGTGCACTATTACTCTGATTATATGTTTATTATTTTAATTAAAATTTTTTTTGGGGGTATTTTAGAAGGGTGTTACATCGGACACCTACCAAAATCAAGCCAGACTTGAAGAAAGCTATCGTAAATCTTGCTTGTCATCCTCGCCCCCCTGTACTGTATGTTGCTTATGCAGAAGGGTTGATTCAAGCATATAACATTCATACCTATGCTGTTCATTACACACTTCAACTTGACAATACCATTAAGCTTATTGGGGCTATTAATTTGGCAGTCTTTAATCAAAGTTCATTCAAGAACATGTAAATGAAGGCTAAATATTATTCTACGTCCACATCTTTAGCACCTTTTACTTCTTCAGTAACATTTATGGACAAAAATCTAGTTGATGATCAGAAGAAGTTGGAGAAAAATTCAACTATTGACTCAACAATAGAAAGTCCTTGTATTGCCTCGGAAGGATCATCTGATACAGCACAGATGAGATCTGACATTGAGAGTATTCATATGCACAGGCTATACGATTCCAATAGATCGGATGAATCTTTAAATCAATCAAGAATACCAGAAGAAGACTTTCCTGTTGGTGACTGTTCTTTGGCATCTTCCAGACTAGATAGGGAACATAATATTAAGTTAGGATCCATAGGTGTTAGCAGTACCCCCTATATGGGCAATAAGGATACATCACAAGCACCTTATGGGACTGACTACATAAACTACTACAGCTTTGCAAGGATGGCCTCATCAGTTGCACAGGAGTTGATGTGTAAGTTATCTGAAAAGATCAATAAAAATATTATAGTGACTGAAGAAGAAATAATTTCAGACCAATCAAAGTCCATCATTAAGAAGTCCACCAATTTTTGTTGGCCAAGTATTCAAAACCTGAATGCAAGCTGCCCACAAGGGAAAATGCGGATGGTGCTTTTCTTGCAAGGTTGCAAATGATGACAGAGATTGCATATACCTTGCTGTCAGTGGATTGCAGACTGATATATTCAAAATCAACTTTCGGGCTGCTTGGATTATAACTGTCATAGTGATAGTCGCTTTTCTTGCAAAGATCATTGCTGTTATTTTGCCAGGTTATTATTACAAAGTTCCAATGAAAGATTGTGTTGTGATTAGGCTAGTTCTCAATGGCAGAGGTATAGCTAAGCTCTCCATGTACAATTCAATGAAGAACGACCAACTACTAACAGGACAACTATTCTCCAGTATCTGATGTAGACAATTTGAATTTGACTAAGACTGCTAGAGACTCTTTGCCATCACCTGGTGCTGTGGTAATTGAAGCTGGGAAGAAAGCAGAGGAACAACTACAAAAGTGGATTCGTGTTCAAGAATTTGATTCTTGGATTTGGAATTCCTTTTATTTAGATCTCAACATTGTAAAATACGGCAAAAGGTCTTATCTTGACTCTCTCGGGAGATGTAGGAGTTGCCATGACTTATACTGGAGAGATGAAAGACATTGTAAAATATGCCATATGACATTTGAGCTTGATTTTGACCTGGAAGAAAAATATGCAATTCACATAGCAATGTGCAGGGAGAAAGAAGACAACAGTACATTTCCAAATCATAAAATCTTGTCATCACAGATTTAATCGTTGAAAGCTGCAATTTATGCAATTAAGTCTGTTATGCCTGAAGACGCACTTGTTGGTTCTTGGAGGAAGTCTGCTCATAATCTATGGATCAAGAGGCTTAGATGCACCTCGAATTTAGTGGAGCTTTTGCAGGTTCTTGCTGATTTTGTTGGTGCCATCCATAAGGGCTGGTTATTTCAGTGCAAATTTCCAGACGGTGTAATTGAAGAAATTGTTACATCTTTTGTATCAATGCCCCATACTTCATCTTCTCTTGCCTTGTGGTTGGTGAAGTTAGATGCCATTATTGATCCTTACCTGGACAGAGTTCAAACTCAGAAGAAACAGGGAATTGGTAAGCAAGATTCTGTGGATAGGGAGTCTATATATGACGTTGAAGACTCTATTTTTCCACTTCAGCCATCAATTAATTACACTGCTCATGAGATGGTGAGGAGCACTGCTTCTTCATCTGGCTGCTATTCTGATATTTCCAGTTTTGGATGCCTTGCCTACCATTTAATTGCTCGCAAGCCTCTGTTCGACTGCCACGACAATGTGAAGATGTACATGAATACCTTTTCTTACTTATCCAGTGATGCTTTCTCATCTATACCGTCGGAACTGGTTCCTGACTTGCATAGGATGCTCTCTTTAAATGAATCTTTCAGGCCAACTGCAATGGATTTTACAGGTTCACAGTTTTTTCGAAATGACACTAGGTTACGTGCTCTGCGCTTCTTAGACCACATGCTTGAAAGAGATAACATGCAGAAGTCAGAGTTCTTAAAAGCCTTGTCATATATGTGGAAAGCTTTTGATTACCGTGTATTGCGATACAAGGTCCTTCCACCACTTTGTGCAGAACTTAGGAATGTAGTGATACAGCCAATGATTCTACCAATGGTTCTAAGCATTGCGGAGTCTCAGGACAAGGATGATTTTGAGCAATCAACACTTCCAGCCCTTGTCCCTGTCTTAAGCACTGCTCCTGGTGACACAATGCTACTGCTTCTGAAGCATGTTGAGCTAATAATAAACAAGACTACTCAAGAACATTTAATTTCACATGTTCTTCCAACGATTGTTCGGGCCTATGTTGATAATGATGCACGTTTACAACAAGAGGTCCTTAAAAAGTATGTATCCCTCGCCAAACGACTTGATTCCCAGCTGGTGAAACAAGTGATTTTACCCCGTGTTCATGGACTAGCACTCAAAACAACGGTTGCGGCGGTTAGAGTCAATGTGTTGTTGTGCCTAGGAGAAATGGTTAACCGACTTGATAAACATGTTGTCCTGGAAATCTTGCAAACTATTCAGCGCTGTACTCCTGTTGATCATTCACCTCCAACCCTTGTGTGTACCCTTGGGGTTGCAAATTCTATTTTTAAGCAGTATGGAGTAGAATATGTTGCTGAACATGTTCTTCCATTGCTTATGCCACTCCTGACTGCTCAACAACTCAATGTTCAACAGTTTGCCAAATATATGCTTTTTGTCAAGAACATCCTCCACAAGACCTTTCCCTGCGAAAGTGTTTCATCCCAAATCTGCAGCACAATACACACGAGTTAATATAATTTCATAAAGCAAAAATGCACTGCAGTAAATAAGTTTCTTACCGACAGTAAAATTTTCTTGGAGATGAAGAGAATTAAGGGAGGGACCACTAGCTTGAGTATGGACAAAAAATTCCCAACCTCCGTACACTCCACTACTCTGAAAAACAAAAACACAGCAGAGAGAAAGGATTATTAGTGGTATATAATAGGAGGCCACTATTCATAAGGAGGCAGCCGAAAAACCCTAGAGGAAAAAGAAGATGGTTCATACAAAGAAAACCCTACCGTTGAACCACCCCCTTCCATTTTCATTTTGAACCAGCTACCGTGAAACTCCGTCACCGTTATCACCATCCGCCAGTTGAATCCCCATGCCATACTCTTTGTTCTGGATTAACGCTTGAAGGTCGAAGCTACATGACTCGCTGAACAAGCCAACTCACGGAAACACGGTTTTTAAGCAACTCACCAACGTTTGTGACTCCTTCCGTCTTCGACTTAGAAGGTAACCAGTGGTTTCCTATTTTCTGTTTGGTTGCTTCCAGTTTGTTAACTTGTTTTTTTTAACCAATCCAGCGCATGTTTTGAATATATGTATTAATGAATACAAGTTAATATCAACAAATGATTTTGTTTGAGTTGGTAGGGGTGTCGTTTGGCAAGCCCTAGGGTACGGGTTCGATACCTTGTACCCCATTTCTTACATTTTCCATTCTATTTTCATTTTTCTATGTATTTTTTTACTCCTTTTATTTTTTTTATTATTCTCATTTTCTAGACACTTGTTGATTTTAATGTTTGTCTTTGATTTATTGTTTAAACATCGATTTTTAATTTATGGATTTGGCAATTTTATTGTTATTTATCTATGATTATTTTTAT
This sequence comes from Lathyrus oleraceus, assembly GCF_024323335.1. Taxonomy (NCBI): domain Eukaryota; kingdom Viridiplantae; phylum Streptophyta; class Magnoliopsida; order Fabales; family Fabaceae; genus Lathyrus; species Lathyrus oleraceus. The sequence goes on along the minus strand of NC_066585.1, from coordinate 368,127,895 downwards.
CGATATAGTGATAGTATTTCTCCGCGTTTTGATTAATCACATATGACATTTTGATTAGGGTTCGAGGTGGATACCCCGCCTATCCTAGCCCTCGCCATCGTCCAAATTTATCTATTCTCCATTTCACTCAAACCTTCATTCAAACCTTTCTCAATCGTCCATCAATGCTTGATCCAACATCAAGCCATTTTTCACAACCAAAATCAAAATACTTAATTCCTATCTAAACACTTTTCAATAAAGATGGAAATGGAACGTGGTGGATACCACGCACTCCTGAGATTAAGATTTGAGGTGGATGCCTCGCCTATCTTAGTTCTCGCCATCGTCCAAAATTGTCAATGCGGTTTCTTCAAACCATTTCTCAATCAAACCTCAAAACACTTAATCCTTATTAAACATTTTTGCAAATAAGATGGAAATGGAACGTGGTGGATACCGCGCACTCCTGAGACTAGGATTCGAGATGGATATCTCGCTCATCCAAGTTCTCGCCATTATTCAAAACACATCAAACCAATCAATTTCTTTTCTCGCCGATGTGCGATTGAATCTTAAACCTTTTCACAAACGAAAGGTACTTTGTTTCAAAACAATGCAAGGCAATGTTTTTCCACCTGTTTTGGGTAGTCCAACAATGTTTTCGTCGATTTGACACAAAGTAGCTTTCGCTAAAATCGACCAACAAACAAACATTTTTCTACCCAGAACTACGTAAGCCTTGACTTCTCTATTGAGATACGTATTAGCAGGATTTATAAATCTTGTCAGGCCCACTAATAAAAAACTTAGGTTTAGTCCTTCATCAAAAAAATCCAAAAACATTTCTTCTCTCCTCTATTCTTCCTTTCCCACCTAATAACTTAAAGCCTAACACTTCAAACTAACATTAATGCGCACAACTGACCTAATGGTTCCCGTTGAGTACAGCGGACGTGAGGAGTGCTAATACCTTCCCCTTGCATAATCGACTCCCGAATCCTGATTTGGTTGTGACGACCATAATCATTGTCATTTTGTCTTGGGTTTTATCGATATTTCCCCTTTCCTTTTTAGGAATAAATAAAGTTCGGTGGTGACTCTATTCAGTCCATCATTGCGAGCGCGCGATTGCGCTTCGCTAGGTCGTATTCCTATTTTTCCGCGAGGTACGACAGATGGCGACTCTGCTGGGGACTGTTGTTCCCTAAGCGAGTCAAGCCTAGTTAGGACTTGTTTGTGCCTTTGTTTGTTTAATTGTATGGCTTTTCCTTATTTATTTCTTTTTATTATCTTTATTATTATATTGATATATCTGTTGTATATTTCTTCTGTTGAGATTGTTGGTATTTGGGTATTTGATTGCAAACCATGTGGGAAAGACTCTACACCCGAGTCTAGAGTGGAAAAAAAACATAAGATAGGACGATGGTTGAGTAGTACAAACTTCCGAGGTGAATACTTCGTAAGAGTTAGTACGAGAAACTCACTAAGAGTAGATCCTTTTGCAAATATTATCGCCCGAGGTGTATGCCTCGTAAGCTTCAATGTTTCAAAGGGGTCCATGACTCTAAGAACCTTTTAGAACATTAAAATTTTGGCCACCTAGAAATGATGGTTGCGTAGTATGGATTCCCGAGGTGAATACTTCGTAAGAATCGGTACGAGAACCTCGCTCAGAATAGATTCTCTAGATGGAGTTAATGATCGGAAAGTATTTTCCGTAAGCGTCAAACATTCTTTTGAATCCATGACTCTGAGTACCCTGTCTAGAACCAAGTCGATGGTTGCGTAGTACGGACTCTCGAGGTGGATACTTCGTAAGAGTCGGTACGAGAACCTCACCCAGATTAGATTCCCTTGATAGAGTTGACGACCGAAAAGTATTTCCCGTAAGCGTCAAACATTCTTGTGAATCACTGACTCTAGGGATCCTTTGTAACAAAGCCCTAGATCATACCCGGTGAGAACCTCTGTTTTGGAAAGCAATCAAATTTATCCATACCTCGGACCTTTGAACCTGTACCCAAAAAAAAAACATTGCATCCATCCATTCATTGCATACGCATAAAAAGCAAAACTCTTAGTTTGTTTCACATTGTTTCAGGAATCCAATACTTGTTAGCAAAATGAATCTTGAGAGAAGAAGCACTTTTCAGTTCAAATACAAGAGCGTGGACCTTGCTAGCCTGCAGAAGTTGAGTGCCAAAGTAACACCAATCAAACTCAACAACTTTGTACAAAACTATGGAAAAATTCTGGACATCCTAAATGAGAAGATGGACATGATGACCACAGTGACTATTGCTCAGTTCTATGATCCACCTCTACGTTGTTTCACGTTTTCTAACTTCCAATTGGCTCCTACCTTAGAGGAATTTGAGAGGATCATAGGCCGGAATTTGAAGGATCATAATCCATTTCCCAGGTTCGATGAAGATATTCCTCCCAAGAGGATAACTTTAGCTTTGGGTCTGAAAGTTTCTGAAGTCGTGGACAATTGGGATGTGAAGGGAGATTTCAATGGTTTTTCTAGGAAGTTCTTGGAAGATCAAGCAAAGAAGATGGAAAAAGAAGGGAATTGGGAAGCCTTCTATGCTGTGTTAGCCGTGTTAGTATATGGGATAGTTCTCTTCCCAAATATTGACCATTTTGTGGACCACCTGGCGGTGAGAATCTTCCTCTCTGGAAACCCTGTACCGTTCCTCCTGGAAGACCTCCACTACGCTCTCCACGATCGCCATGAGAAGAAAGGAGGAATCATCTTATGTTGTGCGCAGTTGTTGCATGCCTGGTTTAGATCCCATATGCCCGAAGAAGGTCCTTTTGTCTCAAGGGAACTCAAGCCTTCCTAGAAGTTAGCTTCCCTCACCTCCAGTCATGTTAAGTGGTATATCAGGGATTGGGAAACCAAGGATGTCATTGTCAGCATTTGAGACTTCCCCAATGTGCCTTTGATAGGAACCAAGGGTTGCATCAACTATAACCCCATGTTATCTCTGAGGCAGCATGGGTACCCTATGAATGACCCTCCAAAAACTGAAGCTTTAGAGCCTTTCATCTTACACAGTGCTGAAGCAAATCATCCCATGGTGAAAAAGATCAAGAGGTCTTGGCAAGCAGTTATCAGAAAGGGTAAGGAGTTGGGTAAGAGAAATGTCATTGCTCAAGAGCCTTACACTTGTTGGGTTGGAGAGAGGGTTCAAATGGTTAAACTCCCTTTTCCATTTGACCCTTCTATCTATCCGTTGGTTCCTGATCCAGAACCCATATTACCTGAAGATGTAGAGAAACTCAATGCCTATATCAAGAAGTTGGAGTTGGATAGAGCTTTACTCCGGATTCAAAAACTCAACAAGACTTTGGAATTGACCCTTGAAATGAAAAGGGAAGCACGACTGATTTCCGAGATTCGTACTCGTGAACTGGAGAATACCATTCAGAAATACAAGGATACTCTGGAACGCGAGAAGCTGAGGACTGAAGAGTCAAAAAGAGTTTGCACACGGCTGAAATATCATTTGGAACGAGCAGGATGCTGCCTATATGGTGTTGCTAGGTGAGTGCAGATATTGGAGAAACCTCTATAGGGACATAGAGGTGACCAAGGCTGAAGACTTGCGCATCATTCAAGACCTCCAAGGGCTTTACATTGAGTGGAAGGGCAAATTTCTGAGGCTGTCCGGATTTGCGAGTTCCATCATGCAAGAGCTACCTGAGAAGCTGCAAGAAGCTGATTGGTGCATGTGTCCAGAGAACACCCCACATCAAGTCTTTAATTTTATTAAGTTTTGTAAGGCGATGCTAGAAGGGCTGACTACCGACCTTGCTACGGTTCGGAAAGCCCATAAGCCATGAGCACGTTGTTTGTATTTGAACTTTGATATGAGATTAATGAAAAATCGCTTTTGAGATTCATTTTTATTGTGTTTTATTTCCTTATTACTTTAAATATTTGCGAACAAGTATTGTGGTATTTCTGAAATGAATGATTGAAACTAACCAAGAGTTTTGCAAACAAGATGCATTCATACATGCATTCATGCATTTTCAAAATAGAGTCTCACTCCGCCTTTCTTCCTCCAGTTTCACGCTGAATTTTCAACACCAGTATAATACTCGCGCTAGAGCAAGACAGAGAATGGCTGAACAAGAACAAGAGAGCGCCCGTGTAAGAGCTGAGCTGGACAAGATCAAGGGAGGCATGTCCCAGATGCGAGAGATGCTGCAAGCTTTAACCTTCAGGTTTGAGATTCCACAAGCGATTGTGATTTCAGAGACCACGGGCCCAGCAGTGGAAGTCCAACCTCAGAGGATGTTACCCTCAACCCTTCCTCCATATGGGCTACCTTATGACTTCGTCCCCCGAGCGGAGGTGGTGCACGACATGGGGCAATCTGTCCAACAAGCCGTGCCATTACCGATTTACACTGACGCACGTCCAGTCATCCATACTGTGGTTCCACCAGCTGCCTATGCTAGGCATATTCCTCACTATGAAGGTCAAAACCACATGTATCAGACTGTTGACTCAAACGTTGCTGGTGACGAAGTAAGGTTTGAGGATTTCAAAGAAGTAAAGGAGAACATGTAGCTCCTTGAGAAGAAGTTCCGAGATTTAGAGGGAGACCACGTCTTTGGATCTACTGCCAAAGAAATGTGCCTTATATTCGGGTTGGTGATTCCAGTAAAATTCAAAACTCCGGACTTCGATAAATACAAGGGGAACACTTGTCTAAGGAGCCATCTCATCATGTATTATCGAAAAATGGCTGCACACATGGAGGACGACAAGCTGATGATCCATTGCTTTCAAGACAGCTTGAGTGGGGCTCCTTCCAAATGGTACCTAAGTCTAGATCAGAATAGGATCAGGTGTTTCCAAGACCTGTCAGACGCGTTCATAAAACATTACAAATACAATATGGACATGGCGCCTGACAGAAGACAGTTGCAGAGCATGTTTTAGCATGATAAGGAGTCCTTCAAGGAGTATGCTCAAAGATGGAGGGAACTGGCTTCTCAGGTCGAACCACCTCTGGCTGAGAAGGAATTGGCTAAACTGTTTATTGACACTGTCCAACCTCAATTCTACGAGAAGATGGTTGGAAGTGCTTCCCTGGGATTCTCGGAGCTTGTGGCTATAGGGGCTCGCGTTGAATATGGTGTAAGGAACGGAAAACTGGCGGTTGTAGCTGGAACTTCAAACGCTAATCAAAAGAAGTTCTCTGGAGGGCTTCCCAGGAAGAAAGAGGGGGAAACAAATGCTGTGACTGCTGGTCAAGGAAGAGCTCCTCCAAGAAGGAGACCACAACAATATCCACCTCAGCAGTATGTTCAACAACCAATTCCCTATCTACAACCCATGTATCCCGTCCAGTACGCTTCGCAACCGTACATAGCTGTTGTGACGCCTGCGTTCAATCAACAGCCTGCTCAGGCTTATCAAGCGCCTCCAGCGTATCGACCAACTCCAGTTCAACAACGTGCTGCGGCTCCTCCAGCTTATCAACAAGCACCAGCAGCTCCTGTTTATCAACAGCCGAGAGCTCAAGCGCCAAGGCAAAATGCTTAAAACCAAAATAGGAGGCAAGGGGAGAGGGCGACCTTCAATCCAATCCCAATGTCGTACACTGAGCTTTATCCCTCCTTATTGCAAAAGGGTTTGGTGGTTCCCAGACCTATGGGACCTCCACCTGATTGTCTTCCTCTATGGTACAACCCTAATGCACATTGTCCTTTTCATGAAGGTACCCCCGGGCATGACCTAGAGGGTTGCTGCGCTCTGAAGCACAGGGTTCGTGAATTGATTGAGAGCAAGATCTTGTCTTTTAAGGACATGGCACTGTTAGATGCCCAAATTTGCTTATTTGAGCTATCAAATGTGGGCATCTTTCACTCCTTTTTGTCGAAAAAGTGTTTGAAAACGCCCTTGCTTTTTTTGATTTGCAATACTATGTGAAATGATCTTGGTACCTTTCATTTGTGTGTTATTGTGTAGGAATTAGGCATGAAAGAGTAGAAAATGAAGGCACAAGAAAGAAGGCAAAGGAACCAAGAAAGAAAGCAAACATCAGCAAGCTCGCTAGGCGAGTGAGGTAGCGAAGTGCTCGCTAGGCGAGCACTCAGCGTGATGCCAGCGAACACTCCCAGACTTGGACAAAACCAAAAAAGATCAACACTCGCTAGGCGAGCATCCAGCGAGCAAGCAGCGAGCAATTCCAGTAGCAAAACTATCCAAACTCGTTGTGGCGAGGGAAGTAGCTAAGTATTCGCTAGGCGAGCATCCATCGAGCAGGTAGCGAGCAATTCCAGTAGCAAAATCATCATAACTCGCTGGAGCGAATGAGAGAAGCGAGGGCCTCGCCTAGCGAAGGATTGTTCGCCTAGCGAACATATGCAAACTTTTCTGGGATGATTCCTCTGGACGCAGGCTACTCTGGTGGCTTATTTTGGGGCTCGCTAGGCGAACCATTTTGCTCGCCTAGCGAGCATGACAACTCAGTAACCAGTACTATAAGTAGCATGGGTACTTTTTGGAAAGGACACTTAGATATTTTTCATCAGCTTTTTACTTGTTTTTGGCTTAGAGGTGATTTTTGTGCCCTAGAAACCCCATTTCTCATTCTTCATCTTCTCTTGACAATATTTTTCAAAAAGAAGGTGGATTCCCATCCAATCTCGATTCTTCGACTCGGATGTTGATCAACCTTCTTCCGAAACTTGTTGCTCAAGCTACCATGGAAATGACTGGCTAAGTCTTTCATTTTGTCAAGGTTAGATGTAGATGATCATTAGCTTTGTATGTATATGGGTTGATCTTCATTTGTAAACTCTTTGATGATGAATGTATGGTGAAAACCTTGTTTTATTGATAACTCTTTGTGTTGGTTTATTATTGAAAGGTGTTTTCCAACTCTTGACCTAGGTTTTCATCCATCCTTGTTCTTTAGCTAGAGATAGTATTGAATGAGTTTGTTCACTAAAAAGTTGAACCTAAAAGTTGTCATTTTGATAGATTGTGTGAGAGATCAACAATGGATCAAAATGGGAAAAACCACAATGTGTCTTAGAAATAAACACATTGGGAGGACTTTGTGAATGTGTTTACCATCTAATGGAGTTTATGAGTTTTGTTTGATCGAACATATGCATGCAAAGTGATCGTCGAACCCTAACTTTGACAATCTTTCTCAAATCGTAAAACCAAAACTTTTACCGCAATTTCTTACTTTTTATGCAAGATACCATAACCGAAAACTAAAACCCCCTTGTTACTATAAGCTAAGAACTTAACAACTGTCGAACGGCGGCAATATCACATAATCCCTGTGGAGACGATAACAAATCCCGATACTCTAACCCCATACCAACAAAATGGCGCCGTTGCCGGGGATTGTGAATTGATATTGAGAGCATCGCAATAGTTGCTTTTTTTAACTCTCGAATTTTTGGCTTGTGCTTGTTAATTTGTTAGGTTTAGTGTGCAGCTTTCGTTTTATGCGAGGGCAGATTCCTGAGGACCAACTTCTTTTTGATCCCGAGATCGAAAGAACCGCAAGGAGACTGAATAGCAGAACGAGACGAAGGAGGCAACAAGCTAGACAATGACAAGAACAAGGAGAAAGTTCTTCTACAACACACACACCACCTTTCACACCTATCATGGAACCACCACCACCACCGCCCGCTTCCACACTATGTGTCAACAGTCCGAGGAATACAGCTCAGTTTACCAACCACCAGGGAAGGCAAGCCGAGATGAAGACGGGAACTCTTAACTTACTATACGGAAGTCCATTCACCGGAATGGACCATGAAGACCCCTTTTCTTTTCTCACCAAATTTTACGAGATAGCATTGGCAGCCGGAGTTGATCAAGCTCAAGAGCTACCGTTGTTCAAAAGACTATTTCCTCATGCTTTGCTCGGCAAAGCCAAAGATTGGTACTTGGATCAAACACCTGCAGTCATGACGGATTGGAACGTGTTGGAAGAGAAGTTCATTGAAAGATTTTTCTCCAACAACCGGTTCATGGAATCCAAAACGGCTATCTCCGTGTTTTTGCAAGGAGCCAACGGATCATTGAATGAGGCAAGGGAAAGATTTAAATCCATGCTTCAAAAGTGCAAAGGGCATGGTTTTGACGAATTGACGCAAATCCATATTTTCAAGAATGGCCTTCAACCTAATTGCAAGACTTTATTGGATGCTACCTCGGGTGGTTCTTTGTTGTCTAAAAGCACCGACGAAGCTACTGATATCATTAACCGTATGACTCTAAATGACCTCCAAAGTCAAAGTAGAGGCAACACTTTGAAGAAACCGGGAGTGCTTGAACTTGGGACAAACGATGCTATTCTTGCCCAAAACAAACTCATTTCACAACAATTTGAACTCTTAACTCAACAAATAAAATAGTTGAGAGAGCCTTCAAAAGCTAAACAAATAGCTTGTTGTGAGCTTTGCAAGGGTGATCATGACACCGGGTTTTGTCCACCTCTCGGGTTCGAAGAGGTGAATTACATGGCGAACCAACGAGACTACCAACCGAGGCAACAACAACAACAACCGTATCAATAACATCCTCAAAATCAACAACAACACTTTCAAGGGAATCAAGGGTTCCAACCAAGGGCTAACTATCACCATAACCAAGGTTATGGGGGTGGTACTTCTAGCCGTCAAAATCCTTACCAACCTCAACAACCACCGGTCGTGACTTCAAAGTTAGAAGAGACATTGACACAATTTATGCAATTGTTGATGGCTAATCAAAAGAGTAACGATGCGGCGATCAAAAATCTCGAAACTCAAGTCGGTCAACTTGCTAAACAACTAGCGGAACAACAACCCGGACCATCTTTTTCGGCGAACACGCAAACGAATCCAAAAGAGCATTGTAAAGCGATAACGACGAGAAGTGGAAGGGATTTGATTAGTGAGAGTAAAAAAAGAGATGAGAGTGAAAAAAGAGAGGATGAGAAAAATGATGAGGAGAAAAAATTAGAGGATAACATTGATGGTGAAGTTGGGGAGTGGAGTGAGGAAGAAGTTGAAAAGAATGAAAAAAATGGTGAAGTAGAAAATAAAGAAAGTGTGGAAGTTGAAAAAAATAAGAGTGATGAAGTGAAGGTGGAGGGAGTAAAAAAGAAAAGAGAGAGGAATTCTAGAGTTTCTAAAGGAAAGGAGGTAGTGGGCGCTGCTCCAATCCAAAACCTTCCGTATCCACATGCTCCATCTAAGAGGGAGAATGAACGGCATTACGCCCGGTTCATGGATATATTCAAACAACTTCAAGTGAACATTCCGTTTGCTGAAGAATTGGAGCAAATGCCTAAGTATGCGAAATTCATGAAAGACATACTTACTAAAAAGCGGAGGTACACGGAACCGGAGACGATTGTCCTAGATGCTAGTTGTAGTGCAATCATTCAACGGGCGCTTCCGAAAAAAGAGGTTGACCCAGGACGAGTTACTTTGCCGGTTAAAATTGGTGATGTCTATGTCGGAAAAGGGCTAATTGATTTGGGGTCAAGCATAAATCTAATACCATTGTCTATTGTGAAGAGGCTTGGCAACATTGAAATGAAGGCCATCCGGATGACTTTGCAATTGGCCGATAAGTCGACTACCCATCCTCATGGGTTAGCCCAAGATGTATTGGTCAAAGTTGACAAATTCTTCTTCTCGGTTGATTTCATTGTGATTGATATGGAAGAGGATGACGATGCTCCGCTTATTCTTGGCCGACCGTTCATGAAAACTGCACGCATGATGATTGACGTTGACGACGGTTTGATGAAAGTAAGGGTCCAAAATGAAGAAGTTACTTTTGATCTATTCGAAGCCATGAAGCATTCAAAGGATAGGCGTGATAGCTTTCGCATTGATGTGATCGAAGAGGCAACTTTTGAAGTTTCTAAACATATTCATGAGATATCTCCTATGGAGTTAGCTCTTGATGACTCCTTTGAAGTTTTCACAATTGAAGAAGAGCAAGCTCTTGAAGAATGCCTAAGGGAACTTGATAGTCTAAAAGAGTTACATCCGTGGAAAGTTGAGGAGGAAGTATTGAAGAAGGAGGTTAATGAAGAAAAATCGTCGATTGAATTGAAAATGTTACCTTCTAATTTGAAGTATGCATTCCTCGACGAGACCGAAGCAAAGCCGGTTATCATAAGCAACCTTTTATCAAAGAATGAAGAAGCCCGTTTGATCAATGTTTTGAAAAATAATCAAGAAGCCATGGGTTGGACTCTTTCCGATCTCAAAGGAATTAGTCCTTCCTATTGCATGCACAAGATCTTAATGGAAGAGGACTTTAAGCCAATAGCTCAACCGCAACGCCGCTTAAATCCTACTATGAAGGAAGTTGTTAGAAAGGAGGTTGTTAAGTTGTTGGATGCGGGAATGATTTACCCGATTTCGGATAGTCCATGGGTTAGTCCTGTACATGTGGTTCCAAAGAAAGGTGGCATTACCGTGATTCGAAATGAAAAGGATGAGTTGATCCCGACAAAAGTGGCAACGGGGTGGCGTATGTGCATTGATTATAGACGGTTGAAAACCGCAACTCGAAAAGATCACTTTCCACTCCCGTTCATGGATCAAATACTAGAAAGACTTTCTGGGCAACAATCTATTGTTTCTTAGATGGCTATTCCGGGTATAACCAAATCGCGGTTGACCCGACCGATCATGAAAAGACGGCTTTCACATGTCCTTTTAGAATTTTCGCATACCGTAAAATGCCCTTTGGGTTGTGCAATGCACCGGCGACTTTCCAAAGATGTGTGCAGGCTATATTTGTCGACCTTATCGAGAAAACAATGGAAGTCTTTATGGACGACTTCTCCGTATTTGGTGGTTCCTTTGGTATATGCTTGGACAACTTGGAAACGGTTCTTGAAAGATGTGTGAAGACAAATCTTGTTCTTAATTGGGAGAAGTGCCACTTCATGGTGACCGAGGGGATAGTGCTTGGCCATAAAGTCTCTTCAAGAGGGCTTGAAGTTGATCGTGCTAAGGTTGAAGTGATTGAAAACTTGCCTCCTCCGGCGAATTTGAAGGGAGTCCGAAGCTTTCTGGGGCACGCCAGTTTCTATCGGCGCTTTATTAAAGACTTCTCAAAGGTAGCTAAGCCTTTGAGTAACTTTCTAGCTAAGGATCAGGTATTTCTTTTAACTGATGGTGTTTACAAGCTTTTGAAATTTTAAAGGAAAAATTGGTTACCGCTCCAATTATAGTCGCTCCAAATTGGAATTTAAATTTTGAGCTCATGTGTGATGCGAGCGACTATGCAATCGGAGCGGTATTAGGCCAAAGAAAAGAGAAAAGCTTTCATGCGATACACTACGCAAGTAAAGTTCTTAATGAGGCTCAAGTTAACTATGCCACCACTGAAAATGAATTACTTGCGATAGTGTATGCGCTTGAAAAGTTTAGGTCCTATCTTATTGGTTCCAAGGTCATAGTGTATACCGACTACTCGGCGATTAAATATTTTCTCACCAAATCGGACTCGAAGCAAAGGCTCATCCGTTGGATCCTCTTGTTGCAAGAATTTGATGTTGAAATCAAATACAAGAAAGGATCGGAAAATTTGGTGGCGGATCATTTATCTTGCTTAGTTAATGTGGAGGTTACCGCTTCCGAGAAGGAAATCCGGGAAGAGTTTCCTGATGAAAAACGTTTCAAAGTTCAAGTTAGGCCGTGGTTTGCGGACTTTGCGAACCATAAGGCTAGTGGTCTGGTGCCTCCCGACCTAACTTCGAACCAAAAAAGGAAATTTCTCTCGGATGCTAAGTACTACGTATGGGATGACCCCTACTTGTTTAAATTGGGTGGTGATAACCTTTTGAGGAGGTGTGTTACTGGCGATGAAGCGCAAAGCATTCTTTGGCATTGTCACAACTCGCCTTATGACGGACACTACAATGGGGTAAGAACGGCAACTAAAGTCCTTCAGTCAGGATTTTATTGGCCTACTATTTTCAAAGACGCAAATGCCCATGTGCAAAGTTATGATAGTTGCCAAAGAAGTGGTGGGATTGGTAAGAGAGACGATATGCCTCTCCAAAACATCCAAGAGGTTGAAGTATTCGATTGTTGGGGTATCGACTTTGTTGGACCATTTCCATCCTCATATGGTAATGAATATATGCTTGTGGCGGTTGACTATGTTTCTAAGTGGGTTGAGGCGATTGCCTCACCTCGGGCGGATGCTAAAACGGTAATAATTTTTTTGAAGAAAAACATCTTTTCCCGTTTTGGAACCCCCCGTGTGTTGATTAGTGACGGAGGGTCGCACTTTTGTAATGCACCGTTAGAAAACGTTTTGAAACATTACGATGTATCACATAGAGTAGCGACTCCGTATCACCCACAAGCAAATGGTCAAGCCGAAGTCTCTAATCGTGAGATTAAGAGAATTCTTGAAAAAACCGTGTCAAATTCTAAAAAAGAGTGGTCGCAAAAATTGGATGAAGCTTTATGGACATACCGTACCGCTTTTAAAGCTCCAATTAGGCTAACTCCTTTTCAATTGGTATTTGGTAAGACTTGTCATTTTCCAGTCGAATTGGAGCACAAAGCTTTGTGGGCTCTGAAATTATTGAACTTTGATAAGGATTTGGCTGGTGAAAAAAGAAAAGTGCAATTGCTTGAGTTGGAAGAAATACGCAATGCTGCATATCACTCGAGTTGGTTGTACAAAGAAAAGGTGAAAAAGTATCATTAGGGTTGAATTTGGGAGATTGGGTTTTTAGGTTTGCATGTATGTTTAGAACGATTCCTAGCATGTTAAATTACTTTGTTTCTGAAATTTGGGAGATTGGGTATCATTAGACTTTGGGTTTTCTGAAATTGGATTGTTAAACAATGGAGAACTCAGAATCCCGTAACATTCGCTAGCATCTCGCTAGGCGAATCTGTGGCGAGCATTTGCTGCCACTTCGCTAAGTGAACCCGTAGCGAAGCTTCGCTGGGTCCTCGCTAAGCGAAGCAGTAGCGACCATGATAGTATTTGGCTTTTCTATTTTTCTCTCTAATCTGTTTTGTGGTTGTGTGCTGTTTCTTTTCTATGATTTTACAGATGGCATCCAGGTCGAGTGCTTCGAAAAAGAGAAAGGTCAGGAGCACTTTGTCGCTCCCCTGATTTCCCGAATCCAAGTACAAACGCGAAAAGGAGGTGGCGCGGAAAAAAGGATAGAGTCGCCAGCGATGTACTTTTATCCCAAGAAGAGGGAAAGGTAGTACTGCATAACCAAGAGGGAACGGATAAAACAAATTCTCGAACCAAAGAAAACTGAGTAAGGGGGCCGGTTACGTGATGGGAAGGTTATTGCACCCCTTCACGTTTGTGGTACTCCACAGGATCCACGTTTGTTATTTATGTCTAAAGTGTGTGTATAAAAAGTCCTATGTGCGATGCGAAAGAGAGAAAATCAAAGTAGGGAAAAGAAAGAGTTATTGCTCGCACAGGCCCTACCCTGCTGCATACGTATCACAAGAAGGATTGAGAATCAGAGCACCGTAGCTCGGCTAACCTATTTTTGTTTGTTTTGTGTTTTTTAGGTGAACGACGTTACTACGCAATCTACCGGATGCTCGACCTTTGGAGACTTACTCACCTGTAGTAGAAGGAGTTAATGTGTTCTTAGGAGAAGAAAAATCAATGAGTTTGTTTGTGTTTTAGGAATGCTCATGCAAAAAAGGAAGTCCTAGACGAAGGAACCGTGCTACCTTAATTGGCATGCAGACGAGAGACTATACGAAGCCTAGCAGTCCTATGGGAAGACGATCACACCATACAAAAAACATATAGCATAAAGTAAACACACCAACGAGGGGGCTCAAGCATACATGGGTAGGGCTTTAGTCAAGAGGGGTCATATCAACCTCGACAAACAAGCCATGTGTCGCATTACGCGAAAAAACCGGCGGGAAAACGAAGACAACAGAGCCGCCATCGTGCGTTATTTATCCCAAAGAGGGAAAGGAAACGCTCGAAGTAAACCTGGAAAGAACATGGTCTCGCGACCAAAGAGAGATGGGATCGGGAGTCGGTTATGCGAAGGGAAGGTATTAGCACCCCTACGCATCCGTCGTAATCGACGGGATCCACGCACAAAAGGAAGGATAAAGGTTGCTAAACGCTGCTCAAACACAAACATCAAATACACACTGGCTGAAAGAGACACAGGAAAGACAAAAGAAACTAAACTCGGCAGGATGTCGCATCCTGGGCCTACATAGTCTGTCAGGCACAGACATCAGAGTCGACGTAGTTCGGGACAGGGGGAAACGTGCTCGCTAAGATGTCGCATCCTATGCATACGTATCTTCTCTGACTAGAGAAGAATCAGAGCACTCGTAGCTCGGCTAACGCACGCCAAACAAAACCACACAGGAAACCGTCTGCCAATCGCTGGACTTACGTCAGACTCCACACAAACAGGCAAACCTGGAAACCGAATGCCAATCGCTGGACTTACATCAGACTCCGAACCAACAAACGCACACAGGAAACCAACTGCCAATCGCTGGACTTACGTCAGACTCCAACAAAGAAATTGGAAACCGAATGTCAATCGCTGGACTTACATCGGACTCCAACCAGAAAAGGAGAAACAACTCACACAAACAAAACAAAAGGGCGCCCGGAGAGATCAACTAATCTCCTGCCTACGTACCTCATCTGGTATGAGGATCAGGGCGACATAGTTCCCCTACGCAGGGAAAGAACTTCTAACCTAACCAGAGACTGGGAAATGACGAACTAGAAGGGAGACTAACTCGAGCCTAATAATTATCATGCAAATTCACCATGGTCCTAAGTTGAAGTTTCTATCTAACTTGCACAGGAAGCAAGCTAACCTAAACATGACTTGCACAGGAAGCAAGCCAAACTAATCCTAACTTGCACAGGAAGCAAGCTAAACTAAAAAAAGCGCAAACACACAAGCACAAATAGCACACACTATATGCAATCAGTTGGCTCAATCAAGGTTAGGTTGTAGTCGAGGGGTCATATAAACCTCGACAAACAAACCACTGTAACAGGGTGATGTTAGCTCTTAACCCTAACATTGAGAGTTAGGGTGAAGCAGATGAAATAGGAAGTGAGGGGTGTGCCTCACAGCTCTTATCCCTGGCCTGGGAGAGCTTCAGACTACTGAAAGTGTGGGAGTCCAGAAAGTGGGACTCTATTCCACATATGACTGACTCAACTGAGATCTTGGGTTACTATCCACAATGCATCAA
Organism: Lathyrus oleraceus; assembly: GCF_024323335.1. NCBI lineage: Eukaryota > Viridiplantae > Streptophyta > Magnoliopsida > Fabales > Fabaceae > Lathyrus > Lathyrus oleraceus. Next base: position 368,112,649 of record NC_066585.1, on the reverse strand, counting down.
CACAAGGTGTGTGAGCAAAGCAGATAACTCAACGAATAGCAGGAGATGGACTACACATCTCTTGTATTTGCCGATGCCTCTTCACTTAGGAGGTCTTTTGATATGTACAAGGACAAAAATAAACAATCACAAGCATTGCCTCTTAAGGAGGACTTCAGACAGGTGCCTGCCCAAGTAACAGGACAGGTCTTCCAGACTACATGAAGTCAGAGAAATTATACCTCAGTGCTTAAGCTATCAAGCAAAGCAAAAGCAAGTTCACAAAGGAACTATAGCAACTAAGATACCTGAAAACAATCTAACACAATCAGTATACAAGTCAACAAAAGTCAAACAGACAGACTAGTGGTCAACAGTCAACAGTACACAATTAAACAGACAAGCATCAATGTACCGAGGCAAAACACAAGCTCAACTCAAAGGAGCTAATCCACCTACAAGATAACTCAATGTTAATCAACATCAATCAAATAGGTAGCTCAAGCCAATGAACCAATTCCTCAAGGCCATATGCTTCTTGTCCTGAAAACACAACTCAACCATAAGCACAAACCACTAGGACAAGGCCTAGGGTCAAAGTGGGAGAAATAATCCAAAACAGAACATGAAAATTGGCATGAATCAAGCTTAATCAATTAGGAACAATATCCAAGTGGTCTCATATCAATAGCATCAACCAAATTCATTTCACAAAGCACATAAGGCAAAGCATGCAAGTTGAAAGCTCATTGAAGCAAACAGAATGAACCAATCCACATCAACTCAAAAATGATTCAATAAATCTCAAGAAAAATCATGGCTAAACAGCACACATCACATGATCAAATACCAAAAATCAAGGCATTTGGACCAGTTCAAGCATGGTAATTAAATTCCCTAAGGCAAGGTAAGCACAAACAAGCTCAATTAGGACACAAAATGCTACATCAACTTAACACAAGCCTAAAACAGAACTGACAAATGATAAATGACTCAAACCAAAGCCACAATAAACTTCAAAGCGTCTAGAAACAATGTGCAAAATTTCAAGTTCATATGATACACAACCATCATTTCACAAATCATTGAAGTTCATGACTATCAAAGAGTCCACAAATGACAAGCCAGAAAGGAAAATTCCAAACAAATCAGAAATCAATACCAAAATTCCATAAAAATTCATGATCAATCCTAACATCAAGAAGAAGCATCATGCAAAAAATCACATCAATTGGCATTTATTTGGCATGGCAAAGAAAATCCACAAGTTGAGTAAGAAATGGTGTGACACACATTGTCACACCTACATTAAACAGATCATATCTCAACAACCAGAAATGAGAAAAATGCAAACTCTATACCAAAATGTCCATTAGGATGTCTATTTTAAGCATGCAAAGTTTCAAGTTCATTGGATCAAAACTCATCATTTCACAAAGCAAATGGCAAGGTATGTACAAGAAAGCACACATGTGAACAATTCCTAAGCAAAATTAAATTCCAACCGTGCACAAATTCTGGAAAAATAGTCATAAAATACTAGACATCATGAGGAACAACATGCAAAAATTCCCAGGCCAATTGGATCAATATTCATGGAGTTATGAATTTTGGAATGAATGAAAAAAATTAAAAACCATGAAAGAAGCATGTATGAACATGGATGGAATATTGAAATAAAATGCTAAAGCCAATCATGGAAATGTTCACGCCCGGATTCGAACAGAGGAAGAATTTGAATTAGGCGCCCTTAAGTGAAACTCACCGTTTCACTTAAGTCTATGTGGCGCGGCAAATGAACGAGATCCAATCATAACGCCACACTGTAGCCACGCTGGACCAATGCATGGCCTCAAACAACGAAACACATGCAACCAGCACTCATGAAGATCAAAAACACTTATGGAAAACGAAACCCTAAGCTTCATCAACATTCATCGCGTTCATCATACTCAAGAACACTCATGCACAGAAATTCACAACCAGCACACCAATAGACTCGTCTTTCAACATACATTAACATGCTAGGCTTGGATTTTGCTAAATCAAACTATATCAAAAGATTCGCATGCAAGAACATTCATGTGCCAAACTTAGATCTACCATAACTTGCTCATTTCTTAATGAAAATCCACGATACAAAGTTCAGTGTGATCACCAATGAAGGATCTACAACATGCATCCATCAATTTTAAGAATCATGACATGCGAAATCTAACCTTGTTGGAAGTGCAGAACTAGAATCGCAACTTTCAGGCCTTGTAATGTCCAAACAGATGCTTCTCAGCTCGTGGATGAATGAATGGAGGAAAGTTTGAGTGTTAATCTTGCACGATTCTTGTAGAAAATCCAACTGCCATTGATGGATGCAAAACTTCAACAGCTCCAAAACAGCTCCAAAACCTTGAAACCTTGCTTCAATCCAACTCCATTATGCTTGTGGATGATGATTCAATCAAGAATGAAGCACTGTTTATGAAGAAATTCGAAGAAAAAACTTGAGAGCACAAGGTGTGAAAATCTCAGATCTGGAAATTATGAACTCTTTTTTCCAATTTTCTGTTATGCTTTGCCTTTTATATGAGCTGCTAATGAAGTTTGTTAATCACAATTAAGCAATGCAAGTGGAATTAGTGAAAAGAAAGTGTTTATGCAAATTGGCCCATGCACCCTTATGTATGAAATGGCAATGTAACAGTACCCGAATTTGGGCTTGAATCCACTCAAAATTCTGTTTGTAAGCCAATGGAAGTGTTGAAATGTGTAAACAATGCATTATTTTTAAATTTGAAAATTCCTTCCAAAATTCAAATGAAAATGCACATATTTTTGTGATGGAAATGCATGGCCTATGATGCATGAATTGGATAGTGCATGCCAAGAGAGAAATGTTGCAAAAAGAACCACTCCATTTGGCCTTATGGTTTGAAAGTTATGCATTCTTGAAGTTCAAATTCCATTGACCATGATTGATCTATATCTTTTCAACCATACATGAGAAATTCATGATATTGGACTTTTTGGAAATGGGAGAACAAGGTCTTCAACTTTCATGTTGGACAAAATTTCATTTGAATCTTGCTTGATGATGTAATCTTGAGGAGAAAACCTTTCCATTTTTGGCAATTTCAAATTACAGGTCACTTACTATTTTTGGAAACTTTTTATCTTACCTCAAATCCTTCATTGTTGATGTTTGAAATGTCAAATGAGACTTGTATGGACATGAATGAGGCCTCTCTAACCATCTCCCACCTTCAAATCCATGATTGAATTGACAGTTGACTTTGGTTGACTTTCTAGGGTTTCAGATGAATTGCATCTTGACTGATGATCTCTGAACATCCAATCTGTGGCCAAACCACTTCAAAATGATGCCTAGGTCATATGAACTCATTGAATCAACCCTAGGGCTTTGCTTCAATAGGAATTGCACTTGCTTGCTTGCACAACTGGATCTCCTGATCAGTCTTGACTGATGACTTGCACTTGGGCATGGACAATGCAATGCTATGCAGTGGACAATGCAATGCTAATGAATTAAAATGAAAATGTATGTACAAAATGGGAGGTGCAAATTTGAGGTGCTACACCATGGAAAAGGTAATCAAATGGGCTCTTAACCACTGACATTGAACGTCAGGGTGAGCAGATCAAAAGGGTAATGAGGATAAGACCTCATAGCTCTTAACCCTGGACAGGGTGAGCTCATGACAAAGCATGGGGGTTCAGAAAGATGGGACCCTCTCCACTGATTGACCGGACAAAAGATCTTGGGCTCTTGTGCTGAAGCATCGACACGTAGTGCGAGCATAAAGAACGACACACTGAATAACGGGGGATTGACTACTAATCCCTTTTATCCGCCAATTGCCTCTTCATGGAGGTCTTTAGCACTGATGCCTCCTCTTGGAGGTCTTTGGGCACAAAAGTAAACACGCAAAAACATTGCCTCCTATCGAGGTCTTCTAGCTAAGAAAGCGGTAAAATGCGGGAAAGATGTAAAAGGGATCAAGAGATCTACCACACGGATAAAAATCCGAAGTAATAACAACTAAAGAAGCGAGAAACTCGGTGATCTCTCAAGCTAGCACCATCAAAGAAAACAAGTCAGCAAGGCAATCAAAATAAATCTCCAAATGGTATCCCACAAATAAAGTGAAATACCAAGCAAGCTATCTCTTCAAGAGTCATATGAACCCTCACAAAAACTCAACAAACAGGTTAGAATGACAAGATGGGGTGCAATCAAGAGTCGCACCAAATCAAAATGTAACCACATGAATCATGCCATTAAAGTTCACAAAAAAGCTCACAAGAAGCAACCAAGGGTAGGAGGCCTAAACCTCTTGTCAAACAAATGCATCAAAAGGGTATAAAAACTCAAAGTCAGGGGGTAAGGGTCCACACATCAAGACATGACATATATACTAAAACATGTGCCCGAAGGCAATAGAAAGCATGTCATAACAAAGCATGAAACAGATTGGAGAGCAAATAGAAAAAATCAGCTACTGTCGCAATCGCTACTGTTTCGCCTAGCGAAGGCTTAGCGAAGCTTCGCTGCAGGCTCGCCTAGCGAAGCGGCTAGCGAATGCCTGCAGGTTTTGGATTTTCCATTGATAACATTATGATTTCAAAAACTCCAAACCCCGTGGTACCTATTTCAGAAATTAAGTGGTCAAACATTCAAGGCATTGTTTTACACATTCATGCATATCTAAACCCACATGTGAAACCTAACTATACCCACTCTCCCGGATTCAACCATAATACCTCATGCTTTTGGAATTTCAAATTAAAAGCGTAAAGTAATGGGAATAAGGCAAACTTGATTGGAGAGATCGAATGAAATTGAATTGCACCGTTGGGTTTGCAGAATAATCTTAGGGTTTATATGAGATGGAATTGGTAGAGGTGATCCCTTCAGTCTCTGGAGGCTGCTCTGAATTAGTTAGAATCTCTCTCTAGGATAATAGGAATAGAATAGGGTTTGGCTCAATGAAATTTTCAGAATTTATACTCTGATTTTCGTGGCTTTGTGGGCTCAAATGAGAGAGTCTAAGTCCAAAATCCTTTCTGTTATATTTTTTTATTTTCAAAATGCGTAGGCTTCGCCTAGCGAAGAATCTTCTCGCCTAGCGAGCATGACAGTTCAGACTCTGGTGGCTCGCTAGGCGAACCATTCTGCTCGCCTAGCGAGCATGACAGTTCAAGTCATCTTTCCAAATTTGTAACCTTTGCGCTGGGCCTTTGTTCCTTCAAGAGTAATATGTCGAATGATGAATAGGCCTCATTTGAACATGTTGGAAGTAACTCAAATCATCCTCTAGCCATTTGACTCTCAGTTGACCAACAGTTGACTTTCGATTTCGCAGTTGAATTTTGAACTGTACTGAGCCTGTTAAGCTCGATCTTTTGAAGAAAACCTCTGAAAATGAAACCAATTGACTTGGATGATATCCAAGCTTCTTGGAAGATAAACTCTTGGAGCTAATTCTGATTGGCATGATGAAATGCAATATGAAATGTTAAATGACCTAAAATGAATGCATGAATGAGGGGGGCAAATTTGAGGTGCTACAGCTGCCCCTATTCAATCAACTGTGAACCTGAACGGATGAAAGCAGCGACTATCACACTTTCAAGGTAAACAGGGATTGAATACCAAAAGAACCGGAGAATTTGCACTCTGTAGGTGACGAAGCGAGGAAAGCGAGGCCATTTACCGATGGCGGCTTCAAAATAAAATTGATATTTAACGATATCAAAGGAAGCGAGGCCATTTATCGATGGCGGCTTCAAAACCAAATTGATATTTACCGATATCAAAGAAAGCGAGGCCATTTACCGATGGCGGCTTCAAAACCAAATTGATATTTACCGATATCAAAGAAAGCGAGGCCATTTACCGATGGCGACTTCACTGGGGAGGAGCAAGTGAAATAAGACCAGACATTTACCGATGACTGGGAAGGAACTGGATGTTTACCGACATCGGACAAAGACGTTTATAAGTGAAACAAGACCAGACATTTACCGATGAATGGGATGGAACTCGATGTTTACCGACATCAAACAAAGATGAAACAAGACCAGACATTTACCGATGACACTACGCCAAAAACTGGAATAGACAGCGCCCCTTAGAGGGCGCTTTATTACAAAAGCGCACTCTAAAGTGAAGAGAAAAAATAAGGAGCATACTACTAGAATAGACAGCGCACTTTAGAGGGCGCTTTTGTAACAAAGCGCACTCTAAAGTGAAGCAAAAAAATAATGAGGAAATGGAGGGACACCAATAGAGGACGCTTTATTGAAAGCGCCCTCTAAGGGTAACCTTAGAGGGCGCTTCTAAAAAAGCGCTCTCTAAGTCCATGTACATTTCCAGTTTATAAGGCGCTTTTGGAAAGCCTTAGAGAGCGCTTTTAGAAGCGCCCTCTTAGGCCCCCTTTAGAGGGCGCTTTTGTAACAAAGCGCCCTCTAAAGTGAAGCCAAAAAAAATAATGAGGAAATGGAGGGACAACAATAGAGGGCGCTTTAGTGAAAGCGCCCTCTAAGGTTACCCTTAGAGGGCGCTTTTACAAAAGCGCTCTCTAAGTCCATGTACATTTCCAGTTTAGAAGGCGCTTTTGGAAAGCCTTAGAGAGCGCTTTCAGAAGCGCCCTCTTAGGCCCCCTTTAGAGGGCGCTTTTTTTACAAAAGCGCCCTCTAAGGTCCCCTTTAGTAAACATTAAAATTATAACATATACTGCATGTCTCTTTATTTTCCCTCTCTATAAGCTATTTCGTTTACGTAACTGGGTTTTCTCTCAACTGCGACTACTCTCTACTGCGATTACTCTCGTCCTCCGTTCGTTCTCCCTCCCTCACCGTCATCGTCGCCGTCGCCTTTTTCTGCTGCTGCGTTCACGTTCACTGAGTTATCCTCTTCCACCGTCACTGTTCACTTTCTTCTCCATCGTTACCGTCACCTTTAAGGTATTTCTCTTCTTCATCGTTACCGTTCACTTTCTTCATGTGTTTGATTAGGGCATTTTCTAAACTTAGTTTTTCATTTTGTGCATTATGTTGATTAATGTTGTTTAGTGCAAACTGAGTTTTTTATTTCTGATTGAAAACTGATATATTTGAAGTGTGTTTGAGCTTGTGCTTGGAAGTTTGATGATTATGGATGCAAGTTTGTTCATTTTCCAAACACCATAAGTTTGCATTGGTCTTTTGCATGCAGTAGGTGTGTGTGAGTTTGTATTCAATAATGATAAAAAAAAAAGAGTTTAGATTGTTGTAACATGAGAGAAATGGAAGGTATATGAATGTGTTGACGTATTGAATCATTGTCTTACTTGGGTCTTATTGAATCATTTCTATATTACAGATAAAATGGCTAACCAAGACGATACCCATGCCGCGAATGAATCACGTAATAATGTTGAAAAAGAAATCAAACGAGGATTGACTGTTATGAAGTCAATCATTCGTGCAAGAGACAAGGGTGTAAAATTTGAAGTACATTGGAGTGCTGAAGACCAACTAATTGAGCCTAACGGTTCAATGTTGGCAAGTTACATTGGTTTCCTTGTTCGACAACATATTCCGATTACATGTGATAATTGGAGAAGTCCGGACTTGAAGGTTGGCAAGGAAAAAATATGGTCGGAGATACAGGTACTTACCATATATTGTTATATGTTTTTTTTGTTGACTATTTGTTAACCATATATTGTTATAATATTACTTTATAATAACACACTCCATCTGTATGTTTTTTAGAGATCCTTTCACATCGATGAAAGCCGGCAAAAATATTGTATTCAATTGGCCGGAAAAAGACTCCGAGGATTTCGATCCTTTTTGTGCAACAAATTTCTCAAGGATGAGGAAGGAAAATTTGTTGAAGGAGAACGGCCAATGAAGTATGCCGAGATTATTTCAGCCGATGAATGGGATAACTTTGTCGCCAAACGAAGAAATGAAAAATTCCATGTAATGTCTATTAATTATGGTATTATACAATTGTTAAGTTACTTGGTTCTAATATGCCTTAAACTTTTTTATCCAGGAAGTAAGCGACAAAAATAGGAAAAGGGCATCAAAACCCGCGTATCCGTACAAAAAAGGGCGTACGGGTTATGCACGGTTACAACAAAGAATTGTGAGTATATTCAAATGCTATGAGCTTATACATTGTCACAATATGTTATAATTGATGATCTTATAATCTAATTCAATGTGTAGCTAGTCGAGGAGAAAAGTGACGCAACATCTCTTCCGGAGCACGTATTATGGAAGGCTGCTCGGGTTGGGAAGGATGGGGCTGTCGTTGAAGCGGTCCAAAATGTTTATGACGAATGTGTAAGTATATGTAACATTATTTCTTTAATTATATCGAAAATTTTGTTAGACATATAATTCAATTTTAATCTCCTCTAATAATATTTCAGGAGACTTTATCCCAAACCGTACCTTCAACCGAGGTCCAGGATTGCAGGAGCGTACTTAGTCGAGTACTAAATGTTCCTGAGTATTCCGGTCGTGTGAGGGGTAAGGGTTTTGGTGTGACTCCGTCGTCATTTTATAAAAAACCAAAAACAAAAAATCCTACCAACAAAGAGGTGATGGAGACCTTGGCGGAGTTAAGGGCACAAGTACTCCAACTGCAAATCGAGAATGCAAGGTATAGAGAGGAAAGGTGCACCTCCGAGGCAAAAGATACTAGTGACCGAGCTAGTATCAATTATCAACCGAAATTTCCCGAGGTAATTATATATGTTATTATGAAATTAAAATAGCACTTTTTTACTTGACACATATACAAGTTAACAATAACATTTATTATTGGTTTAGGGCATTTCACCTTGTCAGCTGTATCTATCGTCACCAACTTATCGCATGGTTGGCAAGGGAAAAGTGCACAATACTTCGGGTGAATTACTTCACCATAATCCCCTCCCGGTGGGATTTATGAAAGTTTCGGTTGACCTCGTATTAGATACGGACGCCCGTCTACCATTACCTGACGTTGTTTCAGAGACAACGTTGATGTGAGATGCAGTCGGATCCTTTGTTGGTTGGCCGTCAGATCTAATTTTCCCTGATGCCGGGGTATATATGTTCTAAATGATTATGAATATTTAGTATTCACATTTCAATTCAGCTACAATTATGATATTTAATCAATTATATGGTAATGTTAGACTCCTACAAGACCCACACATAAAGTTGGTAAAGGGATTTCAAGACGCATCGAGTCGGTTGCATCTCAAAAAGAGGTACAAATATATATACCCATTGAATTATATACGCAACGATTCTGTTGCATCACAAAAAGTCATGATTTATTTTATATGAATTTTTAGGTTCCCGGTCGAGAGTTGAAAAACGCTGCTAAGGATATTCCAACGACGTCCGGGACAAAATCTCAAATTATGATGCGTCTTGAGAAAATGGTGGAGGAGTCCGATATTATGCATGGGGCCATTCGTACTATAAATTTTGATGAAGGTGTTTTCGGAGCTGCTCATTTCGAAATAATTGGAAAGGAGGACTTCCAACAACTTTTTGAACACACCGAATTGGGCATCGCTGTCATTCATACATACATATGGTACTCCGATCAATCTATAATTTACTTAGTTGAACAATTTATTTACACATTTCAATGAGTAGTCTAATGTTTATTATGTTTCTATTTAAGGTATATGTATGTAACATTGATGCGGGGAACTGAATTGTGTAACCGTTTCAATTTTATTGCTGCTTCCCGTATCAATGCAACGTTAATAACGAATAATCCAACATCCGTAAAGAATGATCTAGTCGATATATTCATGGCGGCCGACGATAATACTACACCCAGTTTGTATTTTTTACCGTTTAATTCTGGCAACGGGTTAGATTTTCTTTCTAATAATTTCATTCTAATCTATGTATATCTTTTACGTAGAAAATTTTCATTCATCTAAATTTTTGTTTTATTTTACAGTGGTCACTGGGTGTTGGTTGCTATGGATCTTTCGAGACTAATAGTGTATTATCTCGATTCTTTATCGGGTGATTGGAGTAAATATCCGAATATGAAGAAGACGATTGACGCGTAAGTGAAATTCCCCTAAATATTCGTGTGTATTTGTATATTTAATTATGTCTGTCAAATTGATCTCAATATACGTTTTTATTTTGTTAGGGCAATAATAAAATTTAGATTGAAAAAGAAATACCGCAATAGGAAGGACATTACCTGGATCAGAGTTCAGGTATATATTAAGTATCTTATTTTTGCTTATAATAGTGTTTATTTTTTTGCTTATAATAGTGTTTGTAAGAAATTAACTATATATATTGTTTGTTTTTCTGTGTAGTGTCCTCAGCAAAATAATTCGGTCGATTGCGGATTTTTTGTATTGAGATTTATGAGAGACATCATTGCGTTGAATCGTATAGACATCCCAAAAATGGTATGGAATAATAACTTAGGGTTTATTTTAATATTATCGAATATTTCATCTAATTTGTTACTAAATCATGAATATGTTTTATTCTCTTAATTGTAGTACTTTGAGGAATACAAAACTTACTCAAGAGCAAATTTGGATGAAATCAAGGATGAATTGTGTCAATTCATTGTTGATCAAAGAATCATATAGCTAGGTTGTATATTGTTGTACATATATGTATGGAATGTTGTTGTTGTATGCTGTTGTTGTATATATGTTGTATATTGTTGTTGTAATTTTACTAAATCATGAATATGTTGTTGTATATTGTTGATCAAAGAATCATATATTAATGTTGTATATATGGAGGATTAATGTTGTATATAAATGGATTCATGTTGTATATATCAATGGATTAATGGTGTATAACATTGGATTAAAGGATGAAATCAATATGAATTTTACACTTTTGCAGCATGCGAATAGGTTACCAATTAAATATCCACTGTTTTTCAAATTTTCCTTTTTAAAATAACTAACACTTTAGAGGGCGCTTTGTCCAGAAAGCGCCCTCTAAACACTTTACATTGACAACTTTAGAGGGCGCTTTTTCCTGAAAGCGCCCTCTAAACACTTTACATTGACAACTTTAGAGGGCGCTTTTTCCTGAAAGCGCCCTCTAAACACTTTACATCGACAACTTTAGAGGGCGCTTATTCCTGAAAGCGCCCTCTAAACACTTTACATTGACAACTTTAGAGGGCGCTTTTTCCTAAAAGCGCCCTCTAAGGTGTCCCTTTATGAACCACTCCATAGGGCGCTTTTTTCTGAAAGCGCACTATAATGTGGCCACTTTAGACAGCGCTTTCTCCAGGAAAACAAAGCACTGTCTTTACCTATGCCAGCGCCATTTTAGAGGGCGCTTAAAAGCGCTGTTATATGCCAAAATAAGCGCCCTCTTTTCCCTTATTTGGCGTAGTGTGACTGGGAAGGAACTCGATGTTTGCCGACATCGGACAAAGACGTTTGTAAGTGAAACAAGACCAGACATTTACCGATGACTGGGATGGAACTCGATGTTTACCGACATCAAACAAAGATGAAACAAGACCAGACATTTACCGATGACTGGAAAGGAACTCGATGTTTGCAGACATCGGACAAAGACGTTTATAAGTGAAACAAGACCATATATTTACCGATGACTGGGATGGAACTCGATGTTTACCGACATCCAAGAAAGAATACATTTATGAAACGCGACCATTTACCGATGGCAAAAATGAAATACTCGATATTTACGGATAGCGAATCTGCTGGGGAATCTTAAACGACAAAAACCATTTACCGGTGGTTAACAAGCGGCTGATGTTTACCAACATCGAACAATGATGTTTACCGACACCAAAAAAAGAAAGGACACACACGGGTGTTGACAGAACGATTTTTTTTGAAGACACCATGAGAGACATGCCATTTACTGATGGCCAACGATTGGAATTCGACGTTTACCGACATCGAAAGATGATGTTCGCCGACATCAAAGAAAAGCACAGACATTTACGGGGATCAACACGACACTTACCGGTATCGCAAGGACGATATTTACATATGTCAAAATAAGGCAGACACTTACTGGTGACTACACTGGGGAGAGAATCAAGCTTTCCTTTCACGGACCGGTGAGAAAATAAATCTTACATGGGATTATCGATTCTGAATGTTGCCAAGAGCAACTGCTGCAAATGTGCTACACTGATGTTTGAAAAATGATCTGTCTCTTCCGGGGACACGATCCAATCTGGCTTAATGCATGTATGTTTGAGTTTTCCATGGCGTAATGCTCCATACTGAATGGAAATGCTACGTGATTTGAGAATGAGAATGCAAATTATGATTACTATATGCAAGATGCAAATGGAGGAAAACTCCTGATGGGAAAGCAAATGATCGCTTTACTGAGCACACAATTTATGATTCGATCTTCCAACTCTGTGGGGACATACAACCATTCTGCTGAGGATATTTACTGATCTGACATTCTCGGAACGGCAGAGAAACCAACTCAACTGGGGAGTCACTTGTTGGGAAAACACCAACCTCTCGACCATGCTGGGGAAATAGATTCTGAACTCGACTTAGACGACCCAACTTCTTACACGATTGGATAGTGTTGAAACAACAGGGTCTTCCTTCGAACAAACTTTGGCTCATATGCTTTAGCCATCAATCAAAGATAGTAACATGCAAAACGACAAGACATACATGCCCCAGGGGATCGTATGGACAAAATATACTCAAGTGTGCTCAACATTCAAAATGATTTTCAGATGTTTTATCTTTCCGCACGTCATTGTCTAGCCTTCATGTTTTTAGATGCAATGTTTATCAAAAATTCAGATGTTTTTTTGCAAACAAAACAGAAAAAATAAGAAACAAGAGAGCAATTTGACTGAATAACGACTTTTATTGATTGAAAAGTGGCCTATAAAGGCAAATACATCAGGAAGCAATTCCTAGGAAGAGGTAATTGCGCCAAAAGAGAAAATAAACTATCCTATTGGCAATGTGAACACGGCATTCCACTATTTCCCAATTTTATTATGACTCATAGATCTTCACTTTCCCCCAAATTCTTTGCTTTCTGAGAAGAGTGATTGGACCGATCATATCCTTCAAGATGGTAGACACTGAAACGCGATGAAGTACAGATAACTCAGACTGTAGTCTTCGCTTTAATCCCTCTTTTGCCTGGACCGCCTTTTCAGGTTTTCAATCCACTGGGATACCCATTTTTGCCTAAGCCGCCTTTGCAGGTTTTCGACTTATCGGGTGTACATATTATTTTTATTCTTTATCCCTAACTTTTGCCCGAACCTTTTTCTTTTCTTTTTCTCTTGGTTCGCCGGGATGCCCTTTTTTGCCTGGACTTTTTTTTGTGTCCAACGGGTCAGTTTATGCGAAGTATTTTTTTACTACATCTGAATTCACAAGAGACAAAAAATCTTCACCATCCATAGTTGTAAGCATCAAGGCTCCACCAAAAAAGACATTTTTAACAACATACGGACCTTCATAATTCGGAGTCCACTTGCCCCTGTTATCTGTACCGGGAGGAAGGATCCTCTTCAAAACTAAGTCACCTATCTGATAGCTTCGAGGACGCACTTTCTGATCAAAGGCCTTCTTCATCCCTCTCTGATATAGTTGTCCATGGCACACAACCGCTAATCGCTTTTCCTCAATTAAATTTAACTCATCAAACCTGGCTTGAACCCACTCAGCCTCGTCAAGTTTTACATCCATCATCACCCTCAAAGAAGGGATTTCAACTTTTACTGGCAAGACTGCCTCCATGCCATACACAAGTGAAAATGGAGTTGCCTCGGTTGACGTACGCACTGAGGTACGATACCCATGCAAAGCGAAAGGCAACATCTCATGCCAATCCTTGTACGTCACAACCATCTTTTGCACAATCTTCTTAATGTTCTTATTTGCCGCCTCTACAACACCATTCATCTTTGGTCTGTAAGGAGAAGAATTGTGGTGTTCGATCTTAAAGTCTTTGCAAAGCTCTTTCATCATCTTGTTATTGAGATTCGAACCATTATCAGTGATGATTCTCTCAGGAACCCCATAACGACAGATAATTTCTTTCTTAATGAATCGAGCAACCACTTGTCTGGTAACATTGGCATAAGAAGTTACTTCCACCCACTTAGTAAAGTAATCAATCGCGACTAGGATGAAGCGATGTCCATTAGAAGCAGTAGGTTCAATCTTTCCAATCATATTGATGCCCCACATCGCGAATGGCCAAGGAGAATTCATAATATTCAGAGGGTTTGGTGGTACATGCACTTTATCTGTATAGATCTGACATTTGTGGCACTTCCGAGCGTATTTGAAACAATCAGATTCCATGGTTATCCAGTAATAACCGGCTCTTAATAACTTCTTGGCCATTGCATGACCACCAACATGGGTACCGAAAGATCCCTCGTGTACTTCTTGCATTAACATGTCTGCTTCGTGTCTAACCATGCATCTGAGCAGAACCATGTCAAAGTTCCTCTTGTACAACACATCATCCTTGTTCAAGTAAAAGCTTCCAGCTAGCCTTCTTAGTGTCTTCTTGTCATTCTTTGACGCTCCTTCAGGATACTCTTGGCTTCTGAGGAAATTCTTAATATCATAAAACCACGGCTTCTCATCAATAACAGACTCGGCTGCAAACACATACGCAGGCCTCTCGAGTCAATTCACAGCAACGTGTGGCACATGATTCCGCCAATGAACTTTAATCATGGAAGACAATGTGGCTAAGGCATCAACCATTTAATTTTCATCTCGGGGTACATGATACAACTTTACTGTCTTGAAGAAAGTCAGGATCCTTCTGGTGTAATCTCTATAAGGAATCAAATGCGGCTGATGAGTATTCCAGTCTCCATTGACTTGGTTAATCACTAGAGCAGAATCTTCGTAAATGTCTATAGTTTTGATCCTTAGATCGATGGCTTCCTCAATCCCAATGATACAGGCCTCGTACTCAGCTTCGTTGTTGGTTACTTCAAAAGTCAATCTGGCAGAAAAAGTTATGTGTGCACCTTTAGGATTAATGAGTACTGCCCCAACACCATTTCCATTCACATTTACTGCCCCATAAAACTTCAGTGTCCACTTGTCATCGGGATCCGGTCCTTCCTCGACAAGAGGCTCTTCACAATCTTTCATCTTTAAGTACATGATATCTTCATCGGGGAATTCAAACATCATCGGCTGATAGTCGTCGATTGGTTGCTCGGCGAGGTAATCAGACAGAATACTACCTTTGATGGCCTTTTGCGACATGTACTGGATATCATACTCTGTCAAAATCATCTGCCAATGAGCCACTCGTCCGGTAAGAGCCGGCTTTTTAAAGATATACTTTACTGGGTCCATCTTAGAAATCAACAAGGTAGTATGGTTCAACATATACTGTCTTAGTCGGCGAGCAGCCCATGCCAAAGTGCAACAAGTTTTCTCGAGCAGCGAATATCTTGTTTCACAGTCGGTAAACTTTTTGCTAAGGTAGTATATTGCATGCTCTTTTCGACCAGACTCGTCATGCTGTCCCAATACACACCCCATCGAATTCTCTGTTACTGAAAGGTACATTATCAGAGGCCTCCCAGGAACTGGAGGTATAAGAATGGGAGGTTTCTGCAAATAGTCTTTTATCTTATCAAAAGCTTTTTGACAATCATTGTTCCACCTGATGGCTTGATCTTTTCTTAGCAATTTAAATATCGGTTCGCACGTAGCTGTTAGGTGAGATATGAACCGTGCAATGTAGTTCAGCCTCCCTAAGAACCCGCGAACCTACTTTTCCGTTCTTGGTTCAGGCATTTCTTGAATAGCTTTTACTTTCGCTGGATCAACCTCAATCCCTTTCTCACTGACAATGAAACCTAACAGCTTTCCAGATCTCACTCCAAATGTACACTTGTTTGGATTCAGCCTCAGTTTGAACTTTCTCAATCTTTCAAACAACTTTTGCAAGTTTACCAAGTGCTCCTCTTCTGTCTGATACTTCGCAATCATATCATCCACGTACACCTCAATTTCTTTGTGCATCATGTCATGAAAGAGAGTCGTCATAGCTCTTTGGTAGGTAGCACCGGCGTTCTTCAACCCAAATGGCATTACCTTATAACAGAACGTGCCCCAAGGTGTAATGAATGTCGTCTTCTCCATGTCTTCTGGCGCCATCTTGATCTGATTATAGCCAGAAAATCCATCCATGAAAGAGAAAACCGAGGACTGAGTAGTGTTATTGACCAATACATCAATGTGAGGTAATGGGAAGTCATCTTTCGGACTGGCTCTATTTAAATCTCGGTAATCGATACACATCCTGACTTTACCATCCTTCTTTGGTACGGGTACGATGTTGGCCACCCAAGGGGGATAATTGGTTACTGCTAGAAAACCTGCATCCAACTGTTTCTGAACCTCCTCTTTGATCTTGACAGCCATATCAGGACTAGTTCTACGAAGCTTCTGCTTTACCGAAGGACAATCTTCTCTGAGAGGTAGCCTGTGCACCATAATATCTGTATCCAAACCAGGCATATCTTGATACGACCATGCGAATACGTCCACATATTCTTGCAGCATTTCAATCAGCCCTCTCTTGACCTTTTTCTCTAAAGCAGACCCTATCTTGATCTCTTTCTTTGCGTCCTCAGTATGAAGGTTAATGACTTCCAACTCTTCCTGATGAGGTTGAATGACCCTTTCCTCCTGTTTCAAAAGTCTGGCCAATTCTTTGGGGAGTTCACAATCTTCTTCACTCTCCTCTTCGGCTTGGTAAATGGGATTATCGAAGTCATACTGAGCCATAACTTAACTATTTTTAATGGAATCCGCAAGATCAATTCTGCATGAACGATGTTTCATGCTTTATTTTAGAAAAGAGTTCAAGGAAGTCACAAAAAAAGGAAAAAACATTGCCATTTTTATTGTTTTGAGAACGAAAGTAATAAAAACAGAAAGATAGTGAACACAAATTTGATCGCAAAACGTCCTTTATTGATGATAATCATTAAAAATTTAAAACATGATGTGGCCCTACAATGAACCACTACGCCTTGGGCAGAGCGTAGGGCTTTCATGCAAAATGAAAAACACAAAATAAAATTACTCTGTCTGAAGAGTAACTTGGACTATTTCTTCAGCAGTCCAGTTGTTGATCTTCTCCCCTGGAGCACACGGGCACACCCAATTATCCATATCACAATCACTGTCACCATCTTCATTGTCTGTTGCAAAGACATCCCCGTGATTTATCAATCCAGCACTAGTGAAAGTACACGGCCCTTTCTGATCCTGGACACCCTGCTCTGATGATTGAAAAGGCTGATAACCAATGCCAAACATGTCTTCTTTTACGGGCACATCAATCATCTTGCCCCAGCCTTCCGCGTTACCTGAATGAATGACCTCCAGAGCTTGTTTATAGGACGCAATCGAGGTACCTGGTTTCTTCTGTTCAACAAAAGCCACCTTCTCAATACTGGCAGTCTCGAAAGCTTGACATAGAGTTTCATGAATTTCTCCATCCATCTCCACATATTTGAAGGAGGATAAATGACTCACAAAGATGTCCTCTTCGCCACACACGGTCACAACCTGACCATCCCACACATATTTTAGCTTTTGGTGGAGAGTCAAAGAAACTGCTCCGGCTCCATGTATCCAGGGACACCCCAACAGACAACTATATGCTGGTTGAATATCCATCACATAGAAGACAATATTAAACACTTTCAGGCCGATCTTCACAGGCAACGTGACTTCACCAAAAACCGATCACTTGGATCCATCAAAAGCACGGGCAACAAGATCACTTGGTGTGAGAATAACCTCTTAGGCATCAAGCTTACTCAAAGCATTTTTGGGAAGCACATTCAAAGAAGAACCGATATCAACCAAAACATGCGACAAAACTGCGCCTTTGCATTCCATCGTGATATGCAGAGCTCTATTGTGATTGCGACCCTCAGGTGTCAACTCTAGATCCGTGAATCCCAAACCATGTCTCGTGTTAACATTTGCAATAACACCTTCGAGCTGGTTAACAGAAATCTCTTGGGGCACATAAGCCATATTCAACATTTTCAACAGGGCGTTACGATGTGCCTCGGAACACATTAACAGAGAGAGAATAGAGATTTTTGACGGTGTTTGGTTCAACTGATCCACGATCTTGTAATCACTCTTTTTGATAATTCTCATAAATTCCTCCACGTCCTTCTCAAAAGAATTCTCGGGCACTTCCTTTCGCACTGGTTCTTCTTCAACGACAACTTGTTTTCCTTTTGTTCTAGCAAGAGCCTCAGCATTGTTATCCTTCGGAACCTGTGGTGAAAACAAACGATCACTTCTCGTAAATCCTCTGGGTCCTCCCACATTACCCACAGCCGAACCGACTGTTATTGGAGTCTTATTTGACGAACCAATCGTTACTGGAGTATGATTTACTGATCTGGTCTGATTCCCTGGCCTTCTATTTCCGCAAAAAGCATTGTCATATTGCCACGAAATTGCTCTACTATTCTCATAAGGTCTTCCACTAGAAGCAGCAATGGTGGTAGGAATACTGATAGTTACTGGAGCATTAATAATTGCGGAAACACCAACAGTCACCGGAGCAGATATGGTCACGCGCGCAGCTACGGTCTTAGGAGTACCAATAGTCACAGGCGCACTAATAGTTCTTGGAGCACGTACAGGACCTTCTGACGGTGTGAAGTAAATGCTAACAGTCGATACCTCTCCACGGTCTTTCACTACCCGATCAAACCGTAAACAACCTTCATTCATCAATTCCTGGATACCTTCTTTCAACTTCACACATCCGTTTTCATGATTACCACAATCTGAACAATTCTCGTCACATCCCGGGAATACTCCCCCTCTAAGAAGACGTTCCTTCACCATAAACAACAAAGTCTGAACGTCATTAACATCGACTACCAAGTTTAAATTTCCCCATCTTCCACACTATTTACTCTGGGCCCTCCATGCTGAGGCATAGGATTATTCACCACATTCGGAGTATGAGCAAAGTTAATCGTCTTGGCATCAATCAAATCTTGAACTTTATGGTGAAAAGCCTGACAATTCTCGATGTGGTGCCCTGGCGCACCAGAATGAAAATCACAACGGACATTGGCATCATAACCAGTGGGAATCCTTGTTAATGGAGCCATAGTGCGAAGTTCAACAAACTTTAACCTGAGCAGTTCAGGGAGTAATTCAGCATAAGTCATTGGCAACGAATCAAAATGACGATCTGACATTCTTTGTCTTGGTTGGAATTGGCGTTCCTGTTGTTGTTGTGGTTGTCCTCTTTGTTGTTGTTGAGGTTGGGTTGCTGGAATAGTCACAGCAGCAACTTGACGGTATTGTTGTCCTCTGTTTCCATTTCTCTGATTGTGTATAGCATTTGTCTCACCCTCTCTCCTTCTGGGTGCCCCTGAAAATGATTTCTTGGCACTTGAAGAACTTGAAGAACCAGGGTCTTGGATTTTTCCCGCTTTGATAAGACTTTCAGTTCTTTCTCCGCAAATCACAACATCCAAAAAACTACCAAATGGGCAACTTCCCATACGATCCATGAATACACCTTGCAGGGTTCCAATGAACATATCTGTCAATTCTCTCTCCAACATCGGAGGTTATACTCTCGCAGCTAGCTCGCGCCACCTCTGGGCGTATTCCTTGAAACTCTCACCAGTCTTCTGAAACAAACTCTGCAACTGGGTTCTGCTCGGAGCCATGTCCATGTTATGCTTGTACTGCCTCAGAAAAGCTTCACCTAACTCTCTCCAACTTCTGACAGATTCTTTTCTCAAGTCCATGTACTAATCCAAAGAGGCTCCAGACAAGCTGTCTTGGAAAAAGTACATCCACATCTTTTCATCATCAGTATAAGCGGATATCTTCCGGTAGTAAGCTTGCACATGAGTTCGGGGACAAGAAGTGCCATTGTACTTGTCGAAAGATGGCGCTTTGAACTTGTACGGGATCCTCAAACCATTAACTAAGCCCATATTAGTAACATTAAAGCCCAAAGAATTCTGGCACTCCATGGCGCGAATCTTTTTAGCCAGGGCATCGACCTTTCTATCTCTCTCTTCCGTCTTTCCAAATTCATCATCATCATTGGGAATGGTGAACATATCTTCTTGCTTGTCAACCAAATGAGAAGGATGGTGAACTGGAGCACGTGCCGTTCGAGCATTAGCAACCTCTGTAATGATGGGTTGTCCATTGATTCTAATACCATGGAATTCGTCACCATTAGCATGGTTGTTGACAGGGCTGGTAACAGCAGCGTCATTGATAGGGGTTCCTTCTGGCGGATTCTGACTGACAGGGGGAATCACAGTTTCTTGTCTCTGGACCAAGGCTCGAAGTTCCTCTTGCCCTTGCACTACCCCTTGCATCATACTCATGAACTGGGTCATGTTGGTCCTCATCTCTACTAGATCTGCTTGAAATTGATCCATGGTCTTTTGTTGATTCTGCCTTGTTGCATAACGGTGCGGACGATACTCAGCAATCCTGCCTGAAACGGGAACCAGAATTAGAAATCCTCTTCAAGAACACCTGTAATGATGCAAGAATGATATGTGTATGATGCGTATGCTATGTTTTATCATGAATAAACCTGAAAAATGATATGCATATGCGGGTTAACTTTTTTCTTTTTTTTATGCATTATTTTTTGAAAATAAACATGCTATGATGCAAAATGATGAAACAATGACTGGTTGGTTGTGTATCACAAGGCGCAGGATCAGAACTTCAGCATGAATTCGGAACTGGGAACCATAGAACACAGTCATCAACTTAGAACCCATACTTTAGAACCAACGGTCACCAACAAGAACCAAACAAAAGTCACCAATAGGACGCGGTTACCAATAGAACAAGTCACCATCAGTACCTGTAAATGATCCATTCCCGCCCCACTCACGGGTGTAATCTAGGCCAGGGTAAGGTCAAGAGAAACGCAGGATAAATAATCCTTTCAAGAATATCATCATATGCACACCAGGTGTATGCAACGATAATACCCCATTAGAATCTGAACTGCTCGTGATACCATGTTCCGCTAAGTGGAGCCATACCACCCGCTTCCCATGAATCACTCTATTCCTAGGTGTCCTAAAGTTCACTCATAGCCTGTGTATTGGGCCTTTTACCTCTTGTGAATCCCACCCTACAGTGAAACAGATGCACAGCCAACACAGTATGCATGAAACAGTAAAGCGCACATAGGATGCAATGCAAGCAGATAAGTATGCAAAACAATAAATAAATAACACACAATAGACAATAAACAAACAAACGCTAGGAAAGACCCGCTAGGGAAAATAAATCCCCAGCAGAGTCGCCAGCTGTCGCTCCCCGGATTTCCCGAATCCAAGTACAAACGCGAAAATGAGGTGGCGCGGAAAAAAGAATAGAGTCGCCAGCTATGTACTTTTATCCCAAGAAGAGGGAAAGGTAGTACTGCATAACCAAGAGGGAACGGATAAAACAAAGTCTCGAACCAAAGAAAACCGAGTAAGGGGGCCGGTTACGTGAAGGGAAGGTTATCGCACCCCTTCACGACTGTGGTACTCCACAGGATCCACGTTTGCTATTTATGTCTAAAGTGTGTGTATAAAAAGTCCTATATGCGATACGAAAGAGAGAAAATCAAAGTAGGGAAAAGAAAGAGTTATTGCTCGCACAGGCCCTACCCTGCTGCATACGTATCTCAAGAAGGATTGAGAATTAGAGCACCGTAGCTCGGCTAACCTATTTTTGTTTGTTTTTTGTTTTTTAGGTGAACGACGTTACTACGCAATCTACCGGATGCTCGACCTTTGGAGACTGACTCACCTGTAGTAGAAGGAGGAAACGTGTTCTTAAGAGAAGAAAAATCAATGAGTTTGTTTGTGTTTTAGGAATGCTCATGCAAAAAAGGAAGTCCTAGACGAAGAAACCGTGCTACCTTAATTGACATGCAGACGAGAGACTATACGAAGCCTAGCAGTCCTATGGGGAGACGATCACACCACACAAAAAACATATAGCATAAAGTAAACACACCAACGAGGGGGCTCAAGCATACATGGGTAGGGCTTTAGTCAAGAGGGGTCATATCAACCTCGACAAACAAGCCATGGAAAAGGTAATCAAATGAGCTCTGAACCACTGACATTGAACGTCAGGGTGAGCAGATCAAAAGGGTAATGAGGATAAGACCTCATAGCTCTTAACCCTGGACAGGGTGAGCTCATGAAAAAGCATTGGGGTTCAGAAAGATGGGACCGTCTCCACTGCCTGACCGGGCAAAAGATCTTGGGCTCTTGTTCTGAAGCATCGACACGTAGTGCGAGCATAAAGAATGACACACTGAATAACGGGGGATTGACTACTAATCCCTTTTATCCGCCAATTGCCTCTTCATGGAGGTCTTTAGCACTGATGCCTCCTCTTGGAGGTCTTTGGGCACAAAAGTAAACACGCAAAAACATTGCCTCATATTGAGGTCTTCCAGCTAAGAAAGCGGTAAAATGCGGGAAAGATGTAAAAGGGATCAAGAGATCTACCACACGGATAAAAATCCGAAGTAATAACAACTAAAGAAGCGAGAAACCCGGTGATCTCTCAAGCTAGCACCATCAAAGAAAACAAGTCAGCAAGTCAATAAAAATAAATCTCCAAATGGTATCCCACAAATAAAGTGAAATACCAAGTAAGCTATCTCTTCAAGAGTCATGTGAACCCTCACAAAAACTCAACAAACAGGTTAGAATAACAATATGGGGTGCAATCAAGAGTCGCACCAAATTAAAATGTAACCACATGAATCATGCCATTAAAGTTCACAAAAAAGCTCACAAGAAGCAACCAAGGGTATGAGGCCTAAACCTCTTGTCAAACAAATGCATCAAAAGGGTATCAAAACTCAAAGTCGGGGGGTAAGGATCCACACATCAAGACATGACATATATACTAAAACATGTGCGCGGAGGCAATAGAAAGCATGTCATAACAAAGCATGAAACAGATTGGAGAGCAAACAGAAAAAATTAGCTACTGTCGCGATCGCTACTGTTTCGCCTAGCGAAGGCTTAGCGAAGCTTCGCTGCAGGCTCGCCTAGCGAAGTGGCTAGCGAATGCTTGCGGGTTCTCGATTTTCGATTGATAACAGTATGATTTCAGAAACCCCAAA
Source organism: Lathyrus oleraceus (assembly GCF_024323335.1). NCBI lineage: Eukaryota > Viridiplantae > Streptophyta > Magnoliopsida > Fabales > Fabaceae > Lathyrus > Lathyrus oleraceus. Next base: position 368,089,444 of record NC_066585.1, on the reverse strand, counting down.
CCCCGTGGTACCTATTTCAGAAATTAAGTGGTCAAACATTCAAGGCATTGTTTTACACATTCATGCATATCTAAACCCACATGTGAAACCTAACTATACCCACTCTCCCGTATTCAACCATAATACCTCATGCTTTTGAAATTTCAAATTAAAAGCGTAAAGTAATGGGAATAAGGCAAACCTGATTGGAGAGATCGAATGAAATTGAATTGCACCGTTGGGTTTGCAGAACAATCTTAGGGTTTATATGAGATGGAATTGGTAGAGGTGATCCCTTTAGTCTTTGGAGGCTGCTCTGAATTAGTTAGAATCTCTCTCTAGGATAATAGGAATAGAATAGGGTTTGGCTCAATGAAATTTTCAAAATTTATACTCTGATTTTCATGGCTTTGTGGGCTCAAATGAGAGAGTCCATGTCCAAAATCGTTTCTGTTATATTTTTTTATTTTCAAAATGCGTAGGCTTCGCCTAGCGAAGAATCTGCTCGCCTAGCGAGCATGACAGTTCAGACTCTGGTGGCTTGCTAGGCGAACCATTCTGCTCGCCTAGCGAGCATGACAGTTCAAGTCATCTTTCCAAATTTGTAACCTGTGCGCTGGGCCTTTGTTCCTTCAAGAGTAATATGTCGAATGATGAATAGGCCTCATTTGAACATGTTGGAAGTAACTCAAATCATCCTCTAGCCATTTGACCCTCAGTTGACCAACAATTGACTTTCGATTTCGCAATTGAATTTTGAACTGTACTGAGCCTGTTAAGCTCGATCTTTTGAAGAAAACCTCTGAAAATGAAACCAATTGACTTGGATGATATCCAAGCTTCTTGGAAGATAAACTCTTGGAGCTAATTCTGATTGGCATGATGAAATGCAATATGAAATGTTAAATGACCTAAAATGAATGCATGAATGAGGGGGGAAAATTTGAGGTGCTACACACTTTCCGCACTGTGCCAATTCAATTTGACACCGACAAATTCATCGGGGCAAAGCAAGCCGCATGTTATGTGGCGTTGGAAAAAAGGAAAATCTTGCCAGAGAAGAGGTTTATGATCAACCCCGAAGGCGATTATCGAACATTTGCAGGGTTGATACATAGCAAGAAATGGGACAGGTTGATCGCTCCACTCGAAAGCTATGACATTGAGATAGTGTGCGAGTTCTATGCGAACGCGTTGCCGAATGACGACGAGCCTTTCACTTGGAGTACAAGAGTGTCAGGCCGTCAGGTCGCTTTTGATCGGGATGCTATTAACCGAGTGCTGGGTGAACCGCTCCATCTGGGAGCTAATGAGAGGGATGCATACCACAGAGATCTGAGGCTCCACAGGGACACTAATGCTATTTCTGCTGCCCTGTTGTTTGAGGGAAAGTCAGTTGAGGTGAACCCATCTGGGGTTCCTGTGAGGTACCATCGGGAGGATATGATTCCCTTGGCTCAGCTGATCTTGATGCTGGTTCTGACCAACATTAATCTCAAGTCCCACACGTCAACCGTGTCGATCCCAATGGCACACTTGGTCCACTATATTCTTACTAATATACAGATCGATGTGGCGCGAATCATTGCGATTGAGATGAAGTCCGTGGTTGAGAGTGGGCTAAAGTCGGGGGCACGAGTTAACTTCCCCCTTGCTTTTCCTTGTCTCATCATGGCTTTGTGCCAACAGTCGAGGGTGAAGCTACCCTCCCGCAGTCAGGTAAGGATTCCGTCTGCGATCGATGATCGTTATGTGGCCAAGTACTGTAAGCCGAAGAACTTCCGAGGTAGTACAACTGCTGATGATACCGGGGCTTCTGATGGTCCTGGTGTTTTTGCTCAGGGGTTTGATCCTTTCCAGCAAGCTGTCTGCAACTACAATTGGGATTGGATGGGGGCGACTCAGCGCGCCATGATTGATATTCATGACTTTATGAAGTTATTACAATTGCAAGTACGTGACCCTTTAGGAGAGCATCCTATGATGACGCGTGAGCAGTTCCTGCAACATGCGAGCTGGCCTGTGGACAGACCTATTTTCGGAGAGGGGGCGGTTGCTGGTGCTTCTGGTGCTGATGCTTTTGATGGTGATGATGATGATGGTTCCGGTTCTGAGGCCGGTAGTGAAGAGAGTTTTGAGTCCTATGAGGACTAAGTTTTATTTTTCTATGTAGTATTTTGGTTTTGGTTATGTACTTTTTGGGGTGTTTTGTCCCCCACGCACATTTTTAACATTTTAAAGTGATGATTATTATTTATGTTTTAAATTATTGTGTTTGGTTTGAATTTCTTTTGTTTAATAAATTTTTGGTTGTTGAGGGTCAAACCTTCTAGATTGGTTGCTCCTCAAAGAAGTATCCAATGAAGGTGCATCCAAGCTTGGATGGCAATGATAAAAATAAACAAGCGAATAATGCTAAGGTACATGGTTACCTCCGGTTAGAATTTTAGAATGCATTAAGAACTTTACTCTTTTCGTATTTGAATATTGTTCTTTTTGCAACATAATTGAATGAATGATTCACCTAGGACTTAGAACCACAAATTGTGAGGAAACCTCCATTGTACACTAAAATGATGGATTCTAATAAAATATGTTGATTCATTCGATTCATGCTTTGTCTTATATTATTGTGAGTTTGTGGAAGCAATTAGAAATGATCAAAGTGCTTATTTTCTTTCGAGCACAACCAGTTCCAAATACAACTTACCCGTGAGCAGAGAGTATTCGTGAACCCCTTTGACCTTAAACAGTTGAATCTCAGCTTGAAATAAGACGAGATGTCAAAATCTTTTTTCTTGAAACCCTGAAATTTTTGATAATTGTTCTTTTGCCGTAGAGAGTCAAGAGCATTCACTTAGGGTGAGTAAAAGATAAGTTGGGGAGAATGAAAATGAGAATCGGTAGGTGTCACAACTCTTGAATAACCGAGCAAGCATTGAAATTTTTTTTATAAAAGAGAAACATATGTTTTGTGAATACGATGTGAAAAGAAAAAGAAAAAAAAAAGAGAAAATAAAATGAAAATGAATGCTTGCTTGGAAGAAAAATAGTGTAAAACAAAATTGAGTTGTGAAATAAGAGTTGTGAAGGTTTCAAATGAGAAACAAGTGGAACAAAGTTGAGATGTGTGAATAGATTGTAGAGTGAATGTTTCTTTTGCGTCGGCAAGTACGTTTTCAATGGCCTTAGATATGACCCTTGTTTGTAAACCTGACCAAGCTACAACCGGAAAAGACCTTAGTGATCTTCGTGCTTCCGTATTTTCATTTATAATTGTTAGACATTGTATGAATTGAATTGAATTTTGCATTGTTTGTTGGAGAGTGAAATTGTCCCCGCGGTTGCAAACGCGTAATTTCTTCAATCCTTATTCGAAGAGGAGAGATAGGGTGATTCATTCAGGATAACATTGTTGTGGATTGTTACATGTTTTGCATTGCTATAAGGCTTTAGTTCTCGTGTATTGTGTTATTCTAACCATTGGGAACTTGTGTCTGGTTGATTCTCTTGTGTTTGAGCCATTTTATCCGATTTCGGAGAAATCTTTTTCTTTACGCAAATCCTCTTGTCCTTCAAGAGGCATACTTTGCTTGAGGGCAAGCAAAAATCTAGTTGGGGAGAGTTGTTAGATACCCAAATTTGCTTATTTGAGATATCAAATGTGGGCATCTTTCACTCTTTTTTGTCGAAAAAGTGTTAGAAACTGCCCTTGCTTTTATTGATTTGCAATACTATGTGAAATGATCTTGGTACCTTTAATTTGTGTGTTATTGTGCAGGAATTAGGCATGAAAGAGTAGAAAACAAAGGCACAAGAAAGAAGGCAAAGGAACCAAGAAAGAAAGCAAACATCAGCAGCTCGCTAGGCGAGTGAGGTAGCGAAGTGCTCGCTAGGCGAGCACTCAGCGTGATTCCAGTGAACACTCCCAGACTTGGACAGAACCAAAAAAGATCAACACTCGCTATGCGAGCATCCAACGAGCAAGCAGCGAGCGATTCTAGTAGCAAAACCATCCAAACTCGCTGTGGCGAGGGAAGTAGCTAAGTATTCGCTAGGCGAGTATCCAGCGAGCAATTCCCGTAGCAAAATCATCATAACTCGCTGGAGCGAATGAGAGAAGCGAGGGCCTCGCCTAGCAAACATATGCAAACTTTTCTGGGATGATTCCTCTGGTGGCTTATTTTGGGGCTCGCTAGGCGAACCATTCTGCTCGCCTAGCGAGCATGACAACTTAGTAACCAGTATTATAAGTAGCATGGGCTACTTTTTGGAAAGGACACTTAGATATTTTTCATCAGCTCTTTACTTGTTTTTGGCTTAGAGGTGATTTTTGTGCCCTAGAAACCCCATTTCTCATTCTTCCTCTTCTCTTGACAATATTTTGCAAAAAGAAGGTGGATTCCCATCCAATCTCGATTCTTCGACTTGGATGTTGATCAACCTTCTTCCGAAACTTGTTGCTCAAGCTACCATGGAAATGAGTGGCTAAGTCTTTCATTTTGTCAAGGTTAGATGTAGATGATCATTAGCTTTGTATGTATATGGGTTGATCTTCATTTGTAAACTCTTTGATGATGAATGTATGGTGAAAACCTTGTTTTTTTTATAACTCTTTGTGTTGGTTTATTATTGAAAGGTGTTTTCCAACTCTTGACCTAGGTTTTCATCCATCCTTGTTCTTTAGCTAGAGATAGTATTGAATGAGTTTGTTCACTAAAAAGTTGAACCTAAAAGTTGTCATTTTGATAGATTGTGTGAGAGATCAACAATGGATCAAAATGGGAAAAACCACAATGTGTCTTAGAAATAAACACATTGGGAGGACTTTGTGAATGTGTTTACCATCTAATGGAGTTTATGAGTTTTGTTTGATCGAACATATGCATGCAAAGTGATCGTCGAACCCTAACTTTGACAATCTTTCTCAAATCGTAAAACCAAAACTTTTACCGCAATTTCTTACTTTTTATGCAAGATACCGTAATCGAAAACTAAAACCCCCTTGTTACTATAAGTTAAGAACTTAACAACTATCGAACGGCGGCAATATCACATAATCTCTGTGGAGACGATAACAAATCCCGATACTCTAACCCCATACCAACAGGACCGAATGTGAAGAACAATCCTCTTCCTCCCCATGGAAATCCTACGGTAAATGCCATTGAGGATGCTTCTGTTGGTGTTACGGTTGATAATATGGATGATGTAAAGACTCCGTTGGCAGCATTCCATGCCTGATTGGTGGAAGCTGGCATGATTAATGTTAATCATAAAAATTGTGAAGAGTGTGCCACATACCCAAAAGGATGTCAGGTGGTACGAGACAACATTCAAGATTTAATGGATAAAGGAGTGCTTCAAATATCCAATGATGTGAAGAACGAAGACGTATTGGTAATTGAACCTTATTTCAATTTACCCGAACGAGTGAAAATCCCTTACTATAGCAGAAGGGTGGTTCCAGTGAATAGTAAGCCGTCGCTTGTGGAAATATGTATGCCCACGCCTTTTACCTACGAGAGCACCAAGTCTGTGCCTTGGAAATATGAGATTACCGCTGTGGATAAGGTAGTTGAACTAAGTGCAGACGCTGAAGTTACAGAAGCTGTGAGTGAGGACGTCACCAATATTGCAGGAATGAGCAGAATGACCCGTAGTGGTCGAATTTATACGCCTGAATTCAACGTGACTCCTCTAGGAACGACCAAGGAATCAACAGTTATGGCTCCCACTAAAGAACCCAAAGTGGTCCAATCCGAAGATGCTGTTGAATTCTTGAAGTTAATCAAGAGAAGTGATTACAAGGTTGTGGACCAGTTGCATCAAACACCGTCTAAGATCTCTATTCTGTCTCTGTTATTGAGCTCCCAAGCCCATAGGGAGGCTTTGTTGAAGGTGCTTGCCCAAGCTCATGCAACGCAAAGCATAACAGTTGACCAATTTGATGGAGTAGTTGTGAATATCCCAGCTTGCAATACTTTGAGCTTTAGTGGAGAAGAATTATCAGAGGATGGACAAAATCACAATCGTGCTCTCCATATCTCGGTAAAATGCAAAGATGATGCTTTGGCAAGAGTTTTGGTTGATACCGGATCTTCTCTGAATGTTATGCCAAAGAGAACACTCACCAAGTTATCTTATCAAGGACCAGCTATGAAGCCTAGTGCCTTGGTAGTGAAAGCTTTCGATGGTTCCAGGAGAACCGTGATTGGAGAGGTTGAATTACCCATATTGATTGGCCCTCACGTATTCCCGATTAATTTCCAAGTCATGGATATTAATCCAGCATATAGCTGCTTGCTGGGACGTCCGTGGATTCATGCTGCAGGGGCAGTCACCTCCACTCTACATCAAAAAATAAAGTTTGTGGTGGGCAATCAACTGATTATTATTTCTGGGGAGGAGGACTTTGTGATCAGTCACCTTTCATCCTTCAGATATATCGAGGTTGATGAGGACGCTTTGGAAACTTCTTTCCAAGCTCTTGAAATAGCCAATGCCACTTTTGTGGAAATGAAGGACCCTGTTGGGAAAGATTGTTCATCTTTCGCTTCTCTAAAAAGCGCAAAGCCTAGCATTGAAGGAGGAAACCCTGAAGGTTGGGGTCAGCTTATCGATATTCGTGAGAAGCATGATCGCTTTGGTCTGGGATATGTGCCTTCAGCTGCGAAAGGAGCCCGAGTCCCTGCAAAGGACAACACCCGAAGAATCCAGGAAGTATTCCTTAGCACAGGATTCATCCATGGAGATCAGGTCAATGCAATTGAAGATAGCACCGAAAATGAAGATGAGCCATGTTTGGTTTACCGGTGTGAGACAACTTTGAACAACTGGAAGGCGGTTGAGATCCCCAAAATTTTTCCTTTGTCAAAGTAATAATTGTTGTATTTTTCCTTTCAAATCCTTAGCTCTGCCCAAGGCTAATGGATTATGTTGTAGGGCCCCTTTTCATTTTCAAATAATCATTATCAATGAATGAAAGGCATTTTGTTAAATTCTTTTTATTCATTTACTTTGCTTTCTCTTAAGAAAATGGCAATCTTTTCAAAAAAAAAAAAAACTTTTCATTTATGCATCTTTTATTTTTACTTTTCTAAAAGAAATCAATCATTCAAACATGAAGAATAAATGATAGCCCCGTTGAATCCAATGACTTTACTACCTCTCATAACTTTGACCCCCCTATCTACCAAGCGGAAGAAGAGGGTGAGGAAGATTGTTATATCCCCGACGAATTGGAAAGGCTGCTCGAGCACGAGTCCAAAGCCCTTCAGCCACATGAATAACCGGTGGAAACAGTCAACCTTGGCACAGAGGAAGAGAAGAAAGAAGTCAAAATCGGCACTACGCTTGAAGCAAGCATCAAAGAGAGATTAGTCGAGCTGCTACAAGAATATGTGGATGTATTTGCATGGTCATACCAGGAGCCAGGTTTGGACACCGACATCGTTGAGCACAAGCTGCCGCTTCAGCCAGACTGCCCGCCAGTTAAACAGAAACTCCGAAGAACAAGACCAGATATGGCTCTGAAGATTCGTGAAGAAGTCAAGCGACAATTTGATGCTGGTTTTCTCGTAGTGGCGAAGTACCCACAATGGGTAGCTAATATTGTACATGTGCCTAAAAAGGATGGCAAGGTGAGCATGTGTGTTGACTATAGGGATCTGAACAGAGCTAGTCCAAAGGACGATTTCCCTCTACCACACATTGATACTCTGGTAGACAACACTGCAAGTTTTGCTGTGTTCTCCTTTATGGATGGTTTTTCGGGATACAATCAAATCAAGATGGCTCCAGATGACATGGAGAAGACCACTTTTATCACCCCTTGGGGCACTTTTTGCTACAAGGTGATGCCTTTCAGTCTCAAAAATGTTGGGGCAACTTACCAAAGAGCTATGGTCACTCTTTTCCATGATATGATGCACAAGGAGATAGAGGTTTATGTTGACGACATGATTGCTAAGTCTCAGAATGAAGAAGATCATATGAACCATCTAAAGAAGCTGTTTGAACGCCTCAGAAAGTTTAGACTACGGTTAAACCCTGCGAAATGCACATTCGGTGTCCATTCAGGAAAGTTGCTTGGTTTCGTCGTTAGTCAACGAGGAATTGAGGTGGACCCTGACAAGGTCTGAGCTATACAAGAAATGTCGGCTCCACACACCAAGCGAGAGGTTTGAGGTTTCCTTAGACGCTTGAATTACATCTCAAGGTTTATCTCACATATGACGGCCACGTGTGAGCCTATCTTCAAATTGCTTCGAAAAGATCAAGCTGTTGAATGGAATTCTGATTGTCAAAGTGCTTTTGAGAAGATTCATCAATACTTGTAAGAGCCTCCTATTTTAATTCCACCTGTCCCAGGAAAGCCATTAATCATGTATATGACTGTGCTTGAAGGATCAATGGGATGCGTGCTGGGGCAACATGACGAAACTGGTCGGAAAGAACATGCTATTTACTACCTGAGTAAAAAGTTTACTGATTGTGAAAGTCGATATTCACTTTTGGAGAAAACTTGTTGCGCGCTAGCATGGGCCGCTCGTCGTTTGAGGCAGTACATGATTTGCCATACTACTTTGTTGATCTCGAAGATGGATCCAATAAAGTACATCTTTGAGAAGCCTGCATTGACGGGAAGACTTGCCCGTTGGCAGATGCTTTTGTCAGAGTACGACATCCAGTACGTAACCCAGAAGGCAATCAAGGGAAGTGTGTTAGCAGAGTATCTTGCTCATCAACTAGTTGAAGACTATCAGGCGTTGAAGTTTGATTTCCCCGATGAGGATATAATGGTGATAAAGGATTGTGAGATCCCAGGCCCAGATGAAGGACCAGAACCAGGATCTCGATGGAAGCTCGCGTTCGATGGTTCCTCCAATTACAGTGGTCATGGTGTGCGAGCTATTTTGATGAATCCAAATGGTGGCTTTACCCCTTTCACAGCAAGGTTGTGCTTTGATTGTACGAATAACGTCGCAGAGTATGAAGCTTGTATCCTTGGTCTTGAAGCTGCAATGGATCTCCGAATCAAGATCCTTGAGGTGTATGGAGATTCAGCCTTAGTGATCTATCAAGTCAAAGGAGAATGGGAAACTCGCGATGCGAAGCTGATCCCGTATCGCGCCCACGTTGTAAAGATGATAGAATAATCGATGATATCACTTTCCATCACATCCTAAGAGTAGAAAATCAAGTGGCTGACGCTTTGGCAACATTAGCATCAATGTATCAAGTCAGATTCCATAATGAAGCTCCACTTATTTGAATCGAGCGAAGAGATGAGCCTGCCTACTGTCAGCTGATTGAAGAAGAAACTGATGGTAAACCATGGTTTCATGACATCAAGCGATATCTTCTGAGTCAAGAGTATCCAGAAGATGCTACATTGTTGGATAAGAAAAATCTGAGGAGGTTATTGTAGCGGTGTATTCGTCGCTATATGATCTATCGATTAAACCATAAGCAAGAGATACATTGAAATTTCGAGTCGCCACCGCACTTTTATTTATCCAAAGGACTGGCTAAAAAGCGAACAAAAGCCTAAGAAGTTTTACACGTAGAAAACTAATAAAAAGATCAGAGATTCTGGGTAAGGGGTAAATTACGCAATGGGAAGGTGTTAGGCACCCACTACGTCCTAGGTACTCCTAGGGAGCCCTTTTCACACTTGTTGTACTAAATTGTTATTTGTTATGACATAAGTATTGTGCAAACATGATTGGGATGATGAGAAAAGAATGTACAATTTTATTATTGGGTTTGAACGGATGAACCCGCTGCCTACGTACCTTCCATCAAAGGTAAGGATCAAAACGCCGTAGTTCGGCTAAAAGATTTCCAAAAGTTAGTTGGGTTCAATTTTAAACACAAGCACTGAGGCTTTTCATTATCAATGGGAGAACACTCGACCAAAAACAACATCCATCATGCGAGGATAGCTTCGACGTACTAGAGGGGTTAGCCCTGTTTTCAGTACGGAAGTCTTACTGTCGACTCACTAAGGATAGGCAAGATTTACATCAACCACAAAGATAATTGAAACCTATGGCTAATGCATGAAAAGATTAACAATGGACAAAGCCAAAACAAGTGAATGAGTTAAGTTAATTGATTGTGATTATGAAAGTGAAGTCGGAGTATGATTAAGATTGATTCGAAAGAAGTATTATGAAATGGAGTTTGAAAAAAGAATCAAGGACTTGGGTCCAGGTTTGTAGTTTGGAAAACATGAAGATGTTTGCACAACACTTATGTTAAGTTTGAAAGATAAAGTGTGAAAAGGTTTAGGACATAATGAATGATGAATGGATGAGGATGGGAAATAAAACTTCTCAGAAGGTTCACTTCTTGAAATCATATAGCAGATGATTCAAGTGTGTCCTTTGGAATAGCAATGGATAATAATAAACAAACAAAGCAAAGAAAGGCGGATACCGGATGCCAATCAATGGTCTTATACCGATCTCCTAAAACAAAACGGGATATCAGAGGCCACTCTATGGACTTACACTAATCTCCACAGGCAAAGAAATAAAAGCGGATACCGGATACCAATAGATGGATTTACACCAGTCTCCTAAAACAGAAATGGATATCAGATGCCACTCAATGGACTTACACTAATCTCCTCAAAAGAAAAACAAAGATGAGAAATGGAAGTTAACTGCCAATCTGTCTGGACTTAGGTTAACTCCACAGATGCTCATAGGAAAACCAATGCCACATTGCAGGGACTTACAGTGGATCCTCACATACAAGAACAAAAGCAACACATGATCACAGGAAAGCAAATGCCAACTTACAGGGACTTACAGTTGCAACCTCACATAAGCAAAGAAAACAGAACATGGAAGTCAGATGCCAATCTGTCTGGGCTTACTCTAACATACACAGTATGATCCTAGGAAAACAAATGCCAACTTGCAGGGACTTACAGTTGTATCCTCACAATCAAACAAACAAACAACAGAAGATATGAGTGACCAATGAGGTCTTACACTCTATCCTTCCATATCATAGGAGCAAATGCCAAAGCAATGGACTTACAATTGTCCTCAATGGGCAAACAACAATGACAATATCACAAAGACAAATGAGATGATTGTGCATTAATGGCAATTGATGATGATAAATGCATAACATACAAGCAAGCAAGTGCATATGAAGCAATCAGTCAATCAATGAATATCAAAACAGCACACTCTATAGCCAAAACAAGGGGGGCTCACACAAGAGGGTTTGACTATGAAAGTCCACTGTAATGGGTGAAGGTCGCTCTTAACCTTGCCATTGAGAGGCTAAGGTGAAGCGGATGAATAGGAGATGAGGGGTGTGCCTCATTGCTTCTATCCCTAATCAAGGAGAGCATCAAATAATAGAAAGTGGGGGAGTTCAGAAAGATGGAACTCTTTCCCCATTATTGACTCGATTGATCTTGGGTTTTGATCTCAATGCTACAACCATGTAATGGGAGCAAGGAGAAGACTCACTGAATAGTAGGGGATAGGTTGCTTATCCCTTTGATCTACCAATTGCCTTACTTGAAGGACTTTTCCTGCTTGGGACAATTTTAAACACACACAAGCATTGCCTCTTAAGGAGGACTTCAGACAGTTTGCCCGGTCAAATAACAGACCGGGTCTCCAGACTACATGAAGAAGAAGTAATTATACCTCAAAGCAAATTGCTAAATAGCAAAGCAAAGCAAGTTCAAAGAACTTAAGCAACTAAAGTACCAAAACTGAAGCAAGGTGATGAAATGGCTGTTGTTTGGCTGTGAGGTACTGAAACAGATGAAGCTTGTAGCTCCAAATGATGAATGCTCGAGGAATTTGAACTTAACCGTGTCGATTCCAGCTTAAAACCCCATCTGCCATTGTTGGTGCTTGGAAATAACAGAGCTCGAAATGAGCTTCCAGTTGGTGTATTATGCTTGCAAGGAGTTCAATATTAATGATGGATGATGGAACAAAACATACAGCTCGAGTTCTTTTGGAAGTTTGAGCAAAAATTGCAAAAGTGTCAAAAATGGAAAAATGAGAGAGTGAGAGCTTTTTCTGCGTTTTCAGGCTGCTGCTATTCTAGGGTTTGGGAATGACAGAAAATATCTTCTTATACTTCTGTTTAGCAATGGTAATGGAAGTGTTAAGCAAAGATTAGTTTAAATGAAGGAATTGCCAAATTGCTAATTTGAAAATTGCACATGGAGGTGTGGTCTGGCCTGCACGAATTGGGCTTGATACAGGCTGCAAATGACCATCCAATTTGCTGTTTTTAGTTTGCTGATGGATTGCTAACTTTGCCTTGTTTTAATGAAGCCATTTGCAAAATTTCAAGTTATGCACCTTATGCCAAAATGGTGATATGATGGTATCATGAGCATGAATTTGGACTTGGAACATGTTGCAAATACCATATGAAACAAATCCCAATTGGCCAAAGTGAGAAAAAAACAATAAATCAAAAAGTCAACTATTGGTCAAACTTGATTTTTAAATGAAATAGGTCAAAAAATGCCATTTTGATTGGCAAGGTTTTGGAGGATGAAATTTATATTTTTGGAAAGAGGAGGAAAAATGTGGTTTTTAGGAAAAAAACCCCACCAAATTTGGCCTTATGGTTCATGAGATATGGCTTGTTGAAGTTCACAAATTTTTGAAATTGAATTGATCATATCTTGACAACCATACATGGGATTTGAGAGTTCTTGGACTTTTTGAAAATGGGAGAACAAGATCTTCAACTTTCATGTTGGGAAAAAATTCATTTGAAGCTTGTATCATGATGCAAGTTGAGGATCAAGAAGTTTCCATTTTTGGCAGTTAAAATTACAGGTCCACTTTCTATTTCTGGAAATTTTCTGATTGACTTGATTTTCTTCCATGATGAGGTTTGACATGATATATGAGGCTTGTATAAGCATTAATGAACTCCTTCAAATCAATTCTATCCATCAAATCACTGATTAAATCCACAGTTGACCAAGTTTGACTTTCTGTTGACTTTTCTAGGGTTTTGGATGACTGGAGCATTTCTGATGAATTCCAAACCCTAATTCCTTGAGATTTTGATTCCAAATGATGTCTCAAGTCATATGAACTCTTGATTATTGATCATGGTGCCCAAAATTCTGCAAGAATGGCCACCATCCACTGCTTTGACTGACTGTTGACTGTCTTTGACCTAATTGCTGATGATTGCTTCAACTGCAAGCAACAAGGTTAGACTGACAATATTTTTATACTTTTTGGTTAATAAACATATGAAAAACAAGGATATACAAATGCAAGGCATGCTTGGTGATCAAGAATCAACCCACAAGGCAATCTACCCACTAGGGGGGAACTAAGGCATGCAGTGATCCTTGAGGTTATGATATGATATGATATGGGCCATGAGGGATCTTAGGGCCAAAATTGGGGTCTTACAGTTATCATCCAAGTTCTTTTTGAGCAATGATTTGTTTTACAAGAGAAACCATGACATGGTTCTGCTCAGATGCGTGGATAGACACGAAGCAGACATGTTAATCAAGGAGATTCATGAAGGATCCTTTGGAACCCATGCTAATGGGCATGCCATGGCCAAGAAGATTTTGAGAGCTGGCTATTACTGGTTGACCATGGAGTCCGATTGTTTAAGCTATGCCAAAAAATGTCATAAGTGTCAGATTTATGCTGATAAAGTGCATGTACCGCCAACACTTTTGAATGTTTTGACGTCGCCTTGGCCTTTCTCAATGTGGGGCATCGACATGATTGGTGCTATAGAGCCTAAAGCTTCCAATGGTCACCGCTTCATACTGGTTGCCATTAATTACTTTACTAAATGGGTAGAGGCTGCTTCCTATACCAATGTGACGAGACATGTGGTTGCTCGCTTTATCAAGAAGGAGATTATTTGCCGCTATGGAATCCCAAGCAAGATCATCACCGACAACGGTTTAAACTTGAACAACAAGACAATGACATAATTATGTGAGAGTTTCAAGATTGACCACCATAATTCCTCTCCATACCGTCCAAATATGAATGGTGCTGTTGAAGCTGCCAAAAAAAAAATCAAGATGATCCTGCAAAAGATGGTGAAAACTTATAAGGATTGGCACGAGAAGCTACCCTTTGCTTTGCATGGATACCGGACCTCAGTCCGCACTTCAACAGGGGAAACCCCATTCTCCTTAGTGTATGGGATGGACGTAGTTCTCCTAGTCGAAGTAGAGATACCTTCAACGAGAATATTGATGGAAGCCAAGTTGGACGAAGCTGAATGGATCCAAAACAACTATGATCAACTTAATCTCATTGATGAGAAGCGGATGACCGCACAGTGCCATGGACAATTGTACCAGCAACGAATCAAGAAGGCATTTGACAAAAAGGTCCGTCCTCGAGAGTTCAAGGAAGGAGATCTCGTGCTCAAGAAGATCTTGCCAGTACACAAAGATTCACGTGGGAAGTGGACTCCCAACTATGAAGGCCCATATGTTGTAAAGAGAGCATACTCTGGAGGTGCTCTATTTCTCACAACTATGGATGGCGAAGAGCTCATTCACCCTGTGAACTCTGATGCAGTCAAAACATACTATGCCTAACAAATCCCGGTGGACTGAAAACCCGAAAGGGCGGTCCAGGCAAAAGTTAGGGATAAAAAAAATGGTAGCTCGCTAAGTTGAAAACCTGAAAGGGCGACTTAGGCAAAAAGGGAGCGTCCCGGTGGATTGAAAACCTGAAAGGGCGATCCAGGCAAAAATTAGGGACAAAAGGCATAGACTGCATCGGTTCGTCACTGATCAACACAGAAGAGCTAAAAATGGAAGATCAATCTAGTCACTCCCTTCAGAAACGAGGTCTCGTGGAGTCATTGTTATTAGGGATAGTAGTAGTCATTGCGATTCAATGTAAACCTTTCCCTATTTCCATTTTCAAATTTGTAACATTCCATGGAGCTACGCCATTTGTGTGCTACCATTCTTGAATAAATACAAGTTTGCCTATCAAATCCTATCATTTGCTATTTTTCTCTGGTTTTCTTTGTTATACAAAATGTCATTTATTTGTTAATAATGAATTTTGAACTCAAAAAGAATTTTTCAACATATTGAGAAACACAATTTTGCTTTGACATGTGGAAATATT
Organism: Lathyrus oleraceus; assembly: GCF_024323335.1. Lineage (NCBI taxonomy): Eukaryota > Viridiplantae > Streptophyta > Magnoliopsida > Fabales > Fabaceae > Lathyrus > Lathyrus oleraceus. The sequence goes on along the minus strand of NC_066585.1, from coordinate 368,074,316 downwards.
AAAAGGAAATCTTTCGTCTTTCCCCGAAAGTCTCAAGTTGCAAGACTCCCATTGGAAATATTGGGTCAGTTATAACTGTTCAGCTTGATAGATCCTCCTTTGATGCATTTACTCACTCCTTTGGTTGAGTTATTGGTGTTGAGGATTCAGTACCTCCATAAAGCTTTCCCTAATTTCCAGTCTGTATATTGTCAACATTTGCATTTCATGATCATTCATACATCATGCATATAAGAAAAATCCAAATCATGCATAGCCCGAAGTGCTTCGCGCTCATTTGCATAATCTCAGGTCTCGTTGTTGATTGTATCCCTTGACCTCTGAGACCAGTTGTTACTGGCATCGTCTGTTAAGTCTGGTTGTCACCAGTGTCTTTGACCAAATCCAGTTGTAACTGGTATCCTTTAAGGTCGGGTTGTAACCATCATTTATTTTAAACCCAATTGTTGTTGGCATCACTGCCAGTCTGTTTGTAAATACATTTGTGATTGATATCTGAAGTTTGGTTGTCGCCAACATCATTTCAAGTCCAGTTGTTGTTGGCAAACTCCGTTGTAGCCGGTAATTGTTTACTATTGACTTTCATCAAGTCCAATTGTTGTTGGAAAAATCCGTTAAAGAATCTGGTTGTAATCCATTGCTTACGGTCAAAGTCCAATTATTGTTGGCATGTACAGAGAGTTTGAATACCTTGTCTTTCCTGATGGTTCCGTGAAAGTCATGTATGACTCACCATCTTGAGGAGTTCCCAGAAGCTTGGAGGTTTTGTTTGATTTTTTCTATAAAGAATCATCGTAGCCTTTTGCGCGGATGGTCTACTTATAAGAAGACTTCCGTTTATCTTTGTTTTGCATAAATTCCCTGTTAGGAATCTCCAAAATCTGTGATTGGATGAATTTCTTGTGAGAAATCTCCAGAACTATCAGATGTATTCTAAAGTGTCAGGTCATGTATGAACCTATTGATGAAACTTGCTTTGTATGTTTTCCAATGTTCTTAGGTCATGTATGAACCTATTGATAAAACTCCCTTTGATTTTTCCCAAGTGTTGTCAGGTCATATATGAACCTGTTAATTGAAAACTCTTTGAATAGTCAAGTGTTATCAGGTCATGTATGAACCTGTTAATTGAGCACTCTTTGAATAGTCAAGTGTGGTCAGGTCATGTATGAACCTGTTGAAAATTCTCTGAATGTTCCAGCATTGTCAGGTCATGTATGAACCTGCTGTTGAGCTTTCATTCCAGTGTTGTCAGGTCATGTATGAACCTGTTGCTGAACCTTTTGTTCCAATGTTGTCAAGTCATGTATGAACTTGTTGTGGGAATTTCCTCAAAATGTTCAAGTTTGTCATCAGGTCATGTATGAACCTGTTGATATACTCTTTTTGAATTTTTCTGAGTTTGTTAGGTCATGTCTGAACCTGATGTCAGAACTTCTTGGTATTTCCAAGTAATGTTAGGTCATGTATGAACCTACTGTTGAGCTTTTATTCCAGTATTACCAGGTCATGTCTGAACCTGTTTTGAAGAATCTTTCTCTATGATTATTTCAGTGTTGTCAGGTCATGTGTGAACTTGTTGATACACTCTTTTTTATTTTTCTATTTGTTGTCAAGTCATGTTTGAACTTGCTGTCAGAACTTCTTGATATTCCCCAGCATTGTCAGGTCATGTATGAACCCGTTGCTGTTAAGCCTTTATTCTGGTATTACCAGGTCATGTCTGAACCTGTTTTGAAGAATCTTTCTCTTTGATTATTCCAGTATCGTCAAGTCATGTATGAACTTGTTGTGGAAATTTTCTCAAAATGTTCAAGTTGGTCATCAGGTCATGTATGAACCTGTTGATATACTCTCTTTGAATTTTTCTGAGTTTGTTAGGTCATGTCTGAACCTGCTGTCAGAATTTCTTGATATTCCCCAGCATTGTCAGGTCATGTATGAACCCGTTGCTGTTGAGCTTTTATACCATTATTACCAGGTCACGTATGAACCTGTTTTGAAGAATCTTTCTCTATGATTGTTTCAGTGTTATCAGGTCATGTATGAACCTGTTGTAAATTTTTTTCTTATTCGGGTTTAGTAAGTCATGTGTGAACTTACTACCGAAGTCTCTTGTATTCTAAGTGTCGTTCATTGAATTTCACTTTGAGTACTCTCTAGTGTGTGTCTGATTCTCCAACAGGATTGTTTTCCCCAGCGAGTTGGTTTTTACCATTTGTTTGTCTCCCTGTGGACCATCAACATTCCCCACAGATTGGTCTGTCGAGTAGCATCTCCTGTTAAGGATTCACTGTGTCCCTAACAGATAAATTCAAAAAATAAAGAATCATGCATCCATGCATATCATATCATAGCATTTTCATTTTTCCAGGTTTAAAATCTGGCTCTCCATGGTATTTAACCATCCCCCATTGCGATCCGATGAAAAAGTGTTGTTTCATTTTCCTCTGGTGGAGGATGTTTAAATAGGGGCTACTGTCATACCCCGATTTTGGCCCTGAAAAATTTTCCCCATCAATCACTTGTTTGCATTCTTTCCTCATGATCAATCCATCTGGTCATGATACTATAAAAAAATGTTTGTTGTTGGACTCGCTACCACGACCAGTCCATGTTTGTCTTTTGGCTTTGTTTCTTGATTTTTGGTATAAGATGATTAATCTCCTTAGCCATGCGAGATTTGAAAACTCTTTCCTTTGTTAGAATCAAGTGAACCTCATGTTTCATCTTTCGTTCCAATTTCATCGAAGTGATTATTCATCTCGCCTTGTCACATTACTAGTTCTTACCTTTTCTTTCAAATAAATTATGTGTCAAGTGCAAAATATTTTATTTTGGGTCATCATGCATATTCATTTTCTCATTCATTCATAATTCATAGAAATTCCATACATATTTCTTTATTCACATTTATATTCTCCATTTAACATTCAAGATTCTACATTTCATATTCAAAATTTTCATTCATATTTCTTCATTACATTGGAAACTTTTTCATTCATATTCAAGAATTTCCACATACTCATTCATAGTTTGATTACTTCGCTCATTCATTCAATCATAATCATCCATGTACATGGCATATGAATAACTTCTAATAAAAAAAACACATCATCACATGAATACATGAAGTTTCTAAAATGCAAAAAGGGCTCTCTTGAATGACCTGCATATTCTGGACTTGGAAACCATGACTTGGGACGAAATTGATGCCGTTGGAGTGGCTCCTTCCCCAAGGTCTGATCATGCTGCTGTTGTACATGTGGAGCGATACTTGCTCATCTTCGGAGGGGGTTCACATGCAACTCGCTACAATGATTTACATGTTCTCGATTTGCAAACTATGGAATGGCCTCGCCCCACACAACAAGGTGAGATACCAACTCCACGTACAGGACATGCTGGTGTGACAGTAGGAGAGAACTGGTTCATTGTTGGTGGTGGCGACAACAAGAGCGGGGCTTCGGAGACGGTTGTACTGAACATGTCTACACTGGCTTGGTCAGCAGTAACATTTGTTCAAGGGCGTGTTTCTATTGCTAGTGAGGGCTTGAGTTTGGTTGTAAGCTCGAATGATGGAGAAGATGTACTTGTATCTTTTGAAGGATACAATGGGCGTTACAACAATGAAGTATATGTTCTTAAACCCAACCCCAAATCCACCTTGCAATCCAAAATAAATGAAAATTCCATACCAGACAGTGTTTCTGCTGTACCAAATGCTAGCAAATTTTGCTGATTCAATTTCCAAAATTGGATAATCCATTCTAAAGCCTCAAGGCAATTCTCATACTGCAGGTGGCTCAGGCTCAGGCTCGAAAAAAGGCGTTCCTGATGTAACTGTCGCTCCAGAAGCAAAGGGTTCACAGTCTCCATCTGTGGATTCTGCTTCTGGTGTTTCTAATTCTGTGCCAGATGTACTGCAGGAGGCTCTTTCTAATTTATCAGTTTTAAAAGCTGCAACTGCAAAAAAAAGTGCTTCGCAATTTCACTGATTCAATTTCAAAAACACATCTGAAATCTCACTACCGGGGCCCTCTTGTTGCAGTTGGTCCAAGCTCCAAAAAAAATGTTCATGAAGAACTTGTCACTTCCGAAGCAAGAGGTCCACAGTCTCCATTTCTGGGCTCTGCTTCTGATGTCAATAGCCAGGCGGCAGCCTACAATGCCTGGCAACATGTTGAGGCTGAAAACATGAATAAGAATGCACTGGCAGCCTCCACTGCCGATCGACAGGTGGACTCTGGAAATACGGGAATTGCCCCTGTTGATCTCAATTCATCCACCAATATGAATAAAGTACCACTCTCATCAGCAGTTCCTGTTAGTGTTGACAAGGGTAAAACGTCTATTGATGACAGTGTTGCTGGTAAGGGTGAAAGAGTTATAGTTAGTGTTGACAAGGGTAAAGCCTCTATTGATGATAGTTTTGCTGGTAAGCATGAAAGATGTGTAACATCAATGAATTCTAGTGTTCCTTCCATCCTCATCAAGCTCTTGTTGCTGTCGCCATTGGAACCTACATCGTCGAATTTGATGCATTAACTGGAAACAAGATTTCCGCTCTTGACATTGGTGCACCTACTGTTCGAATGTCTTACAGTCCAACAAGTGGACACACTGTGATTGCAATTCTCCAGGATTGTACAATAAGATCTTGTGTACTGCATTCACATGAGAAAAAGACGGAGCAAATTTCTTCTGATGCAGAAGTTCACATAGATTTAACCCCACTCCAACCTGTTGTGTTTTTTTTGGGTTCCCTAAGAGAATGAGTGTGACAGTTGTTGGAACTGTTGAAGGCGGTCGGACACCTACCAAAATCAAGCCATACTTGAAGAAAGCTATCGTAAATCTTGCTTGTCATCCTCGCCCCCTGTACTGTATGTTGCTTATGCAGAAGGGTTGATTCGGGCATATAACATTCATACCTATGCTGTTCATTACACACTTCAACTTGACAATACCATTAAGCTTATTGAGGCTAGTAATTTGGCAGTCTTTAATCAAAGTTCATTCAAGAACATGCAAATGACTGCTAAATATTATTCTACGTCCACATCTTTAGCACCTTTTACTTCTTCAGTAACATTTATGGACAAAAATCTAGTTGATGATCAGAAGAAGTTGGAGAAAAATTCAACTATTGACTCAACAATAGAAAGTTCTTTTATTGCCTCGGAAGGATCAGCTGATACAGCACAAATGAGATCTGGCATTGAGAGTATTCAGATGCACAGGCTATACGATTCCAATAGATCGGATGAATCTTTAAATCAATCAAGAATACCAGAAGAAGACATTCCTGTTGGTGACTGTTCTTTGGCATCTTCCAGACTAGACGGGGAACATAATATTAAGTTAGGATCCATAGGTGTTAGCAGTACCCCTATATGGGCAATAAGGATACATCACAAGCACCTTATGGGACCGACTACATAAACTATTATAGCTTTGCAAGGATGGCCTCATCAGTTGCACAGGAGTTGATGTGTAAGATATCTGAAAAGATCAATAAAAATATTATAGTGACTGAAGAAGAAATAATTTCAGACCAATCAAAGTCCATCATTAAGAAGTCCACCAATTTTTGTTGGCCAAGTATTCAAAACCTGAATGCAGCTGCCCACAAGGGAAAATGCGGATGGTGCTTTTCTTGCAAGGTTGCAAATGATGACAGAGATTGCATATACCTTGCTGTTAGTGGATTGCAGACTGATATATTCAAAGTCAACTTTCGGGCTGCTTGGATTATAACTGTCATAGTGATAGTCGCCTTTCTTGCAAAGATCATTGTTGTTATTTTGCCAGGTTATTATTACAAAGTTCCAATGAAAGATTGTGTTGTGATTGGGCTAGTTCTCAATGGCAGAGGTATATCTGAGCTCTCCATGTACAGTTTAATGAAGAACGGCCAACTACTAACAGGACAACTGTTATCCAGTGTCTGATGTAGACAATCTGAATTTGACTGAGACTGCTAGAGACTCTTTGCCGTCACCTGGTGCTGTGGTAATTGAAGCTGGGAAAAAAGCAGAGGAACAACTACAAAAGTGGATTCGTGTTCAAGAATTTGATTCTTGGATTTGGAATTCCTTTTATTTAGATCTCAACGTTGTAAAATACGGCAAAAGGTCTTATCTTGACTCTCTCGGGAGATGTAGGAGTTGCCATGACTTATACTGGAGAGATGAGAGACATTGTAAAATATGCCATATGACATTTGAGCTTGATTTTGACCTGGAAGAAAAATATGCAATCCATATAGCAATGTGCAGGGAGAAAGAAGACAGCAGTACATTTCCAAATCATAAAGTCTTGTCATCACAGATTCAATCGTTGAAAGCTGCAACTTATGCAATTAAGTTTGTTATGCCTGAAGACGCACTTGTTGGTGCTTGGAGGAAGTCTGCTCGTAATCTATGGATTAAGAGGCTTAGACGCACCTCGACATTAGTGGAGCTTTTGCAGGTTCTTGCTGATTTTGTTGGTGCCATCCATAAGGGCTGATTATTTCAGTGCAAATTTCCAGACGGTGTAATTGAAGAAACTGTTACATCTTTTGCATCAATGCCCCATACTTCATCTGCTTTTTCCTTGTGGTTGGTGAAGTTAGATGCCATTATTGATCCTTACCTGGACAGAGTTCAAACTCAGAAGAAACAGGGAATTGGTAAGCAAGATTCTGTGGATAGGGAGTCTATATATGACGTTGAAGACTCTATTTTTCCACTTCAGCCATCAATTAATTACACTGCTCCTGAGATGGTGAGGAGCACTGCATCTTCATCTGGCTGATATTATGATATTTCCAATTTTGGATGCCTTGCCTACCATTTAACTGCTCGCAAGCCTCTGTTTGACTGCCACAACAATGTGAAGATGTACATGAATACCTTGACTTACTTATCCAGTGATGCTTTCTCATCTATACCATCGGAACTGGTTCCTGACTTGCATAGGATGCTCTCTTTAAATGAATCTTTCAGGCCAACTGCAATGGATTTTACAGGTTCACAGTTTTTTCGAAATGACACTAGGTTACGTGCTCTGCGCTTCTTGGACCACATGCTTGAAAGAGATAACATGCAGAAGTCAGAGTTCTTAAAAGCCTTGTCAGATATGTGGAAAGATTTTGATTACCGTGTTTTGTGATACAAGGTCCTTCCACCACTTTGTGCAGAACTTTAGAATGTAGTGATACAGCCAATGATTCTACCGATGGTTCTAACCATTGCGGAGTCTCAGGACAAGGATGATTTTGAGCAATCAACACTTCTAGCCCTTGTCCCTGTCTTAAGCACTGCTTCTGGTGACACAATGCTACTGCTTCTGAAGCATGCTGAGCTAATAATAAACAAGACTACTCAAGAACATTTAATTTCACATGTTCTTCCAATGATTGTTCGGGCCTATGTTGATAATGATGCACGTTTACAACAAGGGGTCCTGAAAAAGTCTGTATCCCTCGCCAAACGACTTGATTCCCAGCTGGTGAAACAAGTGATTTTACCCCGTGTTCATGGACTAGCACTCAAAACAACGGTTGCCGCGGTTAGAGTCAATGTGTTGTTGTGCCTAGGAGAAATGGTTAACCGACTTGATAAACATGTTGTCCTAGAAATCTTGCAAACTATTCAACGTTGTACTGCTGTTGATCATTCACCTCCAACCCTTGTATGTACCCTTGGGGTTGCAAATTCTATTTTTAAGCAGTATGGAGTAGAATATGTTGCTGAACATGTTCTTCCATTGCTTATGCCACTCCTGACTGCTCAACAACTCAATGTTCAACAGTTTGCCAAATATATGCTTTTTGTCAAGAACATCCTCCACAAGACCTTGCCCTGCGAAAGTGTTTCATCCCAAATCTGCAACACAATACACACGAGTTAATATAATTTCATAAAGCAAAAATGCACTGTAGTAAATAAGTTTCTTACCGACAGTAAAATTTTCTTGGAGATGAAGAGAATTGGGGGAGGGACCACTAGCTTGAGTATGGACAAAAACTTCCCAACCTCCGTACACTCCACAACTCTGAAAAACAAAAACACAGCAGAGAGAAAGGATGATGAGTGGTGAATAATAGGAGGCCACTGTTCATAAGGATGCAGCCGAAAAACCCTAGAGGAAAAAGAAGACGGTTCACACAAAGAAAACCCTACCGTTGAACCACCCCTTCCATTTTTGTTTTGAACCAGCTACCGTGAAACTTCGTCACCGTTATCACCATCCTCCAGTTAAATCCCCACGCCATACTCTTTGTTCTGGATTAACGCTTGAAGGTCGAAGCTACATGATTCGGTGAACAAGCCAACTCACGGCAACACGGTTTTTAAGCAGCTCGCCTACGTTTGTGACTCCTTCCATCTTCGACTTAGAAGGTAACGAGTGGTTTCCTATTTTCTGTTTGGTTGCTTCCAGTTTGTTAACTTGGTTTTTTTTAACCAATCCAGCGCATGTTTTGAATATATGTATTAATGAATACAAGTTAATATCAACAAATGAGTTTGGTTGAGTTGGTAAGGGTGTCGTTTGGCAAGCCCTAGGGTACGGGTTCGATACCTTGTACCCCATTTCTTACATTTTCCATTCTGTTTTCATTTTTCTATGTATTTTTTTTTTTACTCCTTTTTTTTTTATTCTCATTTTCTAGACACTTGTTGATTTTAATGTTTGTCTTTGATTTATTGTTTAAACATCGATTTTTAATTTATGAATTTGACAATTTTCTTGTTATTTATCCATGATTATTTTTATCGATATAGTGATAGTATTTTGCCGCGTTTTGATTAATCACATATGACACTTCAATTGTTGTTAATATGTGCAAACCGGCTTTGAGCACATTATCTAGATTTCTTGTTTGCTTTTTCAATCTCCATCTGCCTTGCACGTCGTTGCGTTATGCGATTTTGATTCGCATCCTCGCATCCCGATTTTTATCCGTGAACGTCCCGATGTTGTTTCTTTCAATTAAATTTTTTAGTGTTTTGTATATATAACTTGTTGTGTTGTTTTCTTCACATGGCTTACTCTTGGGCCTTCTTACAATGAGACATTTCTCTTGCACTTACACTCATACATCGCATTGTTTGTTGTTTGGGCCCAATTTAATTATTTCATCACTTTGAATCCTCATTCGACAAAATGTACCCCCACTCCCATGGCATGTAATAATTTTATCGCTTTTTATTTCTTTGTTTGCTTGACTGTATAGTTAGCTATTAACACAAGAATAAAATCAACCATTTCCAAAAGATAAAAAATAATGACTCTATCCAACGTCGAGTATTTTCTCAATAAACAAATCAATCCATTTCTCCCTCCCATTCTATTCCATTTCTTTCAAACTTTCATCAAACGCTTGATCCAACGTCAAGCCATTTTTCATAATAAAAACTCAAAACATATTAATTCATATTTATGACCTTTTCAATAAAGATGGAAATGGAACGTGGTGGATACCGCGCACTCCTGAGACTAGGGTTCGAGGTGGATACCTCGCCTATCCTAGCCCTCGCCATCGTCCAAATTTATCTATTCTCCATTTCATTCAAACCTTCATTCAAACCTTTCTCAATCATCCATCAATGCTTGATCCAGCATCAAGCCATTTTTCACAACCAAACTCAAAATACTTAATTCCTATCTAAACACTTTTCAATAAAGATGGAAATGGAACATGGTGGATACCACGCACTCCTGAGATTAAGATTCGAGGTGGATGCCTCGCCTATCTTAGTTCTCGCCATCGTCCAAAATTGTCAATGCGATTTCTTCAAACCATTTCTCAATCAAACCTCAAAACACTTAATCCTTATTAAACATTTTTGCAAATAAGATGGAAATGGAACTTGGTGGATACCGCGCACTCCTGAGACTAGGATTCGAGATGGATATCTCGCTCATCCAAGTTCTCGCCATTATTCAAAACACATCAAACCAATCAATTTCTTTTCTCGCCGCTGTGCGATTGACTCTTAAACCTTTTCACAAACGAAAGGTACTTTGTTTCAAAACAATGCAAGGCAATGTTTTTCCACCTGTTTTGGGTAGTCCAACAATGTTTTCGTCGATTTGACACAAAGTAGCTTTTGCTAAAATCGACCAACAAACAAACATTTTTCTACCCAGAACTACGTAAGCCTTGACTTCTCTATTGAGATACGTAGGAGCAGGATTTGTAAATCTTGTCATGCCCACTAATAAAAAACTTAGGTTTAGTCCTTCATCAAAAAAATCCAAAAACATTTCTTCTCTCTTCTATTCTTCCTTTCCCACCTAATAACTTAAAGCCTAACATTTCAAACTAACATTAATGCGCACAACTGACCTAATGGTTTCCGTTGAGTACAACGGATGTGAGGGGTGCTAATACCTTTCCCTTGCGTAATCGACTCCCGAATCCTGATTTTTGGTTGCGACGACCATAATCATTGTCGTTTTGTCTTGGGTTTTATCGATATTTCCCCTTTCCTTTTTAGGAATAAATAAAGTTCAGTGGCGACTCTGTTCAGTCCATCAATGCGAGCGCGCGATTGCGCTTCGCTAGGTCGTATTCCCATTCTTCCGCGAGGTACGACACAAGTCAACTTGCTAAGGAATAACTCCACACAAGTCAACAAGACTATGCCATTCTCCTATCATAAGTGCACTCGAGTTCGGGTATATAACTCACCTCACAAGAAACCACCAAGCACACAAGCAATTAATATATCAAGCAATTTTTACATTACAAACAATACAGTCATCCCAAATTTGCACAAAAATATGTCACCAATAAATATAAACATACAACACACATAAGCAAAAAGTAGGCTAAACCCACTAGAGTGAGTTACCACTCCCCAGCAGAGTCGCCACTTTTTTGTAGCGGGGTTTTCGTTACCTTTAGGTTTATTGACTAAACCAAAAAAAAAACATACAATTCGAGTCTCCACCGCACTTTTATTTGTCCAAAGGAAAGGCTAAAAAGCGAACAAAAGCCAAGGTAAGAAGTTTTATCAAATCAAAAACTAATAAAAATATCAGAGATATGGGTAAGGGGGTTGGTTATGAAATGGGAAGGTTTTACGCACCCAAAACATCCTTAGTATCCTAAGGTAACCCTTTTTGTAAACATGTGTTGTAGGTTGGTATTTGTGAAAATATGTGCAAAAGATTGGAGGGATGAGAAGAGAATAGATTATGTTTACAAATTTTGTTGTTTGAATGGATGAACCCATTGCCTACGTACCATCACAAATGAGGATCAAAACCTCGTAGTTCGGGGTAGAAATCACAAAGATTGGTGAATTGATTTGATCAAAATCCTTAAGGTCTTTTGTTATCAAAGGGAGAAACTCAACCTAAACCAACAATCCACCATGTGAGGAGAGCTTCAACATACTAGTGAGGGGTTAACCCTATAATAAGTATGGAAGACTTATAATCCAATCACTAAGGATGAGGTGAGATTTACATCAACCACTACGATAACTCAAACCTATGACAAATGTTTATGAAAAGGTTTTAACAAGGGTGGCCATTGGAACCACAAAAACAACTTGAAGTGAGTTGTATTTACAAGTTAGATGTATTTACAAAATGAAGTCAAAGATGGATTAAGATTTATTCACAATGAGTATTGATGAAAATGGTTTTGAAAAGTCAAAGGCATAAGGCCTAGGTTTCTAGTTTGAAACAAAGTCAAAGATTGAAGAAAAAGATTTTGGCTTGGGTTAGAGTGAGGAGAAGAAGAGAAGGGCTAGTCCTAAAGCATACAAAGATAAGAGAGAAAAGATAAACCCTTGGACTTCCTTTTCTTGAAATCATAGAGATGATTCAAGATGCTCCTTTTCTTTGGACTTAGCAAACAATCAAGCAATCAAACAATTTGAATTCAAGCTCCTAGGATCTCCATTTGGCTTGTCTCTCTTAACTTGGCTACTCATGACAATGGTCCTCTTTTCACAATCTCAAGATGAAATCCCTATCACACAAGAGCAAACATCAAAAAGTTCACAACACAATAAGGGGAATGGACAAAGAAAATGTTTAGATGAGAAGTCCTTTAAAGTCAACTTTTAAATTTAGCATTCTAAAGGCATGAGGCCTAGTTTCTCTTGAACAATTTTGCATTCTAAAGACATGAGGCTTAGTTGCTCTTGAACTCCTTTAAGCATAGGTAAGTCCTAATTCTAAGTCCTTTCTCCTTTTTGCTTTAGGTTCACACAAAACAAACACAAAACAAACACAAGACAACAATATATTTATATACAATAATGAGCTCAAATGAGCAAAAGAAAAATGACATAAACATAAAATATGTGCATGGGTCCCATTAAATCCATGTGCAGCAGTTCCAGAACTCTGGAGGTTGTGGGATGTCCCAGCTTCGGATGTGACATCTTGGTTTGCTTGCCCACCTGGCATTCTCCACAGACTCTTCCTTCATCAATAAGAAGCTTTGGAATTCCTCTGACTGCTTCCTTGGATATAATCTTCTTCATTCCCCGTAAGTGGAGATGTCCAAGACGTCTATGCCACAGCTTCACCTCCTGTTCTCCCTTGGTTGAGGAGCATATTGTTGAAAAGTTAGAGACTTTAGGTTCCCACAGATAACAGTTGTCTTTGGACCTGGTTCCTCTCATAACTTCCTGATTGTCACCATTAGTCACAATGCATAGCTCCTTAGTAAACTGAACATGAAACCCTTGATCACACAGCTGACTTATGCTGATGAGGTTTGCAGTTAGTCCTCTTACTAACAGCACATTATTCAGTTTTGGAACTCCCGAGCAGTCCAGCTTACCCACACCTTTTATTTTTCCTTTGGCACCATCACCAAAGGTCACATAGCTGGTAGTGTGAGGTTGAATATCTACCAGTAGATTTTCCATACCAGTCATATGTCTTGAGCATCCACTGTCAAAGTACCAGTCTTCTTTGGTAGAAGCCCTTAGAGCTGTGTGTGCTATCCTAGCATACCATTGTTGCTTCTTGTTGGGAACATAGCGCTTATATGGTTTATGCTTAGGCCTGACATGAGAGGCTTGGTTAGGGAAACCATGAATCCAATAGCAGAAGGCTTTTATATGACCAAGTCTACCACAGTGATGACACATCCACTCCTGGTATTTCCTCTTCTGATGAACATTCATCCTAGTTCCTCGATGTTGAGACATTGGCTTTGACTTCCGCTTGAACTTCTGAACTTTAGCCTTTGGGCGTTTGTGTTCAGCTGAGGATCTTTTCCCAAATCCTAGGCCAGATTTGGTTCCAGACTGCTGTCCCACCTTTAGAATCTCTTCCAAGGTGTCAGTTCCCTTATTCATCATTCTGATGGATTTAGTCATCTGATTCAGCTTGGAGGTCAGCAGGGCTGTCTCACCATTTAGTCCCTTTATGACAGACAGTTGCCTCTGTCTCTCATCTTCCAGTTCCTTGATGAGTTTCTTCTGCTTTTCTCCTTGTGCACGCACTTCTGCACTGGTGGTACACAGCTTCTTATAGGCTACAGCAAGTTTATCAAAGGTCAGTTCATCTGCACTTGAGTCATCATCAGAGGCACAAACACTGGTTAGTGCAGTGACATGTTTGGCAGATTCTCCTTCAAATTCACTTTCAGAATCTCCTTCAGACCATGTGGTAGTTAGCCCCTTCTTTTGCATCTTGAGATAGGTAGGACATTCAGCTCTGATGTGTCCATACCCTTCACAACCATGACACTGGATTCCCTTGCCTTGGTTGAACTTTTCTTCAGAAGTTGATCTTTTCCTGATGTCAGACTGGATGTTCTTGACATTAGGTCTCCCTCTTTGATCAATCTTCTTCACGAACTTGTTGAACTGTCTCCCAAGCATGGCTAACGCTTCTGATATACTTTCATCACCTTCAGTATATCCTGCTTCTGACTCCTCTTCAGCATTAGATACAAAAGCTATGCTTTTGTTCTTCTTTTCAGCATTCTCACACAAGCCCATTTCAAAGGTTTGGAGAGACCCAATGAGCTCATCCACCTTCATATTGCAGATGTCCTGCGCCTCCTCTATGGCTGTGACCTTCATAGTAAATCTCTTAGGCAAGGACCTGAGAATCTTTCTTACAAGTTTCTCTTCAGCCATTTTCTCACCTAGTCCACCAGAGGTGTTTGCAATTTCAAGAATATTCATGTGAAAGTCATGAATAGCCTCATCCTCTTTCATCCTCAGATTTTCAAACTTGGTGGTCAGCATCTGAAGTTTGGACATCTTCACTTTGGAAGTACCTTCATGAGTTACCTTGAGGGTATCCCAAACTTCCTTAGCTAGTTCACAGTGGTGCACCAGCCTGAAGATGTTCTTACTGATTCCATTGAACAATGCATTCAAGGCCTTGGAATTTCCAAGAGCTAATGCCTCTTGCTCCTTGTCCCACTCTTCTTCAGGAATCTGCACACTGACTCCATCTTCACCTGTCCTCATTGGATGTTCCCATCCTTTATTGACAGCTCTCCAGACTTTGCTATCTAGAGACCTTAAGAAGGCTATCATACGAGGCTTCCAATCATCATAATTAGAGCCATCCAACATGGGTGGTCGATTTGAGTGTCCTATATCCTTGTCCATGGTACTAGAAAGTAACTTCCCTAGATCTCACCCAGAAATTCACAGGCAGGGTGCCTGCTCTGATGCCAATTGAAATTCTAGTTATCAGACTTTAGATGTCACACGGGTTGTTATGACATCCAATTCTGCACAGACAGGAATTATGCAGAACTTAAACATAAGTGCAGTAAATAACACAAGTAATTGTTTACCCAGTTCAGTCCAACATGACCTACATCTGGGGGCTACCAAGCCAGGGAGGAAATCCACTATTAGTAGTATCAATTCAAAGCTAAACTCACTCGTTTACAACTTATCACTTAATCCCTACCCAATGCAATTTCAATCTTACACTAAGATCAGAGTTCCTACTCACTCCCCCTCAATCACCTCAGTGATTACTACCTTTAATCAATATTAAAGACAATTTGAAGTCACACTTCAAACAACTCTTGATTGTGCTTCACAGCTTTAATCAAGATACACAGCACTCACGCTTAAAAGCTTTGAGTGACACAACACTTACAACTCAATGAACACCCTATACCAAAGCAATCATCAACGTGACAATGGCTTGGCTTACAAGATATGTCTAATACAAGACTCACAAAAATACAGCAGTGAAGTATGATGGACACACTTAATCTTCACGCCTCAAAATCCCCGAAACTGAATGAAGGAACGCCTTCCTTTTTATATTGCAGTACCTGGGCTTTTGCACCTGTATTCTCCTGAATTTAAGGTCACACGAGTTTCCATAAATTCAACATTTAGGTTACTAACAAATAGGCTATTTGTTAGGTTCATTAAATGTAACTTGGTTGTTGGTTTCCTGGTTTTTCTCTAAGCTGTTGACTTCCTGAAGAATAGCCCAAGAAAAGCTGAAACAGAAAACTGAACAACCTACAATATAGCATATGCTGTCAGGAATGAATGTCACGACATTCAGCTTGACATCAAGGTCCATATGCTGAGTCTGTTTTTCCAGAAAACAGACTGTACAATTTTGTTGACCTGTACATGATCAAAATGACCATACTACAGTAACAGCTTACATTAATAAATGTCAAAGTGTCCAACTTAACATTTACACATTTGGCCTTAAGTTAGTTCTGTTATTCTCTTGAAGAACAAACTAAGTTACATGCTAAAGTATAGCAGAACACCATTCTGTCTAATGTTCAGTAGCTGCTGTCAATGATGAATGTCATAACATCCAGTTTGACATTCAGTCAGTAGGCCTTATGCCAGGTCTGGTCTTTCCTTGATAACCAGACTGGAAATAAATACTAAGTTCTAACAGAACACCAGCTGTTCTATTCCTTAGTATCTGTTGACAGGTATGAATGTCACAGCATCCAGTTTGACATTCAATAAATCCTGTGTTAGCTAGTCCTGCAGTAACTACAATGTAGTCACACATACATGTCATGACATCAGTCAAGACATTAGTAACCAGCTAGTGTTTTACCATATAATGCAGCCAATTAAGCACCTACAAAGACCTTATTAGAATTCACCTGTGAGGGGAGGGCTTGATTCTTACAGACGCAGGTTCTATTGGTGACTCTTTGATGGTGACTAATGGTTCAGTTATTGATTTGGGTCATATTTATGAGTTGGATTTATGGATTTATTTCTGGGCACGCCGGAGTTCTGTCCGCGGTATTTATCAGCGGGTTCCGTTTATTTCGGATCCCCAGGTTGAATTTGAGGGTACTTGTTTAGAGGTTCTTGTTGCTATTTGGTCAGTGATTTTCCTGTGATGATGGTGATATATCCTTCGGTTCCGTTTATTTCGGAACCCCCGAGTTGGATTTATGGTTACTCAGTCCCTCAGATGGTTGTGATCAGTTCTAAGACCAGAATCCAGTACAGTGGATGTTCAGATGACTTGGAGGATGGCACAGTGCATTGCATTCATGCATCAACATCATTCCCATTTTGCATTTATCCGCATCTAACTCATGTTTATCCATATGCAGGGTACATTCTTGATTGAGATCCTGGTTGAGAGGCATCCTTGTTCCAGATATGAGGACCGGCTTGAAAGATGATGTCGTCTACAGTTTCTTTGATCCAGAGATTGAAGTGCTGAAAGATATGGTAGCATTGATTACACCTGACCATGTGGGGATGTTCTGTGAGGCTTATGGTGGTATTTTGAAGATGGTTTTCAGGCTCACAGATAGGGATAGGAGTGCCATCCATACTCTTCTTCAGTTTTATGATCCTGGTTTGAGATGCTTTGTCTTCCCGGATTACTTGTTGGGACCTTTGATGGAGGACTATGCCAGTATCCTGGGTATTCAGATCAGAAACCAGATTCCTTTCTTTGTCACTAAGGAAGAACCCGATGTTGCCGAGATCTCTCGTGCTCTTTATTTGAGCCCCGAAGTGACTAAGGGAGGTCTGAAGGAAAAGGGAAAGTTGCTCGGTTTTCATTTGAGTTTCTTGGAGGCTAAAGCCAAGAAGCATGTTGCTTTGGGCGATTGGGAGACTGTTTGTGCTCTGCTTGCTGTAAGCGTCTATGGAATCATCTTGTTCCCTAATCAAAAGAATTTTGTGGATATTAATGCCATCCGGGTGTTTGCTCAGAGGAATCCCATCCCTACCTTGATTGGGGATGTTTATTACTCGGTCCATAATCGGAATGAGAAGTGGCATGGAGGATTGGTTAGATGTTGTGCTCAACTGTTATACAAATGGTTCATGGGATATTTGCCTTCCAGAGGTGCTTTTGTCTTTCTTGATCATACTGTCAAGTGGGCAATCAAGTTGATGGGTTTGCGAGCCAAGGACATAGCTTGGACTCACAATGGGGTGGCTGGACGTGATTTCATTTGCAGTTGTGGGAGTTTTCCCAATGTGCCTCTTATAGGAGTTCAAGGTTCTATTAATTACAACCCGGTGCTTCTTAAGAGACAAATGGGATTTGCTATGGAGGGTCCTCCCCTTAAAGGTGAGATTCAGGAGTCTTTCTACTTCTCGGTTGAGGGTAATCAGTCATCGTTGAGGCAAGTGTCTGATGCATGGCACGACATTCAAAGGAAGGGCAAGGTTCCTTTTGGTAGGGTTAACAACAGGTATTTTCCTCCATTTGATGATTGGCTCAGAAAGAGGGTTGAGCTCACTCGTCTACCATTTCCTGTGGGTGATCTTTGGTACCCGGTGATTGAGGAGCCACGTTCTTCTGTCAGTATGGAAGAGTTCCTTGAGATGAAGAGGGAGAGAGATCAACTGCAAGCAGAGAAGACTGAGTTGGAAATGAGTGTTGCTAGAATTCAAATGGCTAATCAGGAAATCAAGAGGGAAACAGAAGACCAGGCTAAGAGACATGCTCTGGAGGTGAAGCGCTTTGAGATAGACACCGCCTATTACTGCAAGATCAACCAAGCTTTAGAGTCGTCTATGAAGGAGCACGACCGCACCAAGGAGAAGTTGGCTAGAGCTTTGAAAGTCATTGAAGATGAAAAGAAGAGACAAACCCTTGTGAAGACTCAGAGGGAAGCTAGAGCCAAAGCCCTTACCGCCGAGTGGGAAGCAAAGCTAAGGGTTAAGGGAGAATAGCAAGTGAAGATTGTGGCTGAGAGAGATCATTATAATGCTGAGAGGGACCATTATTTCCGACATATGAAGATTCATCAGAAAGAGGTGGGAAGACTTCGGCTGGAGAACACTGAGCTCAGGTTCGTCGTGAAGTTTACCAAGATGGTTGATGATGCAGAGCCTTTTGTAGGACCTTCTTCAGTTTAGACTTTTTTTGCAGTTCTTATCATGTGTTGGATTACCGTCAGGCATGTTAACGGAATTCAGTTGCTTGTATTTCTTTCTGATTCTGGAGAATTGTAAAGTTGATTTGTATCAGATGTGATGTATGACTCTTGCACATGTTGCGCACTTTTTTGATATACAGTGGTTATTATTAGTTAACGATTGATCTTCAAAGTTTTTTTTTGCTTTTCTGCGTGCACTCACATAACACACACATGGTCGGGTGATATCTTTGCTAAAATCATAATTCTTTGCTCTGTACGGCAAAACCAGATGATTGATGTCAGAACATTGCTGTCGGATTATTATCTGTCTCAATGAAACCAGGATCGAAAGACAGAGTGTTCCTCGTATGGATAGACATTACATTCATGCATGAATTATAATAACTTGTCTTCTATTTTGTAGGTGTCAGTTTCTAACGTGTTTGATTGTTTCAGGAATCATTGCTCGCGCACGCAGAATCATTCCCTTGCACATAGCTCGTCCGCAGAGATACCCTACCAGACGCAACAAATCCAAACTGATGGATCCACTCAACACAGACATTCTCGAGCTGAAAGAGAAGATGAGTGAGTTGATCAACGTCATGCAAGAGTTCGCCTTGGGGCAGAAGGCACTTGTTGAGAAGGTGGAGAAGCTTGAGCGGGCTTCGGCTGCCAATAGTGGCAATAATCAAGAGGGTGTTTCCAACAATGGTCTTGGTGGTTCTAGGGATGGTAGTGATCCCAGAAGGAAGGCAACTACTGCTGGTGTAGTCATCAACAATGGTGGTGGTTTCGGTTTCGCTGCAGGCGGTGGACTAGGTCCTGTGGGCAATAATCTGAAGGATAATCAGTTTCCTCCTTTCTTTGGGGCCATGGAGGATAAAGAAGAAGATCAGTTATCTGTGTTGAACGAGCAATTTGGTCAATATGGTGTTCAACCACCGAACAAAGAAATTCAGGTACTAGCAGAGAAGATCAGGGCTCTGGAAAGCCATGCTACTCCTGGGGCTATCAATATGACAAACATGGGGCTGGTTGAGGGGATTGTGATCCCACAGAAGTTTAAAGTGCCCACGTTTGATAAATACAATGGGAGTTCTTTCCCGGAAACTCATCTTCAGGCCTTTGTCCGAAAAATATCTGCCTACACCATGGATCAGAAGCTCTGGATGTATTTCTTCCAGGATAGCTTATCTGGTGGGTCTCTGGAGTGGTATACCAAGTTGAGATCATCGGATATCAAGAGCTGGCAGGATTTGGGAGATGCTTTCTTTAAACAGTATCAATTCAATGCTGACATGGCTCCTAGTCGTACCCAGTTGCAGGGTATGTTTCAGAAGCCAAATGAAGGGTTTAAAGAGTATGCACAAAGGTGGAGAGAGTTGGCTTCCAGAGTTCAACCACCGTTGGTGGATCGAGAGATGTCTGATCTGTTCATGGGAACCCTTCAGGGGACTTTTGCTGAAAGGATGGTGGGATGCCCCATCACTGGTTTTGCAGATATAGTGGTGGCTGGTGAGAGAATCAAAAGTTGGTTGAAAATGGGGAAGATACAGGGAAATGCTTCGTCGTCTGGATCGAAGAAGCCCTTCGGGAATGGTCAGCGTAAGAAGAAGGGTGACACGAGTGTTGTGTATGCCCAAAGGGGACATGGTAGGGATCGTTACTACCAGCATGCTGCTGTAGTAACAATTCCTGCTGATAATCAACTTGCACAACAGCAACAACAACATCCACAACCACAACAACGGCATCCGTTTCAACAGAGAACACAACGGGTCGGGTATCAAGTGAGAGGGAGGATGACTGATCGTCAGTTTGATAGGCCACCCGTGGCGTATTCATTTATGTTAAAGAAGTTGAAATATCTGGGGTTGGTTCAGTTGAGAACATTGGCTCCGGTGAGACCAGATCAGAGGCCTGCCAGCTATGATGAGAACGTCAAATGTGAATTCCATTCTGGTGCCCCTTGACACAATGTTGAGAATTATAAAGCTTTCAAGCATGTTGTCCAAAATTTGGTAGAATCCAAGGCCATCAATTTTGCACCATCGCCGAATGTTAATGCCAATCCCATGCCGACGCATGGTCAGATGGGGGTGAATGCGATTTCGGAGGATAGGAGGGCAATTGGGGTGATGAATGTAGATTAATTGAGGACTCCAATGGCTGAGGTCAAGAGACAGCTCTTGGAGAATGGAGTTTTTCTGGGTTATGATGATTGTTGTGCCGCTTGCACTATCGCTCCAAATGGGTGTGTATTATTGAGGGAGGCTGTCCAAAGAATGATGGATGGGGGAAGTCTCCGATTTGAGAAAGTTGATTTGGAGAAGGAGGATGTTTCCATCATAACCATTTATTTTGACCCTATCAACTTGTCAGCGCCAGCAGATGCAGCTCCAGTTACCATCACGGTACCGGGGCCTATTCCATATGAAAACGACGATGCTGTGTCGTGGGATTATGGTGGATTAGGCTGCAGGTGAAACCACCGTTTCAAAGGTGAATAATGCCAGACCTAGTGGTTTCACTCGCAGCGGAAGGTTGTTTGCACCTGACACATTAAGGAGTGGGGAGGTAGAAAAAGAAAAGAGAGATAAGGTTGAGGCTTTAGGCAGGGCAAGAGGTAAGCAGGTGGTGAGTGAGGGTACTCTTATAGCGGCACCGGCGCCTGTTGGGTTGGAAAAAGAACTTGATGATGAAGCCGAGGAGTTTCTGAGGATCATCAAGAAGTCTGAGTACAAACTTGTTGATCATCTGTACCAAACTCCGTCTAAGATTTCAATCTTATCGTTGTTGCTGAGCTCCGAAGGGCATAGAGATGCTTTGTGGAAAATCCTAAAGAGGGCCTGTCGCATTACGCGAAAAACCGGCGGGAAAACGAAACAACAGAGCTGCCACCGTGCGTTTGTACTGCCTCAAGAAGGCCTCACCCAGGTCTCTCCAATTACGGATAGAATCTCTCTTCAATTCCATGTACCAATCCAAGGAAGCCCCAGACAAGCTATCCTGGAAAAAATACATCCACATTTTCTCGTCATCTGTATAAGCAGAGATCTTCCTGTAGTAGGCCTGCACATGGGTGCGAGGGCACGAAGTACCGTTGTATTTATCAAATGATGGCACTTTGAACTTGTAGGGGATTCTCAAACCTTCTACCAACCCCATATTGGTCACATCAAACCCCAGGGAGTTCTGACATTCCATAGCTCTAATTTTCTCAGCAAGGGCATCAACCTTTCGATCCCTTTCATCAGTTATTCCCACAACTTCATCATCCTCACTGAGGAGTGTGAACATGTCCTCCTGCCTATCAACCAGCGGAGCAGGATGGCGAATCGGAGCTCGGGTAGCTCTGGCATTAACAGTCTCTGCAGCAAGAGGTTGTCCGTTGATTCTGATACCCCTCAATTCATCACCCACAGCGTAGTCATTGACGGGAGCAGCAGCAACATTATCATGAACCGGGACACCCACTGGTGAAGCACGGTTGGACGGCGGAATCACGGCTTCCTGTCTCTGGGCTAAGGCACGCAGCTCCTCTTGCCCTTGAACGACCCCTTGCATCATTGTCATGAATTGGGCCATGTTAGCCCTCATCTCAGCCAACTCTGCTTGAACCTGGTCCATGTTCCTCTGTTGATTCAATCTGGTTGAGTAACGGTGCGGACGTTGATCAGCTATCCTGCCTGACACATGAACTAGAGTGAGAAGTCACGAACCAGAACACCTGTAATGCAAAATGATATGTGTATGATGCTAATGATGCGTATGATGCACATGATATGTTCATTTCTCAGGCATTCAAGAGCCCATTCATCTTGCAAGAAATGGAAACCTGCAGCACAAACAAAGAAGCAACATACACCAGATAGTGAGCACAGGGTGAAACATCAACAATCTCATCTATAGATATGAGCAACAAGAATCATACAACAACGTCAACAAAGATCCAAATAATCGGAGTACAACAACGAATCCCATCCAACAAGCCTGGAGGTGATTCATAACATAAACAACAGAGATACAAACTAAGACAAATGGCTTCCAGGAATGAGAGTCTTCAGGTACTGACACTGGTCTATCAACAGGTCACACTCTGAACATTCTGGCAGGGGAGTGATCTTCTCCTTCAGTTGTCTTCTGAGCTCCACAACTTCTCCTCCAAGCTGGCTCTCTGATGCATGTCTCAAGTCAACTTCCTTCTTCAATTGGATGTCTTTGTCTCTGAGTTGCTTCTCCAAGTCTCTTATCTTCTTTTGATGACTGTCTTCAGCTCTCTGCAACCTTAAGCACTCACGATGTTCTGCATTTAACAAGTCCCCCATCTCCTCATAGGACCTCTTCTTACCCTTCCATCTAGCAACATCTTCACCCTGCATGTCCTTGAGTTGATGAGCCAAGTTCAACTTGTCAGCTTTGGCTTTGTAAAGCTCCATCTGGGTGTCTTGCTCCTTCTCTTTCAACCGACGATTCTCCATCAAGGCTTGCTTGTACTGCTCAGCAGGTACACTCTCAGCAAGGATCAAAGGTGGTTGCTCTTGCAAAGACTCCATCCTATCATAGGGCAACAACAAAGTCTCCACTCTCTTCTTGACCCACTCAGTGTAAGCAGGCATAGCAACATCAAACTTCTTCCCTAGGACAACTCCATCTTTGACACCAATGGTCTTCCAAGCTCTTCCTATCTGCTCCAATCTAGCAGGGTCACTTCGCTTCTCAAAATACACACTTTCAGCTATCTCAGCATCAAGTGGTATTCCATTCATCACAAACCCCAACTAGCGAAGAGAAAGAACCGGATTGTAATTGATGCAACCCTTAGTCCCTACAAGTGGCACATTACGGAACTTTCCACAACTCATGAGGACATTACGCACATCCATCCGGTAAGATTGCCACCTGATATCATAAGAGGTAAGAGACATGATCCTCTTAGTCCACTTATGAGTGCTCTGAGCATCCACAAAAGGTCCACTGACTGGCAGAAGAGACAAGAACCATATGAGCAAAAGTGGGAGACAGCACCTGATAGCTCCACCCTTACCATGCCTACTGTGGATAGCATAGTAAGTGTCAGCTAACAGATTAGGAACCGGGTTTCCTCCAATGAAGATAGTGACTGCAGCATAGTCCACAAAGTTGGGCATACTCGGGAACAAGACAATCCCATAAATCATGATAGCCAACTGAGCATGAAAACCTTCCCAATTTCCCTTCTCTGCTTCTTCTCTAGCCATCCTCAACAGGAACTTCAAAGGCAACCCTACAACATCCCCACTGGACTTCCAATTATCACTCACTTCTTTGACACTCAGATGAAGAGCTCTGGCAACAAACCTGAAATCAACCTCCTTAGGCACATCCAAGAAAGGAACCTGATACCGGATCGGGACATTCAACAGAATGGAGTACTCTTCAAGAGTAGGAGCTAGCTGATAGTCCTGGAAAGTGAAACAACGAAGCTCTGGATCGTAGAACTATAGAAGAGTCTGCAACGGAATTGGATCTACCACCATCTTCAACAGTGTCAACAAATCCCCATACTGATCAGCAAACATCTTCTGACTACCGCCGGTCACAAGGTTGCTAAACTCTATCAAAGACGTCAAAGGCTCACGGTGGAAACTGTAGGAACATGTCTTTCGCTTCAACTCAGGACCAGTTGCCATCTCTCACAGTGAACAGACTCCTGAATGAACCTGAGAAATGATATGCATGAAGAGATTAGCTTTTTCTTTTCTCTTTGACCTTTTTTTTTTCAATTTTTTTTATTGCATATTTTTTTTGAAAATAAACATGCTATGATGCAAATGATGCAGACAAGACTGACTGGCTGTGTATCTTGGAGCACAGGATCAAAGCTTCGGCTTGAACTCGGAACCATAAATTCATCTGAGACCCAAAAAATCATCTGAGACCCATATCTGAAGAACCAAGCCACCAACAGGACCACATGTCACCGACAAGTCACCAACAAGTCATTGACAAGTCACCAATAAGTCACCAACAAGTCACCAACAAGTCACCAACTGTACCTGTAATAATGATCATTCCCTCCCCACTCACGGGTGTCATCTAGGCCAGGGTAAGGTCGAGAGAAACGCAGCATAAATAACCCTTTCATAGAATATCATCATATACACACCCGAAGTATGTAACGGTAATACCCCGTCAGAGTCTGAACTGCTCGTGATATCAAGTTCCGCTAAGTGGCGCAATACCACCCGCTTCCCAAGAATCACTCTATTCCTAGATGTCCTAGATTTCACTCATAGCCTGGGTATTGGGCCTTTTACCTCATGTAACTCCCACCCCAACAGAGAGACAACACAGCACAGCCAGCACATATGAACCGTATGATGAATGCAAACATAAATGCATACATAAATGCAAACAATAAATAAATGAATGCAATAAATGAAACAGCAAAAGCAACCAAACCCTATCCTAGAGAGCGCTAGGAGAGACTCGCTTAGGGAAGATGGACCAGCAGGAGGTCAACTTCTCATGATTCCCCAGCAGAGTCGCCAGCTGTCGCATTACGCGAAAAACCGGCGGGAAAACGAAACAACAGAGCCGCCACCGTGCGTTATTTATCCCAAAAGAGGGAAAGGAAACGCTCGAAGTAAACCTGGGAAAGACATGGTCTCGTGACCAAAGAGAGATGGGATCGGGAGTCGGTTATGCGAAGGGAAGGTATTAGCACCCCTACGCATCCGTCGTACTCGACGGGATCCACGCACAAAAGGAAGGATAAGGTTGCTAAAAACTGCGTAGACACCACACACTGGCTGGAAGGAAACACAAGAAAACAAGAGAAACTAACTCGGCAGGATATCGCATCCTGGGCCTACGTAGTCTGTCAGGCACAGACATCAGAGTCAACGTAGTTCGGGACAGGGGGAAATATGCTCGCTAGGATGTCGCATCCTATGCATACGTATCTTCTCTGACCGGAGAAGAATCAGAGCACTCGTAGCTCGGCTAACATACGCCAAACAAAACCGCACAGGAAACTGACTGCCAATCGCTGGACTTACGTCAGACTCCACACAAACAGGCAAACATGGAAACCGAATGCCAATCGCTGGACTTACATCAAACTCCGAACCAACAAACACACACACAGGAAACCGACTGCCAATCGCTGGACTTATGTCAGACTCCAACAAGCAAACAAGACACAGGAAACCAAATGCCAATCGCTGGACTTACGTCAGACTCCAACAAACAAACAAGACACAGGAAACCAACTGCCAATCGCTGGACTTATGTCAGACTCCAACAAACAAGCAAGACACAGGAAACCAACTGCCAATCGCTGGACTTACGTCAGACTCCAACACACACAAGGGACAAAAAGCAAAAGGTTGAAAAAGAAAACGGGCGCCCGGAGAGATCAGCTCATCTCCTGCCTACGTACCTCATCTGGTATGAGGATCAGGGCGACGTAGTTCCCCTACGCAGGGAAAAAGGATTAGCCTAACCAGATACAAAGGGAGACACAAACTACTAGGGAGACTACGACTCGAGCCTAGAAGTTGTCATGCATACGATACTTAAGTTAAGGTTTCTATCTAACTTGCACAGGGAGCAAGCTATCCTAAACAGCACAGGCAAATACATACAAGCACACAAAGCAAGCACACACACTATATGCAAACAATTGGGCTCATACAAGGTTAGGCTGTGAAACAGAAGCCAACTGGAAAGGGGTGTGATTAGCTCTTAACCCTAACATTGAGAGTTAGGGTGAAGTAGATGAAATGGGAAGTGAGGATAAGACCTCACAGCTCTTATACCTGGCCTGGGAGAGCTTCAGACAAATGAAAGTGTGGGAGTTCAGAAAGTAGGAACTCTTCTCCACATATGACTAACACAACAAAGATCTTGGGTTAATATCTACAATGCATCAACACATGGTGTGTGAGCAAAGTGAATGACACACTGAATAGCAGGAGATGGATTGCACATCTCTTTTATCTACCAATTGCCTCATAAGAGGACTTTTCCTGCTTGGCACAAAAGTAAACAAACACAAGCATTGCCTCTTAAGGAGGGCTTCAGACAGGTGCCTGCCCACATAACAGGACAGGTCTTCCAGACTACATGAAGTCAAAGAGTTATACCTCAGTGGTTAAGCAACCAAGCAAAGCAAAGGCAAGTTCAAAAGAACTCAAAGCAACTTAGGTACCTGAAAAAATCTAAACCAATCAGTTTACAAGTCAAACAAACAGACAGACAACAGTCAACCATACAATCAGACATATAGTCAAAGCATCAGGCAACAAGGTGCAAGGCACAAGCTCAAACACAAATGAATTGGTATCAACCTACAAAACAACACAAGGTTAGCCAATCATCAACCAATTAATCAACTCAAATGAGTGGACCAATCCAACCATGGCAATGTGTTTCTTAACCTGAAATCCACAATCCAAACAGTGAGTCCAAACCACTAGGTCAAAGCCTAGGGTCAAAAGTAGGTCAAACATTCAAAACAGAACATGAAATTTAACATGAATCAACTTCAATCACATCTTGACACATTCCAAAAGGTCTCATATCAATATCATTAACCAAAAGCATTTCATGAACCAAACATGGCAAGGTATGCAAATTGTGACCACATTGTGACATCAGAAGAAATAAATGCACATTAAATCAAAAATGATTCAAATAATCTTGGAAAAATTCATGAGTAAACAGGACATACAACATGATCATCACACAAAAAATTAGAAGCATTGGACATCATTAAGCATGGCAATCACATAGCATAAGTCAAGGCAAGCACATGTGTGACACAAATTGTCACACCAAGTTAGCATAGGCATAAAATAGGGATGGATCATGGTAAAAACCTTAAACCAAAGCCAAAACAACACTCAACATGTCTAGAAATAGTATGCAAAAATTCAGAAGCATTGGATAAGAAACAAGCATTTTGTGATCAAATGAAGTTCAAGGCAATTTTAAAGCTCAAATATGACCAACCAGAATGAAAAATCTCAATTAAATCAGAAATGATCCCAATAATTCCAACAAAAATCATGATCAATCACAACATCTATAACATGCATCACACAAAAAATTAGGAGCATAGGATATCATTTGGCATGGCAAACACATCAATCAAGTTGAACATCACAAGGTGTGACACAAATTGTCACACCAACTTAACATGATCATAAATCAGAAATGGTAATTGATAAAAATACCAAATCAACACCAAAATGTCAAGCAATGTGTCTAGTTATAGCATGCAAAATTTCACATTCATTGGATCAAAGACCAGCATTTCACAAAGGTATGAGCATGGCAATGTCAAACATACATACATGTGCAAACTCCTTAGACAAAATATTTTCCAGGCCAGGCACAACTTTCACTTTGATAATCATAAAAAACTAGATAGAATGAGGAACATAATGCAAAATATTGGGAATCATTTGGTTGATTTTTCAATTTTTAATGAATTTTGGAAGTTGAGAAAAATTTGAAATGAAATGTGAAGCCAAACATGAAATAATGAAGAAAATGGTGAAAAAGGCAATTGAAGAATGATCTCAGCCAGGCTCGAACCGTGCACAATTTCAAACTACCTAGCGCGCCAATCCAAAACGACAACGTTTGGACACCTAAACCCTAACGCGCGCTCCTGCATGGATTCAAAAATCCGCAGGAAATCCACATGAACTCGTGGATGAATTCGCAGGAAAACATATACGTTTCGCACCAAAATTCGCAGGAAACCTGGACATGCATGAACACGATGAAGATCATGAAGATCTTCATCTGGAAATTTCCAGATCCAACAAAATGTTCCAGAAATCCATAAAAGCTATACCAAACGATTCGCCATGCATCAAACAATCACAATCCATAAACATTTCATGAGAAAACACATAAACACGCATGGATCGAAGGAATCAAAGTTTATCATCAAAACTTCAAATGCATGGATCTTTGTGTACAATTCATCATTTCACTCCATTCAAAGCTCAGATTCATCACCAATCTATGAACTACACAACTAGCATAATGGATTTGTGAATTAAAGAGGTCGAAAAACCAACCTCTTGATGAACAGAGTTGAATCCACGTGCTTCCAAGGCTTGGCAATACTCAGATCTCTTCCAATATGCTCCTTGAGATGGATGATGATGAAATGGAAGCTTAACAATGCATGAAACGAACTGAATCTCCAACTGCCATGAATGCTTAACTCTATGAACATGAACAATACAGCCACGATTTCTCTTGAATCTTGATCCAAATATGCTCAACAACACTTCATGATGATGAATGGATCACTGAAAAGTGCTTGTGTTTGAAGAACTTAGCAAAAAAAAGTGAGAGAAAAAATTTGAAGATTTTGTGATTCTAGATCTAGAATTGGTAATTGTGATGAAAACAGTTATGATTAAGCATATATACTCTGTGCTAATCATGTTTAGGAAAGGATTAGGGCAAATGCACATGTGATTAAGGAGTTTGTGGTGTGAATGCAAAAAGTGAAATTTTCTCTCCATGCACCCTCATGCACGTGAACATTGCATGTTCAATGTCAAAAATGCCTTAAAATGGTTTCATGCACATGTTGGAATTGATTTGGTATGCATATGTTCAACCAAAATGAAGTTATGCAATTTCTTCCCAAAATCTTCATGAATGAGCCAATGCCATGCAAATGAGAATTCATGTCAAATGATGATATGCTTGGAAAATACATGTTATAAGGATCAATATGCAAAAAGAACCACTCAAATTGGCCTTTTGGTTTGAACGTTATGCTCACTTGAAGTTTAAACCACACTTTGCCATGATTGGACCATATCTCCTCAACCACACATGAGAAATTCATGATCTTGGACTTTTTGGAAATGGGAGAGAAAGATATTCAACTTTCATGTTGGACAAAATTTCATTTGAAGCTTTCTTGATAATGTAATCTTGAGTTGAAGTTGGTCAAAAACCTTTCCATTTTGGAAACTTCAAATTATAGGTCACCTGCTATTTTTGGAAAGTCTTGATCTGACTTCAAATCCTTCAATGTTGATGTTTGAAATGTCAAATGAGACTTGTTTGAACATGAATGAAGCATCTCTAACCACTTCCCACCTCCAAATCCACAGTTGAATTGACAGTTGACTTCTGTTGACTTTTTAGGGTTTCAGATGATTTGCACATGGACTGATGAGTTCTGAGCCTTCAACCTTTGGCCAAGCTACTTCCAAATGATCCTTGGGTCATGTGAACTCATTGTACCAACCCTAGGGCTTTGATCTTAGGAAAAATGCTCTTGTTGCCTTGCACAGTTGAACCTCCTGATCAGTCTTGCCTGATGACATGATGGACTATGCAATGACAATGCAATGTTAATGACCTAAAATGAAAATGTATATACATATGGGAGGTGCAAATTTGAGGTGCTACAAGGCCTATGTCCCGCAAGAGATTACGGTTAATCAGCTAGAGACAATGGTGTCTAATGTCAATGCCAGCCATGGGTTGGGTTTCACTGATCTCGATCTTACTGTGGACGGGCGTAATCACAATAAGGCATTACACATCTCAATGGAGTGTAAAGGAGCAGTGCTCTTGCACGATCTGGTTGATACCGGCTCGTCACTCAATGTGTTGCCGAAGAAGGCCATGGCAAAGCTGGATTGCGGAGGAGTGGTTTTGAGGCCTACTGACCTGGTGGTTAGAGCATTTGATGGCTCTAAGAGGGCTGTGTTTGGGGAAGTAGAGCTCCCTGTGAAGATTGGGCCCGAGGTGTTTAAGTCTGTGTTTTATGTCATGGATATTCAGCCGGCATACAATTGCTTGTTGGGTCGACCGTGGATACACGCTGCTGGGGCAGTAACTTCGACTTTGCACCAGAAGTTAAAGTATATCTGGGACGGGCAGGTCGTAACGGTGTGTGGGGAAGAAGATATATTTGTCAGCCAACTGTCATCGTTCAAATATGTGGAAATGGACGGTGAAATATTTGAAACACCGAGTCAGGCGTTCGAAACCGTCAAGGTGGAGAATGCCATTTTTGCTAAGGAAGAGAAAAAGCCGTCCATTTCTTCTTACAAACAGGCTGCGGAAGTGGTGAAAAATGGAGAGGCCCCAGGTTGGGGAAGAATGATAGACATTGCGGCGAAAGAAGACAGGTTTGGGGTTGGTTATCAGTCGGGCCAAGGCTCATCAAGACAGAGCAAAGGACGTCGTCAGCCGTTCACGTTCACCAGTGCTGGAATGCTAGATCCAGATCACGTCTGTGTGGTGGGTGAAGAGATCGACAGTGACTGCGAGCTCGACTCATGGATAAAACTGTGCGTACCAGGGATGGAGATCCAAAACTGGAAGGCCGAAAAGATCATCACTGTCACTCTACGTGAAGAGTAATATTTCTGTTTTTAATTCTGTCTGCATGAAAACCATGCGTTTTGCCCGAAATGTAATGCTTAATTGTAAGGGTCGCCTCATGTGTTTCATTTTGCAATATTTGCATCATCAATAAAATGATGTTTTTTCACTAAAAGCGATGTTCCCTGTTTTTCATTTATTTTTGCAGTTTAATAAAAATAAATAAAAATGGCAATGTTTGTTTTCATTTTCCTTCTTTATTTGTCGCGTCCCGACTCTAAAGCAATGCATGAATCAACATTCATGCAGATGCGATCATTCTCCGGATCTCATTGATAACAATCCTGTTACACCCTCATATGACTTCGACAGTCCGATCTATCATGCCGAAGAAGAAGGCGAAGAATATTGTGAACTGCCGGATGAGTTAGCCAGGTTGTTGAAGCAAGAGGAGAAGGTGATTCAGCTGCACGAGGAGCAAGTTGAGCTTGTTAATCTGGGTACCGAGGAGGTCAGAAAGGAAGTGAAAGTTGGGGCCGCTTTGGAGGTGAATGTCAAGAGCAGAATGGTAGCCTTGTTGAAAGAGTATGTTGATATCTTCGCCTGGTCTTATCAGGATATGCCAGGGTTGGATACCGATATCGTTGTGCACAGGTTGCCATTGAGAGAAGATTGTCCTCCAGTGAAGCAGAAGTTGCGCAGAACTCGACCTGAGATGGCCATAAAAATCAAAGAGGAAGTGCAAAAGCAGTTGGATGTTGGTTTCCTAACTGTCACTAATTATCCGCCTTGGGTCGCGAACATTGTGTCGGTGCCGAAGAAGGATGGAAAGGTGACGATGTGTGTGGATTACCGGGATCTGAACTGAGCTAGCCCGAAGGATGATTTCCCATTACCTCACATCGATGTGTTGGTAGATAATACAACTCAATTCTAGGTATTTTCCTTCATGGATGGCTTTTCTGGCTATAATCAAATTAAAATATCGCCAGATGATATGGAGAAAACAACGTTCATCACACCATGGGGCACTTTTTGCTATAAGGTGATGCCATTCGGTCTCAAGAATGCCGGTGTCACGTATCAAAGAGCTATGGTGACTTTGTTTCATGATATGATTCATCATGAAATCGAATGCCATGTTGATGACATGATAGCAAAGTCCCAAACAGAAGAGGGGCATTTGGTAGACTTGGCCAAGTTGTTTGACCGGTTGAGACAATTCAAATTAAGGTTGAATCCGAATAAGTGCACTTTTGGGGTGTGGTCTGGTAAGTTGCTGGGGTTTATTGTAAGCGAAAGAGGAATCGAGGTTGATCCTGCCAAAGTAAAAGCGATACAAGAAATGCCTGAACCGAGAACAAAAAAAGAGGTTTGTGGTTTCCTAGGTAGATTGAACTACATTTCACGGTTCATATCTCATCTAACAGCCACGTGTGAACCCATATTCAAGTTGTTGAGAAAAGATCAAACGGTCAGGTGGAATAATGATTGCCAAGCGGCATTTGAAAAAATAAAATAATATTTGCAGGAGCCTCCGATTCTGATGCCTCCTGTGGAGGGACGGCCCTTAATTCTGTACTTGACAGTCCTCGAGGGGTCTATGGGGTGTGTACTGGGGCAGCATGACGAGTCTGGTCGAAAAGAGCATGCAATTTACTACCTTAGCAAAAAGTTTACCGACTGTGAAACAAGATATTCACTGCTCGAGAAAACTTATCGTGCTTTGGTATGGGCTGCTCGCCGACTGAGACAGTATATGCTGGTTCATACCACTTTGTTGATTTCCAAGATGGATCCGATCAAGTATATATTTGAGAAGCTAGCATTGACCGGACGGGTTGCGAGATGGCAAATGATTTTGACTGAGTACGATATCCAGTACACTTCTCAAAAAGCAATCAAGGGGAGTGCATTATCTGATTACCTCGCCCAGCAACCCATTGAGGATTATCAACCGATTAAGTTTGAGTTCCCTGATGAGGACATCATGTTTCTCAAATCGAAAGATTGTGAGGAACCGATCCCGGAGGAGGGGCCTGACCCTGAATCCGAACGGATTTTGATGTTTGATGGGGCCGTTAACGTGAATGGTAGTGGAGTTGGTGTTGTTCTGATTACGCCGAAGGGATCCCACATTCCTTTTGCTGCCCGACTAACATTTGAATGCACCAACAATGTGGCTGAATACGAAGCTTGTATCTTGGGTATTGAAGAGGCGATTGATTTGCGGATCAAAAACCTTGTTATCTATGGAGATTCAGCTTTGGTTGTGAACCAGGTTAACGGGAAATGGTATACGCATCAATCTCACTTAATTCCATACCGAGACTATACGAGGAGATTGTTGACGTTCTTCACCAAGGTGGAATTACACCATGTGCCGAGAGAAGAAAATCCTTTAGCAGATGGTTTGGCTACTCTGGCCGCTTTGATTAAAGTGCAGTGGTGGAATCAATTCCCTAGTGTTGAGGTGGGACGGTTGGACAGACCGGCTTATGTGTTTGCTGTCGACACAACGCCTGATGATGAAAAGTCGTGGTATTATGACACCAAATGCTATCTGGAAACCCAAGAGTATCCCGAGGGGGCGTCTAAGAAAGACCGAAAGACTCTGAGGAGGTTGACCATGGCGTTCTATCTGAATAAGGATGGGGTTTTGTACAAGCAGAATTTTGATTGGGTTTTGCTTAGATGTGTCGATGACAAAGAAGCAAGCCAATTGATGAAAGAAGTGCACGAGGGGTCGTTTGGTACCCATGCCAGTGGGAATGCGATGGTGAAAAAATTGTTAAGGGCCGGTTATTACTAGATGACGATGGAGGCTCAGTGTTTCAACTTCGTGCGGAAATGTCATAAATGTCAGATTTATGCTGATAAGGTGCATGTACCTCCGAACCCGTTGAGTTTAATGTCATCTCCGTGGCCGTTTTCTATGTGGGGCATTGATATGATCGGAAAGATCGAGCCTACGGCTTCGAATGGGCACCGGTTCATATTAGTGGCTATCGATTACTTCACCAAATGGGTGAAAGCGGCGTCTTATGCAAATGTGACGAAATAGGTCGTTGCCAGGTTCCTCAAAAGAGACATCATTTGCAGATATGGGGTTCCTAAAAGAATCATTACTGATAATGGTTCTAATCTCAACAACAAGAATATGGCAGAACTGTGTCGGGAGTTCAAGATCGAGCATCACAATTCTTCTCCTTATCGTCCAAAGATGAATGGGGCAGTCGAGACAGCTAATAAGAATATTAAGAAGATTGTGTAGAAAATGGTCGTGACCTATAATGATTGGCACGAGATGTTGCAGTTTGCGTTGCATGGGTATCGAACCTCAGTGTGTACATCTACCGGGGCAACGCCTTTCTCGCTTGTGTATGGGATGGAAGTTGTGCTACCAATTGAGGTCCAGATTCCGTCATTGAGAGTCCTGATGGATGTGAAATTGGAAGAGGCTGAATGGGTAAGGACTTGGTACGAAGAGTTGAGCCTGATTGAGGAAAAGAGGCTGGCAGCCATTTGCCATGGGCAAGTGTACCAGCAGCGAATGAAGCGTGCTTTTGACCGAAATGTGCGACCTCGTGTGTACCACGTGGGAGATATGGTGTTGAAAAGGATCCTTCCTCCTCAGAACGGTCGTCGGGGCAAGTGGACACCTAATTATGAGGGTCCATTCGTGGTCAAGAAGGTTTTCTCTGGCGGAGCCTTGTTATTGACGACCATGGATGGCGAGGATTTTCCATCCCTCTTGAATGCGGATGCAGTTAAAAAATACTTCGTATAAGAGACCCACTGGACGAAAAGAATAAAATAGTCCAGGCAAAAAAGGGCATCCCGGCGAACCAGAAAAAATGAAAAAGGTTCGGGCAAAAATTAGGGATAAAAAGAAAAAACTGTACACCCGGCAAGTCGAAAACCCCCCACAAGGGCGGCTTGGGCAAAAAAGGGTATCCCGGTGGACTGAAAACCCGAAAGGGCGGTCCAGGCAAAAGAGGGATTGAAACGAACAACTGCGTCTAGCATGATCGTTTGTACTTTGGATTTAACACATGGATAATCCCCAGCAGGGATCGGTCGGAAGCGTCTTGTTCAGAAGGCAGAAAGCACGGAGAGTCTTGAGGATATATGGGTTGTAACCGGATTGGAACTCGATGAGATCACGGGTTCACATTGCCATTAGGATAGATTTTTCCTTTTGTGCGCAATTACCTCTTTTCAGGAATTGCTCCCTGTGTATTGCTCAGTTATGAGCCACCTTTTCCAATCAATAAAATACATATTCAGTCAAATAATTTTTGTTTTTGTTCTCATTACCGCTTTGATTGCAAAAACATCCGGTTATTTTGATAAAGAATCTTTGCATTTTAAGACATAGGGGTCCCTTCCAATGCATGTTTATAGGATTGAGAACTTGAAATCTTATTTGGAAGGTAGGGTGACCTGGGTGTTGAAATTTTGGCACGCCTGGGGCACATTTTTATCTAACGATCTCTTTTGCAGGTGCTGTTAGATATTTTCACTCACTTGCAGGTTGTGATGTGAAGCTTTTTGACGAAAGATTCCTTCGAGTCCGATCAGGGACAAGGAGTTGAAGAATGGTGTAAAGACGGTGAAGGAATGGCGACGATCCTGGAGGGTTAATCAAGAAGACTCTTCAAAGTCTGAAAAGTGGAAAGTTGAAGGCGAATGCCAAGGTTCGACGAGTCGACAGGTGTTCTGTGTCAAGTGTTCCGTAGCTCCCCAGCGGGTTCGACTGTGTCGTATCTCCCTAGCAGGGTGAGATTGTTATTTCCCCAGCAGGTCTGAAGGTTGCCGTTTCCCCAGTGGAGGTGTGCGTTGGTAGCTGTTTCCCCAGCGAAGTCCCCAAGCGGATCGGGTTCAGCGGAGGTCATCCTTAGTAAGGGTTGCTTTCCCCAACAGGGTTGGAGATTGGAGAGATATCGAGTTCCTCAACAGAGTTGCTCGTGTCGTCCCCTGAGGGGGACATTTCTTATACATTCATCATTTAAAAAAGCATAGCATATTGCATAACTCATTGCGTAGAATTTCCATGGTTATGGAGCATTACGCTGTAAAAAATCATGCATCAGCATTGCAAGCATAAAACTAGTCTCGAGCCGTGGTTACCGTTTGAGAATTGGTTTAGCCGGTTGGTGAAGATGTTACTCTGAGGAGTTTGGCATCATGATTTTTGAATCCACAGTATTCCCCAGTAGTGCGATATTGGAGGAAAAATTTCCGTCGTGCAAAGATGGAAATGAAGATTGAAGAACATTACGCGATCAGCGCAGAGATTTGGGGTCCATCAGGAGAAAAGGAGATGCAGAGTG
Source organism: Lathyrus oleraceus (assembly GCF_024323335.1). Taxonomy (NCBI): domain Eukaryota; kingdom Viridiplantae; phylum Streptophyta; class Magnoliopsida; order Fabales; family Fabaceae; genus Lathyrus; species Lathyrus oleraceus. Next base: position 368,038,277 of record NC_066585.1, on the reverse strand, counting down.
TCTTCTGGAGAACAGGGTTCAAATGGAGAACGGGGTTCGTTGTTTGGCAGTAAAATCAAAGAAGTTTCGGGGGTTCAAGAGAAGCAAAAATAATAACAACAAGGAGAAAATCCCTAGCGGATGTGGTATTCAGGCCAAGTTTTTCCGGTATTCAGACCGAAGTGGCATTCAGGCCAATTTTCCGGTATCCAGACCGAAGTGGCATTCAGGCCAATTTTCCGATGTTCAGATCGAAGAAGTTTTCGACGTTCAGGTCGAAGCACTTGTGGTATTCAGGCCAAGTTTTCTGATGTTCAGATCGAAGAAGTTTCCGACGTTCAGGTCGAAGTACTTGTGGCATTCAGGCCAAGTTTTCCGATGTTCAGATCGAAGTGGCATTCAGGCCAATCTCTCGGTGTTCAGGCCGATGTTAATAAACTCATATCTTTCGATGCTCAGATAGAATTCATTTCCAGTATTCAGACTGATGAGTGGCATTCAGGTCATGGTTATTCCTGTGTTACCATTTATTTTGGTATCCAGGTTAACATTCTTTTTCGGTATTCAGACCGACTTTCACCGTACCAGACGGAGGTTTCCTTTAAAGATCACCTCTTTGCCGATTCTGACAGGCATGGTTACATAATTCCCAGCGGAGCGCAAATTGTTCATCTGTTCTTTGTATTCAATCACTCTTCACCCTGATTATCTGAAAGTCGAGGTTGTTCATATCGACAGGTTCACAGTGGATTGAATAGGGGCAGCTGTAACACCTTAAAATTTGCCCTCCTCTTCTTGGGACTAGTTTGACACATTGCATTTCATATTTTTAGGGCATTAGGCATTGCATTTTGCATCTCATGTGAAATAAGAAGGTCATCCTCCAAAGTATTTTCAGAAGATGGAGAAGTTACATGATTCAAGCCTGAGGGTCTCTATGACTTGATGATCAACCATCTGAGGGTTTGCACTTCAATTAGGGTTTCTTGGTTCTTCAAAGGTTGAGCATTATCTTGTTTGCAAGTATATATTACCATCATCATGGTTCTATCATTATCAAGGGTTTCATTGTTCATTCTCAAGTTCCTTTGGATTAGGGTTTTGACCTTTGGTCAATCCTAATCAATGATATTATTTCAACCAGGGCTTCTCAAAGAAATAAGGTATTTGCTGATGATGAGGATCATATGATCATTATATTGAGCTTACATGAGCTAGGGTTTCATTTTTGAGACTTTTCCTTAAGTGGTAGAGGCTCAAGCTGATCAGGCATTTCAAGGTCATCTGAGGATCAAAAAGTCAACTGGGCAGTCAACTGAGGGCTTTGAGGTGGGGAAATGAGTTGAGACACCTCAATCATGTTCAAAAGAGGTTCATTTGTCATTCTAAATATCTATCTTGAAGATTTTAAAGTCATGGCAAAAGTTTCCAAAAATGGAAAGTGACCTGTAATTTCAAGTTTCCAAAAATGGCAAGTTTTTGGTCCACATTCAACTTTACTTATCAACATCAAAGAAGCTTCAAATGGATTTTTGGTGAACATGGAAGTTTTGTATTTTTCTCTCCCATTTTCAAAAAGTCCTAGATCATGTCCATCTGATGATTGGTTGAGAAGTTATGGCCAAATGATCACAAAATATGTATGGAAGTTCAAATTGCCATAACTTTTGATTCAAAACTCCAAATTGGTCCACTCTTTTTGCAAAATACTTATCATGACCAAAACTTTCCAAATCAACATTTGCCATGCATGGAAGAAGCTCACATGATCACTTGTTCATACATGTGCAAAATGGAGGGAAATTTCATAATTCAAAATTGGCATATGGTACAAGCAAACCAACAATTCCATGATAATCCTTGGTTGATTTTAAGTGAAATCAAGTCATTACATGAGGCTTTGCACGTGTGGATTGGCCATGCAAGTTCCATTTGCAATTTTGCACTTCACTTGAATTCTCTCTAATCATGTTTAACACCAAGCCTAATTGAGATTTCAATGTCATTAACACACCATATATAAGCCAAACCCTAACTGATTTTGCTCATAACAGAATTTGAGATCTAGAATTTTCCATTTCCCTCCAATTTTTTTCTCACTTTGAATTTCAATTTTCTTCATAGAAACATCAAATTTCTTTGCATAATCATGATCATGGAGCATTACTGAGTAAGAATCATCATCTGGATTTGACAATTGAGTAAGATTTGGTGCATATCAAGAGCTTGAACATATTGATGGAAGCTTGAAATTGAAGTGGATCTAGCTGTTTTCATCCATTCCTTTGTGCATAAAGCTTCTAATCAAGCATAGAGGAGCAGATCTGGATCATATGAGAGCTTGAACACGCGTGAATAGTGCACTGCATCTCAAGTAAGTCAAAATTTCATCACCTCCTTTTGCCAATTTCTTTCCATGATTGTGTAGATCTAGTTTCCCTGAGCATGCTGATATGATTATATTCGAATTTGGTTAAGATATGAACATGCTATGTTGAATTAAAGTTTTGATTGCAAATATGTTTTTGCTCGATCCATGAATTACATGATGAGTTAGGTTAAATGAGCAGGATATTTGGATTGTGTGTTGAAAGATCTTTCGAACGGTACCAATTTCATGCAATTCTGGAAAAAAAAATTGATGGAGCTCCGCCGGAGACGGCTGGAGAAGACGGTTGCTCCGCCGTCTGCAACCGTCTGGTTTGCTAGGGTTTTATATCCTATGTGTCTTCCACGTGCGCGCTCCGTGTCATTTCCATTGGCTACGCTTCTCTTGACCAGGCCACACGTGTTTGACCATGCTGATGTGTGTTTCCACATCATTTAATGAAACGCAGTGTTTCATTGTGCACTGCGTGATGCTGACTGTGTGCTAGCGTAGCAATTCCATTGGTTACCATCTGTTTGACTTGCCTCGTGTGTATTTGACCTGCTGAGTTGTGATGCCACACGTTTTAGTGATGTTGTGCGTTTTATCATTTGAATCTGAGCCGTGTGATGTGATTTCGCGCTAGATCCAATGGTTGGCATTTAATCTAAGTTTATTTGAATATCATTTTCCCTCCATATTTCATTTTAATGCTTCAAATTATTTGTTCAACTTTGAAAATTCATAAAAAATAGTAGAATGATCCAATTTGACTCCAAATTGTTTTCCTAATTTTGTTTTAATCTCTAGTTTTTTATAGCATTTATTTCATGATTTGTTTGCTTCTGGATTTTTATTTTGGAATTTTTGAATCCATGTTGTGCAAAATTGATATGCTATGATTCATTGCTTTGTGAAATGCTTATCTTTGAGCCAATTGATCTGATTTTTTGCATGCTTGATCTTCACATGTGATATGAATTTTTGATGTTTGGTTTGGAATTTTTATCTTATGCTATCACTGCTTTTGACACATGATGATGTAGTGTGACAATTTGTGTCACATTTTGGATGTTGCATTTGTGCATTTTTGTTCACCTATCATTTGAACTCTTCTGGATTTGATTTTTTGCACATTGCTTGTCTATAACACGAGTAGCTTGTATAAAAAATTTCATAGCCATTGGATGCATTTCTGTTTTGATTTGGATTTTCTAATTTGGATGTCCATTTTGTGCACCTTTGCTCGCCTTTGCTTTACATTGATCATTTGAGCCATTTGCTTTTTGAATTGATGTTGGTCCTTTTGAGGACATCTTGTGACATGCTTAAATGTGCATTATGAAAAAGATTGACTTCTGTTTTGATCATTTGATTTGGTTTTGAACCTAGTCTTTGTACTGGTGTTTTGTACATAAGCTAATTGTGCTTTGTGTTTCAGGTTTGGACATTTAGAATTAATGGTTGGATTTGATCTAACTTTGTGAGATGAAAATACCTTTGAGTACTAACTCTTGTTGTTTTGTAGGTTCTAATTGAGCTCATTGTTTCACTTGATTGCTTGAGCGTTGTTCATTGAGTTGTAAATATTGGAAAGTTCCACTGTTTGTCTGTTGGTTTTCTGTCTGAGATATTAACTATTTAAGCTTTTGTACAGGTACATTAGTTGCTTGCTAGCTTTGCTTTTGCTTAAGCTTTGGGAGTGTGGTTGATACACCACTGAGGTAGTTTAGCCTTCTTACTCCATGTAGTCTGGAAGTCCTGTCACCTTTTTGGCAGGCATTTTGGCTGAAGTCCTCCTTAAGAGGCTCTGTTTGTGTTTGTTTACATTTATGCCAAAGACCTCCAAGATAAGGCATGTGCTACTTGATAAGTCCTCCTAAGTGAAGAGGCAATTGACAGATAGAAGGGATTAGCAATCAATCCCCTGTTATTCAGTGAGTTGTTCTTTATGCTCGCACTACGTGCTGATGCTCTAGAACATGTACCCAAGATCTCTATATAGAGTCAGTCAAGTGGAATTGGGTCCCTCTTTCTGGATCCCCACGCTTTCTGTGTAATGAGCTCACCTTGGCCAGGGTTAAGAGCATGAGGTCTCATCATCATTACCATTTTGATCTGCTCACCCTAACGTTCAATGTTAGTGGTTAAGAGCTCCTGTTTACCCTTACAGTTTGGCTTGTTTGTCGAGGTTGATATGACCCCTCTTGACTAAAGCCTACCCATTGTTTGGGCCTCTTGTATATATATAGAGTGTGATACTTGTTCACTTGTGTTGGTGTTTATTTGCTGTTTGAACTGACTTGCTTCCTGTGTGAGTTAGATGCTTGATTAGAGACCTCAACTTAGGGATATCTGATTGCATGACAACTTTTAGGCTCGAGGCTTAGTCTCCCTATTTGTTTGTTTGCTTCCCTGGTCTCTGGTCAGGAGAGTGTTTCTCCCTTATTAAGGGGAACTACGTCGCCCTGATTCTCATACCAGATGAGATACGTAGGCAGCAGATCGAGCGAGATCTCTCCGGGAAACCTTTTCGTTTCTTTTGACGTCTCGGCGTCTCTTTTTGTTTGTGTGACAACTATTAGGCTCGAGTCTGATGCTCCCTATTAGTTTGTCGTCTACTTCACCCTTTTCTTTTTTTGAGTCTGTGTTGGTTCAACCTTTTCTTTTTTTCTTTTGTTGACTTGTGTGTGTTCACCCTTTGTTTGTCTTCTTTGGTGTGAGTACTCGGTTGTTCAGTGTGTGTGTGTGTGGTATATTTGGGCCTTGAGGTTTCTTCTATCACTCACTTGGGGTTTTCTTCTGATATTCTTGTGGTTCATTTGTGATGATGGTTATCATCTTTGGGGTTCATTTGTGACGGTTGTCACTCACTTGGGGTTCATCTTTGGATATTTGGTTACTTTGTTATGGTTCGCACGGAGAACCTTCTTCTTTGGTGTTCGTTGGTTAGCGATTGTTTGTTTGGAGTCGGATATAAGTCCATGTATTGGCATTCTGTTTCCTTTGTGTTGTTTGGAGTCGGATATAAGTTCATGTATTGGAATTTTGTTTCCTTTTTGTTGTCAGGAGTCGGGTGTAAGTCCATGTATTGGCATTCTGTTTCCTTTTTGTTTGTTAGGAGTCGGATATAAGTCCATGTATTGGCATTTTGTTTCCTTTGTGTTGTTTGGAGTCGGATATAAGTCCATGTATTGGCATTCTATTTCCTTTTTGTTGTCAGGAGTCGGGTGTAAGTCCATATATTGGCATTCTGTTTCCTTTTGAGTGTTTCTTTTGACGTCTCATCGTCTCTTTTTCGTGTTTTGTTTCGGTGTACGTTAGCCGAGCTACGAGTGCTCTGATTCTTACTCTGGATAGAGAAGATACATAGGCATAGGATGCGATGTCCTAGCGAGCATGTTCCCCATTTCCCCGAACTACGTTGACTCTGATGTTTGTTTCTAACAAACTACGTAGGCCCAGGATGCGACATCCTGCCAAGTCCCCTTCCTCCATCTTCTTTCTCCTATTTATTATTCCAGTTTGTGCAATTTCTTTAAGCAGTTTATTAGCAACCTTTTCCTATTCTTTTGAGCGTGGATCCCGTCGAGTACGGCGGACGTGAGGGGTGCTAATACCTTCCCCTTGCGTAACCGACTCCCTTACCTTGCAATCTCTGGTCGTAAGACCGTTCCTTTTCCCTTTCTTAGGTTAGTCATGCGCTCCCTTTCTGTCATAGGATGAATAGCGTCGGTGGCGGCTATGTAAACAGTTTTTTTTTCCGCCGGTTATTTTTCGCGTTGCGACAGTGGTCTGCTCACACGTTTTTACCTTTATTTCCCTATAGTCTCTATCTCATTAGTGAGTGTGTTACTCCTATTGGACTTTTCGGTTTCTCCCGATTTCTTTTCCTTTGTGGAAATTATTCACCATGAAGATTTTACTTTTGCATGTATACATTTGCATCATGAGGTCTCTTAGGGACCAAAATTCGTCTCTTTGTTATTATTTAAGCCCATTCTATCTCGTCGAGACGAAGATTTTAACCTTCATATCTCCGGCTAGAACGACCTTAAATAGGGGCATCTGTAAGACCCTAATTTTGACCCTAAGATCCCTCATGGCATCATGTTATTGCACAAGTGCATTACCTCAAGGATCATAGCATAATTGGCTCCTTAACCATAGGGTTGGGACTTGTTTGAGTGTTTTGAGACCACCAAGCATGCTTGTATTGTATATTATTGTTTTTCTTATTTTGATTACTAACCAAAAGCACAAAAATATGTCACTAACTCTTTTTGTTTTGAAGCTCAAGTGATCATGTGCTCCCATGCTCCTAGGAGGCTCCTAAGCCCAATGCAATGGCTAGATGAAGATGAGAAAAAGCATGGAAATGGTCCAAAAAATATCCTAATCATCATATGTCTCCCAAGAATCTCAATTTTCCAATTTGATCAAGATAACCCAAAGGGTTTGAGGATTGTTTCCCAAGGAAACCCTAATTCAACTATGCCTCAATTTTGCCTTGCTCATGAAGCAACCTCAACCTATGATCAAATTTAATCAATGGAATTTATTTCATTCATTATTTTATGCATATGTGAGCCTATTTCAGGATCCTCAATCATTCATTCGTCAATATTGGAAGTTTGGCCTTGAAAAGTTGACCAGTCAAGTCATCTGACTAAACTGAGGATCACTGAGATACAACTTTTGATGTATTTCTCAAATGAAGATGACCCCAAGAGAAACAATGTTCTTAATAACTATATGAACAACTTTAATGTTCACCAAAAATATATTTGAAACTTGGAAGGTCATCATTCATTTCAAAACATTATAGGTCATTTTGACTGAAACCCTAATTTTTGGTTAACTTACCAAGGACACAACTTCCTTAATTTGTATGATTTTGAGATTAGACCAAATGAATTGGAAAGATTAAGATGTCAAATTCAAATATTATGTTGGAAAAAATTTCATAATCCTAAAAGAAATACACGTTATAATACAAAACATTATAGGTCACATTGGACCTAAGTCATTGAATTTGAAAAAGTACCTAACTTCAAATCCCCATAACATTGTCATAGAAAATCCAAATGATGCAAATTTGAGTCTAAATTTATCACCATGAAAATATATACAACTTTGGTGTTGGAGTTTGTTTCATTTGAAGCTTGCATAAAGAAAATAGAGGGGTTTGAATAGGCTTGCTTTTGGTAAAAAAATTCAAAGGTGACTTAAACATGTTTTGTACCTAAATTTTCTCAGCCAGTTTTCATTAATTTCCAAATTCCAAATGAATTTTTGCCCAACATGACTTTTGTTCCTTATTTCAAGGGCTTTCCAACCATTACTCACAATGCTATTTTGGATTTACCATGTGTGAGTTTCGAAGAGCTCTTTATTTATGTTCATTTTAACATTTCATGATGAAACTTAATGTGCAAGCCAGTTCCCTCCAAATTACACGTCCAATTCCATTTAAAATGAACTCGGCATGGTTTTCACCAGTCATTGGGCCTCACATGCGCATGTACATACCCATGCATATCCATTTCCATTTGCCATGCACACGAGTGAATCATGATACACATCCTTCTTCAGCTATAAATAACTGCTCATTCTCATTCATTTGGTAACCTTTTGGTGACCTAAAACGCTGCAGCACTGAAATCCTAACCAATACAAAAGGAATTTTCCAGATTTTTTCCTCACTTTCAAGCTTGAAATTCAACATCATTAGTTGATTTTCAAAGCTCAACTCCTTAGCCTCTCATCTCCACTGCATCCCTAGAGCAAAGAGGAATCAGGATCTTGAAGTTTTCGTGGCTTAAAGAGCTTCAATTCAGAGGTAGAACTTCAAACTTTTTGGATCTAGATCTTGCAATTCAATATAGTATTCTCTTGTTTGTATGGTTTTCTGAAGTCCTCACACTTGAGGCAAGCAAATGGTGGTTTCAATTTTCCATTTCGTGCATTTTCAGTTTGAACACCATGATGTTCCACTTCACATTTCTCTCAACATAGGAAGAGTGAGGAAGATCCATGGATATAGTGTTAATCTCCATCACAAGAGCTTTATTTCCATGACCTTGTTTTTAATTTTCACGAAGTTTTTATTTCCTGCAACTGGTGGTCGGATTCTGGTAGCTCACCGGAGAAGATGGTGGTTTCCACCACCATCACCACATGTGCATCTTCCTAACCATTGGATTGCTTTGCCACGTTTTAATCCTGAGCATTCATTATGTTTACTTGTTTTAATTCACATTGCCACGCGTTTGACTTGGTCACACCATGCGCCCTCACATCTGAGTCATCTATTCACGCCACATCATTTAATGAATCTGATCCAGTAACGCTGGATTTTCCATCATTTCTATTTTTCATTTTATTTTCAGTTATTCCTTTTACTTTCAAAAATTCATAAAAATTTTATTTGAAGTCATAAAAATATGAGACCAATTCCAAAAAAAATCTTGAAAAATCTAGTTTCATATTTTGATTTTTAAATATTTTTGTGACTTCATTTAATATTTTTTGTGAATTATTTGATTTTTAATAGTTTTAATTCATTTTAAAATACTTTCTGATATTTGAAAAATCCAAAAATATTTCCTAGCATTTATGGATCATGATAAGTCATTGAAAAATAGTCTCATCAATTTCTTATTTGATTTGAGATTTATTTGAGATTTTAATCCATTTTGTGCTATTTTTAGTTGTTTTTAATTGTTTTTAAATACTTTCTGATTTCCAAAATTGTTGAGAAAATTAGTCAAAGCTTGTTTGACCATGTTAGACCTATGAGAATTTAATTGGACTTGTTGAAGTTGATTTGAATTGAATTTGAGGTTTGACCTTATTTGATTATTTTTATTTTGTATTTTATTTTAACTCAAAAAATACCAAAAAATTATGGTTGACTTGTTGACATGTAATCTTCATTTCTTTTCTGTTTGGCATTGATTAATGATGACTTGATTCACATTTGATCAATTGGACTTGATACTTGTCTTCCTTTTCCCTCCTTTTCATCTTCATCTCATACTTTTCATTAATGGCCAATGAGTTAATGTCTTATGGTTGGTCTTGACAAATGAGGGGTTTAACTTTCTTTGATCCAAACCAAACTCAACTTGATCCATGATCAAGTGAGTTGTTTTGTGTCCAAGATAGGTTGCTTCTTGGTGAAGCAAATAACCTAAAGTCCATACAAGGCCCTTCCCCTTTTGTTTTGGCATGGCAAGTTTATGGAGCTTGGCTTACTAGTCATGATCTCTAACTTGTGTTATTTGCCTATATTTTTATTGACCGACCTCAAATAGGTGTGACTACTACATTAGTCCATTTACGATTGCTTAACATAACACTACATTGTCTTATGACAAGCTAACATAACTTCCACTAATTACTAACTTTAATTTGAGTATTTAATTCCTTGTCATCTACTTTTAATGTCATTTATTTCTTTCTCATTATTCATTTTGATTTTCCCTTTGCTCATTTGAGCATATATTTTATGTTTATGTCATTTTTCTTTTGCTCATTTGAGCTCATTATTGTACATAAATATATTGCTATCTTGTGTTTGCTTTGTCTTTGTTTTGTGTGAACCTAATGCAAAAGGAGAAAGGACTTAGAATTAGGACTTACCTATGCTTAAAAGGAGTTCAAGAGAAACTAGGCCTCATGCCATTAGAATGCTAAATTTGTTGAAGAGCAACTAGGCCTCATGCCTTTAGAATGCTAAATTTCAAAGTTGATCTCAAAGGACTTCTCATCCAAACTTATTCTTTGTCCATTCCTCTTATTGTGTTGTGAACTTTTTGATGTTTGATTTTGTGTGATAGGGATCCTACCTTGAGATTATGAAAAGAGGACCATTGCCGTGAGTAGCCAAGTTAAGAGAGACAAGCCAAATGGAGATCCTAGGAGCTTGAATCCAAATTGTTTGATCGCTTGTTTGTGTGTGCTAAGTCCAAAGGAAAGGAGCATCTTGAATCATCTCTATGATTCCAAGAAAAGGAACTCCAATGGTTTATCTTTTCTCTCTTATCTTTGTATGCTTTAGGACTAGCCCTTCTCTTCTTCTCCCCACTCTAACCAAGCCAAAAATCTTTTCTTCAAACTTTGACTTTGTTTCAAATTAGAAACCTAGGCCTTAAGCCTTTGACTTTTCAAAACCATTTTCATCAATACTCATTGAGAATGAATCTTAATCCAACTTTAACTTCATTTTGTAAATAAACCTAACTTGTAAATATAACTCATTTCAAGTTGTTTTGTGGTTCCAATGGCCACCTTGTTAAAACCTTTTCAAAAACATTAGTCATAGGTTTGAGTTATCATAGTGGTTGATGCAAATCTCACCTCATCCTTAGTGATTGGACTATAAGTCTTCCATACTTATTATAGGGTTAACCCCTCAGTAGTATGTTGAAGCCTTCCTCACATGGTGGATTGTTGGTTTAGGTTGAGTTTTCTCCCTTTGATAACAAAAGACCTTAAGGCTTTTGGTCAAATCAATTCACCAATCTTTGAGATTTTTACCCCGAACTATAACGTTTTGATCCTCCTTTGTGATGGTACGTAGGCAATGGGTTCATCCATTCAAACAACAAAATTTGTAAATATAATCTATTCTCTTCTCATCCCCCCCCCCCCCAATCTTTTGCACAAATCTTTTCACAAACACCAACCTATAACACATATTTGCAAAAAGGGTTCCCTTAGAGTACTAAGGATATTTTGGGTGCGTTAAACCTTCCCATTTCATAACCAACCCCCTTACCCAAATCTCTGACATTTTTATTAGTTTTTGATTTTAAAAACTTCTTACTTGGCTTTTGTTCGCTTTTTAGCCTTTCCTTTGGACAAATAAAAGTGTGGTGGCGACTCGAATTGTATGTCGACTTTTGGTTTAGTCAATAAACCTAAAAGTAATGAAAACCCCGCTACAATTAGCAAAGGAATGTTGCCTAAGTTCTAAGTCCAATTGGGCAAGATCAAACCAACGGTCCACTCAAATGTTTTTTAGGGTTTTTTGTTATTATTATGTGCATTAATGGTCAAAGACCACACAAACAAGCAAAGCAACAAAGTATATCACACAATATGGTCCAAGTGGACAAAATGAGAATTGCATAATCATAAACAATTAGAATGATATGTACAATGGCAAATGATAATAGAACAATAAAAGTAAATTGCATTAAAAGTAAAAGCTTGAAAGTAATATTTAAGGGTTAGTAAGTCAATAGTTAGTTTTGTTTGCTTTTTGATTTCAAGACATTCTTTGGAGAACACTCAACCCACTTGCCACAAGCATGGATCCTTGAACCAAAACATCTTCCAAAGGAAGGAAAGAATGCCAAGTTTCCACACAATACCATGGAATATGGGAGACTTACAATCTCACTAACTAGAATGATTATGCCTTTTATGTCACAAATTTAGCGCTATGTTAAGCAATCGTAATTGGACTTATGTAGAAGTCACAACTATTTGAGGTCGGGCAATAAATTTTTGGTGTTAATGCATGTTGGAGACATAATATTAACAACTATGCTCATTAAACATACCACACCCAAAAATATGCAAAAAGGTGTGGCCTAAGCTCATCCATACTCATGTTAATCTTTAAATCAACTAGCATTAGGATTTAGAGATGTCATTGGCCAATGGAAATGAATGGATGAAGAAGGGGAATTAGATGAAGAGGGAAAGGGATGAATGAGATCACAAATTGGTCAAAGGAGGACTTTTACCAAATTAATATTATTCATTCATTTTGGGAGATGGAATGTACATTCCATTGTAATACCCCAAAATTTACCCTTCATTTTTCCTGGAAGCATACGCTTTACACCTCATGCATGCATTCATTTTTAGGTCATTTAGCATTTGCATTTCATCATGGCAATCAAAATTTTTTTCCAAAAAAAAAAACGAAATAAATAAATAAAAGAAAAAATCTCAAACTTGGACCTCTCTCAAAAGTCCACTAAGCTACCAATATTAGCCTATAAATACTAGAGTTTCATTGAAACAAAACAGACAAAAAAAGGAAGGGAAACAAAAAACACTCTGAGGTTTCCTTGGAACAAAACCCTGGACAAAACCTGGAGAGAAACCTGACAGAGAACTCAGAGCAGCCTCCAAACCCTGAAGAGAACTCAACTGCACAGAATCACCTCTGCCTCACATAAACCCTAAAGATTGTTTTGTAAACCTCACGGGTGCAACTCAATTTCAATCAAGCTCTCCAATCAGGTTTGCCCTATATCCATCATCTTTATGCCTTTAATTTGAATACTCTAAATGTTTGAGGTATTATGGGTGAATTTGATACCCTTTTGATGCATGTCTTTTTTTGGGAATTTTAATGGCATGATTCATGTGGTTACATTTTGATTTGGGGGAAACCCTTGATTACCCTATTTTTTTGTCTCTAACCTGTTTGTTGAGTTTTTATGAGGGCTCACATGACTTTTGCAGGGATAACTTGCGTGGTTTTCCACTTTATTTGTGGGATACCCCCTGGAGGTTTCATTCTGATTACCTGTACTGACTCACTTTCTTTGATGGTGTTAGCTTGGGAGGATCTCAGGGTTTCCTTGTTCCGTTAATTACTGTTACCTCGGATCTTCATCCGTGTGGTACTTTTATATTTTTCCCGCATTTTACTGCTTTCCTAGCTGGAAGACCTCGATAGGAGGCAATGTTTTGTGTGTTTACTTTATGCAGGTTCCTTCGTCAAGGACTGCCTTTTTGCATGAGCATCCCAAACCCTAACCCTTCATTGATTTTTCTTCTCCTAAACACACGTTTACTCCTTCTACTACAGGTGAGTAAGTCTCCCAAGGTCGAGCATTCGGTAGATTGCGTAGTGACGTCGTTCGTCCAAAACCCAATCCATAACCCCGTAGTTAGCCGAACTACGGCTTGCTCTGATTCTCATTCCAGATGAGATACGTAGGCATAAGACGCGATGTCTTAGCGAGCACACATCCCCCAAACCCATAGGTCAGCCGAGCTACGAAGACTCTGATTCTCATATTCAGATGAGATATGTATGCAGTGGATGCGACATCCGCGCAAGTTATTTTCATTTAACCCCTTTTTTAGTAAATAACAACACAAGATAAACTCACACCCTTTAGACAAGAACTACAAAAATGGATCCCGTAGAGTACTACGGATGCGTAGGGGTGCTAATACCTTCCCTTCGCATAACCGACTCCCGAACCCAAGATTTGGTTGCGAGACCTTGTCTTTTCCTTTCCTTTTTCAGGTTTACTTCGAGCGTTTCCTTTCCCTCCTATGGGATAAATAACGCACGGTGGCGACTCTTCTGTCATTTTCTTTCGCCGGTTGTTTTTTTGCACACTGTATTTTTCAGGTTGCGACATCCATCAATCCCCTAAATCCAATAATATTAACTTGACAAAGTCAAATCAACCTTAACCAAGGCCCAAAAACAAATGAGAAACTCAAATAAGTCAATACAAATGATCAACACAATTAAAATGGCATTTATTCAATTAAAAATATTAAAATAATGTATTAAATTCAAATATGTTTTGTCCAAATCCTAAAATCACATCAAAACACCAAATAAATGGCCATGTGATTTATCATAGGTCAAACAAGGTCAAAGGACCTTGGATAAAAAAAATCATAATTTTTGGACACTTAAAAATATTTTTAAACAATTAAAAACAAATGAAAAATCAATTCATTCATGAAAAATATTAATAATGATCAAAAAAATAATTTTAATTCAGAATATGAAAGAGAAAAATATTTGGAAATTTTTGGTGAAAGTCCCATATTTTTTGGAACAATATTAAATTTAATATGAATTATTGAAGAAAATGGAATTAAAATAAAATCAGAAAATTGCTAAAATACGTGGACCATCAGATCACCCTCATTAATTGAGGTGGCAGATCTGATGATCTACAACGCACGTTCCACCAACACGTGAGTCAAATACGCTGTAAACATGTTAATCAAAAGGAATGACTGAGATTATAACATGAGAAATGGATCACACGGCTTAGACCAAAGACACCTCATCACCGGAGCCAGAGCTCCGGTTGTCTTCTCCGGAGAGCTTCGTCGGACTGGTCATCATGAACCATCACCAAAATTTCAAACAGGGACATGATTTTAAAGAGAAAACATCATTGAGCATGAATATCACCTCTAGTTCTTCCAACTCCAACTATATTGAGAGATATGTGGAATTGAAAAATGAGGTTCATGATCTGAGTTGCTTCGATTTGACCTCAAAGCAACTCAAACACCTTGCCTACATTGGTAGGACTTCAGCCAACACAATAATCAAGAGAATTGAGCAAGAAACAAGGAGAATCGAAGAGATCAAATTTTCTGCAAATTACCTTCAATGGAGGTCTGAGCTTGCTAGATCTTGATCTGGATCGTGCTTGGTTTCACTTCAATTGCTTGTAGAAGAGGAATAGAATGGCTTAGAATCAATGGACTCCTGGAGAATTGAATTCCAAAACAGTGGAGATTCAAGCTCAAATTCAACTGAATTTTTCAGGTTTATCCTCTTAGTATGAAGGGTTTTCTATGGGGATTCAAAGCTGGCACAAGGTGTGTGTGATTTCTGAGCATGAGGGCTTCAATTTATAGAGAATTCAAATGATATTTGCACACTCACTCAACTTTCCAATTTTGGCAAAATGATGCAAGCATGATGCATGGGTGCGCATAGGCCCATGAAATGATTGTTTGAAAGTCAAAAATGAAGTTCAGATGCATTGGATATGGATTGGATTGCAAGGCAATTGAGCATTGCCATTTGAAGTTTGATCCATGCCACATGATACTATCATGTTTAAGCCATGTGCAGCCTATGCATTCCTCATCCAAAATGCATTAATTTTAGCTCTTTGGAAAGGTGAGATCAAGAGGAACAAGTTTGATGTTGAACAATTTTTCATTTGGAGCTTGGAACTTGGAGATATTTGAGGTGGAAGTTTAAAAAAATTTGACATATCAAATTTTTTATAAGTGTCAAGCCATATGTCTCAATATTCCACCTTACTTAACTTTTTATGGGAGCTTCAAATGAGAAAAGTGTCTTTGTCAAAGTTATAGCTCTCTCAAAGAACTTCAAAATGGTCACCAATTACATATCATTTGGATTTGAAATAATAGAGTTATGCATTTTTGAAGTTTGGCAAAATCACTTGATCAATGGTATAGGTCAAAAGTGACCTATAACGTAGCCTCATATCACATGTTCAAAGAAGTTGAATTATCTCCCAATCCAAACATAAAAGTTGAATTATACACATTGAATTTGATTGTGAAACTTGGAAATCTTTCATCTCATAAAAATTGAGCAAGTTATGGCCTTGGGAAGTTGACTTTCAAATTAGGGTTTAGACAAAATGACCTGTAATGTTTCCACATAGAAAATGATTTTCCAAGCAAAAATAGCTTTAGGTCTCAACATAAAAGTTTATTATAATGTCATTTAGAGTAAGTTTGTTCTTGGAATAATTTTCATATGGTGAAAATTGTAGGAGATAGGGTCTAGGGAGACCCAGTTTTGATCAGATGAATTCATCTGGCCAACCACCATCAACCAACTTGCTAATCTTCAATTCTCTTGACTTTATTGGTTCATGGTAGATCATATATGCATAAGATGATGAAATTTGAAGTGTACCTTGAGAAATTTGATCAATTAGTGAGATGGCTTGTTGGAGAAGTTACTCAAGATACCCAGTCAAACTAGGGTTTCCAAGGCAAATCACCCTCAAACTCTTGAAGAAAACTTGATCAATATAACATGTAGAGAACATTGGGATTCATATATGATGCTTATAACCATTCTTGAATCTATTCTTGATTGTGCTCTTTGTTTATGAGGGTCCCAAACCCTAGATGTGATCAATGAATCAATGAGATCATGCCCCTACCTACAAAAGAGTTAGATAGATACAAAGACATATTTTTGGTATTTTGGTTAGTAAAATGATAATATACAAGTATGACATAATCACAAAGTTCTTGGTGATCTCTCCCAAAACAAACCCAATGAAAGAGGGGTAAGGAGGATACCAAGGTATGATCCCAATGTTAATGCTTATGAGGGAAATGCATGAGGGATCTTTGGGTCAAGATTGGGGTCTTACACAGTGCGGTATTCGACGAGAAAACTGTAAAAAAAAATGGAGGCCGATAACAAGGCCGTGAAAGAGGAGAAACTTGTTGTCCCACGATTCGTGTTCGACAAGCATGGAACACCTCGATGGAACAAAGATTACAGAAGACAGTTTCAATGTTCCCGACCAAATACCTTCATTCCTCCAACTGATGTTCCACAGGAAAAGTGGATAGAGTCTGTCAATCAGAAAGGGGAAAAAAGCCAAAATGGAAGTTGTTGGATAAAGAAACAACATCTCCAGAGAAGAAAAAGGGCTACGTAATATCTTCTAACTACAAAGGAAGGAATCCAATGACAAGGACACAATGGAGATGCTACCAGCGAAACAAAAAAGTTGGGAAGGTCATTACCACTCCACAGTTGAAACCTTCGGAAACCGCTGGACAAGAGAAATAGATGCCAAAGGTCGTAGGACCAGGAAAAATGGTGGCCAATCAGACAGTGGCCATGATTGTCGACTCGACGGGAAAGAAGGCAGTAATAGCCACTCAGAATGTGGAATGTTTGTCAGAGGTCGAGAAGCAGCCACAAAACGAGGGCAAATCGAAGAAGGAAGAGCCTGAGTATTCTCCCCAACCAGAGGAAGGAGAGCCTGAATACTCCCCTCAATCTGATGAGGAGTTCGACGAAGACATGTACGATGAAAACAGTGATGACATTTATGGTGATGATTTCTTCGTAAATTGTGGCATTGTATCGGTGTTGTCAGCTGAATATGAGATGGTATCTGAAGTCTCTAAAATAGAGGGAGATTTTGTGCCAAACGAGACAGGCGGTGGAAAACCTTTGTGCTACCATGTCATGAATAACGGTGTGGTGGAAGAAGAGAAAGTTATGTTTGAAAGGCCCAGACCAGGGATGATGTACTAGCTGAAGCCATTGTTAATCAGAGCAAAGGTCGACGGGATGGCGGTGAACAAGGTATTTGTCGACGGAGGGGCTGTAGTCAACTTGATGCCCTATACTCTGTTTAAGAAAATGGGAAAGGGTGACGAAGACCTTCGACAACACAACATGGTTTTGTCAAACTATGAGGAGAAAACCAGCAATATAATGAGGGTTGTTCAGGTCGGCCTCGCTGTGGGCACGACAACACGTTCAACACTATTCATGGTGATAGACTTCAAAGCCAATTTCAATTTACTCTTGGGTCGAGGATGGTGGAAGGACGGCATCGTAGAAAATATTGAGGCCGACCAAAGTTATTATCGAGTCGACGATAGGGGTTCCAAGAGGTCTTTTGACCAACACTTGGCGAATATAGCGCCATGCGATGATGAATCAGGCTCCTATACTTCCTTCAAAACTGGTCGAGTTCTGAACTTGGACCTTGATCATGGTTTCATATAGGATAACGAGGAAGACACAGGATCAGAGACGGGAATTACACCTACGGGGTGGCCTACAGTCGATGAGGATGACTGCTGAGTCAGAAAGCCTGACTTGAATTTCGGCCTATCTGGCTGAAAACAAGAAGAAGTCAATTCTAGAAAAGAAGAGACTTTAGGATTTGGCATGTGAGGCCGAAGTTTTAGAAGATGGTCGACAAGACCAGACAACAACTTCAGAAAGCCGAAGACCTGATTGTATTTATGACAAAGAGCCTTTGGGGTTCGAAAAGAACCCATTAAATGAGTCTTAGACGATGCAAGCGCAAGATCCCCTTGAAGAGATCGATCTGGGAGATGGAATCACAAAAAGACCAACCTACATAAGTACTAAGGTGGGGTCAGAAATGATGGCGAAACTAGTTAAGGTATTGACCGAATACAAGGACTACTTTGCATGGGATTATGACGAAATATCGGGTTTAAATCGAAGCGTGGGGGAGCATCGACTACCTATCCAATATGGGAAAAAAACCAGTGAAGCAACACGCTTGACGATTTGCTCTAGACGTCACCTTGAAAATCAAGCAAGAGATCAAAAGACTCCTCAAAATTCGTTTCATAAAAACGACAAGGTATGTCGAATGGTTGGCCAACATAGTGCCTGTCATCAAGACAAACAAAACTCTTAGGATTTGTATAGATTTCAGAGATCTAAATAACGCCACGCCAAAGGATGAGTACTCGATGCCCGTGGCGGAAATGCTGGTCGATTTGAACGCATGTTTTGAATACCTGGGTTTGCTTGATAGATACTCTTGCTACAATCAAATTCTTATTGTCGAAGAAGATGTCCCCAAGACAACGTTTCGATGCCCTAATGCTTTGGGGACGTACGAGTGGGTCGTCATGCCGTTTGGTTTAAAAAACGCAGGAGCAACCTACCAAAGGGCTATGAATGCCATATTTCAGGACTTCATTGAGAAGTTCATGCAGATGTATATTGACGACATTGTGATAAAATCGTCATCTCAGGGAGGGCACCTGGATCACCTTCGACGCTCGTTTAATAGAATGAGGAAATATGGATTGAAAATGAATCCATTGAAGTGTGCTTTTGGTGTGCACGCAGGCGGCTTCTTGGGATTTGTGGTACACAAACGAGGTATCGAGATCAATCAGAACAAGGCAAAGGCAATCTTAGACCTCAAAAGCCTATCGACAAAGAAGCAGGTCCAATCTTTGTTGGGAAAGATAAACTTCTTAAGAAGATTCATATAGAATCTAAGTGGTAAAACGAAAGTATTTTCCCCACTGCTCAAAATTAAGAAGGAAAATGATTTTTACTGGGGCCCCGAGCAACAAGAGGCTTTCGGCACAATCAAGGGGTACCTTACCAAGCCTCCTATTTTGTTACCTCCTAGTAGGAAGGAAAATATGAGTTTATATATTACTGCATCAGATACGACTATAGGGAGTATGTTGGCCCAAGAGGATAGTAATGGTGTCAAAAGACCTATATATTACCTCAGTAGAGTGTTGGTAGATGCTGAAACTAGGTACAGTCTCATAGAAAAACTACGCCTACGCTTGTACTTTGCCTGTATGAAACTAAAGCAATATATAAAACCAGTTGATATTTATGTTTCATCTCACTAAGATATTATTAAACATATGTTGCCTAAACCTATTATGTATAGTAGAATTGGAAAACGGGTACTGGCGTTAACAGAGTTCTCTCTAACATTTAAACCTTTAAAGGCCACGAAGGGCCAGATCGTGGCAGATTTTATAGTGGATCATGCCATGGTCGAACCATCTCTAAACGTGGTCGAAACTAAACTACGACGTTTGTATTTCGATGGGTTGAGTCACAAAGATGGAACAAGAGTTAGAGTATTGATATTATCCCCACAGGATGGTCCAACGAAGTTTAAGTACAAGATCAGTGAAAAGTGTTCCAACAATGAAGTCGAGTACGAGGCTTTAATAATTGGTCTTTGACTCTTGAAAGGGATAAGGGTCAGTCGAATTGAAGTAAAGGGAGACTCGGAGTTGGTAGTCAAGCAATTTACACGCGAATACAAGTGTATCAAGGGAAGTTTGCTTAATTATTTTGTGACTGCGACGCAACTACTAGAACACTGTGAAGTTATGAACATAAAACATTTACCGAGAAACAAAAACCAAGAAGCCAACAGGTTGTCCAAAATCGCTTTAGGATATAAGATGTCTAAGTCAAAATTCTAAGATATGACTGAAGTTCGAGAGAAGATGGTGTCAAACACACCATCGATATAAGATATCCTCGACAAGAATGGCAGTTGTAATAAAGGGATCAACGAAGAATGTCCAGAAGTCTGTGGAGTCGAGAAGTCCTGGGGACATGGAGTTTTCACTTTCAACAGTTCATCGCCAATAGACTGGAGGAAACCGATTGTAGAATATTTGGAGAATCCAGTCGAAGGTACTGACAGGAAAACCAAATACAGAGCTTTGAGCTATGTGTTGTCAGGAAACGAATTGCTGAAGAAGACACCAAAAGGGATACTACTTAAATGTCTAGGAGATACCGAAGCGTATTTGGCCATATATGAGGTGCATAGTGGAGCCTGTGACGCCCACCAGGCAGGCCATAAGATAAAGTGGTTGTTGCTTCGGCAAGGGGTTTATTGGCCCAGTATGTTGAAAGATTGCATCGAGTTCTCCTAGGGATGCCAAGAATGCCAAAGACACGCAAGTATTCAACATATCCCGGCAAGTGAGTTTCATGATATCATCAAGCAATGGCCCTTTAAGGGATGGGCATTAGACGTCATTGAAGAAATTTGACCAGCCTCGTCGAAGCAACAAAAGTTCATCCTTGTAGGGATAGACTACTTCACCAAGTGGATCAAAGTCGTCCCTTTGGTGAAGGTGGATCAAGAGGCGATGATTGAATTCACCGGAAAACATATTGTATATAAATTTGGCATCCCAAACACCATTACCATGGATCAAGGGTTAGTGTTTGTGGGACAAAATATGAAAGAGTTCGTTGGCGAGACAGGCTTTAGGTTGATTACCTATACACCTTACTATGCACAAGCAAATGGCCAAGTAGAAGCGGCCAACAAAGTGATAATAAGTTTGATTAGGGAACATGTTTCCAAAAAACCAAAGAACTGGCACAAGACTTTGGACCAAATCCTATGGGTCTGTCGAACGTCCCCAAAAAGGAAACAAATTCGACGCCTTTTCGAATAATGTTTGGTCACGATGCCATATTGCCAGTAGAGATCTGCTTGCAGTCCGTCAGAGTGGAATGCCAGAATGACCTCCAGTCGAAACAATATTGGGACATGATGTTTAGAGAATTGGTTGATTTGGACGAAGAAAGATTGGTCGCTGCAGAAATGTTGATACGATAGAAGAAACGCGTAGCCAAGGTATACAATAGAAAGGTAAGGGAAAAAACATTTACTGATAATGATTATGTTTGGAAAGTAATCTTGCCTATGGATCGTCGAGATTGAACTCTAGGTAAATGGTCTCCGAAGTGGGAAGGACCATTTTAAGTAACCCGAAGATTCGCTAACAATGCATATGAGATCAAGGAACTTCGTGGGGATCAAAGGGTATTGAAAGTGAATGGGAAATACTTGAAGAGATATAAACCTATTATACAAGAGATCCAAATCCGAACATAACAAGATTCATTGATTCTTTAAAGTGGCCCAAAAGGGCATTACAAAACATGGTCGACAGACCTTAAAAGAGAAATAAAAAAACAAAGGAAAAATCAAATGGGGAATCTAGACTTATAGTCCTCAAACGAGGTTATCTCGTGACTGATCATATTGTCTAGAGTGACCTTCTTTCCGCGCAAGTATTTTATGTCAGCCTCGATATTGAGGGCTCTTTCCCCATGGAATATCCCCTTCAGGACCTCATTATCGATTGCTTCCTGCACAGGAATTCCCTCAATCATCTCCAAAGAAGCTTTTTGCGCTTCCACCTCAGCAATCTTTTTATTAAGTTCAGCGATCTGGGCTTGGTAGTCGGAGATCTGCTGATGGAAGGATTCCCGCTGACAAAGACGCTCCTTCTTCTTGCGTTCAAATTCGTCGAGTTTCCGTTCACATGCCTCACTGGAGTCCCACTCAATATTTGCCTCATTAAGTTCCGTTTTAATCTGAAGGTTGGTATTTTGTTGAAGGTTGAGGTCCTTGATGAATTGAGTAAAGAATGCCTCAAACTCGACAAAGTACTTGACCATTGAGGTAGGAAGATCATGGAGGGAAAGAGAGT
This sequence comes from Lathyrus oleraceus, assembly GCF_024323335.1. NCBI lineage: Eukaryota > Viridiplantae > Streptophyta > Magnoliopsida > Fabales > Fabaceae > Lathyrus > Lathyrus oleraceus. The sequence continues at coordinate 368,016,109 of NC_066585.1, read as the reverse complement.
CTAGGAATTTAAAAATATCACGAGCAAGCTCCCCTTCTCTTTCAAGAGCACATAGAAATTCGTCATCAAAGAGTGACGCCTTCAGTTGCTGAAGAATGAAAACAACCTCAACATGAAGCTCTGAGGGAGCAACGACGGTCGAGGATGGGAGAGGCGCGTCAGTTGACAAGCGACGGATTTGTTGTAACTTTCTTAGGGCCTCAGCGGGGTTCCTTTGCTTGATAATCCTAATTTCGCTCGAAGTTAAAATGTTGGTCGACGCGCTTTCGTCAACCACGTTCGGCGGATTGAGAGTTGGTGGAGATGTAGGACTTTGAGGAACCGCTAGGGAGCTACTTTGAAACTCAGCTTGTCGCTGAGGGCTTAAGACAACGTCAGCTGAAGGATGGTCGGTCGTATCTCTGACCACAGTTTCGACCTCAATCGGAGAGCCCACCGGTTCTTGAAAAATAGAAGTATTAGATCACATGACGAAGAGAAAGCCATAGATAATGGGGAGGAGTATGGACAAATACCTGGAGATCCACAAGAGGTGGAGAAGCAGTGAGAGTCCTCTCTGAATCACGAGGAATGAGAACTTCCTCGATATCATCCTGGACTGTCGAGGAATCCCTTGGAGCCACCTTCGTTAGAGTCTTCCTAGCTTGAGCCTTCTTCCGCCACGTAGGGGTAGGAGGATTTTTGGGCGGTGCTTTTGATGCAGGAAAAATGTGCGAGTGCACACTCCCGACAGAATCCTCATCGTCCACCACAAGTACTTCTTCGGGTACCTGGATATTAAAATGTGTGATGAGGTGTTAAAAAGTCCTAAGGTGAAAACTTGTTCATGAAGTGAATATGTAATACCTGCGGGGGGGGGGGGGGTCGAAGGCGCTTATTGTTTCTTTGAGGGTTTTGCCAAAGTCGGCTTGGTAGAGGGGACGACCCTTTTTCGACCCTGATAGCAAAAATCGTTAGTGTTGTACAACCCTAAGAAAAGAGGAAACTAAATCAGTAACATGTACCTTTTGGGGGGCTTCGTCGACTCGATGATTTTGGATTTATGGGTCGGGAGCATTAATGGACGGAGGCGGAGGCAGTATATCGCCAGAGAGAGTGGGAAGCGCGTCGACCATGTTTTGAAGAAACTGGTCACTTAGGAAAGAATGACTTTGGTAGGAATTCCACCATTCGTCAAAATCAATTGTTGTTAGGAAAGATTGTTGAAGCCTGAAGACTAGGAGTTCGTAACGGTTAGTAGGTCTACAAAAACGGATGCAAGCTTTGTGATCATCAGTTGTTAATGATCGAATGGACCATACAATATCGGTGTCATGAGATACCGGAGGTTTCGGAACCATCTGGCTTAGGCCAAATTGACGAGCCACCAGATTCGGTTGATAGCTCATGAAACCGAACCCCTTTGACCCTGGCTCAATCATGTAGGACAACAAGGTAGGAGTCAGGAAAGCTCTCCATATCGCGTTCGATTAGGCTGTAGTCTATGGAGAGCCACCTGGAAAGGGATCTTTGAACCATTTAGGGCCGAAGGTTCTATCAACAAATGGCGCCATCCCAGGAGAAAATTTGTCTGCTTCGATGAACATATTTAAGTATTTCATGAAGAGATGTGTGTTAGGGGTCTCCTGACAGGTCATCAAAGCCAACCTGGCTCCTTCGATCGATCGATCTTCATTCAGTCGCATAATACGTTCCAACACGGGGTATCCCAGCTGATTCTCAAAAGTAGAATTTAACTAATGTTGCAAGATCCATAAAGGACCCGACAAGTTCAAGACTTTAGGAGTGTTGGAAAGAAACTTCAGTTTCAGGGTTGCCAACCCAAGAGCCTGATACAAGGAGGCTAGTAGCAATTTTCCTAAGGACACATGTCGACCCTCATGAACTGGATCACCAAGGCAATATATCTCTTTGCTATCTACAAGAAACCATGACAGAACACGTAGTATGAGAGCCACAAAGTGAGGAAGGCTATATGCTCCTCGTCAGACACTTCGACAGAATCCTTATTGTGGTGGTCTTCAATGTAGTTTAGAAGGATGGCCCGACCAAATGAGAAGGTATTCTCCGTAGAAAGGGTGGGATCAAAGACTTCCCCCAGGACTTTTGATTAAAAATGGTATCATAATCATTGTCACTAAGCTGACTAATAGATAATAGGTTATGCATCAGACCATCAACCAAAAGAACATTAATAATAGAAGGAAGTTTACCGTTACCAACAGTTCCAGAGCCAATGATCTTTCCTTTCTGGTTGCCTCCGAAACCAACGAAGCCTTCAGGCTTAAGTTCCAAATATTGGAACATAGACCTTTTGCTTGTCATATGTCACAAGCATCCATTGTACATGTACCATGACTAATGTTTCAGCTGAGCTGCTAAGGATATCTGCAACATAAATTATTTTATCCTTAGCTACCCACTTTCTAGGTCCTCTTTTGTTAGTTTTCCCAGAGTTTCTCATAACTTTGGGTCTTTTAGAAGAAGGATAATCACAAGTGATTTGAGAATGATACTTAGGTTTCAAAATTGAGTTCTTACCATTTCTATGTTTCTGTGTCTATGTAGAAACATCAAGCTCATTGTCAGCAGGCACGAAATGCTCATAGAGAGGTTTTGGTTGTACCTTATGGCTTTCGTCAGATTTTAAAGTTTCAGTACAACCTAAACCTTTCTTGCCATTTCTGCTAACTCCATAGATCAAAAAGGCCATTTTGCTTCTATCTATTGTTTTAGCCAAAAAGTACTGGAATGCTATGTCATATATAATGACAAAATTAGTACCAGAAGCTTCTGAGACTATCTCCTCCTCTAGCTTTGAGATTTTACTTTTCAAAGTAGAGTTGTTACTTTCTAAAGAAAATAATTTTTCATTTAGAGAGGAAATATCTTTTTCAAGCTCCATTTGAGTTTCAGAAGTAACTACTTGGACTTGCTTAAGGTCCTTGTACTTACTCTGAAGACTTTGGTACTTTTTCAGAGAGACAAGATTCAAGATCAAAACAAGATATGTTAGAAAATACCTCTTCAGAATTGGAGTCCGATTCTGATTTTGTTAGCACATTGTCTTTTGGTTCTTCAGAACATTTTAGATCATCTGTGATTACCATCAATGCAACATTGGCTTTTTCTTCGTCATAATCTTCTTCTTCAAATTCTGAGTCATCCCAAGTAGCCATCAACCCCTTCTTACCTTTAGAAAAATTCTTTTTAGACCTTCTATCTTTTTTCATCTTAGTATAATCGTTTTTGTAGTGGCCTGGATCCTTGCATTCAAAGCAGATAACTTCTTTTCCAGAACCTTGCTTCTTCTATCCAGACAAAGAATCAAAACGACCAACAATCCTTCTGGCTCCTCTGAACTTCCCTGACCCATTCTGCATGTGGTTCCAAAGTCTGTTGACCCTTTTAGAAATTAAAGACAACTCATCATCATCATTTGATTCTTCATCAAAACCTTCTGATTCTTCCTCGGCTTGATATGCTCTTGTCTTCTCAGGCTTTGACTTTACCCAACAGATTTACCTCGCTTCTAAGGTTCATCTTCCTCGAGCTCAATCTTGTGGCTTCTTAAAGAACTAACAAGTTCTTCAAGACTAATATTGTTAAGATCATTTTCCAGCTTCAAAGCAGTTATCATAGGTCTCCATTTTTCAGAAAGACTTCTGATAATCTTATTGGCATGATCAGTTGTAGAGTATCCTTTATCCAGAACTTTCAGTCCAACAACAAGCATCTGAAACCTTGAGACCATAGTCTCAACCATTTCAGCATCCTCCATTCTGGATGCTTCGTATTTCTTGATTAAGGCCAAGGCCTTTGTTTCCTTTACTTGAGCATTCCCCTCATGAGTCATCCTCAGAGAGTCGAAAATAAATTTGGCAGAATCTTTGTTTGATATCTTTTCATACTCAGTATAAGAGATATCATTTAGCAATATATTTTTAGCCTTATGATGATTTTTGAAATCTTTCCTCTATTGATCAATCACAACACTTCTTGCCATATTGTTTCCTTTAGCGTTAACTGGATGAACGTAGCCATCGACTACAAGATCCCAGAGATCCACATCATAACCAAGAAAGAAACTTTATATTCTATCTTTCCAATAATTAAATTTCTCACCATCAAAGATTGGTGGTTTAGAACTATAGTGATCTCCCTCATTGTTATTAAAAATGTTAGCAGCGTTAGTAATGACCATTGTTTCTCACACAAACTAGATCGGTACTGAACATGGTGAAGTGTTGATAAATCTTTTATCACAATCAGAACCGGAGCTCTGATGCCAATTAAAGATGTAAAAAACACAAGAAGGGGGGGGGGGGGTAATTAGGTTTAACAAAACAAAATCTTTTTACCAACTCAAGAACACCACTTAAATGTTAATAACAAAGAGATAAAAGCATAAGTATTTTTATCCTGGTTCGCTTGAAACTCAAAGCTACTTCAGTCCACCGGCCAAGGTAATTTTTCCTTATACAGAAGGACTTAATCCACTATAATCAACTGATTACAATAATCACAAATAATAGCCTTCTTTTGTCTTCTCAAGGATCTGACTATACCCTAGTTTTCTTAAGGACTCACAAAGAACACCTTTCTTTGTCTTCTCAAGGATCCGACTGTACCCTAATATCCTTAAGGAATCAAACAAACAGTTTGAATAATATTTTGTGTGTTACAAGTTGCTCTTATACAAACAGATTTTACACAAATGATAAACAAATATTTAAAGAATAACTGTGTACGAAAATTGATAGCTTTTCACAAAGAAACAAACTTGTCAAAATTGTTGTAGCAGCGACTATTTTCTTCAAGTCTCTAAGTCTCACTTATATAGAATAAGAAGAAAACAGTTGGAGAGCAAAATGGGGAAATCTCATAGAGCGGATGTTCACTGTTGGATGGTGAAAAGAGTGATAATGCATACTGTCATTCGCCCATAAATCCAGTGACATGTGTGATGTATCATACTATCCTTACCCATGATATCAGGTAGTGGATAAGATATTTGATTTGTACTATGTACTATTTGATCACATGCCTATTTGTTCTTATCTTCAAGTCCATTGGCTTCTAATGAAAGTTGATGAAGCATGAAATGAAGAAACATAAAGCTATATTCAGAAACTTCAAAAACTTTGGTCAGAACCTTGACAAAGTTAGTAGTCTGGCTTGAGATCTTTAGTATCTTTAGAATCTTCAGAGTCTTCAGAATCTACAGTCAGAATTTTGATAACCTCAACCCATGGCTAGAGATCTTCAGAATCTTCAGCTAAATAACACAACTTCAGAAGCTTTCCATTCTTCAAAAGTTTAGTGATCAGAGTCACGTCCAGAAGCACGAACTGAGAGAATGTTACAGAAACAACATAATGTCTCATCAGAAGCTTCTTTGGAGTGAATTAACATAGAAGCAGAAAGATCATTGCAACAACAACATTAAACATCTTTCAGAAGCATTTTTATCACACACTGTCTGCTACACAATAACAAACTATTAGGGTACCAAAAATTTTCTCACACAAATAAAACATTTTTATCATCAAAACTCAAGGTATAGATGCATAACTAAATCTTGTTCTAACAGAGACACTATCAAGCAAAGGTCTTAGAGCTTCTTTGATGAAAGGTGTGAAACCTCTCTAGGTCATCTTAGTCAGTCAGTCTAAGTGAATTGTGTATTGTAAAATTAAGGTAGTAACTTGAGAGGACTAGGCAACTCTCTCTCTCTCTCTCTCTCTCTCTCACACACACACACACACACACACACACACACACACACACACACACACACACACACACACACACTTTAAAATATTTTTCTACCTTGAAAAAGATTTTCCAAAAATAAAACCAAGTGATTAAAAAGCTATCCAAATTTTTTCTCAACCATCTAAGCGATTAGAAATACATGTTAATAGATTAGCAAAACTGTTTTGATCTATCTAATCGATTAGAGCACTTATAAAATCGAGTAGCAAGATGATAATCGGTTGTATAATCAACAAAGATAACACATTAATGGCTTGCAACGAAAACACTTTAGGTGATTTTATTTAAAAATAGAGGCTTCAAAAAACAATTTTAGTGTGTGTGATTTAGTCATACTAATTTGCAAAAACTCCCTTGTGTTTTTACAAAACACTGATACTCAGGCTGACAGGACCCGAGCTTTCACACTTTGAAGCTTCAAGTGCTTTTGTCGGATATACCAATCATATGACCCTTTCGCCTGAATATTCTTGTGGATGAGACTTAATATCTTTGAGTCATATATTATCATCAGACCCTAAATATTCAGTTTTATTCAGAGAAATAGCTTAGTCAACTATCCTATGCAACTTTGACCGCTTGAACCAGCTTGTTTGTTGATGTCACTTTAAATGATGTTACATATTCAAGTGTTGTCATCATAAAAACCATGATAATATAAGGTCTATGCATATCTTTCTTACCTATGAGCTTTGATCTCTTCCTGATTAAATATGCAAGCACATAGTTCAACAATGATGTGATTGGTGGGGAGCAAAAATAGGAACACGCTTCTACCATATATTAGACTAGTCACGAAAGTATTGAGGCAAACTAACTTCAATTTAGAAGATAATGAGTCGGAGGTTAAACATTCAGGAATAGGAAAAATCACTTTATGTTTGATGAGGATAAATGTAAAATATGGGGTACTAATTCAACTATCCAAAAGTACCAACAAGAGCATGTGGTCAACAACAACAAGCAAAAAATGCAAATATTGAGGATTTTGATTATGACATTCCTCTTACTTCTTCCTCCAACACTGTCCTCAACAACATCCTATAGGATCAACAATAAATATTGAGGATTTTGATATTGACATTACTCACTTGTTTTATAAAATGTTTTCAAACTCTGATTTTACAAATGTTTTTGTTTTAAACCAAAGTTTTTCAAACCTTCACATTTCACCTCCTATTATGTATGGAGTCACATGTCTAATACCACATACCAAATGTTTTAAGGTTTTGGGTGAATATATGTTGTCTATCTCATTTGTTTGGGTGAGTATTTTATTTAATATAGATATTTCCCCTCATGATGATCCATTAATAATATCAGAGTCGATGGTTCGAGTAAAAGATTAATTCCTTGCATAGAAAGTCTTATTGACATAGTGGTGGTCAAGTGACATCTCCTATTGAAGTGTCCGTGTTATGGAAAGGGTGAAAGGGTGTCAAAAGCAGATTAAGACCAATGATTCATGAACAATTCACATTTGATACATCTCAAAAAGCCCGTGAATCATCAATGGAACAATCTTTGTCTTTATTTTTTCATATTTTAATTTTAAGAAGATGAAGATAATGAAAAAGATAAAAGAGATTGAGAAAGAAAATTAAGAGTAAGAGAAATTACAAGATTGAATAATAAATTTAAATTTCATACTAAGGTATAAAAAAAAGTCTTCCCGTGTATAATTTGTTTGGCATACGGTAAAGAGAAACATTTTTATGATTTTTTTAATTACTTTTTTTTAGACTTTGCATTGTGCAAATTTATTTTCAACAAAGAGGCAATATAGATAAGACATATAGTTATTCTATGTCCTTAAATATATAGTTGATATTTGATATTATCAACTTTTTTTAAAAGTGAATAATAACGGAAGGTATCATGTGTAGATCATAGGAGTGAAACATGTGGCGTTTGGTAAAACCTTGTTAAGAGTCAAGACAGAGTGAGTGACTGACAGACATACAGACTTCAACTACTACCTTTCTTCTCTTGTGTCCTGTCCACACTCAACCCCATGGCTATGGCTTCTTCATTCTCCACCATCTACGCTCGCTCTTTGTCTCTCCCCAATCTAAACCACCGCTTTTGTAATTCTCTCTCACTCCCAACTCTCTCCATCATTTCTCGCCCTCCACATTCTCATTCCAACCTCTTCACTTCCCGTCCTCCTCTCTTCACACTTCCCAAAACCTCAACCATCATTCATGCATCCGGAAACGGCGGCGGAATCGGAGGTGGTGGAGGAGGAGAAGGAGGCGATGGCGGTGATGGTGGATCGGGGGACAGAGATCGGAACAGAGAAGAAGCGTTGATGGTGCTTGCGGAGGCTGGTAAGCCGCTGGAGAGTTTGCCAGCTGATTTAGCAGAGGCGGTTAAAGCTGGACGAGTTCCAGGTTCGATTGTGAAGAGATTTTTCGAGCTGGAAAAATCGAGTGTGTTCCGGTGGTTGCTTAATTTTGGAGGGTTTAGAGAGAGATTGCTTGCTGATGATTTGTTCCTTGCTAAAGTTGCCATGGAATGCGGTGTTGGAATCTTTACAAAGGTTTTCTGATATTATTACTTACTATGCGCAGTTTCCTTGCATGTTAATTTTGATTTTGGTTCTTTCAACCGATATGGTTTGATCCACATTTGGTTTTGTTTACTGTGATTTTTGGTTTACTAACGAATCTACCATGAACGTTTAATAGTGAGACTGTAAAGAAACTCTTTACTTAGAATGAAAAGTGATCAACTAATCTTAAAAAGAAACTTATAATGCAAACAAGAAATCTAAAATGTGTAAATTACTCAAGTGATAAGGATGAAGATGTAAATGATAAGATGAAGATAAAAATGCAGAGAAATTAAATACAAGAAATGAATTTGATGCAAGGAATAACAACTAAACCTGGCATCAAATGTCCGGCAAAAAAGTAAACAGGTTCAAAAGGTAATTGCATTGCTGGATTCCTAAAGAGGTTAAACTTGGAAGCTAAACTAAGTTTCTAGGAGCTTGAATGTGTGTTCGGACTGGCGGTTGACAAAATTGAGTTTGGTAGAATTGATTTTAATATAATTAAGTTTAACAGAATTGATTTATGTTTGGATATACTTATATAAAAGTGAGTTGAACAATAAATTTCACCGTAAAAATCACGTCGCCTCTTAGCCAAAGGCCTGCAAACTGTCCTTAGTGTTATTCTCGTTTGTTTGTCAACTCTGTCTTCACTGTGAGTTGAACATGGACTGTCTGTCTTCATATTATGCATTTTATTTTAATGTTCAACTAATTATTTTTTTCTATTCTCAGATTTTTTTATGTATTTAGCTATTTATTTGAAGCAACAATCATGAACAGCATCCCTTTTATAAATATTGTGTTCATTTCAGACTGCTGCGGAGTTGGAGAAGCGAAAAGAAAACTTTACTAAAGAGCTTGATTTTGTTTGTGCTGATGTGGTATGCTATATATTTTTGTTGATGTATTATTTGAGTCTAATTGCAAGTCCCTTCCAAATTATCTTTTATAATAATCATATTTTTATTATTTAATTTAATTATTAATAGGTAATGGCCATTGTGGCAGATTTTATGCTCGTGTGGCTTCCTGCTCCGACTGTTTCTCTTCGACCACCACTTTCTGTTAGTGCCGGGCTTATTGCTAAATTCTTCTTTGGCTGCCCTGAAAATGCTTTTCAGGTTAACAACTCAGCTCTTGATTTGCTTTTGTCTATTTTACTTTTTCATGCTTCAATAGATTTCGGCATTATGTTTTTGAATGATTGTGTTTAACTTTGTCAACACTCAACAGGTGGCTTTGGCTGGATCGTCATTTTCACTTATACAGAGAATAGGTGCTATTGTGGTATGTATTAAGAGATTCAGTTATTATTATCATATATGCAGATGTCATAATAATCTCTTTTACAGCGGAACGGAGCCAAGCTATTTGCAGTTGGAACTGGTGCATCACTGGTATTTAACATTCTAACATATACACTAGCTACTTCTAATTTTTGGTGAATTATGTTTAAAATATTTATGCTATCCATGTAACAATTGTTGATTTCTAGAATATGCATCCGTTGGGTGATTGTATGGCTTGCCTTTTCAGATTGGTACTGGTGTAACAAACGCATTGATTAATGCACGGAAGGTTGTTGATAAATCTTTTGCTGACGAGGCTGAGGAAGTACCAGTATTATCTACGAGTGTTGCCTATGGTGTTTACATGGCAGTATCCAGCAACCTAAGGTATTTTACTATTGGTTGGTCCGTGTCCTAAACTCCTGACCTAGATCATCTCTCATGTGGTATGAATGCGATTTATTAAAAAACCCTCAATAATGCATCATAACTAAGCATGTTAAATTTCTTTTTGGCATGTATCACCATAATCTAAAGGAAATTTGTCTTTGTTCTCTACCAGGTACCAAATTCTAGCTGGAATTATCGAACAACGGATTTTAGATCCGTTGCTGCACCAAAACAAGCTCTTGTTAAGTGCAGTCTGCTTTGCTGTTAGAACCGGAAACACTTTCTTGGGCTCACTATTGTAAGATTATTGATTTGATGTCTATATAATTTACTCCATCTCATGTCCTCATTATTCGTTACACAAATCTTTCTGTGAATAGGTGGGTGGATTATGCTCGGTGGGTTGGAGTCCAGAAGATAAGGGATTAAGGTTTTTCAATTGCAAGGTATTGTCGTGAAATCAATCGGGTTGAATGTTGTATGTTGATTCATGATTCATGATTGAAATTCCATAATGTTGTGTGTTTTTGTTGCTTTTGAGATTGTAATTAATCATAAATCACTAACAATGGCAGTCATCAAGCTCTAAGAGTCTTGAATTACATACATGGTGGCCAATGAAGGTAAACGATCCATCAGCATAACTAGCAGGAAGGTGCAGCATGAGACAATGTAGGGTCACGTTTTTTTATGGGGATGATTCAGGCAGTCTCTTCGGTGTTGATTGTTGTTATGTGTGTATATTGTTTATATTGAAATTACATGATTGAAAACACTTTCTTCTATAATGTTCTTTCCTTCCCTTTGATTTTCTTCCCATTTAGTTTTGCTTCGCTAACATTTGCTAATTTTTTTTTACTAGGATGAGATAATTGAAATTTTTTAAGGAATTTCAAACAATTTAATGATTCAATTTAAATTTATTATTTTTTAAATTTTTTTGTTTGATAGAGTATTAAAATATGAGAAATGATATTTTTACGCAACATCTTTATCAATACGGTGAATACACTGAAATATTATAATTATAATTATTTTTAAATTTCTTTTATTATTTATTGATTATTTATTTTAGATTAAGGATTATCGCTATAAAATTGTGTGATTAATCAATTTTATAATTTTGTTAATCAATATTTTATATTTCATTAATCAATTTTATTTTACTATTAAAAATATTTGTAATATGTGGACGTTTATTAATTAATTTTATAATTTCATTAACCATCATTTTACTTTTTATTAATTAATTTTATTTTTTTATTAAAAGTTATTTTTATTATTTTGACGTTTATTTATCAACTTCATTAATCAATTTATTATTTTTTATTAATCAACTTTGTTTTACTATTAATTTTTTTTAATATTTAAGTGTTTAACTAATTTAATCACTTCATTAACTAATTTATCATTTTTTACTAATCAATTTTGTTTTACTATTAAAAGGCAAAATTACATCAGGGTCCTTTAGGATATTTAACCTTAATAGCTTTTAAGTTTTTTTTCTACAAATTAGTCCTTTAAGTTACATAAAACGTCTACTGTTAGCTTTTTTTAATGTTTATATTTTAATGTTTCTATTTTAAAAATGCTCAGATTTCATTAACGGTGTTTATGTGACTCTAACGTTGTTAGGATATAATTATTTTGAATATAACTTTAAGTAATTAGGAAAAATCACTTTCTTCTTCATCAAATCCCTAGAATTATGCTCATCATCTCCTAATCGAGTTCATCTTATCCATTCTCTAACAATGACTTCATTCGGTACAAATGTCTCAAATTCACGTAATCCAAACTGTAATTCATTCATTTCGAGTGCAACTTATAGCGAAATCGAACCAAGGTGTCCTTGTGGAGCAAAAACCGTGATACAAACATTTAGGAAGAAAAGACGAAACTTTGGGAAGCTATTTTGGAACTGCAGATAATTTGTGGTACGTTTATTACTATCATTTGTTATATCTTATTTGATAATGCTAATTGTTATATGTTAACAAAGTGAAAGTTCAAACTATGGTGGCAACTATTTTGAGTGGGTTGAAAAAGAGTGTAGTGGTGAAGGGCAAACATAAACCAACACATAAAGGAATGTTTAAAATGCGAGGGAAATGATGCAGAAATCAACATGGTGAAGAAGATGATGAAGATCCATGGAGATGACTACTACACAAAGGAGATGATGAATAATATGTCGAAGGTGCTAGTTTTTGTCATAATATTTTTAGTTATGATTTTTGAAACGTTGATGAGTATTTTGATCAATAAGTGATGATTATAGTTTATGTGTTGATGTTAGTGTTATAAGACAATTTGTTAATGTTATGTTGTAATGATTTTCTTCAATGATGATGTTTATTTTGTGCGCATATTTGATGTTGAAGTAAACACTTTTAAATAATATGTTTGTGTCTAAATTGATGTTGTTAGATTTTGTCAAATTTTATGTTGCGGTAAGGACATAGTTTGTGCCCATATTTGTTACACTTAAGAAGACTTAAATGACATATTTGTTACACTAAAAGAGATTTCAATGACCTGTATTTAAAAACTTAGTTTATTATAAAGACAATGAATATGAAAATTGGACAAAATATCAAAAGATTCATTTATTAAACATAAACGGCCTATTAACCAATACAATGATAAGGCCTTAATATCCTTCATTAAACAAAAAAAATACATAAAATGTCCATCCAAAATACATATACACAGTAGATATCCAAAACATATAATCATCATCCAAAATACATATTTCTAAGTCAGCAATATAGCATCCTAAAAACTAAAACACCATCTAAAATACATGATCATAGTTCAGCAAAATACAACATACAACATTCTAATGATTTTTTCTCTTTATGGGTAGCTTAAGTGTGGTCCTTTTTGGTGGCTGAAATGCCGCAGTTGGTCCCTGAAATGATGCAGTGCCTCTTCTTGGTGATATCATTGTTTGGAGTGTAGGGTTGGTCCCTGAAATGTTGCAGTGCCTCTTCTTGGTGATACCATTGTTTGGAGTGTAAGGGTTGGTTGTGTTTGGCTTTGTGCAATTTTGTTTTGGTTTCTTCTTGGTGATAACTTTGTTTGAAGTCTTGTTATTGGTTGTGTTTGGGATTATGTTGATTGAGTTGGGTTCTTCTTGGTGATAGTCTAGTTTGAAGTCTTGTTGTTGGTTGTGGTTGGGATTGTGAATTTGTGTGTTGAGTTCTTCTTGGTGATAGTCTAGTTTGACTCTTGGTGTTGGTTGAGTTTGGGATTGTGTTGATTGAGTTGGTTGTGTTTGTACTTGTGTTGACTGGGTTGGTTGTGTTTGGGATTGTGCAGGTTGGATTGGTTGTGTTTGGGATTGTGCAGGTTGGGTTGGATATATGATAGGTCTGTAGCAAGCTCGGTAAGTCCCCTTCCTATCAAGGTGCTTTACACAAGTCCCTGAACACGAGTTAGTCAAAATGGCTGCAAGGGGCCTAGATTATTCCATTAGGAAGAAACTAGACACTCAATATCTTAGGGACATGGCACAATTGGAAGATAGGGTTCGCCAGGTCGAATGCTTGAAAGTTGAAAAAGCCAGAATAAATAAGTACCATAAAAATTAAAAGGTCGCATATGTAGAGAAAAATGAGTATCTCTTAGATTTAGGCGACGAGTATGTCGAAGCGAGTGAGGTCAATGTGGCAGAACTTAAGTAAGGACCTTCGTACATGTGTAAATTCCTGAAACTATCGAACAAGAAAAATCCTGTTGAACCCAACAAGAATGATAAATTTGTCACAATAACATACATTTTTGATATAACTAAATGTGATGAAATATTCAATTTATTAGTTACTAATGGGCAGATTATAGTGCCTCCGGGCCTGAAAACTCCCCCATTAGAACAAAGAGAAAAGAGAGGTTTTTGTAAGTACCATAATTTTTTAGGTCATAAAACTTCTCAATGTTTGTTTTTCAGGGACTTAGTGCAGAAAGCATTGAAAAAAAGGAAGGTTGTAGTTTGGCAAAAAGCCAAAAGCTTCAATGCAAGTGGATGATGATCCACTCCAGATTGAAGAGGCACATTATGTTGAGCCTACTGATATATTCATGGTGGAAGCTATTGATGGCTTCGACATGGATGTCAAAAAAACTAAACAGATTCCTACAATTGTTGATGAATAAATGCAACTAGTATACCTTCAGGCTGAAGATGGAATGATTGATTTCTTGGAGAGATGCAAGCTCAATGACTCCAAAACAATGTTATGCCCTAGGTGTAGTGTGATTTTCAATGAGGAAGCAACAAAGAAGCTTGAAGACACCAGAATGGATGATCCCAGGAAGAGCAAGGGAGGAAGTTCGATAACTAGGTTCACTTTCGATAAATGAGATGTTCCTCTCAAAAATGAAGAATATCGTAGGCAGTTTCGACAACCTCACCAGAGGACTTATCATCCTCCAGCTAATGTACCCCAAGGAAAGTGGGTAACACCTCTCAACCAAAGGGGAGAAAATCAACCAAAATGGAAAGTGGTCGACCCCAAGATAAGGTTCCCAAACCAGAAAAATCCTAACGTGTCGAAGGGTCATCCTCATGTCCCTCAGATCTACAAGGGCAAAAACCCTATGACACGGACGCAATGGAGGCGTTATCAGAGAAAGAAAAAGGTTGAGTGTGAACCCGCGTGAAGCTTATGTGCCGAAGCATGAAGTTTTTGGCGCAAGCACTTAGAAGAAACCTTTTACAAGGATATTGAGTGAAGAGGACAAGAAAATTATTGATCATAGATTGCCCTTGAGAATTAAACATTCGGGAAAGGATGGTGCTAAAGAAAGGGTGAGATCTCCTGATTAAACTCCTCAACCTGAGGAAAAATCTCCTACGTATACTCCTCAACAAGAGGAAAAGTCCCCTGGATATGTTCCTCATCTAGACGAGGAAATGGTAGAGGAGAACTTCAACACAAAGTCTTGGTATGATCTTCTAATAAACTGTGGCATAGTCTCGGTTTTGCCAGCAAAATATGACCCTGTGTCGGAAGTATCAGAGTTGGAGGAGGAATATTTACAAGATGAGACGGCAAACCAGAAGCTGATATGTTATTATGTCATGAATAATGGCGTTGTCGAGGAAAAACAAGCCATCTTTGATAAGCCAGATGTTGGGATGATGTATCATCTGAAACCTTTGTTCATAAGGGCAAAGGTAGATAACATGGTTGTCAACAAGGTCTTTTTTGACAGAAGAATGGCTGTTAACTTGATGCCGCATTCCTTAGTTAAGAAAATAGGGAGGTCAGATGCAGATCTTCGACCTTGGAATATGTTCTTGTTAAACTATGAAGGCAAGACTAGTGATATTATGGGAATGATTCAGGTCGAACTATCAGTTGGCACCACAACTAGGCCAACATTATTTATGGTTATTGCGTCTGATGCAAACTATAATTTATTGCTTGGATGCGAATGGATCCATGACATTAGTATAGTTCCTTCCACCTTGCACCAAAGGATTTCCATATGGCGCCAATATGGCATAGTAGAGAACATTGAGGCCGACCAAAGCTATTATATGACTGAAGTCAACAAGGTTGTCAAGAAACACTTCGACAGAAACTTGGCCAAGATCTCGCCATGTTATGTAGCATATGGTGTTTATACTCCTTAGAAAGATGATACATACTTTCTGAACCTCCATCCCGATCATGGTTTCATCTGGGATAAGGAAGATGCATGGGATCATACTATCAGAGAGGGAAGTGTAGCCCCACTGGATGAACCATGGTTGATTATAATGACTACTAAGTCAAACTCTTTGGCTCGTATTTTGGCTTACATGGTCGAAAATAGACTAAACTCAGCCCTTGAGGCTGAAGCATTGAAAATGTTGGCTCTTAAAGCCATTGTAAAAAATTATGATAAATTTGGACATGGCCGTTTTGGACAAACAACAACTTCATAAAGTAGGAGACTTGATTTTATTTATGACAACGAGCCTTTGGGGTTTGAAAAATACCCGCTTGATTTTACAAAGAAGATGCAGGCCCAAAATCCTTGGAGGAAATAGATCTGGGTGATGGGGTAGTGAAAAGACCAACCTACATCAGTGCTAAAGTTGAACCAAGCATGAAGAAAAAGGTGGTCAAATTACTTAAAGAGTTCAAATATTTTTTTGCCCGGGATTACAACGAGATGTCAGGGCTGAGTCGAAGCATGGTGGAGTTAAAGCTACCAATTCGACATGGTATGAATCCAGTGGAGCAATTACCAATAAGGTTTGAAACAAAAATTATGTTGAAGATCAAATAGGAGATCAAAAGGGTGCTTAGGAATAAATTCATTAGAACGGCCAGGTATATTGAATGGTAAGCAAATATTGTGCATGTTATAAAGAAAAATGGAACTCTTAGAGTGTGTATAGATTTCAGAGATTTGAATAATGCTACACCTAACTATGAGTGCCCAATTCATGTGGCAGAAATGCTAGTAGATTCAGCCGCAGGTTTTAAATATCTAAGTATGCTAGATGGATATTCTGGGTACAACCATATTTTTATAGCTGAGGAAGGTGTACATAATAAAGAGTTTTGATGCCCAGGTGCTTTAGGAACTTGTGAATGGGTAGTGATGCCCCTTGATTTAAAAAATGATGGGGCAACCTATCAGAGGGCTATGAATTCGATGTTCCATGACTTTATCGAAACATTCATGAAAGTCTACATTGATGACATAATTATAAAGTCCTCGTTAGAAAATGGTCACTTAGGCCATCTTTGACAATCCTTTGAGAGAATTAGGATACGTGGATTAAAAATGAATCCATTAAAGAGTGAATTATGTGTCCATGCAGGAGATTTCGTGGGACTCATGGTGCAAAAAAAAGGAATAGAGATCAATCAAAATAAAACAAAAGCTATTTTGGATCTCAAGCCTCCGTCGACAAAGAAACAACTCCAATATTTATTGGGAAAAATAAACTTCTTGAGAAGATTCATATCCAACTTAAGTGGCAAGACTCGGGCTTTATTGCCATTACTATGACTCAGGAAAGAAAGTGATTTCAGATAGGGGAGCGAACAACAAGAGGCTTTCGAAAAAATCAAAGACTATCTGATGAAGCCTCCTACTTTGATACCTCCAAGTAGAGATGATAATGTGAAATTGTATGTAGTTGCATCGGATTCGACCATAGGAAGTATGTTAGCACAAGAGGACGAAAAGGGAGTCGAAAGAGCCATTTATTACCTCATCCGAATTCTGATTGATGCAGTAACTAGGTATAGTGCAATAGAAAAGTTATGTTTGTGTCTATACTTTTCATGTACAAAACTAAAGCATTATATAAATCATGTTGAAGTTTATATGTATTCTCATTTCGATGTGATCAAACATATATTGTCGAAAACTATACTTCATAGTTGAATAGGAAAGTGGGCTTTAGCACTCACTGAATATTCATTGACTTATTGTCTTTTGAAAGAAATAAAAGGTCAGATGGTCGCAGACTTCATTGTTGACCACTCACTGGCTGAAGTAATAGGAAGTAAGTAGATACCAGGCCTTAGAAATTACACTTCGAGAGTTTTATGCATAAAGATGGAACTAGAGTTGGAGTGTTTATACCAACCAAGTTCAAGTTTAGAACCAAAGGCCTTTGTTCAAACAATGAGGCTGAATATGAAACCTTGATAACAAGACTTTAGATTCTATTAGACTTAGGGGAAAGAGACGTCAAATGAGTTAAGATTCTCCCTCGATTGGAGAATCAAGAGGCAAATGAGTTAGCCCAGGTTGCGCTAGGATATAAAATCTCCAAGGAAAGATTAGAAAAATTGGTTAAAGTCAAAGGTAAGTTGATATCAGCCGATAGCTCTTCATTGACATTGTCAATGTCAAAACTTGGGGGGGGGGGGGGGGGGGGGGGGGGCTGACGCAGCTGAGGTATTATCAAACTTATAAAATTTGAGGGTTTTGTCAAATTTGAAGCCTTCAAAGTTTGGACATTGACCTAATGTCAGACAATGATTGGAGAAAACCCATTGTCGAATATTTGGGAAATCCAATAGGAGCGACATATCAAAAGATCAAGTACAAGGTCCTGAGCTATGTGATTATGGGGAAAGAGTTGTTCAAGAAAACCCCTGAAGGAATTATTCTTAAGTGCCTTGGAGAAAGCGAAATATACTTGGAAATTTCTGAGATGCATAGAGGATCATATGGCTCTCATCAAGCAGATCAAAAGATGAAATGGTTGTTGTTTCAACTTGGGGTTTACTGACAAACTATGCTAAAAGATTGCATATATTTTTCCAAAGGCTATCAAGAATGCCAAAGGCATTTAGGTATCCATCATGTCCCTGCAAGTGAGTTACACTCAATAGTGAAGCCATAGCCTTTTAGAGGATGGGCCTTAGACATAATAGGTGAAATTAAGCGTTCATTGTCGAAAGGCCATAAATATATCTTGGTTGAAATATATTATTTAGCTAAGTGGATAAAAGTTATCCATTTGACTAACATTGGCCAGGTAGAAGTAATTAGTTTCATCCAAAATCATATTATATATAGATTTGTAATACCTGAGATTATTACCACTGACCAAGGCTCAGTTTTCACAGGTCGAGAGATGGTAGAGTTTGCCTCTGAAATAGGGTTTAAGTTGTTAACTTCAACACCTTATTATGCCCAAGCTAATGGCCACTTCGGTTTAATTAAGAAGCATGTAGGTAAGAAGGCAAGAAATTGGCATAGAACTTTAAAAAAAAAGTACTTTGGGCATGTTGAAACTCCCTTAAGGAGTCGACTAATTCCATACCATTTTGACTCACTTATGGTCATGATGCAGTACTCCCTCTAGAGATGTATTTGCAATCAGTCAGAATTCAAAGGCAAATTGAAATTCCAATTGAGTATTACTGGGGTATGATGTTGGATGAGTTAGTTGATTTGGATGAAGAAAGATTGGATGCTCTGGATGTCTTGACACTACAAAAAGAGAGAATGTCTAAAGCTTATAATAGGAAAGTCAAATAAAAAAGTTTCATATTAGGAGACTTAGTCTGGAAGGTCATTTTGCCCATTGACAAAAAAATCGAACCTTGGGCAAATGGTCACCTAATTGGGAAGGACCATTTAGATACCTGTAAACATTTACAAATAATGCCTATGATGTCAAAGAATTGACCCTTGAAGGTCGAATCCTGCAAATAAATAGTAAATATTTAAAAAGGTATCGACCTATATTGTAGGAAGTACATATTAATGTAACATAGGAAATTTATTTTGAAATAAAAAGGCTAAGAACATTAGTCCGTGTCATACCTCAAAATTTTCCCTACCTCTTTTCATTTTTTATCTGAATTTTGACCCTTAACTCATTTGTATATGCATGTCATATTCATTCATGTACAATTGCATTTCATTCATAAACATCATGAGCTCAGAGGTTGGTGTTCATGGAAAGTGTTGGATACATTCTTCTTCATGGTGTTCTCAGAAATAAAGCCTAGGGCATCATGGCATTAGATTTGTTTGGCTAATATGTTATGAACTTGGTCATTTGGTATGAATTCAAGACAAGGTTTTGCAATTCAAGGTCAAGCCAAAGAAATCAAAGTTCATTCCTTCAAATTCATGATTCATGCAAATTTCAAGTACAAGTTCAAATGTTCAACACAAGACATTGCAAGAAATCCATTTTAGTATAAAACGTTTAACAAGGCAAAGAAAACAAATACACAAATTACATCCTTATTCCATCTCTTGTGTTTCTCCAAAGCATCCAAGTATCTGAGTTGCTCCATGAGTGAGTCTTGAGTCGTGAACGTCGTGCTCCATGCCCTTAATCAACGCCAACCCTTGATCATGTTAACCCTGCAAAAATCACATAAACAATGAGAAAAATCAAGGCTATAGTCATTCCACTACATACACGTGCCACTGCATCATAACATAGAAAAAAAAAGCCAAGTTTTCGTTCTGGTAACCGGTTACCCAAAACATGGTAACCCGTTACCGGAACCGGTTACCTAAGTCATGGTAACCCGTTACCGGAACCGGTTACGCCTGCACCTACACCTAAGATTTCCTCACTTCCAGTAGCCAAAAATCCCAATTTTCCTGCACTTGTCTCTGACCCTAAAATTAATCAAAACCCATAAAATCTAATTTTCTACCTTAGGGAATTCAAAAACTTTTCACAAAGGACATGTTACTTCCGTTCTACCTGTCGCAGCCCGAAAAATACAGAGGTGCGAAAAAACAACCGGCGAGAAAGAAATGACAGAAGAGTCGCCACCGTGCGTTATTTATCCCAAAGGAGGGAAAGGAAACGCTCGAAGTAAACCTAGAGAAAGGAAAGGAAAAGACAAGGTCTCGCAACCAAATCTTGGGTTCGGGAGTCGATTATGCGAAGGGAAGGTATTAGCACCCCTACGCATCCGTAGTACTCTACGGGATCCACTCTTGTTGTTTCTTGTCTAAAGGGTGTGTGTTTATCTAATGTACTATTTACTAAGAGGGTCAAGAGAAAAATGACTCGCATAGATATCGCATCCATTGCATACGTATCTCATCTGAATATGAGAATCAGAGTCTTCGTAGCTCGGCTGCCTATGGGTTAAAGAGGAGTGTGCTCGCTAAAACGTCGCGTCTTATGCATACGTATCTCATCGGGAATAAGAATCAGAGCAAAACGTAGTTCAAACTAACTACGGGAATAAAGGGTCTCGATTGCAACTAGGGCAAGAGAAAGGGAATGTCTCGATCGCAACGAGGGCGAGAGAAAGGATC
The DNA here is from genome assembly GCF_024323335.1 of Lathyrus oleraceus. Classification (NCBI taxonomy): domain Eukaryota; kingdom Viridiplantae; phylum Streptophyta; class Magnoliopsida; order Fabales; family Fabaceae; genus Lathyrus; species Lathyrus oleraceus. The sequence continues at coordinate 367,995,325 of NC_066585.1, read as the reverse complement.
GCAACAAGGGCGAAAGAAAACAAGGATTAGTTGTTAGTCGTTAGTCAAACTCGGCAAGACATCGCATCTTGTGCCTACGTATCTCATCTGAACATGAGAATCAGAGTTGCCGTAGTTCGGCTCACGCACGCCAAACAAAACAAGACACCTACACACAAAAAAGGTGGCAAACATGGAGCCCGACTGCCAATCACTGGACTTACATCAGCATCCGAACCAAAACACACACAAAAGGGGAAACGTGGAGCCCGACTGCCAATCACTGGACTTACATCAGCATCCGAACCAAAACACACACAAAAGGGCAAACGTGGAGCCCGACTGCCAATCACTGGACTTACATCAGCATCCGAACCAAAACACACACAAAAGGGCAAACGTGGAGCCCGACTGCCAATCACTGGACTTACATCAGCATCCGAACCAAAACACACACAAAAGGGCAAACGTGGAGCCCGACTGCCAATCACTGGACTTACATCAGCATCCGAACCAAAACACACACAAAAAGAAAAAGAAAGGTGTCCGACTGCCAATCACTGGACTTACATCAGCATCCGAACCAAAACACACACAAAAGGGCAAACGTGGAGCCCGACTGCCAATCACTGGACTTACATCAGCATCCGAACCAAAACACACACAAAAAGAAAAAGAAAGGTGCCCGGAGTGGTCTCGCACGACCACCTGCCTACATACCTCGTCTGGAACAAGGATCAGGGCGATGTAGTTCCCCTTAACAGGGGTTTCCATCTGAACATGGACTTACAAAGGAGGACACCAGTTGTGTCAGAGGAGAGTGGGCGATGTGTTCACGTCCTAGCAGTAGGTGTCGCAGCTCGCTGAATCGAGTCTTAGGCAGTTACCTCTTTGCAATAGAACGGACTACATGCCACAAGATCGGAGACGCTCGGAAAGGTCTAGAAGTGGGGAAGCTCTGCCCTAAAGTTGTCATGCAATATGTACTTAAGTGTTAGGATTTACAAATGGGAATATCTACCTAATGTTAGCATGCAAAGGAATATCGAAATCCTACCTATGTTATCATACAAAAGGATATGGGAATCCTACCTATGTTATCATACAAAGGGATATGGGAATCCTACCTATGTTATCATACAAAGGGTTCTATCTAATGGGTGCTACCTAATCGGAACAAGAATCGACGAATGGAGCGAGGAGAAGTGTTAGGGATAAGGGTAGATGGCGATGCATGAAGCAATCGACTTACAAGGTTGATGGCGATGCATAAAGCAATCGGCTTACAAGGTTGATGGCGATGCATAAAGCAATCGACTTACAAAAGGGTGGATGAATACGTGCTGGTTCTGTTAGGTTTTAAAAAAAATGATTACTCGACGTTGGATCGAGGTTTTGGTCTTGTTTTGGAAACAGAAGGTGCATTGTGATCCTTTTGTCTGTTCGTATCTGATAACAAACCCTTTCCGTCCCTTGAACCCCCACGGGAACTATGATTTGGTCTGTGCAGGTTAGGCGTTGCAGCAGGCTTGGTTCCTGGCATGGTTAGGATGTGGATTTGCTGCAAGTTCATGGAATCTTCTGTGGCATATGCACTGTCGTTGCCTGTTCTGATGTGTAGGTTGAATACTGCTGCGAATTTCTTTGGGTTAGGCCCTGTTTTGCATTGCCTTGGTTTTGATATGATTGTGCATCCGTACTAGCTCACTTCAGGTTGTGGGTTACTTCCTTGTTTTCTTTTGCCGCTCATGCAGGTTATGGCTTCATGTGTTGGACATACAAAGTTTCATGACACCAACAAGAATCATGAAGCATTATGCTTACTTGGCCAATCCAAGATCAAAATGGAATATGGGAGATCAAGGTCAAGATTAGGACAAGGATTTGGGATTTTAGAGTTTTTAGGATTGGGTTGACTTTGGTCAAAGTTGACCAAAAAGTCAACTGTTGACCAAAGTCAACAATTGGTCAAAAGTGTCATTTTTTGTATTTTCTTTGTAAATGGAATTCAATGGACAATTATGGGTGAATTTAGGGTTTAATGAAATTGGGTTGACTTTGGTCAAACTTGACCAAAAAGTCAACTGTTGACCAAAGTCAACAGTTGGTCAAAAATGCCAAATTTTGTATTTTTTGTATGGAATCAAATGTAATGAAATAAAATTGAAATGGATTAACAAAATGGTTTGAAGTTGGTTTCACAATTGGTTTAATCATGACTTGAATGTTTGACTTTTGAAAAGGAAATAACTTGACTGACAATATATGTTAACAGGGCCATGAAATGATGGTATAAGATTAGGATCTGAAAGGGATATTCATGAATCACGTGGCATGATTGGCAATTGGCTTGAAACACAAGAAGCTTGGTTGTTCAGATGACCCAGACCATAGATGTATTAACAATCACATGAACAAAACCAAGACTTTGGACCAAGACCAAAACATAAAAAATTCAGGACCAAAATTGGGGTATGACAGTTGCCCCTATTTAAGCGTCTTCAACTAGAGAATATGGAGCAGGACGTTCTTCATATGATCATAGTGGGAGATGATTAAATACTAAGAAGACCCGGATTTTGATCCTGAATCCCTATGAAACAATTAACAGTGTCTGTCAGAATCGGCAAAGAAGCAATCTCAAAAGAAGAATCCGTCTGGTACGGTGAAAATCGGCCTGAGTACCGAAATAGAAAGTTGACCTGGATACCAAAATAAATTGTAGCACAGGAATACCCATGGCCTGAACGCCGCACTAAGCATCGGAATATGAGAGTATCAATGTTGGTCTGATCACCGGAAATCTGGTCTGAACACCACTTCGATCTGGACATCGGCAACTGGCCTGAATGCCACTTCGGTCTGGATACCGGGAAAACTGGCCTGAATGCCACTTCGGTCTGGATACCGGGAACTGGCCTGAATGCCACTTCGGTCTGGATACCGGGAAAACTGGCCTGAACGCCACTTCGGTCTGGATACCGGGAACTCTGGCCTGAACGCCACTTCGGTCTGGATACCGGGAACTCTGGCCTGAACGCCACTTCGGTCTGGATACCGGGAACTCTGGCCTGAATGCCACTTCGGTCTGGATACCGGGAACTCTGGCCTGAACGCCACTTCGGTCTGGATACCGGGAACTCTGGCCTGAATGCCACTTCGGTCTGGATACCGGGAACTCTGGCCTGAATGCCACTTCGGTCTGGATACCGGGAACTCTGGCCTGAATGCCACTTCGGTCTGGATACCGGGAACTCTGGCCTGAATGCCACTTCGGTCTGGATACCGGAACTACTGGCCTGAATGCCACAAGTACTTCGACCTGATCGTCGGAAACTTCTTCGATCTGAAAATCGGAAATTGGCCTGAACGCCACTTCGGTCTGAATACCGTCTCGGTCTGAACACCGGAAAATTCTTCATGTCTATCAGCATCGGCGAAGATAACAAAACAGTGATACGTGAGCCGACACGCATGCCAAAGACCCATGCTGGGGATAACAATCGAAAGATTGACCAAAGAGTGCAAATGAATAATCGACCGAAAAGAAAGGCATCAGGGTACCAGGACTAGGCATGCAAAAGATGACCAATCAAAAGAGGATAAAGTTGCTAACTCGGAGCAAATACCCAAAAGAAAGGGGAAGACCCACTGGGGACAATACTGCTTGATCAAGGCAAGTATCCAAAGGGGACAAGACTATCAATACCACAAAGAGGGGATTACATCTACCGGTTAGTAGGCAGAAAACCACGGAAAAGTAACCAGTCATCGATAGGATGAGCACACAGGGTTAACTCCACCAAGGGGATGAAAGTGGGATTTTACAGCTACCAGTTAATAGGTAGAAAACCACAAAGATAGGACTTACAACTACCGGTTTGTAGGTAGAAGCCAACAAATTCCGCTGAGGATGAGATGAATGAGTGCCGGTTAGTGAGCGACTATTCATTTATGCCCCAGGGAAGCACGAGAGACAGCCAACAGGAAGCCAATTTAGGATCGATCCAAAAAGGCAGACTGAAACAGGACTCATCCTAATGAGGAAAGAACTCAATAGGGAAAACCCATCCCGTTAGGGAGGGAACAGAAACAACCGTCATCCACGAGGATATAACTCAGTGGGGAGCGCAGAAAGAAATGGTAGACACTTTCTGCTTAAGGGGTAGACTCTACATGGAGAGATCAGACACACCCACTTCTGCTAAAGGAATAGACCCAAGCTTGCAAGATGCTGCGAACTTTGAGGAGTAACACTGCTGGGGATACCCACTCAACTAAGGAGTCACTTGTTGGGAAAACACCAACTTCTCAACCATGCTGATGAACCCAATTCTGAAGCCGATCCAATGGCGCGATGCTAAACTCTTTCCAACAACCCAATCTCGGCTGGTCACCACGGCCTAGGGCTAATGGACCTGTTTGCAATGTTGATGCATGAGTTTTTTGTTTTACACAATGCCCCATGATCATGGAAATGCTATGCACTAATGATGCAATATGCTATGCTTATCTAAATGATGAATGCATAAACACACGTCTCCTCCAGAGACAACACCGGGGAACTCCAGGAACTGTGCTGAGGATCTTATAATCACGTCAACTTCCACCCTGCTGGGGAAAGAAAAACCTTGCTGAGGATGCACTCCATCGAACCTGAACTGCTTGGAGATTACCCTGCTAGGGGAGGCAACCCATTCTTATCTCTACTGGGGATGATTTTCTCCGAACCCGATCCGCTTGGGGACCTCGCTGAGGGAAAACCATCAACACAAACCCTACTGGGAAGGCAGTAACCTTTAGGCTCGCTGAGGAGACACTGATCTCAAATCTGTTAGGGAGGTAACCCTCTCACACCCACTGGGGAAATACAGCTTATTGGACACGGAACACATGTCGAGTCGCCGAACAGCGGCATCCATCGTCCACCCACAGTGTCGGCTTTCCTCTTTTGAGAACACCCAGACTCGCCTAGACTTCTCTGATTCATCCCACGAAGATCGAATTCCTGGGATTCATACAAACTTTCCAGTCCTTAGACTTTGAAGATGATTAATCCTCCAGGGTCGCCGTCACAACTCTGTCACGGGCTTTTCACCGTTTGTCTATCCATTGCCCCTGGTCGGGCTCTGCAGGGATCTTTTTTGTCAAAAGGTTTCATACCACTACATGCTAGCGAATGAAGATATCTAACGGTACCTGCACAAGAGATTGTTAGATAAAAGCGTGCCCCAGGCGTGCCAACACTTCAACACCCTGGTCACTCAAACTTCCGAATAAGATTTCCAGATTTCAATCTTATAAGCACGCATCGGAAGGGACTTCTATGTTTCAAAATGCAACTATTCTTATCAAAACGAATGGATGTTTTCGTAATCAAAATGGTAATGACACAAAAACAAAATTTATTTGACCGAACACACGCTTTATTGACTGGAATAAAAGATGGCTCACAACCGAGCAACACACAAGAAGCAAACCCTGGAAAGAGGTGATTGCACACAACAGAAAAAACTCTATCCTAGTGGCAATGTGAAACCATGATCTTATCGGGTTCCAACTCAGTTACACCTCCTATGTCCTCAAGACTTTCCGCACTTTCTGTCTTCTGAACAAGATGCTTCCGATTGGTCTCTGTTGGAGATTCTCCAAGTCATCATGAGCACAAACGATCATGCTAGACGCAGTTGTTCGTTTCATTCCCTCTTTTGCCTGGACCGCCCTTTCGGGTTTCAGTCCACCGGGATACCCTTTTTTGCCCAAGTCGCCCTTGTGGGGTTTTCGACTTGCCGGGTGTACAGTTCTTTTCATTTATTATCCCTAACTTTTGCCCGAACCTTTTCTCTTTTTTCTTGGTTCGCCGGGATGCCCTTTTTTGCCTGGACTCTTTTATTCTTTTTGTCCAGCGGGTCTATTTTTCACGAAGTATCTTTTAACTGCGTCCGCATTTACAGGGGATGGAAAATCCTCATCATCTGTGGTCGTCAGCAACAAGGCTCTGTCAGAGAAAAACACCTTTTGACCACGAACGGACATTCATAATTGTTTATCCACTTGCCCCACGATCGTCTTGAGGAGGAAGGATCCTTTTCAACACCACATCTCTTCCATGCTACCCACGAGGTCGCACTTCTCAGTCAACAACACGCTTCATTTACTGGGTACAACTGCCCCATGACAAGTAACTGTCAGCCTCTTTTCTCAATCAGGCTCAATGCGTTATACCGAGTCCTCATCTGTTCGCCCTTTTCTAACTTCTCATCCATCCGGACTCTTCACAATGAAATCTAGCCTCCAGCAGGCAATATCACTTCCATCCCATACCGCATGAGGAAGGTGTTGCCCCAGTAGATGCACGTACCAAAGTACGACACACAGGATACCAACTTCATACTCAGCCACTATCATTGGTGCGTTCACATGTTATCGGGGAAGCACTAGCTCACTCTCTTTAAACTCTCCTCATCAGACATCAAAACCCGTTCGGATTCGGGGTCAGGCCCCTCCTCCGGGATCGGTCACTCTCAATCTTTCGATTCGAGTACCTCGAGATGTCCTCATCAGGGACTTCAAACTTCCTTGGTTGAGAATCATCAATGGGTCGCTGTATATCATGAATCGATCAGAAGTATCTTCCATCTCGCAACCCATCCAGTCGATGCTAGCTTCTCAAGCACATACTCAATCAGATCCATCTCGGACATCCACAAAGTGGTATGAACCAACATATACTGTCTCAGTCGGCGAGCAGCTTATGCCAAAGTACAGCGAGTTTTATCGAGCAGTGAATGTATTGTTTCACAGTCGGTAAACTCTTTGCTAAGGTAAATTGCATGCTCTTTTCGACCAGACTCGTCATGCTGACTCAGTACGCACCTCATAGACCCCTTAAGGGCTGTCAAGTACCAGATTAGCAGTCGTTTCTTCCCCGGAAGGTATCAGAATCAGAGGTTCCTGCTACTTTTCTTTTTTTTTTTTTTTTTTTTTTTTTTTTTTTTTTTTGCAGGATCAACCTTGATTCCTCTTTCGTTCGCAACATGCCTCGGCAGCTTGCTGGGCAGCACTCCATAAGTGCGCTAATTCGAACTCAACAGTATGAGTTATCTCTACCTGTCAAACAACTTGATCCACCGGATGCCCCTCTTCTGCTTGGGACTTTGCCATCATGTCATCAACATGGCGTTTGCTTTCACGATGAATCATATCATGAAACAAAGTCACCCTAGACTTCTGATACTTGGCACCGGCCTTCTCGATACTGAACGACCTCACCTTATAACCAGAAGGTGCCCCTTGTGTGATGGACATGGTTTACGTCATATCATCTGGCAACAGTTCAATCTGGTCTCGGCCAAGAAGCCATCCATGAAGATAAACTGAGCATTATAATCAACCAATACCTCGTTGTGACGTACCGGGAATTCATCTTTCAGCTTAGCTCAACTCACATCTCGACAGTCCACACACATTCTCATCTTTCAGCACCGGTTTCCGCTTCCCTGGAGGACAGTCTTCTCTCCATGGTAACTCGTGCCTCCACAATATTGATATCCTACCTTGGTGTATCTAGATACAACCAGGCACACATATACCATCCTGTTATTGACTTGCCTCTGAAGCGGCCTCAATATTCGCTTTCTGACCTCGATGGTGCTTGGAGCAACAATTCTGAGCACTCCTCATGCGGTTGAATCACCTTCTCCTCTGGTTTCAACGACCCGGCTAATTCCAACAAATCACAATCTTCTTCGCCTTCTCCTTCGGCGTGATAGATCGAATTGTCGAAGTCATACAAAGGTGTAACCAAATTGTTATCGATGAGATCAGGAGGGTAATCACTTCTGAGGTTGGAACGAGACAAGTTCAAATGAAAAACGAAAAACATTGCCATTTTTATATATTTTTTTTAAACTGTAAAAAATGAAAAACAGGGAACACCGCTTTTAATCACAAAAACATCCATTTATTACTGATGCTAAACGTTGCAACATGAAACACATGAGATGGCCCTTACAATGGACCAGTACGTTTCGGGCAAAACGTATGGCTTTCATGCAAACAAAATTAAAACAGAAATACTACACTTCCGGATGAGCGACAGTGATGCTTTTGGAGGCCTTCCAGTTGCCTGGTACGCACGACTTTATCCACAGCTCGAGCTCGCGGTCGCGGTCGATCTCTTCACTCACTGAGCAAGCATGATCAGGATCCAACATTCCTGCACTGACAAAGGGGTACGGTGGGCGATATCCTCTGTTTGGTCTAGACGACTCTTGATCTGGATAACCAATCCCGAACATGTCTGCCTTTACCACTATGTCAATGATCCTTCCCCAACCTCGGGCCTCTTTGTTCTTCACCACTTCCAGAGCTTGCTTATAAGAAGAAATGGACAGCTTCTTCTCTTTCTCAGCATCCACCTTGACGGTTTCAACACTGGGTATTTCAAACTCTTCACTGTCTATTTCTACTTCCTTTATCTTCTGGGTCGTGTCTCCCATCACTACACACCCCTCCGTGGCAACGGCCGCACAACAATTATCAACAACAGGGAAGACTCCATCCTGCACCAGAGGTTTTGGGACCACAGCCAGGGGAACCTTTAGCTGATCTTCCTCAGTCATCTCCATTCCTTTCTTGACCTTTTTCACCATCTTCACTTTTACAGGACCCTGCCTGGGTACCGGGTTGACATCCCCATTCATTATCTGGGCCAAGCTGATGGTCTTGGAGTCCACCATGTCCTGGACGACATGCTTGAAAGCTTTACAACCCTCAACACTGTGCCCGGGTGCCTCAGAATGGAATTCACAACTGGCATTCTTATCATGGTGTGCAGGCCTCTTCTGTTGTGCTATGGGAATCAAAATCCTTGGTCGGACTAACCCCAAATCCCTCAATCTCCTGAACAGAAGGGTGTAGGTCACAAGTGGCTCCTCAAACTGACGATCCTCCTTCTTTCTCTTCACCTGGCTCCTAGCTCTCGGTGCCTTCTGTTGAGGTGGTGGTTGTTGCGGGGGTACAGGTGAGTTACCAACAAGAGTGGTTACAGCAACGACATAAGGATGATAACGATCCTTACTGCGTTCTTTCTTTGCTGGCACACCACTTGACTCAACCTCCTTTTTGAGCGGACCACTGTCAGAGAGTTTCTTTGCTAACGAGCCAGAGGGATTTGTTACATCGGATGATGGAGCCTTTCCCTGAACTTTCTCCTTGATCATCCAGCTCTCAATCCTTTCCAATCTCTCAGACATGGCTTTCTGCCCCAAGGCAAGCCCTTGCACAATACTGAACAATCCCCTCATCATCTCTTTCAGTTCAAGGATGTCGGCGTTGGAAAGATCCATCAGCTTGGATTTGTTGAGTCTGACTGTATGTCTGAATGGAAGAGCTATGCGCACCGGTTGACACCTACAAAACAGCAAATGGGTTAGTATGACTCACGCATGCAATGTCTATCCGTACCAAGAATATTCCTTTGATTTTGGTTTCACAGAGACAGATAATCTTTTCATCAATAACATTCTGACATCTGGATATCTCTCAACCAGAATCTTAATCAAAAAGTGGACCCTGAGTACGGATAGACACGAGTTGAATGCAGATGAATGCGATGCAAATGCATGAATGCAAGTCACTGCGCCACCAAGTCATCTGAAGACCCATTCTCTGAACTAGTCACAGTCATCGGGACTAAGTCACCATAAATCCGACTTGGGGAGTTCCGAAATAAACGGAACTGGAGATTACATCACTATCATCACAGGAACATCCACTGAACGGATGACAGTCAGATCCTCTGAACAGGTACTTTCAAATTCAACCCGGGGATCCGAAATAAACGGAACCTATTGATAAACCACGGACAGAACTCCGGCGTCCCAGAAATAAATGTCCATAAATTTGGCTGAACCAAGGTCACCATCACAGCACTACTGGCAGAAACCGTATCTGTAGAGATCAAACCCTCCCCTCACTGGTAGGTTCTAAGAACAGAAGTTTGTCAGCTTCAGCCCTTCAGTCGAGAATAATACGTTTACCACTGAAGGTTTGGCATTATTACGGGATAAAAGACCTCTTCTGACTCCCCTCAACAGGACATCCTAAAGCAAGTTCCCAGTCTCGGGGTCCTCGGATTGAGCAGCGAGAATGCGCCCACCAGAGCTAACATAATCACGTCTCGGAGGAGAGGCCTCGACTGAGTTCTCGGGAAATGGTCACCAGAGTCGACGATTTCTAGAGGAATATCTGTCGTTATGGAACACCCATAAGACAGAAGATATCCAAAAGAAACCTCGTCTGGAATGTGGGTCTCATGAACGACTTAACGTAGCAACATACCACGCAAGCCTCATGACTATCCACTCTAACACCTATGTGTACACTCAAGCCTGGGTAGTGGGCTTATCTCTCATAGAACAGTCCCAACCCAACAAACAAACAACCCACAGAACCCACAGATACAACAAACATATGTACATGAATGCAATAAGGTAAAGCAGGCAAATGCTGAAAATAAATAGCTGTATAAAAAAAATAAACACCCAACAAACAAGAAACCTACAAAAGCTAGGAGGGACTCGCTTAGGGAAACCGCTATTCCCCAGCAGAGTCGCCAGCTGTCGCAGCCCGAAAAATACGGTCGTGCGAAAAAACAACCGGCGAAGAAGGAAATGACAGAAGAGTCGCCACCGTGCGTTATTTATCCCAAAGGAGGGAAAGGAAACGCTCGAAGTAAACCTGGAGAAAGGAAAGGAAAAGACAAGGTCTCGCAACCAAATCTTGGGCTCGGGAGTCGATTATGCGAAGGGAAGGTATTAGCACCCCTACGCATCCGTAGTACTCTACGGGATCCACTCTTGTTTGTTTCTTGTCTAAAGGGTGTGTGTTTATCTAATGTACTATTTACTAAGAGGGTCAAGAGAAAAATGACTCGCATAGATATCGCATCCATTGCATACGTATCTCATCTGAATATGAGAATCAGAGTCTTCGTAGCTCGGCTGCCTATGGGTTAAAGAGGAGTGTGCTCGCTAAAACATCGCGTCTTATGCCTACGTATCTCATCGGGAATAAGAATCAGAGCAAAACGTAGTTCAAACTAACTACGGGAATAAAGGGTCTCGATTGCAACTAGGGCAAGAGAAAGGGAATGTCTCGATCGCAACGAGGGCGAGAGAAAGGATCGCAACAAGGGCGAAAGAAAACAAGGATTAGTTGTTAGTCGTTAGTCAAACTCGGCAAGACATCGCATCTTGTGCCTACGTATCTCATCTGAACATGAGAATCAGAGTTGCCGTAGTTCGGCTCACGCACGCCAAACAAAACAAGACACCTACACACAAAAAAGGTGGCAAACATGGAGCCCGACTGCCAATCACTGGACTTACATCAGCATCCGAACCAAAACACACACAAAAGGGGAAACGTGGAGCCCGACTGCCAATCACTGGACTTACATCAGCATCCGAACCAAAACACACACAAAAGGGCAAACGTGGAGCCCGACTGCCAATCACTGGACTTACATCAGCATCCGAACCAAAACACACACAAAAGGGCAAACGTGGAGCCCGACTGCCAATCACTGGACTTACATCAGCATCCGAACCAAAACACACACAAAAGGGCAAACGTGGAGCCCGACTGCCAATCACTGGACTTACATCAGCATCCGAACCAAAACACACACAAAAAGAAAAAGAAAGGTGTCCGACTGCCAATCACTGGACTTACATCAGCATCCGAACCAAAACACACACAAAAGGGCAAACGTGGAGCCCGACTGCCAATCACTGGACTTACATCAGCATCCGAACCAAAACACACACAAAAGGGCAAACGTGGAGCCCGACTGCCAATCACTGGACTTACATCAGCATCCGAACCAAAACACACACAAAAAGAAAAAGAAAGGTGTCTGACTGCCAATCACTGGACTTACATCAGCATCCGAACCAAAACACACACAAAAGGGCAAACGTGGAGCCCGACTGCCAATCACTGGACTTACATCAGCATCCGAACCAAAACACACACAAAAAGAAAAAGAAAGGTGCCCGGAGTGGTCTCGCACGACCACCTGCCTACATACCTCGTCTAGAACAAGGATCAGGGCGATGTAGTTCCCCTTAACAGGGGTTGCCATCTGAACATGGACTTACAAAGGAGGACACCAGTTGTGTCAGAGGAGAGTGGGCGATGTGTTCACGTCCTAGCAGTAGGTGTCGCAGCTCGCTGAATCGAGTCTTAGGCAGTTACCTCTTTGCAATAGAACGGACTACATGCCACAAGATCGGAGACGCTCGGAAAGGTCTAGAAGTGGGGAAGCTCTGCCCTAAAGTTGTCATGCAATATGTACTTAAGTGTTAGGATTTACAAATGGGAATATCTACCTAATGTTAGCATGCAAAGGAATATGGGAATCCTACCTATGTTATCATACAAAAGGATATGGGAATCCTACCTATGTTATCATACAAAGGGATATGGGAATCCTACCTATGTTATCATACAAAGGGTTCTATCTAATGGGTGCTACCTAATCGGAACAAGAATCGACGAATGGAGCGAGGAGAAGTGTTAGGGATAAGGGTAGATGGCGATGCATGAAGCAATCGACTTACAAGGTTGATGGCGATGCATAAAGCAATCGGCTTACAAGGTTGATGGCGATGCATAAAGCAATCGACTTACAAAAGGGTGGATGAATACGTGCTGGTTCTGTTAGGTTTTAAAAAAAATGATTACTCGACGTTGGATCGAGGTTTTGGTCTTGTTTTGGAAACAGAAGGTGCATTGTGATCCTTTTGTCTGTTCGTATCTGATAACAAACCCTTTCCGTCCCTTGAACCCCCACGGGAACTATGATTTGGTCTGTGCAGGTTAGGCGTTGCAGCAGGCTTGGTTCCTGGCATGGTTAGGATGTGGATTTGCTGCAAGTTCATGGAATCTTCTGTGGCATATGCACTGTCGTTGCCTGTTCTGATGTGTAGGTTGAATACTACTGCGAATTTCTTTGGGTTAGGCCCTGTTTTGCATTGCCTTGGTTTTGATATGATTGTGCATCCGTACTGGCTCACTTCAGGTTGTGGGTTACTTCCTTGTTTTCTTTTGCCGCTCATGCAGGTTATGGCTTCATGTGTTGGACATACAAAGTTTCATGACACCAACAAGAATCATGAAGCATTATGCTTACTTGGCCAATCCAAGATCAAAATGGAATATGGGAGATCAAGGTCAAGATTAGGACAAGGATTTGGGATTTTAGAGTTTTTAGGATTGGGTTGACTTTGGTCAAAGTTGACCAAAAAGTCAACTGTTGACCAAAGTCAACAATTGGTCAAAAGTGTCATTTTTTGTATTTTCTTTGTAAATGGAATTCAATGGACAATTATGGGTGAATTTAGGGTTTAATGAAATTGGGTTGACTTTGGTCAAAGTTGACCAAAAAGTCAACGGTTGACCAAAGTCAACAGTTGGTCAAAAATGCCAAATTTTGTATTTTTTGTATGGAATCAAATGTAATGAAATAAAATTGAAATGGATTAACAAAATGGTTTGAAGTTGGTTTCACAATTGGTTTAATCATGACTTGAATGTTTGACTTTTGAAAAGGAAATAACTTGACTGACAATATATGTTAACAGGGCCATGAAATGATGGTATAAGATTAGGATCTGAAAGGGATATTCATGAATCACGTGGCATGATTGACAATTGGCTTGAAACACAAGAAGCTTGGTTGTTCAGATGACCCAGACCATAGATGTATTAACAATCACATGAACAAAACCAAGACTTTGGACCAAGACCAAAACATAAAAAATTCAGGACCAAAATTGGGGTATGACACTACCGTAATACGAACAAAACTTAAGCCTCCCATGCGCGAGCATACAAGTAACGTTTAACTGCTAGAATACGATCCAAGCGCATCCGTTCTACCGCAAACAAACAAATGCTTGAGTCTCCCATGTGCGAGCATACAAGTAATGTTTAACTGCTAGAACGCGAACATTAACATCGTTCACTAAAAATAACCAGCAGATCCGTATTTTCTACCACAAACTACGAAGGTATGATTTTCTCATTGCACTATGAGAATACGTAGGCACGAGGGTCCGAATCCTTGGCGAGCACACTAATTAAAAAATTATTTTTACCCTTTAACCAATCGCAAGTAACCTTCCGATAATAACACCCGCGCACGCAAAGGACAAGCAAAATGGTTCCCGTTGAGTACAATGGATGTGAGGGGTGCTAATACATTTCCCTTGCATAATCGACTACCAAATCTGGTCTTGGTTGCGATGGCCATCTTTTAGGGGCTTTATCTATATTTTACCTTTCATTTAGAATAAATAAAGTTCGGTGGCGACTCTGTATTTTTCACGGCACGACAACTGGCGACTCTGCTGGGGAGTGACTAAGCGAGTCAAGCCCAGTTTTATTTGTTTTCTTTGTGTGCTTTGGGTGTTTATCTTTATTTTAATTGCTTTCATTTATTGTATCTATTACTTTCTTGATATATTTTATGTATTCTCTATTGTGGGTTGGGTTACTGTTGAATGATGAGCCAACTACCCAGGCTTGGAGAGAGCATCTAAGATAAAATGGTGGTTGCATAGTACTGAATTGTCGTTTAAACATAGTTGTCTTGATGGTTTGGTGCGAAGACCCCGCCTAGAGTAGATTCTTCATGAAATGTTGTTGGCTCATAAGTTATTTTGTGATTACTGTAGCGGTGCATTCGTCACCATTGGAAATATTAACTAGATCCAAGGTAAATCATACAAAGTCGAGTCGCCACCGCACTTCTATTTATCCAAAGGAATGGCTAGAAAGTGAACAAAAGCCTATAAAGTTTTACAAACAAAACTAGTAAAAGGGGGTCAGAGATCTGGGTAAGGGGGTTGGTTATGTCATGGGAAGGTGTTAGGCACCTACAACATCATAGGTACTCCTAGGGAGCCCTTTTCATAACTTGTTGTATCAGGTTATTGTTTATGAAATATTTATTGTGCAAACATTGATTGAAGAGATGAGAAAAGAATGTACAAGTTAGTTATTTTTGTGTTTGGATGGATGAACCCATTGCCTACGTACCTTTCATGAAAGATAAGGATAAAAACCTCGTAGTTCGGCTAAAAGATTTCAAAACAATGAGTGGATTGATTTTAAACAAAAGCCTTAAGATCTTTCATTATCAAAGGGAGAAAACTCGACCTGAACAACCACAAGTCCACCATGTGAGAAAAGCTTCGACATGCTAGTGAGGGATTATGCCCTATAATAAGCATGGAAGTCTTACAATTCAATCACTAAGGACAAAGGTGAGATTCACATCAACCACTAAGATAATTCAGATCTATGGCTAATGCATGAAAACGTGATTAAGGAGTGGACAAGGGCCACAAAAGCAATTGAGTGGGTTGAATTAACCAATTATAAGTATTCAAAAAGATAGTCAAAGTTTGAATTAGAGTTCATTTACAAGATGAGTATTATGAAAGTGCAGTTTGAAAATCAAAGGCATAAGGCCTAGGTTTCGAGTTTTCAAAACAAGTCAAAATGTTTGCACAAAAGTTTTCTGGTTTGGGTTAAGGATGCAAAACATGGATCAAGGTTAAGCATGCAAGAGGTGGGTTAAGGGATAAAGCCACAAATAGGAGTCGCTTTCTCAAGATCATAGAAATGATCCAAGGAAGTTCCTTTGGAATTAGGCAATACAAGGCAAAAGCAAATAAGCAAGCTCAAAGGAGCAACAAAACTGGAAATAGATTGCCAATAAATGGTCTTACATCCAACTCCGAAACAAGATGGGAAACAGAGTGCCAATAAATGGTCTTACGTCCAACTTCACAAAGCAACATGGGAAACAGATAGCCAATCAATGGTCTTACATCTGACTCCACAAAAGAAACAAAATAGTAAACAGATAGCCAATCAATGGTCTTACATCTGACTCCACACAAAGAAACAAGATAGGAAACATATAGCCAATCAATGGTCTTACATCTGACTCCACAAACAAACAAAGATGCATGAAAAGCAAACATATGAATGAAGTACAAATAAGCAAATAAGCAATCAATTATCACACTCTATACACAAGCAATAGGCTCAGACAAAATTGGGCTTTAGTCATGGGGTCATATCAACCTCGACAAACAAGCCAAATCTGTAAGGGTGCTGAGGCTCTTAACTACTGACATTGACCGTCAAGGTGAGCAGATGAAAGGTAATGAGGGTTAGACCTCATAGCTCTTAACCCGGGCCTGGGTGAGCTTGAATCAAAGAAGGTGTGGGGGTCCAGAATGAGGGACCCTATTCCACATGACTGACTCTATACAATAATCCCAAATTGCACCAAAAATATGTCATAAACAAATATAATACAACAAGTCTGAAAGGTTGGCAAAACCCACCAGGAAGATTCTTCCCCAGCAGAGTTGCCACTTTTCTGTAGCGGTGTATTCGTCACCATTGGAAATATTAACTAGATCCAAGGTAAATCATACAAAGTCGAGTCGCCACCGCACTTCTATTTATCCAAAGGAATGGCTAGAAAGCGAATAAAAGCCTATAAAGTTTTACAAACAAAACTAGTAAAAGGGGGTCACAGATATGGGTAAGGGGGTTGGTTATGTCATGGGAAGGTGTTAGGCACCCACAACATCCTAGGTACTCCTAGGGAGCCCTTTTCACAACTTGTTGTATCAGGTTATTGTTTATGAAATATTTATTGTGCAAACATTGATTGAAGAGATGAGAAAAGAATGTACAAGTTAGTTATTTTTGTGTTTGGATGGATGAACCCATTGCCTACGTACCTTTCATGAAAGATAAGGATAAAAACCTCGTAGTTCGGCTAAAAGATTTCAAAACAATGAGTGGATTGATTTTAAACAAAAGCCTTAAGGTCTTTCATTATCAAAGGGAGAAAACTCGACCTGAACAACCACAAGTCCACCATGTGAGAAAAGCTTCGATATGCTAGTGAGGGATTATGCCCTATAATAAGCATGGAAGTCTTACAATTCAATCACTAAGGAAGGATGCAATTCGATATAAGCATGGAAGTCTTACAATTCGATATGCTAGTGAGGGATTAAGGATGCAAAACATGGATCTAGGTTAAGCATGCAAGAGGTGGGTTAAGGGATAAAGCCACAAATAGGAGTCGCTTTGTCAAGATCATAGAAATGATCCAAGGAAGTTCCTTTGGAATTAGGCAATACAAGGCAAAAGCAAATAAGCAAGCTCAAAGGAGCAACAAAACTGGAAATAGATTTCCAATAAATGGTCTTACATCCAACTCCGAAACAAGATGGGAAACGGAGTGCCAATAAATGGTCTTACATCCAACTCCACAAAGCAACATGGGAAACAGATAGCCAATCAATGGTCTTACATATGACTCCACAAAAGAAACAAAATAGGAAACAGATAGCCAATCAATGGTCTTACATCTGACTCCATAAAAAGAAACAAGATAGGAAACAGATAGCCAATCAATGGTCTTACATCTGACTCCACAAACAAACAAAGATACATGAAAAGCAAACATATGAATGAAGTACAAATAAGTAAACAAGCAATCAATTATCACACTCTATACACAAGCAAGAGGCTCAGACAAAGTTAGGCTTTAGTCAAGGGGTCATATCAACCTCGACAAACAAGCCAAATCTGTAAGGGTGCTGAGGCTCTTAACTACTGACATTGACCGTCAGGGTGAGCAGATGAAAGGTAATGAGGGTTAGACCTCATATCTCTTAACCCAGGCCTGGGTGAGCTTGAATCAAAGAAGGTGTGGGGGTCCAGAATGAGGGACCCTATTCCGCATGACTGACTCTATACAAGATTTTGGGTGTTTATTCAAATGCATCAGCACGTAGTGCGAGCATAATGAAAGACTCAACTGAATAGTAGGGGATTGATTGCAAATACCTTCTATCTGCCAATTGCCTCTTCACTTAGGAGGACTTAAGTCACATGCCTCGACAAGGAGGTCTTTAGCACAAAAGTAAACAATCACAGACATTGCCTCTTAAGGAGGACTTCAGCCAAATGCCTGCTAAAAGAAACGACAGGGCTTCCAGACTACATGGAGTTAGAGAGGTTACCTAAGTGGTATACCAACCACAAGCAAAGCAAAGCTCAAGTAATGAGAAAAAGCTACTAAGGTACCTGTACAAAAGTCAAAACAATCAGTAGGATATTCAGACAAATAACCAACAGACTACAACAGTGGTTTCCAATCTGTACACAAAGCAAATCCTTAAAGGCAATCACTCAAGTGAGTTCACCACCAAAGGACCTACAACACAATCAAAGTTAGTTAACTAAAGTAACTGGAAACTCATGTAATGAGAGCACATCAATCATTAGTGCTAATACCTGAAACACAAACACAATAGGTGAGTACAAACCACTAGTGCAAAGACTAGGGTCAAAGGCAAAGCAAAAAGTCAAAACAGAAGTTGATGTTCAACATGAAGCACATTTAATCAAGTAAGAACATGTCCTAAAAAGGATCAAATCCAAATCCATAAGCAAAGTCCTCAATTAAACAAGATAAGGCAAAGGCAATTACAAAGCACACAATTGGACATCAAGAGTAGAAATTCCATATTAAAACAGAAATGAATCAAATAATCATGGAAATTTTTATGTGCACTCAACATGTTAAACACAAGCATCATGTAAAATATTAGAATCAACAGAGCTCAATTGACATGTATATGAAAATGAACAAGAGCAACATCAAAATGTGTGACACGCATTGTCACACCATACATTCATGTGTCTAAAACAAAGATGGAAAATGCTAAAAATGCCGAACCAAATCTCAAAAATCGTGCAACATGTTGGGAATCAGCATACCAAATTTCAAGTTAATTGGCCAAATAATGAGCATTCCACAAAATAAATAACACAACATGTCACATTTTGCATCACATTCAAAGAAACAAGCATATTTCAAAATTCCAGTAATGCAAAAATCATGAAATAAATGCCACAAAATAATAGACATCAAGATGAACATGTAGCAAAAAATTTGGATCAGTTTGGAATCATTTTCTATTTTTAGTGATTTTTTGAATTTGCATGAAAATAATGAATTAAAATGGAAAAACATGGAAAATGTTAATGTGAATAGAAATGAAAACAGCATCAGGAAGGTTCGAACACATGCACATAAGGTAGAACAGGCGCTCAGCAATAAAAATCAAATGAAACTCCACAAAACGCACGCTGAGGATCGAACTGAGGTTATGTGAGTCACAATGGCGCTGGATGAAATTAAATCAAAATAATCACAAGCCAGGATCGAACCCTGGACGCTGCGTCTGCAAGCGCGTTTTGTACAAAACGCTGCGTATTGTACAAAACGCTGCGTATTGGCAATGGAAATCAAATAAGTGAAAAAAACAAATGCTAGCGCACGGACTCGAACACACGACGCGAAGGTGAGAGGCGCATCTACAGTGGATCTGAGCGAGCTGAACCAGGAAACCCTAGGCGCGGTGGCCAGCGGTTGTTTCCATTGTCTTCTTCAATGAGACGGTGGCGCTACAGTAGCTTCCTCAATTTTTTTTCCAGAATTTAAAAACGCGTATACCAATGGAAAGATGTCGTCACGTAGAATGCAAATATCATATTATCTAGGTCTAGATCATCATGTATTCATCAAATCGAAGCAAAACATATTCACATTCAAAAGTTCAAATCAACATATCTCACTCAAATCTCAACCAAATTAAAATCTAAAAGCATCAACATTCTCAGCAGTGAAAACTCTACACAATCATGGCAATAGAATGGAGAATTGAGAGATTCGATTTCAAACCTTCTTGAAGAGCAGTCAATAGAAACAGTGGATTCAAGGCCTAACAAGTGTTCAGATCTATTTCTCTACTCTTGTTATGAAGTTTGGTGCATGAATTGAGGCTTGACACGACCTGGATCTTGATTAATTTGCAACTTCCATGTTCATCTTCATGAGCTTGATGTGCTTGATTCTTGGCCAAAACCTTCAATCCAATGCTCGATTCTTCATCAATCACACTCAATAAACCAGAATATGCAAGAAAATCAATGAGTTGTGTGCAAAAATTTGAAGTTTCAATTGAGAGAAAATTTGGAGGGAAATCTCAAATCTAGATCTAGAATGTGTTCAACTGAAAATTCTGTTAGGATTTAGCATTTATACACTGTCCTAATCACCTTGCTAATCAAAATTTGCATTGGTTAATTGAGATTAAGGGAAAATGAGGTGTATGACCAAATTGGAAAAGTGTGTGGTGCATGGCAAATTTGAACGTGAACAGTACCATGTGGAGGTGTATTTTCACTCAAAATCATCTCATGCACATAATTGGATTGGAATTAATCATGTATGATGCACCAAATTTGAATTTTCAACTTTCCTTCCAAAATGTTCATGCATGGACATTTGATCATGTGATTAAATTTCATGCAATGCAATGATAGATTTGGAAAACATATGTCATGAGAAGCAATATGCAAAAAGAGTGACTCATTTTGGAGCTTTGGATCAAAAGTTATGGCTCTTTGAAGTTTCAAGCACACTTGGCAATCATTGGATCATACCTCCTCAACCATTCATCAGATGCTCATGATCTTGGACTTTTTGGAAATGGGAGAGAAATATCTTCAACTTTCATGTTGGACAAAAATTCATTTGAAGCCTCTTTGATGTTGGAAAGTCAAGTTGAATGTGGACCAAAAACTTGCCATTTTTGAAAACTTGAAATTACAGGTCACTTTCCATTTTGGGAAACTTTTGCACTGGCTTCAAATTCTTCAAGGTAGATGTTTGACATGATGAATAGGCCTTGTTTGAACATGAATGGGATGAAGAAATTCAATTTCCCACACTTCAGAGCCTTCAATTGGCTGAACAGTTGATCATATGGTCCCTAGATGACCTGGACAATGCCTGATGAATTTGAGCTTCAACCACTTGGGGAATTGGCTCCAAAATGAACCTCTAGCTCATATAGGCTCAAGATAATGACATGTGGTCCTTATACCAAGAAAATACCATCTTCTCTTGCTCATAGGAAAACCTTGAATTGCTTGGCTTGATGACTGCTTAGACTGCAAAACAAATGTTAGATGACATATTTTTGATGCTTTTGGTTAGTAAACAAATGAGAAAAGCAAAGATATATAATGCACACATGCTTGGTGATCAAAGAAACACTCACAAGATATCCCACCCACAGGGAAAGGAGCACAAGATGCTTACTGATCCTTGAGGCTTATGCAATGCTATGATATGATGCCATGAGGACAAAATTGGGGTCTTACAGATGCCCCTATTTAAGGTCATTCTAGCCGGAGAAATGAAGGTTAAAATATTCGTCTCGACGCGGTAGAATGAGCTTAAATAACAACAAAGAGACAAATTTTGGTCCCTGAGAGACCTCATGATGCAAATGTATGAATGAAAAACAAAATATCTCTGTGGGAATATGGGTCCACAAAAAAGAAAAGGAAATCCAGGAGAAAAGACAATCCATAGGAGTAATGCACTTTCTAATGGAACAGAGACTCTGACGGGACTCTCACGAGGATAAGAAAAAAATGCGTGAGCAGGACACGACTCAGAATTAAGGGAAAGAGAACTTTACACTGGAGACTTTACTGGGGAGAAGAAATTCCAAAGGGAAACACATCCGATGGAAAGACTCAAGCTGACTCAAAGATGCGTGTGCTGGGGAAAACGGCAACACAGCAAAACTATCCGCGAAGGATACTTCGGATGAAAATCCGGACTCAGACTGGGGAAAGAGCTGACAAGACAACTCTGCCAGGAAAATGCATGTACTGGAGATTTATGCCAATACAGCAAAAAGCGAATCACAACAACAACTCCGCTGGGGAAATCTAACAAAGACTCTCCAGGAGAAGCAAAAGGATGAGATGTTACCGGTTAGTGAGTAACAAGCTCGGGAAGAAAGAATATCTAAGACCTGTGTACGGGTGAGAGATATCAATCGACCAAATCGTCTGAGGAAGACCTGAAAAAGGTATATTTCGACTCAGAAAAATCTGACTCCACAGGGGACCGAAGTCGTAATAGGGAGCAGAAAGGAAGGGACACCAAGGAT
This sequence comes from Lathyrus oleraceus, assembly GCF_024323335.1. NCBI lineage: Eukaryota > Viridiplantae > Streptophyta > Magnoliopsida > Fabales > Fabaceae > Lathyrus > Lathyrus oleraceus. Next base: position 367,973,195 of record NC_066585.1, on the reverse strand, counting down.
ACCGGGTTGTAGGCATATAATAGGTGACCGACCAAGGCGTGAATTGGTGTGTGTTCCAAAACACTCATCATCCTGAAGAAAGCTAGAAAAGCAGACTTGTTTATAGGATGGGCATTCGATTCCGCAAAGGGAAAACGAATCTTACTCGAATGGGGAAGGACAGAAGGCTTCAACCAAAGAGCGCATGAGATATATTATCCATTACCGTCAGAACATGGATAGTATACTCGCATGGAAGATTATCCATAACCGGGTTGTAGGTTGCTAAAGGATAAATCAACCGAAATCGTGAATTGGTGTGTGTTCCAAAACACTCATCATCCTGGAAGAGAGCGAAAGCAAACTTGTTAAAGGATGGATATTCGATTCCAAAATAGGAAATACGAATCTTACTCAACTGAAGAAAGACAAAACTTCGACTGAAGAGCGCATGAGATACATTATCTATAGCCGTCAAAACGTAGATACTATACTCGCATGGAAGATTATCCATAACCGGGTTGCAGGTTGCTAAAGGATAAATCAACCGAAGACGTGAATTGGTGTGTGTTCCAAAACACTCATCATCCTGGAAGAGAGCGAAAGCAAACTTGTTAAAGGATGGATATTCGATTCCAAAACAGGAATTACGAATCTTACTCAACTGAAGAAAGACAAAACTTCGACTGAAGAGCGCATGAGATACATCATTTATAGCCGTCAAAACATAGATAATATACTCGCATGGAAGATTATCCATAAACGGGTTGGGTTAAAAAAAAGATAAATCAACCGAAAAGGAGAAACAATCGTTACCAACAACAACAGGGTAAACGAAAGATGACTCACTGGGGATAAATTGCAAGCATACGACAATTATCCGGGTAAAAGAGGGAACATCGACATCGAATACTGGATGAAGATGACCATCAAGCAGGGAGATTACATCTACCGAATACTGGGTAGAAGACCATAAACTCAACCGGGGATAAGATGAACGATTGCTGTTTACTGAGCAGATATTCATTTATACCGTGGGAAAGCACAAACTCCGATGGGGAGAAACAAAAAGGATTTACGACTACCGAATGCTGGGTAGACGATCACAAAATCCGCCAACAACCAGAACGAACCACAAGGGTTACCTCTGCTAGGGGATGAGAGTAGGGTTTACAACTACCGGTTACTGGGTAGAAGACCAAAGAAATAGGACTTACAGCTACCGGGTTGTAGGTAGAAGCCAAAGAAATAGGACTTACAGCTACCGGGTTGTAGGTAGAAGCCATTGGTGACCTTGTTGAGGAACCCCAAACAGTCACGAAATGCCAATTTAGGATTAAACCAAAAAGGCAAATTGAATCAAGACTCATCCTACTGAGGATATAACTCAATAAGGAAATTCATCCCAATGTGTGTTGGGAGGAAACAGAAGCAACCGTCATCCACGAGGATAGAACTCAGTGGGGAAATGGCAGGAAAGATAGACACTTTCTGCTTAAGGGGCTGACTCTATTTTGAAGGATCAGACACACCCATCTGCTTGGGGCAATGTATATCCACCAATTAGCAGGAGACAAAAACAAAAGACATATGGCAAAAAATGAAACATGAATATCTGAATGTTAATGATTATGCATGTATATGTGTGGTTTATGTATGATGAATGCCGACAAACAGACATATCTAACACAAACAGGACCAGGAATCAAACGTTCGGTACTACATCTCGAGAGAGAAAGCCAGAAACTCTGATGGAGAGTATCCAATCGGCTGGAGATCTGAGATACTAAGAAGCACAAACTCTGCAGGAGAATCAGAGATATCATAGGAATCACAAAAAATCTCTGAGTGATGGATAATCAGATCAATCCGGTTAGGGAGAAGGGTCGGCTGCACAGGCAGACACTGCTGAGGAAGACAGCACACACGAGTAGAACTTGCTGCACAAGCAACTCTACTGGGGATACTGTAGCAACACCTACTGGAGAATCCAATAGCAACTCCACTGAGGAATTCCACTGAGGGATAAGAGGAAACTGGTGAAATAAACACCAAGTATCAAACTCGCCAAGGAGATCACACCTGCTGAGGAGGATAGATCGTCGCTCTGCTGCAGGGAAAAGATTCAATGCACGGGAAAAAACTGCCGCAACTGCAACTCATGCTGGGGAGATTCAGATACCAAAAACAATAGTATCTCTGTTGGGGATAGATCAACATAGATAAAGCTCATCACACCAACAACTCCGCTAGGGGTTCATCCGAGGGAACGAATGAGATCTTACTGGAGAAAGCAACATCAGTAATTCCACTGGGGCGTTTACTGACAACTCTACTGGGGAAAACCACTGAGAGTACATCCACTGGGGGATCAATCAGCAACTCCACGAGGGACGTCTACTGAGAGATCACGCTCTGCTGAGAGAAAAGATCGTTCTTCCGCTGAGGGGGAAGAGTGGTGAACATCTCGACAAACACTCTGCTTAGGGATAAACCCAAAAGGCTCAGCTAGGAGAAGCGTTTAATTGTGCAAGTAGAATCTGTCACAAAAGCAACTCTGGTTGGAGGAAACTAGCAACACAGGTAACCACCAACAACTCTGCTTGGGATGAATTATCACAGGTAGAATCCATCACCCAAAATCCTGCTGCAGATCAGAGAAACAGCAATATCTCTGAAAGGGAATAACATCATCGAGACAAGATCCAACAGACCAACCACTCTAGCTGGGATCTAGATATGCCAGGAAACAGCAATATCTTGGCAGAGAATCTACCACATGATCAGCTCTACTGGGGAGCCTGTCTGATAGATGAAGGGAAGACTACTGCTTCAACGACTTCACTGAGGAAGAAAACAACAAACCCAATCTTCCAGAGGGAACACACCCGAGGGGAGAAAATTACTGCTCTGCTGGAGATCTGGAGTGTGAATGAATCGTTGATAAAATGCTAGGGATGTGAACAAATGTCTTACCCTGTTGGGAATCATACCACCCTTGGGAGAGCACTGAGAGTCTCCTAAGTATCCTTTGATCATTGTGAATGTATCACTTTATTTAAAAACTATTTGTGAAAAGTTTGTTTATTTTGAAAACAATGATATTTTATCAATTAAAACATGCAAAACATTTGTTGAATAGAAACAAATAAGAGTGCAAATAATTGGATAAAAGCTCAAATTTATTTGATGGAATGGTAGCCTGCAAATGGCAAGACTCCATAGATTTTTACAAGTTTGAAATTGGTGATATATATTGGAAAAGGGCTACATTGAACATAATGACCATTTCTCCACCAATCCCGGATTCGATGTATTCGAAGCTTCAGTTGACGACGAATGAACAGGAATCTCTGATAGATGACAGATGTAGAACACAATCTTGTCAAGATGCAGTTACTTGCCAAATCCCTAATTTTTGCCTAGATTGCCCCAGGATGAGGTACTCAATCTAGCGGGATGCAAATATACTTTTTTTTCATGTCTCTAATTTTTGCCTGGACCGCCCTTTCGGGTTTTCAATCCACCGAGACGCTCATTTTTGCCTAAGCCGCCCTTTCGGGTTTTCAACTTAGCGAGCTATTCTGTTTTTCTTTCTAGGCGAAGTATTTCTTGACTGCATCTGAATTCACAGGACGAGTGAAATCCTCCCCATCCATAGTTGTGAGCATCAAAGCACCGCCTGAAAAGGCTCGCTTGACAACATATGGACCCTCATAGTTTGGAGTCCACTTGCCCCTGGAATCGAGCGCGAAAGACAAGACTTTCTTGAGCACAAGGTCACCTTCTCGGAACACACGAGGCTTGACCTTCTTATCGAATGCTTTCTTCATTCTCTGCTGATATAACTGGCCATGGCACATGGCAGTCAATCGCTTCTCTTCGATCAAATTCAGCTGGTCGTAACGATTCTGAATCCATTCAGCATCAGTCAACTTGGCTTCCATCAAGACTCGCATTGATGGGATCTCCACCTCTACTGGGAGCACAACCTCCATGCCGTAAACAAGAGAGAAAGGGGTTTCCCCTGTTGAAGTGCGGACAAATGTACGATATCCATGCAAAGCAAATGGCAGTATCTCGTGCCAATCTTTGTACGTGACTGTCATCTTCTGGATAATCTTCTTGATATTCTTGTTAGCAGCTTCAACAACCCCATTCATCTTGGGTCTGTAAGGAGAGGAATTATGGTGTGCAATCTTGAACTTAGCGCACAACTCTTCCATCATCTTATTATTCAGATTAGATCCATTATCAGTAATGATCTTATCTGGCACACCATAACGGCAAATAAGCTGATTTTTGATAAACTTCACGACCACCTGCCTGGTCACGCTTGCATATGACGCAGCTTCAACCCATTTGGTGAAGTAATCAATTGCTACGAGAATAAACCGGTGTCCGTTGGACGCTTTCGGCTCAATCATGCCAATCATGTCGATTCCCTACATAGAGAAAGGCCATGGTGATGAAATCACATTCAGAAGTGTCGGAGGAATATGAATCTTGTCCGCGTAAATCTGAAACTTGTGGCATTTCTTCATGAATTTGCAGCAGTCAGACTCCATTGTCAGCCAATAGTAGCCCGCTCTCAGTATCTTCCTAGCCATGGCATGTCCATTGGAATGAGTACCAAATGAACCCTCATGGACCTCAGTCATTAACAGGTCTGCTTCGTGTCTATCCACGCATCTGAGCAGAACCATGTCAAAATTTATTTTGTAAAGCACTTCTCCACTGAGGTAGAAACTGCCTGACAATCTTCTCAAAGTTTTCCTGTCTTTCACAGATGCCCCAGGCGGGTAGACCTGGTTCTGGAGGAAACACTTGATGTCATGATACCAAGGCTTGTCGTCTTTTGCTTCTTCAACTGCAAACACGTGAGCTGGTGTGTCCAAGCGCATCACGGTGATATTGGGAACTTCATTCCAATACTTGACCACAATCATTGAAGCAAGCGTAGCAAGAGCATCTGCCATCCGATTATCCTCTCGAGGAATATGATGAAAGTCAACTTCTGTAAAGAACGTTGCAATCCTCCTCGCATAATCTCTGTACGGAATGAGACCAGGTTGATTCGTCTCCCATTCACCCTTGATCTGATTGACAACCAGGGCCGAATCACCAAAAACATCGAGATGCTTGATCCTCAGATCGATGCATTCTTCCAATCCCATAATGCAGGCTTCGTACTCAGCCATATTATTCGTGCATTTGAAAGTTAGCCTTGCTGTAAAAGGAATATGTGTGCCCTGAGGAGTAATGATTACTACCCCAATTCCATTTCTGTACTGATTTACAGCGCCATCGAATACCACACTCCATCGGGAACCAGGCTCTGGCCCTTCATCGAGTGAAGGCTCGTCACAATCTTTCATCTTCAAATACAAAATCTCCTCGTCTGGGAAGTCGTACTGAACTGACTGATGATCTTCAATCGGCTGATGTGCCAAATGGTCAGCCAAGATACTACCTTTGATAGCTTTCTGAGCTCGATACTCGATATCATACTCAGATAACAACATCTGCCAACGGGCGATCCTCCCGGTTAAAGCAGGCTTCTCAAATATGTACTTGATTGGATCCATTCTGGATATCAACCAAGTTGTATGATTTATCATGTACTGGCGTAAACGTTTAGCAGACCAAGCCAAAGCACAACACGTCTTTTCAAGCATTGAGTATCGAGTATCACAATCAGTGAACTTCTTACTCAGGTAGTAGATATCATATTCTTTCTTTCCGAACTCGTCTTGCTGACCAAGGACACAACCCATGGAATCTTTAAGAACAGTCAGATACATGATCAACGGTCTTCCCTCTACAGGCGGAGACAGGATCGGAGGTTCAGACAGATACTCTTTGATACTGTCGAAATCTTTCTGGCAATCCTCGGTCCAATCATGAGACTGATCTTTCCGGAGGAGCTTGAATATAGGTGCACATGTGGCAGTCATGTGGGATATAAATCTGGAAATATAGTTCAAGCGGCCAAGAAAACCTCGAACTTGCTTCTCAGTTTTGGGCGCAGGCATCTCTTGTATTGCTTTGACCTTTGCAGGGTCAACCTCAATACCTCTCTCACTGACAACGAAGCCCAATAACTTGCCAGAACGGACTCCAAATGTACATTTGTTGGGATTCAGACGAAGCTTGAACTTCCTCAAACACTGAAAAAGCTTCAACAAATGCTCAACATGTTCAACTTCCGTTCGTGACTTAGCAATCATATCGTCAACATAGACCCTGATCTCCTTGTGCATCATGTCATGAAACAAGGTAGTCATAGCACGTTGATACGTGACTCCGGCGTTCTTCAAACCGAAGGGCATCACTCGATAACAGAATATTCCCCAAGGTGTGATGAATGTTGTCTTCTGCATATCCTCGGGTGCCATTTTGATTTGATTATCTCCGGAAAATCCGTCCATAAATGAAAAGATATTGAATTTGGTTGTATTATCTACCAACATATCAATGTGTGGTAGAGGGAAATCATCTTTCGGACTAGCCTTATTCAAATCACGGTAATCCACACACATCCGGACTTTTCCGTCTTTCTTAGGCACGGGCACAATATCGGCCACCCATTGAGGATACGTAGAAGTCACCAGAAACCCCACATCAATTTGCTTCTGAACTTCCTCTTTGATCTTCACTGCCATATCGGGATGAGTTCTTCTGAGCTTTTGCTTCACAAGCACACACTCAGGCTTCAGAGGCAGGAAATGTTGCACAATGTCTGTATCTAGACCCGGCATGTCTTCGTACGACCAAGAAAAGATATCAGAATATTCTGGTAGCAAACTGATCAACCCCTTCTTGACAGACTCTTCAAGGAGTGCCCCAATCTTCACCATTCGAACACAATCTTCAGACCCCAATTTGACTGTTTCCAGATTCTCAAGATGCGGCTGAATGATCTTCTCTTCGTGCTCGAGAAGACGGGTAATCTCATCAGGAATCTCTTCAACATCATCTTCCTCTGCCTCGAATACAAGGAATTCAAAATTGGGAGATGGCGTTGGATCATTATGTTCAATGGGTTTTAGAATCAACCTGCATAATGATTTTGATATAAAAAGCTTTTTAGAAACCAAACAAGGCAATCATTATGCAGATGAAAAGATTGCTTTTATTCTTGTTTTTAGGGTTTTTTGTGATCACCAATTTCATGCAAAAAGCAAAAAGTGAAAATAATTGGAAAAACAAACATTTAACATGAATTTATTGAATAAAAATATCATTGTATTAAATGTTGCCAACAATGTCATCACTTCTCCTTTTGGCATGGGAGAAGGGTTTTTAAAACAAAGTGAATCATTACTCTGATCTATGAATGACTGTAGGAACATCTACAGCGACCCAATTGTGGCAGATCCCACCAGGGATGACAAAGTTGTCAGAATCCTCTGCATCTTCTTCCAAAACAACAGCAGCTTCCTCGCTCTGACCGGCGTGGATGAAACCTCCACTCTTGAACAACCCTTTATCGTTGAAGACCCCAGAAGAAAATCCAATGCCAGCCCGGGACTTATTATCTTCAAGCTCGATCATTTTTCCTAGACCAGCAACTGCACCACTTTCAATGGCCAGTTTCGCATCTCGATAGGAAGCAAATGAAGGAGTTCTCTTCTCAACAGGCTCGACTATAGATAAAGCTTGGAAAGGCGTTCCAACTTCATCCTCAACATCAATGTATGAGAAGGAAGACAAGTGGCTAACCAGGAGAGCCTTTTCTCCCCCTACCACAACCAGTTTCTTGTTCTTAACGAATTTCAGCTTCTGGTCTAGGGTGGATGTCACAACGCCAGCCTCGTGAATCCATGGTCTACCAAGGAGACAACTATAAGATGGGTGGATATCCATAACCTGAAAGGTGATCTGGAAATCACTTGGTCCAATCTTGATTGGGAGATCAACTTCCCCAATCACAGTCTTGCGCGACCCATCAAAAGCTTTCACAACAACTCCACTCTGCCTCATGGGAGGCCCTTGAAATGACAATCTGGAGAGAGTGGATTTCGGAAATATGTTTAGGGATGACCCAATGTCCACCAGCACGTTGGACATGGCGTCGTCTTTACAATTCATCGAAATGTGTAATGCCAGGTTGTGGTATCTTCCCTCCTCAGGGAGATCAGAGTCACAGAAACTCAAAGTGTTGCAAGCAGTAATATTTGCAACAATACTGTCAAACTGTTCTATAGTGACATCGTGATCAACATAAGCTACATCCAAGACTTTCTGCAGAGCCTCTCTGTGCGGTTATGAATTCAGAAGCAACGATAACACGGAGATCTTGGATGGTGTTTGTAGAAGTTGATCTACAACACTGTACTCACTCTTCTTGATGAGCCTCAGCATCTCATCACAATCTTCTTTCGAATTGCCACTAGGGCCAACAGAAGCAGGAGTCTTTTGTACAGATGAGGGTTTAACAACAAGTGCCGGGTTCGGAGAATTCACTGCATTCCCAACCGGACGCTCAACGGAGTCAGCAACAGCCTGAGGCTTCAGGGGTGCAGAAAACACGCGACCGCTACGGGTCAACCCACCGACATCAGCAATGTTCACAACAGAGGTAGACGGCAGAGGCACTTCATTCCCATCTTCTACAGCGACAGCATTGTATCGGAATGGGATCGCTTTGTCTGAAGAATAAGGCATGGGGCCGGCAGGTTTGATAATCAGGGCAGGAGAAACCTTCTTCTTGCTACCATCATATCGAATGACAACAGGCTCAGGGATCCTGAACACCGGAGAAATCACATTAACTTCTGGCTCATCTTCATCAACCTTTCTGTTTTGAAGGATCTCGATGGTCCCATCGTCCAGTAATTCCTGAAGATCTTTTCGCACTTGGCGACAGCCTAAACGATTAACAGAGCAGATACAACATTTGTCATGGTCGTGCTCCAGATGACTATAATCACACAACAGACGATGCAACTCAACCAATGACTGTCGAATATGGCTAACATATTTGACCTTGTATTTACCAGGGAAACCCTGGACCATGTTAACTGACTTCCCATGCTCGGGCAGTGGGTTCTTCTTAACATTAGGACCTACGTCCTCAAAGCTCAGAATACCGCATCTCATAAGGTCTTGAACCTTAGTCTTCAGCTGAAAGCAGTTCTCCACATCGTGGCCGGAAGCACCCGAGTGATAGACACAGTGCAAATCGGGCTTATACCACCACTGCGGGTTGACCGGTATAGCCGGCGGGTCTCTCAGAGTAATCAATTTCCGCTCTATCAAAGAGGGATACAACTCTGCATATGATACAGGAATCGGATCGAAAGTGATCTTCTTCCTCTCATAACTCATACTAGCCTGATTACTATTGCGAGGCTGGTAGGCCTGCTGTTGAGGACGATGATATTGCTGATACTGCTGAGATGGTTGTTGATTATTATGTTGCTGATGATGATATTGCTGGTTGTCTCTGAAGACAGGTGCTATGTGAGTCACCTGGTGCTGATTGCTGGCTGAACGCACAGGCTTCCTCCGCACGGAGGGTCTTCGAGGTTTCACATGGGATTGCACAACATGTGCCTCTCCATCTTTCTTCTTCGCAAACGCCCCATATCGCTTGCTAGAAGAGCCTTCATCCTTGGTCAGACGTCCTTCACGGACTCCTTCCTCTAGTCGCATCCCCATGTTTACCATTTCAGTAAAGTCCGAAGGAGCACTAGCAATCATCCGCTCGTAATAGAATGAGCTCAAGGTCTTCAGAAAGATCTTGGTCATTTCCTTCTCTTCCAGCGGAGGCACAATCTGAGCTGCCAGCTCTCGCCAGCTCTGGGCGTACTCTTTAAATGTCTCTTTGTCCTTCCGGGACATGGCCCTGAGCTGATCCCGAACGAGAGCCATATCCACGTTGTATTTGTACTGCTTGACGAAGGCTTCGCCAAGATCATTGAAGGAACGGATGTTCGCACTGTTCAAACTCATATACCATCGCAGTGCAGCACCGGACAAACTTTCCTGGAAATAATGAATGAGTAGCTGATCATTATCCGTTTGAGTAGACATTTTCCTAGCATACATGACCAGGTGGCTGAGAGGGCAGGTGTTCCCCTTGTACTTCTCAAAGTCCGGGACCTTGAATTTTACAGGAATTTTAACACCGGGAACTAAATAGAGCTCGGCAACAGATTTGCCAAAGAGGTCCTTTCCTCGAAGATTCTTCAATTCCTTGCGCAGCTCAAGAAATTGGTCATTCATTGCATCCATCTTCTCATGAACATCTGGGCCCTCAGACGGCTCAGAATGATAGATGGTGTCATCTACCCTAGGAGTGGTATGCACAACAGGAGGAGGAATAGCAAGGACCGGGCTAGATGCCAGCATCGACGTAAATGTCGGAGCAGGAATATCAGGCATAAAGCCAGGAGGCATCCCCCACGGAAACCTGGACGGCATGGCTGTTGGCACGAAGTGGGCACTGGCAGCAGGCACTGTAGAGGAGACAATCTCAGAAATGACTGTCCTCTGGGGAGGAGTTGCAGGTGTTGGAGACGACTGATTCTGGGCAGCCAGGAAAGACTCCATCAAAGCACTTAGTCTGGCGACTTCCTCTTTGAGCTCACGGTTCTCTTGCTCAAGATGATCCATCAATCTGGAAGAGTTGACTCTGGTGTAGTACCGATAAGTCAGCTTATCTTCAAAGTAAATGAAGAGCACAGAGTTAGACCACAAGACCAGAGGCTGAGAACAACACCTGCTTATGCAAATGATGCATGCAATGCTCGTGCACATGATTTGTTTTTATTTTCGAAGGAACTTTAGGGTATTATTTGCAAATTTTGAAATATTAAGCATTTGTTCGCATATGGAAAATATCTCATCAAATATATTTGAGAAAGAAGTACAACATTGTCAATCATTACAAGAGAAAAGGAAAATAAACATCCTATGGATCCCTAGAAGCTCGGGACGCAGGAAGATAAGTTGCACGAAGCCTCTTAACCTCTCTCTCATATGCTGCTTCCATATCTGCCTTCTCTTTGGCGAGTCTGTCATACCTCCTTTTCCAGAACTTGGAAGACTGCGGAAGTAAAGAAGTTCAAGCATCGTCGGGATCACCAATGACCTGATGCTCGAGGAACTCGATCAGAGCATCCTTCTCTTTAAGCTGTTGAAGCAACTCTTCTCTTTCACGGATCCAGGCACGTGAAAGGTCTTCGTCTCTCAACTCCTCTATGCCTTGGTTAGGGAGGGTTGAAGGCCCAGCCACAACCAAAGGTGTAGGTCTCGGATAATCATAAGGCATGAGATACTCAGATGCTCTCTTCCACACCCAAGCAGTATACGGCTCCAAAGCTATGCAGTTCTTCGGACCCAATTCATTCCTGCCCTTCCTATGGATCTTGCGCCAAGCGCGAACCATTCTGACCTTCAGGCCTTGGGGATCTTTACCCTCCTAAAAGAACACACCTTCTAACAAAATGTTATTAGGTTTATCCTTTAGGGGGAACCCAAGCTGACGTTGTGATAGCACAGGGTTGTAGCTGATCCCACCACATGTACCAAGAAGAGGTACATTGGAGAATTCGCCACAAGAGTCGATAATCTGAACTCCATCATATGCACGATCATACCAAGAGATATCATCATTAGTGAGAGACATGAGTCTCGTAGACCACCGTAGACATCCCTTGTTCTCCTTGAAGGCGACCGTCTGAGGTAAGTGAGAAATAAACCACTTATACAACAGAGGCAAACAGCACACAATAGTGCCACCACCCTTTGCATTCCTCAGATGCAAAGAGACATAGGTATCACCCAACATAGTCGGAACGGGATTAAGAACAGAGAAGACCCTAATAGCGTTCGCATCCACAAATTTGTCGATGTTGGGGAACAATACCAATCCATAGATGAGAAGCACGAATATGGCTTCAAAGGCATCCTCACTGATGGCCTTCCCATAAACGGTAGCTTGAGCGATGAGGAACTCAGAAGGGAGACCTTGAATTCCACCTTTGGTAGTCATATGAGCTTTAACCAAGGACTCAATTATGTGCAACATGTCAGCTATCTCTTGAGAAGTAGGGATACTCTCCAAGCCACTGAACGACAACTGATCCAGAATCGATATACCCACCAGATAAGCATACTCCTCAAGGGTAGGCAATAGCTGAAAGTCTGGAAAAGAGAAGCAGTGATACAGAGGATCATAGAACTGCACCAAAGTACTCATCAACCCTTTGTCAACCTGAGTAGTCAGAAGAGGAAGCAGTTTCCCATAACGAGCTTTGAAACCCAAGGGATCTAGTACATAGGATGTCAGATTCCTTAACTCTTTCAGATCAGTTTGTCTGAAGCTGTACTTCTTTGTATGCCTTTTTTGTCTTTCCATATCTGAAAATTTTGCAAATAAACCCCTTAAGTTCCTTGAAAATTTTCTTTTTTCTGATGATATGGATGCAGATGAATGCATGAATGCATGAATGCAACAATCACACTCAAGGATCAAGCAAGGCACACCAGACAAAGGTCATGGGATAACTCATATTATCCTTAATATCAATCATCCATTTTGGTGGATTATGGTTTTCACCGTATCGACACCCAAGTTCCATTGATATTAACGATATACGAACGGTTCAACCATCCTTAATATCAATCATCCATTTTGGTGGATTATGGTTTACACCTTATCAACACCCAAGTTCCATTTATATTAAGGAGGTGAACGGATCAACCATGAATCACGGGTTTGTTGCGAGTCACGAGCATGGAGTCTCGGTTAAGAACCACCCAACGGGAGTGTACTAGGGTTTAAACCTGTCGAACATGTTCTATCAGAGGTTCCCATAGTCATCATCCCATCTTTCGAATATTATCAGAGGAACGAATACTCGTATTCCAAAAATATTCTCAAGAGAGACTCTTATGAGTGTAGTATCGCGTAACAATCACATCAGATATTACATCTGAACGACCTCCGCACTACGTCCTAAAAATAGGCCAAGATGGGCTTGGTAAACTAAGGTCCTTGGCTTCTAAGGCACACATTGGAAAGATAATGCCTAACCACAAATGACTTGTGTGACATTATGATCCCAACATGACCTCCACCAAGTGAATGGACTCGCAAGTCAACTTGCTAAGGAATAACTCCACACAAGTCGACGAGACTATGCCATTCTCCTAACATAAGGTACACTCGAGTTCGGGTATAGAACTCATCTCACAGAGATCACCAAGCAAGCAAGCAATTGATATATCAAGCAATTCAAGCATTACAATCAATACAGTAATCCCAAATTGCACCAAAAATATGTCATAAACAAATATAATACAACAAGTGTGAAAGGTTGGCAAAAGCCACCAGGAAGATTCTTCCCCAGCAGAGTTGCCACTTTTCTGTAGCGGTGTATTCGTCACCATTGGAAATATTAACTAGATCCAAGGTAAATCATACAAAGTCGAGTCGCCACCGCACTTCTATTTATCCAAAGGAATGGCTAGAAAGCGAATAAAAGCCTATAAAGTTTTACAAACAAAACTAGTAAAAGGGGGTCACAGATATGGGTAAGGGGGTTGGTTATGTCATGGGAAGGTGTTAGGCACCCACAACATCCTAGGTACTCCTAGGGAGCCCTTTTCACAACTTGTTGTATCAGGTTATTGTTTATGAAATATTTATTGTACAAACATTGATTGAAGAGATGAGAAAAGAATGTACAAGTTAGTTATTTTTGTGTTTGGATGGATGAACCCATTGCCTACGTACCTTTCATGAAAGATAAGGATAAAAACCTCGTAGTTCGGCTAAAAGATTTCAAAACAATGAGTGGATTGATTTTAAACAAAAGCCTTAAGGTCTTTCATTATCAAAGGGAGAAAACTCGACCTGAACAACCACAAGTCCACCATGTGAGAAAAGCTTCGATATGCTAGTGAGGGATTATGCCCTATAATAAGCATGGAAGTCTTACAATTCAATCACTAAGGAAGGATGCAATTCGATATAAGCATGGAAGTCTTACAATTCGATATGCTAGTGAGGGATTAAGGATGCAAAACATGGATCTAGGTTAAGCATGCAAGAGGTGGGTTAAGGGATAAAGCCACAAATAGGAGTCGCTTTGTCAAGATCATAGAAATGATCCAAGGAAGTTCCTTTGGAATTAGGCAATACAAGGCAAAAGCAAATAAGCAAGCTCAAAGGAGCAACAAAACTGGAAATAGATTGCCAATAAATGGTCTTACATCCAACTCCGAAACAAGATGGGAAACGGAGTGCCAATAAATGGTCTTACGTCCAACTCCACAAAGCAACATGGGAAACAGATAGCCAATCAATGGTCTTACATTTGACTCCACAAAAGAAACAAAATAGGAAACAGATAGCCAATCAATGGTCTTACATCTGACTCCACAAAAAGAAACAAGATAGGAAACAGATAGCCAATCAATGGTCTTACATCTGACTCCACAAACAAACAAAGATACATGAAAAGCAAACATATGAATGAAGTACAAATAAGCAAACAAGCAATCAATTATCACACTCTATACACAAGCAAGAGGCTCAGACAAAGTTGGGCTTTAGTCAAGGGGTCATATCAACCTCGACAAACAAGCCAAATCTGTAAGGGTGCTGAGGCTCTTAACTACTGACATTGACCGTCAGGGTGAGAAGATGAAAGGTAATGAGGGTTAGACCTCATATCTCTTAACCCAGGCCTGGGTAAGCTTGAATCAAAGAAGGTGTGGGGGTCCAGAATGAGGGACCCTATTCCACATGACTGACTCTATACAAGATTTTGGGTGTTTATTCAAATGCATCAGCACGTAGTGCGAGCATAATGAAAGACTCAACTGAATAGCAGGGGATTGATTGCAAATCCCTTCTATCTGCCAATTGCCTCTTCACTTAGGAGGACTTAAGTCACATGCCTCGACATGGAGGTCTTTAGCACAAAAGTAAACAATCACAGACATTGCCTCTTAAGGAGGACTTCAGCCAAATGCCTGCCAAAAGAAACGACAGGGTTTCCAGACTACATGGAGTTAGAGAGGTTACCTAAGTGGTATACCAACCACAAGCAAAGCAAAGCTCAAGTAATGAGCAAAAGCTACTAAGGTACCTGTACAAAAGTCAAAATAATCAGTAGGATATTCAGACAAATAACCAACAGACTACAACAGTGGTTTCCAATCTGTACACAAAGCAAATACTTAAAGGCAATCACTCAAGTGAGTTCACCACCAAAGGACCTACAACACAATCAAAGTTAGTTAACCAAAGTAACTGGAAACTCATGTAATGAGAGCACATCAATCATTAGTGCTAATACCTGAAACACAAACACAATAGGTGAGTACAAACCACTAGTGCAAAGACTAGGGTCAAAGGCAAAGCAAAAAGTCAAAACAGAAGTTGATGTTCAACATGAAGCACATTTAATCAAGTAAGAACATGTCCTAAAAAGGATCAAATCCAAATCCATAAGCAAAGTCCTCAATTAAACAAGATAAGGCAAAGGCAATTACAAAGCACACAATTGGACATCAAGAGTAGAAATTCCATATTAAAACAGAAATGAATCAAATAACCATGGAAATTTTTATGTGCACTCAACATGTTAAACACAAGCATCATGTAAAATATTAGAATCAACAGAGCTCAATTGACATGTATATGAAAATGAACAAGAGCAACATCAAAATGTGTGACACGCATTGTCACACCATACATTCATGTGTCTAAAACAGAGATGGAAAATGCTAAAAATGCCGAACCAAATCTCAAAAATCATGCAACATGTTGGGAATCAGCATACCAAATTTCAAGTTAATTGGCCAAATAATGAGCATTCCACAAAAGAAATAACACAACATGTCACATTTTGCATCACATTCAAAGAAACAAGCATATTTCAAAATTCCAGCAATGCAAAAATTATGAAATAAATGCCACAAAATAATAGACATCAAGATGAACATGTAGCAAAAAATTTGGATCAGTTTGGAATCATTTTCTATTTTTAGTGATTTTTTGAATTTGCATGAAAATAATGAATTAAAATGGAAAAACATGGAAAATGTTAATGTGAATAGAAATGAAAACAGCATCAGGAAGGTTCGAACACATGCACATAAGGTAGAACAGGCGCTCAGCAATAAAAATCAAATGAAACTCCATAAAACGCACGCTGAGGATCGAACCGAGGTTATGTGAGTCACAATGGCGTTGGATGAAATTAAATCAAAATAATCACAGGCCAGGATCGAACCCTGGACGCTGCGGCTGCAAGCGCGTTTTGTATAAAATGCTGCGTATTGGCAATGGAAATCAAATAAATGAAAAAAACAAATGCTAGCGCACGGACTCGAACACACGACGCGAAGGTGAGAGGCGCATCTACAGTGGATCTGAGCGAGCTGAACCAGGAAACCCTAGGCGCGGTGGCCAGCGGTTGTTTCCACCGTCTTCTTCAATGAGACGGTGGCGCTACAGTAGCTTCCTCAATTTTTTTTCCAGAATTTAAAAACGCGTATACCAATGGAAAGATGTCGTCACGTAGAATGCAAATATCATATTATCTAGGTCTAGATCATCATGTATTCATCAAATCGAAGCAAAACATATTCACATTCAAAAGTTCAGATCAACATATCTCACTCAAATCTCAACCAAATTAAAATCTAAAAGCATCAGCATTCTCAGCAGTGAAAACTCTACACAATCATGGCAATAGAATGGAGAATTGAGAGATTCGATTTCAAACCTTCTTGAAGAGCAGTCAATAGAAACAGTGGATTCAAGGCCTAACAAGTGTTCAGATCTATTTCTCTACTCTTGTTATGAAGTCTGGTGCATGAATTGAGGCTTGACACGACCTGGATCTTGATTAATTTGCAACTTCCATGTTCATCTTCATGAGCTTGATGTGCTTGATTCTTGGCCAAAACCTTCAATCCAATGCTTGATGCTTCATCAATCACACTCAATAAACCAGAATATGCAAGAAAATCAATGAGTTGTGTGCAAAAATTTGAAGTTTCAATTGAGAGAAAATTTGGAGGGAAATCTCAAATCTAGATCTAGAATGTGTTCAACTGAAAATTTTGTTAGGATTTAGCATTTATACTCTCTCCTAATCACCTTGCTAATCAAAATTTGCATTGGTTAATTGAGATTAAGGGAAAATGAGGTGTATGACCAAATTGGAAAAGTGTGTGGTGCATGGAAAATTTGAACGTGAACAGTACCATGTGGAGGTGTATTTTCACTTAAAATCATCTCATGCACATAATTGGATTGGAATTAATCATGTATGATGCACCAAATTTGAGTTTCCAACTGTCCCTCCAAAATGTTCATGCATGGACATTTGATCATGTGATTAAATTTCATGCAATGCAATGATAGATTTGGAAAGCATATGTCATGAGAAGCAATATGCAAAAAGAGTGACTCATTTTGGAGCTTTGGATCAAAAGTTATGGCTCTTTGAAGTTTCAAGCACACTTGGCAATCATTGTATCATAACTCCTCAACCATTCATCAGATGCTCATGATCTTGGACTTTTTGGAAATGGGAGAGAAAGATCTTCAACTTTCATGTTGGACAAAAATTTCATTTGAAGCCTCTTTGATGTTGGAAAGTCAAGTTGAATGTGGACCAAAAACTTGCCATTTTTGGAAACTTGAAATTACAGGTCACTTTCCATTTTGGGAAACTTTTGCACTGGCTTCAAATTCTTCAAGGTAGATGTTTGACATGATGAATAGGCCTTGTTTGAATATGAATGGGGTGAACAAATTCAATTTCCCACACTCTAGAGCCTTCAATTGGCTGAACAGTTGATCATATGGTCCCTAGATGACCTGGCCAATGCCTGATGAATTTGAGCTTCAACCACTTAGGGAGTTGGCTCCAAAATGAACCTCTAGCTCATATAGGCTCAAGATAATGACATGTGGTCCTTATACCAAGAAAATACCACCTGCTCTTGCTCATAGGAAAACCTTGAATTGCTTGGCTTGATGACTGCTTAGACTGCAAAACCAATGTTAGATGACATATTTTTGATGCTTTTGGTTAGTAAACAAATGAGAAAAGCAAAGATATATAATGCACACATGCTTGGTGATCAAAGAAACACTCACAAGATATCCCACCCACAGGGAAAGGAGCACATGATGCTTACTGATCCTTGAGGCTTATGCAATGCGATGATATGATGCCATGAGGGATCTTAGGGACAAAATTGGGGTCTTACAATTACAATAATACTTTCAAGGTGAGATTTGTGACTCTAGGGACCTTTAGTAAACCTGTGGCTTTGAAGTTGAGGGTTTAACTAACTTAGAGTAGATCCTCTTGAGGGTATCGTCGGTCTGCAAATCATTTGCATTGATAACGGTATTCTCATACTTGGATCTGTAACTCTTAAAACTTTCATAAAGCTTTAGAACCCACCTGTGAGGGGATATAGGTTTTTGCAGGAAACCCTAAAACTCAACCTACCTTGAGAATCATGTTTAGATAATCTAGGATATTACGAACCTCTGAATATATAATGTTGCATGCCATTACATCATACTGATTTTAGCATATGCATTTCTAGGGGATCCAAAAGCTTTAGTCTTGGTTGAGCATTCCAAAGTCTTAGTATTCATTTGAAACATAATTTTTTTTGCATGCATCCATGCATCATTTTGCATGTCATAAAATGGAAAAAACCTCATATCACCTTCTGTTTCTAACCAGCTAATTGATTATTTGACATACAATTAGAACTAGAAGCATGTCTCAAATGACTATGGAAGAGCTTCAGTGAGGCCAGGAATTATTGAGGGAGGAGGTCAACCAGCTGAAAACTCAGATGAGCCTGGTTATGAAAGTTTTGCAAGCATTATTGAGAAAGGAAGGCAGTCTCGCACCAATTGCCATCATAGACATGGTCCCTCCTTTGCATATGCATGGGTCCACCTCATGTCATGGGCTTCCTCATAGATATCATCCATAACCCGGGCTTCCAAGGCTTCCCTATCAACAACCATTTCTTGTTCTCTAATAAAGTCAGAGGAACCAAGCGTAGAATCAGATTCGTATCCAAATCACCAGTAAAATTCATATGCTCAATAAGGCCAACAAAGACCAAGGAGGCCAAAGAGAATGTTTGACCTGGTTCATGCGCCTTACAGTTAACTACTCCCTTATTTGCTCAAAATCTCTATGGTTCAGCTAAGAGAAGCTAGACCTCCTCCAAAAACTCTTCCTCAAGGATACGACGTGAGTTCTAGATGTGAGTACCACTCAGGGGCACCCGAGCATACAATCGAGAATTATAGAGCCCTAAAGCCCAAAGTATAAGACTTGATTGATTCAAAGGCTATCATGTTTGCACCAAACAGACTGGACATACTGAACAATCACATACCCTAACATGCGGGTGTAGCGGTAAATTCATGACCATTAAGCTATCGATAAACTTAACGTCAATAAAACCAGAGTCACCACCGCGCTTTTATTGTTTCCAATGGAAAAGGGAAAAATACGAAAAAAACCCAAAGATAAGAAGTTTTCAAATCAAAACTAATAAAATGCCAGAGATTTTAGGTAAGGGGTTGGTTACACAGAGGGAAGGTGTTAGCACCCAAAGTGTCCTAGGTACTCCTAGGGAGCCCTTTTTTATGTGTGTATGTGTTTTTGGTATAAAAGATGTTTGAGAAAAATAGAGTGTGGGGGTGAGAAAAGAATTTGTTAATTATATTTTTGTGTTTGACAAGACCTTCGGACTTGTGCCTATGTACCAACATGAAAATGAGGGATCAAAACCTCGTAGTTCATGGTATCAATTTCAAAATGAATGGATTTCTTTTAATCAAAATTTAAGTTTAAAAGAGGCACAAAGGGCCCAAAAGTTTGAATGAGTGTTAGTTCTTTTTGTCTTTCGAAATTTTAAGTCAATATGATTAGATTTATTTACAAATTTGATTTAAGAAGAGAGTTTAAAAATGCAATGGCATAAGGCCGAAGTTTCTAATTTGAAATAAGGTCTAAGTTTTGAAATTTCAAGCAAAGGAGGTTTTTGAAAAGGGGAAGAGATTTTGAAATTTAAGAAATGGGAGGAGATGAAGAGGCTAAACTAAGCATAAAATTAAAAGTTAAGAGTTGAAAAGATCTGACCAATGGGATGCAATCCAATAGACAAGAATGTCATATAGAAAACCCACTTTCCCTTTGGACTTTGAATCAAGCAATAATCAGCAAGCAATTAGCAGTATTAGACATCATGAAGATCAAAACATCAAATAAAGATGGCCACATCCAAGCAAGAAAATCCCATAGCTAGCAGTCTTCTTTGTCTTCTCATGTATCAGGTGAAATACTCCTTGATTGACTCAGAATAATGCATCATACATAAGATCAAAATAATAGTTGGCATCAACACAATGTAGCAGATGAGTTCAAGTGGATCCCAATACTTGCATCAGATGAAAGCTCAAATTACAATAACTTGGTCTCAGAAATGTTGGCATTGGCCAAGTCCTTTTGTATGTGGATGTTGCCTATTCCTAAGTCCAAAAGTTCAGATCAAACCCAACAGTCCACACAAACATTTTTTTAGGATTTTTGTTGTTTATTAGGTATTTTAAGGTCCTAAGACCACAAACAAAGTCAAAACACATAAACAAATATATACAATCACAAGATATGGCTCAAATGAGCAAAGTGAAAATGACATAAACATAAACAAGTTATATGAAGTGTAAATGGCAATGAATGATAAATGACTGAAATTTAAATTGCATAAAGTAAATGACTTGAAAGTAAAGCAATATTAATAAGATTTAGTCAAATGTTAGTCAAAGTTAATTATATGTTAGTGGGGTTTTGCTTTTCAATTGATTAAGTCATTCTTTGGAGAACACTCAACCATCTATTCACAGGCATGGATCCTTGAACCAAGACATCTTCCAAAGGAAGGAAAAAAGGCCAATTTTCCACATAATACCATGAAAGATGGGACACTTACAATCTCACTTACTAGAATTCTATGCCTTTAGGGTCAAATTTAGCTTTATGTTAAGCAATCGTAATTGGACTTATGTAGAAGTCACAACCATCTGAGGTCGGGCAAAAAAAATTTAAGTGCTAATGCATGTTAGATATTTGGTATAATGAGCCAAACTCCTAAAACATACCACACACTAAAAGAAAAGATCAAAATGGATGGACATATCTCATCCATACTTGTATTGGTTCATCTAACACAAGGTTATTGATGAACCAATTAGCCTTAGGATCTTGAGATTTCATTGGTCAATGAGAATGATGGGAAAGAATAGGATGAAGATGAAGAGGGAGGCGAGATGAGAAACACAAATTGGCCATGGGAGGAGTTTTATCAAATTAAAATCATTCATTCATTTCGGGAGATGAAATATATAATTCATCAATCCCCTAAATCCAATGATTTTAATTCAACAAAAGTCGAATCAACCTTTACTAAGGCCCAAACAAACAGTCAAACATCACAAGACCAAAAAAATGGCTCAACATAATTTTTACACAATTAATCAATTAAAAATCAAATTAAAAATGCATTTAAATTCAATTTAATTTGGTCAAAACCTAATATCTCTTTAAAGCACCAAATAAATGGCCAAGAGATTTATCCTAGGTCAAACAAGGTCAAAGGACCTTAGACAAATTTTTTCATGATTTTTGAAAAGTCAGAAGTATTTTTAAATAATTAAAAATATGCACAAAACATTTAATTCATGAAAAATGTCAAAGTTAATCCAAAAAATAATTTTAATTCTAAAAATGAAAGAGAAAAATATTTAAAGATTTTTGGTGAAAGTCTCATATTTTTTGGATTAAAAGTGAATTTAATATGAATTAAACAAAATAAGGTAATTAAAATGTAAAATCAGAAATTAAATAAAATGAGAAAAAACAAGGGCCATCAGATCTCCCTCATTAGTTGAGGTGGCAGATCTGATGGCCACACGCGTGTCATCCATGGTGCACCCTAGTCAACGCGTTGCAACAATGGTAATTAAAACCAATGGCCATGATTAAAACATTTCAACATCATCAGATGGTTGGAAGGGCGCCAACGCACCACCGGAGCCCTAGCTCCGGTCTTCTTCTCCGGTGGACCTCACAGGGCTGGTCCACCACCCAACCACAATGAAAATAAAAAACAAGGACATGGATTCAAAGAAAAAATGCCCAGGAACTCGAATCTGGCCTCAATGTTTTCCAATTCCGAGTATATAAAAAGACACAGGGATTTAAATTTTGAGGATCATGAACTGAGTTGCTTCGATTTGACCTCAAAGCCACTCAATCTTGTTGCCTACATTGGTAGGACTTCAGCCAACCAAAAATCACAAAGAATGGTGAAGAACTGAGAGAGAATCAAAGAGATGTAGTTTCTAAAAAATCACCTTCGAGTTGCTTCAAATTCACTTGATCTTGACCTGGATATGCTTGCTTTCTCTTCCTCTTACTTGCAGTGATCAATTGAAATGGAAAGGGCAATGAATTCTTGGAGTTTGAATTTCCAAAACAGAAGATGAAATTCAACTCAATTTCAATTGAAATCTTCAAGAATTCTATGAAATGGAGGGTTTGGATTGTTCTGGAAAAGCTTGACCAATGTGTTGATGAAGTTCTGAGCTCATTGCACTTGTATTTATAGGGTTATCACATGCTGTTTGCACACTTCCATTTGAATTACAAAATTAGAAACTTTGCATCATGATCTTGCATGGGCGTGTACAAACCCCAAAGAATCATTTGAAAAGGTACAAAATCATGCATAGGTCATGCTGAAAGCAATGCATTAAGCCATGCAATGTTGAAATGAGTTTGGTCATGAGATCCTTCCAAATGGTACCATGCATTACACCCATGTGCAAGTCCTTCATTCTTTGGCCAAATAAGATGATCTTGGACTTTTTGGGAAGGTGAGATGAAGGGTAATAACTTTCATGTTGAACTCTTTTCCATTTGAATCTTGGATTATGATGAATTTTGAGGTGGAAGTTTGGGAAATCAAACATAAATGAAAATTTTCTAAGTACCAAGTCAAATATTCACTTCTTCCACCTTGAATAACTTTTGCTATGGATTTTAAGTGTAAAAATTCCTTTATTAAAGTTGTAGCTCTTTCAAACCTATTCAATTTTGTCACCTATTTGATCTCATTTGGATTTGGCATGAAGGAGTTATGTATTTTAGAAGTTGAGGAAAATCACTTGTTCAATGGTAATGGCCCAAAGTGACCTATAATGTTTCCTCTTGGCACATGCATTTTTCAAGTTGAATTTGAACTTCCTACAAACATCAAAGTTGAAATATACATCTTGAATTTGATCATGGAATTTTAATGGCTTTCATCTCATAAAAATTGATCAATTTATGGTCTTGGGAAGTTGACCTCCTAACTTGGGTTCAGACAAAATGACCTATAATCTTACACCATAAAAAATGATCTTCCAAGAAAAACTAGCTCTTTACTTAAACATGAAAGTTGTTTGGAATGTCATTATGAGTAACTTTTATCTTGTAATCATTTCCATATGACAAAAATTGTAGGAGATATGGTCTAGGGAACCCCAGTTTTGTCCAGTTGACTTTCTCTGGACAACCACCATGAACCATCTTGCTAGCTTGACATTCTCTTGACTTTTGGGACTCATGGAGGATCATATATGCATAATATAATGTAACATGAAGTATCCCTTGAAATATTTGATCAATTGATGAAGAAACTTGTAGAGGAAGTCACACAAGACACCCATATGAATTAGGGTTTCCAAGGCAAACAAACTTCAAACTCTTGATGAATTCTTGATCAAAATGATATGTGAAGACCATAGGGATCCATATATGATGTCTAGAGCCAATGTGAACCATTTCTTGATTGATCCCCTTTCATTGAGGGTCTTAAACCCTAGATATGAGCTTGATGGAGTATAGGTGAGCATACACACTACACACAAAAGCAACAAACTATACATTGACATATTTTTGGTATTTTGGCTAGTAAATAATAAAAAACAAAGTATGATACAATCAAATGTGCTTGGTGATCTCTCCCAATGCAAACCCAATGAATGAGGGGAGAGGAGGATGCCAAGGTGTGATCCCAAAGTCAATGCATATGATGAGATATCATGAGGGATCTTAGGGTTAAAATTGGGGTCTTACAGCTGCCCCTATTTAAGGACATTCTAACTGAGGATGTGAAGGTTAAAATCTTCATATCGACTCAGTAGAATGGACTTAAATAACAACATATAGAAACAAATTTTGGTCCCTAAGAGACCTCATGATGCATATTATTTGAAAAAGTTAAAAATAATCTCTGTGGGGAAAATGTTGCCACAAAGGAAAAAAATCCGGTGAGACTGAAAATTTGTAGGAGCATAATGCATTCCATAAGAAACACTCACTAGGAAGACAAAGACTCTGGGAATAAGTTGTTGTGCGTAGGCCAAACTACGACTTTAAAAATTGTTGGAGACACGAGAGCATTTCCATGAAAAATAAATCAATGGAAAGACTCGGCCGGGGAATAAGGGAAAATCTGCAGGTAAATTAGAACAAAACTGAAATACTCAAACCAAGTAGGGAATGACGACTTCACTGAGGAAATACGCACTCAAACTCAACTGGGGAAGGATGAACTTCAACACATGAGTACCAGAATTACATTATCTATTACCATTTATTGGGTAGGAAGATAACATAATCTGACAGAGAGGCATCCGTTACCGATTAGAGTAAACATATCAAGGATGACCCGCTAAGGAAAAAGGAGGTGTATTCATTACCAGTTACTGGGTAAGAATAGCTTATTGGGGAAAATGTTAAATAGGATTTACAACTACCGATTACTGGGAAGAAGACCAAAGAGAGAATATCCGTCACCAGTTAAAGTGAACATATCAAGGAGAGACTCAAGGGAAGAATATCCGTCATCGGTTAAGATGAACATATCAAGGATAAACCACCTGGGTAAAAATAGGAATTATATCTATATGTTACTGGATAGAATACCAAAGAGAGAATATCTGCCACCGGTTAGGATGAACATATCAAGGATAGACTCAGAGGGGAAAGTAGGATTTACAACTACCGGTTACTGGGCAGAAGACCGCAAATAGGAGAAAACCCGTCATCGGTTAGGATGAACATATCAAGGATTAACTCTCTGGGGAATGAAATAGAGATTACAACTATCTTTTTACTGGGTAGAAAACCAAAAAGGGAGAATATTTGTCATCTATTAAGATGATCATATCAAGGATAGACTGCCTGGGGAAATGTGAAAACGAATCCGCTGGGGAAAATAAAGGAGGTAAATTACTCCTACCGGGTATTGGGTAAAAATAATGTACTTGCAAATCGAAAAGAATATTACTAGTTATTGGGTAATAGACTTTCGTGGGACCAAAAATATCTATCTAGGTAAGAGCTAGAAAGAAGCGGTCAAACAAAGACTCCACCCGATGAGTATGTAACTCAAGGGGAGTGGTTCCATCCTGATAATTAACTGGGGAGGAAATTGAAATAATAATCATCCACGAGGAAATAACTCAGTGGGGAAAAAGAAAGGTTAAATTCTTTCTGTTTAAGGGGTTGACACTCTACCATTGAAAGAGGACAAACGCACCAAATCTGCATAGGGAAATAATATCACTGTAGCAGAGGATCAGAAGTAAGGAATCAAATGCAATTAAATATCTTATGTATGAATGTGTATGTATATGATTGATGATTATGCTGACAAAACAATCACAAAGGATATAAATGTCACCAATTTGAATCATCGCTACAACATTCGGCTATTCTCGACAAGATGGAAACACCAACTGGAGAAACATGCTAGGGATAGATGCAAATAAATTGGCTCCGAACATCCCAAACCTGGCTGAAGATCTGCCGAGGACCTGAATTGTCAACTCTGCGGGGAATAAAAAATGAATTCCGTTGGGGACTTACAAGAGATAAAACTCTGGGTTGGGTCCATGCAAACTATTGAGGATGTGGGCCTACAACTCAACTGGGGAAACTGACTTGCTGTTGGGGAGGAAAAGGTTACCAAACCAACCGCTTGGGAGAAACCAACAATGATTCGCACTTTAGGACTTACCTATTCTCAGATTGTTGTTGATCTTTCTTACTGTAATTGATTGCTTTTTCAAAGTAATTGCTTTCATTATTATTTAAGAAAATGATTTTTACTTATTAAGGGCTACATTGAATACAATGATCACTAATCGTTCTACCAACTTAAATATCCGCTGCACTCTTGGCTTCGGTTGAGAATGATGAATCAGAACTGACTGACTTGCTCAAAATTGCTCCCATGATTGGGGAATCAATCAACTGCAGTTACTTGCCATAATCCCTAATTTTTGCATAGATTGCCCCAAGGTGGGGTATTCAATCTATCGGGATGAACTTTCTGTTTTATGTCTCTAATTTTTGCCTGGATCACCCTTTATGGTTTTCAATCCACTGAGACACTCATTCTTTCCTAAGCCGCCCTTTCGGGTTTTCAACTTAGCGAGTTGTTCTTTTCTTTTTAGGCGAAGTATTTCTTGACTGCATCGACATTCATAGGACGAGTGAACTCTTCACCATCCATAGTTGTAAGAATCAAATCTCCACCTGAGAAGGCTCTTTTAACAACATATGGGCCTTCATAATTAGGAATCCACTTGCCTTTAGTATTAGGTTTAAAAGATAGAATCTTCTTGAGCACAAGGTCACCTTCTCTAAACACATGAGGCTTGACCTTCTTATCAAATGCCTTCTTCATTCTCTGCTGGTATAACTGACCATGGCACATGGCAGTCAACCTCTTCTCTTCAATTAAATACAATTGGTCATATCTGGTCTGGCACCATTCAACTTCAGCCAATTTGGCTTCCATCAAGACACATAATGATGGGATATCAACCTCTACTGGGAGCACATCTTCCATACCATAAACATGTGAGAAAGGGGTTGCCCCTGTTGAAGTGCGGATGGATGTACGGTACCCATGCAGGGCAAATGGGAGCATTTCATGCCAATCTTTATATGTAACAACCATTTTCTGAATGATTTTCCTGATGTTCTTGTTTGCAGCTTCAACAATCCCATTCATCTTAGGTCTGTAGGGAGAAGAATTATGATGTGCAATCTTGAAGTCTTTGCAAAGAGCTTCCACCATATTATTGTTCAAGTTTGATCCATTATCGATAATGATCTTGCTTGGCACACCATACCGGCATATAATCTGATTCTTGATAAACCTCACAACAACTTGCTTGGTTACATTTGCATATGATGCCGCTTCAACCCACTTTGTGAAGTAATCAATAGCCACCAAAATGAAACGATGTCCGTTCGAAGCTTTAGGCTCAATCATGCCAATCATATCAATTCCCCACATGGAGAAGGGCCATGGAGAGGAAATGAAATTAGATAGCGTTGGAGGAACATGAATCTTATCTGCATAAATTTGACACTTGTGGCATTTCTTCACAAACTTGCAACAGTCAGATTCCATTGTCAGCCAATAGTTATATGCTCTCAACATCTTCTTAGCCATAACATGTCCATTGGAATGAGTACCAAAGGAACCTTCATGGACTTCAGTCATCAATAAGTCTTTTTCTTGTCTATCCACGCATCTGAGCAAGACCATATTGAAGTTTCTCTTGTAGATCACATCACCATTCAGGTAGAAATTGCCATATAATCTCCTCAAAGTCTTCTTATCTTTCAAAGATGCCCCAGGCGGATAAATCTGACTTTGGAGGAAACATTTGATATCGAAATACCAAGGCTTTTCATCTTTGACTTCTTCAACAGCGAACACATGAGTTGGCCTATAAAGACGCATCACAATCAAATTGGGAACTTCATTCCAAAATTTCACCATAATCATTGAAGCCAACGTTGCAAGAGCATCTGCCATCCGGTTTTCATCTCGAGGGATATGATGAAATTTAACCTTTGTAAAGAAAGTTGAAATCCTCCTCGCATAGTCTCTATATGGTATCAAACCGGGTTGATTCATCTCCCATTCACCTTTGATCTGATTCATAACC
Organism: Lathyrus oleraceus; assembly: GCF_024323335.1. Taxonomy (NCBI): domain Eukaryota; kingdom Viridiplantae; phylum Streptophyta; class Magnoliopsida; order Fabales; family Fabaceae; genus Lathyrus; species Lathyrus oleraceus. The sequence continues at coordinate 367,945,111 of NC_066585.1, read as the reverse complement.
AAAGTTGAATCTCCATAGACGTCAAGATATTTTATTCTGAGATCAATGACCTCTTCAAGCCCCATAATGCAAGCTTCATACTCAGCCATATTGTTTGTGCACTTGAAAGTCAATCTAGCTGTAAATGGAAAATGAGTGCCTTGAGGAGTAATAATCACTGCCCCAATGCCATTACCATAAGAATTAATAGCTCCATCAAATACCATGCCCCAATGAGAACCAGGTTTTGGCCCTTCTTCAAGCAATGGTTCATCACAATCTTTATTTTCAAGTACAAAATCTCTTCATCAGGAAAATCATATTGCACTGACTGGTAGTCTTCAATTGGTTGGTGAACCAAATGGTCAGCCAAGACACTACCTTTGATAGCTTTTTGAGACCGGTATTCAATATCATACTCTAATAAATACATCTACCAACGGGAAATCCTCCCAGTTAAAGCAGGCTTCTCAAAAATGTACTTGATTGGATCCATTTTAGATATCAACTAAGTAGTATGATTCAACATATATTGGCGCAGACGTTTAGCAGCCCAAGCCAATGCGCAACAAGTCTTTTCTAGCATAGAATACTGAGTCTCACAGTCGGTGAATTTCTTACTGAGGTAGTAAATTGCATATTCTTTCTTTCTAGATTCGTCTTGTTGACCAATAACACAACCCATACTATCATCAAGCACAGTCAAATACATGATTAAAGGTCTTCCTTCAATAGGTGGAGACAAAATCGGAGGCTCAACCAGATACTCTTTGATACTATCAAAAGCTTTCTGGCAATCTTCGGTCCAATCACAAGACTGATCTTTCCAAAGAAGTTTGAATATATGTGCACACGTGGCAGTCATATGTGATACGAATCTTGAGATATAATTCAAGTGGCCGAGAAAACCTCTAACTTGCTTCTCAGTTTTGGGCGCAAGCATTTCTTGTATTGCTTTGACCTTGGCAGGATCAACTCCAATACCCTTCTCGCTGACAATAAAGCCCAACAACTTACTAGAACGAACACGAAAAGTACACTTATTGGGATTCAAGCGAAGTTTGTACTTCCTCAAACGCTAGAATAACTTCAACAAATGCTCAACATGTTCTTCCTTATCACTTGATATAACAATCATATCATCAACATAGACTTCAATCTTTTTATGCATCATATCATGAAAAAGAGTGGTCATAGCTCTCTAGTACGTTGCACCAGCATTATTTAAACCGAAAGGCATCACTCTATAACATAATGTTCCCCATGGTGTAATGAATATGGTCTTCTCCATATCTTCAGGTGCCATTTTGATCTGATTATAACCGGAAAATCCGTCCATAAACGAAAAGACTTTGAATTTAGCTGTATTATCTACCAACATATCAATGTGTGGCAGAGGAAAATCATCTTTCAGACTAGCCTTGTTCAAATCTCTATAATTAACACACCTATAGACTTTTCCTGAAGGTTGAGAAAAACAAGAAAGGGGGGTTTGAATTGTTTTAACTGATAATAAAAACTTTTGAAAATAAAACATACACGAAAATAAAAGATATCAACACATAATATTTATCCTAGTTCGCTTGAAATTCAAAGCTACTCCAGTCCACCCGGCCAAGGTGATTTCGCCTTCAATACAAACTTAGTCCAATAATCAGAAAGATTACAACAATTGATTGTCTAAGAGGATAAAGATCTCTTATCCCTCTCAAGTTTACAGACCTCATAAGTCACTTGAGGAAAATTCAGAAATTAAGTAAAATTACAGTAGTGCTTAGTGCTTCTAGGTAAGCAGAAATTACACAATATAAGAACAAAAGAAATGTTCACACTTTAGAGCAGCAACTCGTGTGAAAGGAGAATGCATAAGATATATGAGATTAGTTTCAGTATTCTCGTGTGTTTCGTTGTTTTCTTTGTGAAGAGATCCATCCTATATATAAGGATTGATGAAGAGACCGTTGGATCAAAAAGGATCTTGGTAATGATTGATGATTAATGTCATTAATATCTGTGTTCTTTCCAAATCAGTTTGGGGCGCTATAACTTTCTTCCAAAATTAGATTCTTTACATAAGTGGAAGTCTTCATAGCTAAGTCTTCGGTGATCGTTTCTGAATCAGAGTGTTCAGACATCAAAGTTTCTGTTCAGCAAGTACATCTTCAGATAGTTGCTTACAGCTGACTGTCTTTAGAGGTTCTTGATGTCTTCCTGATTGATTACGTCAGAGTGTAAAAGCTTCAGATCCTAGAGTGCGCTCTTCCGCTTCAGAGTGTCTGATATCTCTTTCTTCGTTAAGCTTTGTAAACTTCCTTTGTTCAGAGTCAGAGCTTCTGATTGCGTACCTTCTAAGTGGACATTCTGAACTTGTGTCTGTATCTAATATATGTCTATATGACTTCTTTTTTATCAGAGTCGTGCACACTTAGATAAATTTTGTTAGGGTACCATTTTATTTCATCCTTTGTGATCATCAAAATCTTAGAGATAAATTGTAGATACTGAATTTTGTTCTTGAAATCTCCCCCTTTTTGATGATGAAAAAAACTTCAGAGTGATGATGAAACAATGATACTATCAGCAAGAATAGAAAATAATGTCTTAGAGTCAGATGAGAGATGACTCCCCATGAGATAGATCATAAGGATTTTTCATAAGTTCTTACCAGATTTTCCTTGTGTGGAAACTAGTTTTTACCATAGTTGTTATCCTGCATAACTTAGAGTTTTCATAAGAGATTAATATGCGCAGTGCAGCAAGAGGCTTAGATATATTTTCATCAGAGCTATTTTTATTCTCCCCCTTTTTGTCAGACTCAAAAAGACTTAGCACATAAAAGAGTAGGCAAAGGAAAAAGTTCATATATGATAAAGACAAGTACAGATAAGAAGCAATTCAAAATAGAGAACACATAATACATAGCAGAAAACATAAGGAAAGCAACAAGAAAATCCTAAGTGCCTAAGGGTTCGGAGACGGAGGCATCCTTTGGAGTAGCTGAGTCAGCAGGTTCTGAATATTGTTGTTGACGGAGTTCTGTTGATCTAGTCTAGCTCTCACAATCTGTTGCTCCTTCTGCATCTCTTCTAGAGTCTTCAGAACAAGAGGAGCAAAGTTAGAGTGAGATGACTCCCCCTGAGTCAGAGCATCGTTTCTTGCCTTTGCAGCTTCTTCTATAGCTATGCGTGCTGCCTCTTCAACATCAGCTTTTGCTTTTGCTTCAGCTTCAGCAACAGCAGCTTCAGCAACAACCTTCTCTACATCTTCTCTGACCCTTTGCTCTTCTTCTAGACGAGCCTTCTTTTCTGATTCTCTTTTGGCCTTCTCTTTTGCCTCTCTGACCAGACGTGCCTGCAACCTTTCTCCAGCTTCTCTAATAAGGTCGTTGCGGACTTGTTCAGAGAGGCCTTTCAGTTTTAAAGCCTTAGAGGTCATCCATCTAATCACTTTATTCCGGTGAATCCTCACTGTAGAGGGATCATCACTGATACCAGAGTTCTCAGATAGAGATCTGATCTTCGCCACTGAAGACTCAACAAATAAAGAAATTGCTTCTTCTAGGGTGAGGAAGGTAGTTTCTGGTTTAGGAGTGGGGAATGGAGATGTTGGTGGTTTGTGGGTAGTGTCAGTGGGAGGTTCAGAGGTAGGGATAATGATGTTTTCAAAGGGTGTCACGATGGGAATTTCAGATGGTGTTGTTGTTGGATGTTCAGGTGGTGGTGTTGGTGGTTGTTCAGATGGAAGTGTTATTGGTTGTTTAGGTGGTGATGTTGGTGGTTGTTCAGATGGTGGTGTTGGTGGTTATTCATATGGTAGAGGTATGCTGGCTTCTGGTTTAGATTGTTGTTGTATGGCAAGGGCACGAGCCTGAAGCTGAGCCAAGGTGGGGGATTGAGGGTCAGAAGGTTCTGAGTTAGATGAGAGGATGTAGTAAGGTGAACATGAAGGTGTTGAAGAGAGTGGTGAGATGGGTTTGTTAAGCATTTCGGCTTCAGAGACTGGTAAGGTTGTGGTGGAGAGGTTAAATTTTTGAAAAGGAGGTGATAGTGGGTTAGAGATGGGAGTATCAGAGGGTTTGATTGTATAGGGTGAGGGTTCAGATTGTGTGTAGATGGGTGAGGTCTAGGGAAGTGAAGAAATAATTTGCTTTAATTTTACAAAGCGAGAGTGAGGAGGCAGGGACTTACTTGGAGATTCGATCAGAGGTACAGGAGGTCTTGATACAGAAGTTTCCCCTAACTTTTCTTTCTTAGCCTTTTTTGACTTCTTAGAGGGCTCTCGTTGTCTCTTCATGAAGTTTGGTGGATGCTCAGGCAGCCAATCCATAGAAAAATCTAAGATGTCCACTCCTTGGTTGGCCAGATCCTGCAGATAGTGTGTAACAACCTCTGGAGGATCAATTTTGGAGAAGAGTTAGAGGCCATTTAGAATCTTCCTCTTATCTTTGAGTGCTTCCCAAGAGGTGCCTAACGAGGGTTTCATCCGAATTTGCTCAATCACCCCCATGCTCTTTAGATTGCGAGTGTTCAGAGGCCTTCCAGTATCAACAGTGACATCCTCCATCAGATTATGGTGAATCAGGTGATCCACCAGCCCACTCTCTACCAGAACGTCAGAAATCATCCTTCCCAGAGGGATGTAGTTTATGGGCTTCATGTTGTTTCTGGTGTCTCTTACAGAGTCTCTCAGGTACTTGAATAACATCACTGGCAGATTCAGCTTTAGCCCTTTATGGAGGCAATAGAGTATGCACTTCTGATCAATGTTGATGTAGTCAGAAGAGTTGGATGTTGGGAGATGATGAATGGTTCCCAGAATGATCTTCAGCTAGACTCTGAGGTTCTGGTGAAGTTCCTTGTTCTTGGAGGAGTTACCTTCAGCGTTCTGTTTGAAGATGGTTGGGGAAATTTCCTGGGACATATACTTTGCCCTAGGGTTAATACTGTAAATCCTTCTTCCCCCTATCTTCTCCATGTTCAGAAGGGAGGCGATTGACTTCTCTATGATAACAATTTTTACCCCTAAAACATATGACACGATATAGTGATCATCTGAGTCTGCAAAATGCCAAAATTCTTTTACCAGATATGTATAGACGGGACCATAGAGCCTTTGAAAGTAGTTTTCCCACCCTTGCTTTCTGAGTTCTTCAGTAAGGTCTATTCCATTCCTCTTCATGTTATCAAAATCCACCAGGGGTTCACACAAAACATCAAGCTTGTCAAAGGGAGTAGCAAGATGAATATGTGATTCACGATCCAAGATGTGTGTTTCTTTGTAAATGGGGGTGGAGACAACACCAGTTCTTGCAGTTGTTTGCTGAGAGGAACATGGAGGTTGTTCCATTGATTCCATCTGTTGAGAGTAATTGTAGACGGATTGTTGCTGGGAATCCATGAAGGAGATGAAGTTGATGAAGGTTGAAGAACTTTGAGGAACTTGATAGGGAGAGAGGTTTGTGTAGGATGTGAGTGAAAAGTGTGAAGTGTGAAAAATATAAGTACACATAGAAAACATGCAAAACTACAGCGTTAGGTAGCAGTTGAATAGTTAAAAAATTAATGACGACACAAAAAAAGAGTTGACATGCTTAGGGAAGGCATGCTTACAGCTAATGATGGAAGTCTAATCCACAAAACAGTACATTACTCGAGGAGATCTCAAGGGTCTGTCTCTTGATTTCTACTAGACAATTGTCTAGAAGATCCAAGGTCAGACGCAAGATAACTCACGTGTTGATCTATCTGATCTTCAGGAATACCGAGGGATTGGATCTTGAGGATTTCTGATTCAGATGACTTCTAACTGGTAGAAGTATCAAAGTCAGATTCAGATACTAGATGTTATTTTTAGAGCCTTATTTTTCTATTTCAGATGTGCTTTTACGCTCCATTCCGTCCCCTGCATAATCTACATCACAATATCTAGAGAGCCTATACTCTGATGTTTTCTCATACATCAAGCCAAGGCTAGGAGTTCCTTTCAGATACCTTAGGATTCTTTTAACTGCTGTTAAATGAGATTCCCTTGGATCTGATTGGAATCTGGAACACAGACATACACTAAAAAGAATATCAAGACGAGTAGCCGTCAGATGGAGAAGAGAGCCTATCATACCACAATAGAGCTTTTGACAAACCTTTTGACAAACCTTTTGACTTACTTCTTCTTTCTCCAGAATGCAGGTTGCATGCATGGGTGTCTTTGTTGGTTTGCATTCTGACATTTCAAATTTCTTCAGAATGTCTTTTATGTTTTTACTTTGATATACATATGTAGCTTCTAAAGCTTGATTGATTTGAATTCCCAGAAAGAATTTTAGTTCTTCCATCAAACTCATTTCAAATTCTGCCTGCATTAGCTCAGAGAATTCTTGACAAACAGAGGGGTTAGCTGAACCAAAAATTATATCATCAATGTATATCTGACATATCATGAGATCATTTCTAAGGTTTTTACAGAAGAGTATAGATTCACCTTTCCCCTAATAAACTCATGTTCCAGAAGAAAGTTGCTTAGTCTTTCATACCAAGCTCTAGGGGCTTGTTTTAGACCATACAATGATTTTTTCAGTTTAAAAACATGTTCTGGACATTTAGAGTTTTCAAAACCTGGGGGTTGATGAACATACACTTCTTCTGAGATATAACCATTAACAAATGCGCTCTTGACATACATCTGATATAATTTGATGGAGTGATTTATAAGGAATGATACAAGTAAGTGAATAGATTCTAACCTGGCGACTGGAGCAAAGGTTTCGTTGTAGTCAATGCCTTCTTGTTGACTGTAACCTTGTGCCACCAGTCGTGCTTTGTTTCTGGCTACTTCTCCTTTTTCGTTCAATTTGTTTCTGAATACCCATCTTGTTCCAATATATGAATTCCTTTTTCCTTTGGGACAAGATCCCAGACGTCATTCTTTGAAAATTGATCAAGTTCTTCTTTCATTGCCAGAATCCAGTCATTGTCTTGAAGTGCCTCATCACAGGAAGTAGTCTCTATCAGAGATACTAATCCCAAAGGAGTTTCTTCAGATACTTTGAATGTAGACCTTGTTCTGACATGTTCATCCTTGTTTCCCAGAATCAATTCTTCAGAGATGTTTGGACGATTTCTTGATCTTTTCTGGATAATTGAGATTTCAGTTGTTTCTAGACTTTGCTTCTCAACTTCCTCTGATGCTTTAGTCTTTTCATCAGAACCTGCAAGAGTTATCTCCAAATCTGCAAGTTTTTCAACTAGCTTTGACCTTTCATAGTCAAGCTTATCATCAAATCTGACATGTATTGATTCTTCCATAATTTTGGTTTCTGTGTTGTATACTCTATAACCCTTAGAGCGTTCTGAGTATCCTAACATAATACCTTTTTGTGCTTTTGAATCAAACTTGTTCAAATGTTCTTTAGTGTTAAAAATAAAACATGAGAATCCAAAAGGATGGAAGTAATAAATGTTAGGTTTTCTTCCCTTGCACAGTTCATAGGGAGTTGTAAGACCCCAAATTTGACCCTAAGATCCCTCATGCAGTCTCATCATATGCATTAGCATTGGGATAATACCTTGGCATCCTCCTTACCCCTCTTTCATTGGGTTTGTTTTGGGAGAGATCACCAAACACCATGTGGTTGTATCATACTTGTATTTTATCATTTTACTAACCAAAATACCAAAAATATGTCTTTGCATTTGCCTAACTCTTTTGTAGGTAGGGCATGATCACCCTTGATCTATCCAGTTCACATCAAGGGTTTGAGACCCTCATTGCTAAGAGCACAACCAAGGAATGATCCATAATGGATATAGGCATTATATATGAGTCCCAATGATCTCTACATGTCATTTTGGTCAAGCATTCTTCAAGGGTTTATAGTTGGTTTACCTTGGAAACCCTAATTCACCTGGGTATCTTGAGTAACTTCTTCAACAAGCTTCTCCGCCAATTGATCAAATACTTCAAGGGACACTTCAAATTTCAGCATATTATGCATATATGATCTCCCATGAGCCAAAAGTCAATAGGATTGCAAGTTATCAAGTTGGTTGATGGTGGTTGGCCAGATGGATTCATCTGATCAAAACTGGGTCTCCCTAGACCCTATCTCCTACAATTTTCATCATATGAAAATGATTCTTAGAGTAAAGTTACTATAAATGACATTCCAAAGAACTTTCATGTTGAGGTCTAGAGCTAATTTTTCTTGGAAAGCCATTTTCTATGTTGAAACATTATAGGTCATTTTGTCCAAACCCTAATTTGAAAGTCAACTTCCGAAGGCCATAACTTGCTCAATTTTTATGATATGAAATATTTACAAGTTTCAAAATCAAATTCAAGGTGTTTACTTCAACTTTTATGTTTGGAGTGAGAGCTAAGTCAACTTTTATGAGCATGCGATATGAGGATACATTATAGGTCATTTTGGACCAATGCCATTGAACAAGTGATTTTCCTCAACTTCAAAAATGCATAACCCACTCATCCTAAATCCAAATGATGTCAAATATGTGATCATTTTAAGGTTTTTGAAATAACTACAACTTTGATGAATACACTTTTCTCATCTGGAGCTCACATAAAAAGTTAGGCAAGGTGGAATAATTGAATATGTGACTTGACACTTAGAAAATATTTTGACATGTTGAAATTTACAAATTTCCACCTCAAAATTCACCATGATACAATTTCCAAATGGAAAAGTGTTCAACATAAGAGTTGTTCCTCTTGATCTAAGCTTTCCAAAGAATCCTAATTCACTCATTTTGGACAAAGTTTGATGGGTCTGCGCATGGCTTAAACATGCCTGTATCAGTTGGCAAGATTCATGCTTAAAATGTTCAAATAACTTTGCCTTGCCATACAAGCTTCATGAAGACCTCATTTCAGTTGATTGTGGACCTAATTGGATTGCTTCATGGGCCTGCACACGCCCATGCAAGCATGTCCATTGCATTGCCAATTTTGGAGAAATTTTTTCAAGTGTGCAAATAACACTTCTCATTGCTATAAATAGAGGTCCAATGCCTCAGTTCAAAGGACCTTGCGCGCCAGCTTTGCCCCCAACCTTTCAAACCCTCTCAATTCAAAGGAGAACTTGAGAAATTTCAATTGAAATTTGAGTTTGAATCTCACTGTTTGGAGATTTAAAAACTCCAGGATCCAAAGCTTTGCATTACTCTTAAGCCACTTCCACAAGCTCCATAAGCAAGACCAAGCACGAATTGAAGTAAGAGAGATCCAATTCTGCACAACATTGAAGGTATTTTTCCATATTTTTCTTCGCTTCGATTCTCTCTCAATTCTCATTAATTCTGTTGGATCCTTGGTTATCTGAAGTCCTACCAATGTAGGCAAGAAGATTGAGTTGCTTTGAGGTCAAATCGAAGCAACTCAGTTGACACACCTCAAAATACAACTCCACGTATCTCTATATATATTTGGAGTTAGTTAAAATTGAGGTGATATTCGTGATCTACGCCATTTTTTCCTTCAAGATCATGTCCTCTTTTTTCATTTATGTTACAGTGATGATTGAACCAGTCTGACCAGGGTCATCGGAGAAGATGACCGACCTTTGGCTCCGGCGATGCGCTGAAAGTGTTCAGAGCCATTAGATGAGTTTAAAATATTTTAATCAGGGGCATACATTGTGATTACCCAGCGTGTGATCAGTTGACTCAAGCACATCATGGAACGCGTGCTCTCCACCACTTGATCTTCCACCTCAATTAATGAGAGAGATCAAATGGTCCAAGTTTTTTTGATTATCTGATTTTTATTTTTATTCCTTTGATTTTTATTAATTCATATTAATTTTAATATTGATCCAAAAAATATGAGAGTTTCACCAAAAATTCTTAAATAAAATCCTCTTTCATTTTTTGAATTAAAATTATTTTTTGGATTATTATTAATCTTTTTCATGATTTAATTGATTTTGTGAATATTTTTAATTGTTTAAAAATACTTTTAAGTTTCCAAAAATTCTGAAATTTTTTCTCCAAGGTCCCTTGACCTTGTTTGACCTATGATAAATCTCATGGCCATTTCTTTGGTGTTTTGATGTGGTTTTAGGAATTTGACCAACCATATTTAATCAATGCATTATTTTTAATATTTTAATTATTTAAATGCCAAATTAATTGTGTTGAGCCATTTTAATTGCCTTTGTGAGTTTGACTTGTGTTGCTGGGCCTTGGTCAAGGTTGAATTGACTTTGTTAGGTTAAGATCATTGGATTTAAGGGATTGATGGAATGTGTAGCGGGGTTTTCGTTACCTTTAGGTTTATTGACAAAACCAAAAGTCAACATACAATTCGAGTCGCCACCTCACTTTAATTTGTCCAAAGGAAAGGCTAAAAAGCGAACAAAAGCCAAGTAAGAAGTTTTTCAAATAAAAAACTAATAAAATGTCAGAGATCTAGGTAAGGGGGTTGGTTATGAAATGAGAAGGTTTTACGCACCCAAAACATCCTTAGTACTCTAAGGCAACCCTTTTAGCAAATATGTGTTGTAGGTTGCTATTTGTGAGAAGATTTGTGCAAAAGATTGGAGGGATGAGAAGAGAATAGATTATTTTTACAAATTTTTGGTTTTTGAATGGATGAACCCATTGCCTACGTACCATCACAAAGGAGGATTAAAACCTCGTAGTTTGGGGTAGAAATCTCAAAAAAAATGGTGAATTAATTTGATCAAAAGCCTTAAGGTCTTTTGTTATCAAAGGGAGAAAACTCAACCTAACCCGACAATCCATCATGTGAGGAAGGCTTCAACATGCTAGTGAGGGGTTAACCCTATAATAAGCATGGAAGACTTATAATCCAATCACTAAGGATGAGGTGAGATTTACATCAACCACTATGATAACTCAAACCTATGACTAATGTTTTGAAAAGATTTTAACAGAGTGGCCATTGGAACTACCAAACAACTTGAAATGGGTTATATTTACAAGTTAGATTTATTTACAAAATGAGGTCAAAGTTGGATTAAAGTTTATTTACAATGAGTATTTATGAAGAGAGTTTTGAAAAGTCAAAGACCTAAGGCCTAGGTTTCTAATTTGAAATAAAGTCAGTTTTCAAAATGATTTTTGGCTTGGTTAGAGTGGGGAGAAGAAGAGAAGGGCTAGTCCTAAAGCATACAAAGATAAGAGGGGAAAGATAAACCCTTGGGGTTCCTTTTCTTGGAGTCATAGAGATGACTCAAGATGCTCATTTCCTTTGGACTTGGCACACAAACAAGCAATCAAAAGTTGAATTCAAGCTCCTAGGATCTCCAATTGGCTTGGCTCTTAACTTGGCTACTCATGACAATGGTCCTCTTTTCACAATCTTAAGATGGGATCCCTATCACACAAGAGAAAACATCAAAAAGTTCACAAAACAATAAAGGGAATGGACAAATAATAAGTTTGGAGGAGAAGTCCTTTGAGATCAACTTTGAATTTTAGCATTCTAAAGACATAAGGCCTAGTTGCTCTTCAACAAATTTTGCATTCTAAAGGCATGAGGCCTAGTTGCTCTTGAACTTCTTTAAGCATATGTAAATCCTAATTCTAAGTCCTTTCTCCTTTTGCATTTGATTCGCACAAAACAAACACAAAACAACACTAGATAGCAATATATTTATATACAATAATGGGCTCAAATGAGCAAAAGAAAAATGACATAAACATAAAATATGTGCTCAAATGAGCAAAATGAAAATCAATATGAATAATGAGCAAGAAATAAATGACATAAAAGTAAATGGCAAGAAATTAAATGCTCAAATTAAAGTTAGTAGTTAATAAGGTTATGTTAGCTTGTCATAAGACAATGTAGCGCTATGTTAAGCAATCATAAGTGGACTAATGTAGTAGTCACACCTATCTGAGGTCGGTCAATAAGAATATAGGCAAAGAACACAAGTTAGAGATCATGACTAGTAAGCCAAGCTCCATAAACTTGCCATGCCAAACAAAAGGGGAAGGGCCTTGTATTGACTTTAGGTTATTTGCTTGGCCAAGAAGCAACCTATCTTGGACATAAAATAACTCACTTGATCATGGATCAAGTTGAGTTTAGGTTGGATCAAATAAGGTTAAGCTTCTCATTTGTCAAGACCAACCACAAGATTTTAACTCATTGGCCATTGATGGAAAGAAAGGGATGAAGATGAAAGAGATGGGAAAAGAAGACACCAACCAAAACCAATTGACCAAAGTTGATTCAAATTAAACTCAATCAACACCAAACAGAAAAGAAATGAAGATAACAAGTCAAAGAGTAAATGATATTTTTTTGGAATTTTTTGAATTAAAATAAAATGCAAATAAAAAATAAACAAATAAGGTCAAACCTCAAATTCAATTCAAAACAACTCCAATGAGTCCAATTAAATTCTCATAGGTTTAACATAGTCAATCAAGTTTTGACTAATTTTCTCACCAATTTTTGAAATCAGAAAGTAATTAAAAACAATTAAAAACAATTAAAAATAGCATAATATGAATTAAAATCTCAAATAATCTTAAAACAATCAAGAAATTGTTGAGACTATTTTTCATTGACTTATCATGATCCATAAATGCTATGAAAATATTTTTGATTTTTAAAAGTCAGAAAGTATTTAAAAATGAATTAAAACCAATAAAAACCAAAGAATTCACAAAAAATATAAAATGAAGTCACAAAAATAATTAAAAATCAAAATCTGAAACTAGATTTTTCAAGAAATTTTTTGGAGTTAGTCTCATATTTTTATGATTTCAAATGAATTTTTAATGAATTTTTGAAAATCAAATGAATTAACTGAAAATAAAAAGAAAATGGAATAGATGAAAAAACCCACAGCCACGTGATGGGTTCATTAATTGACGTGGCAAGGATGTATGGCCCAGATCTGAGGACACACGTTGCTCACAAGTCAAATACGCTACACAAGGTATTAAATGAAGTATTTAAAATGAACATGTGAGATTAGATCGTGGCAAGGTGATCCAATGGTCCAAGTGTGCACACGTGGTGGTGGTGGTGGAAACCACCATCTTCTCCGGCCAGACAACAAATTCTGGCCACCAGTTGCAGGAAATAAAATCTTAATGAAAATTAAAAATAATGCCATGGAAATGAAGCTCGTATGATAGAGATCATCACTATACCAATGGATCTCTCTCACTCTTCCTATATTGAGAGAAATGTGAAGGAGAAAATCATGGTGTTCAAACTGAAAGTTCATGAAATGGAAAATTGAAAGCATCACAAGCTTGCCTCAAGTGTGAGGACTTTAGAAAACCACAGAAACACAAGAATGCTATATTGAATTAAGAGTTCTAGATCCAAAAAGTTTGAGAATAAACCTTTGAATTGAAGCACTTCTGGCCATGAATCCTTCAAGTTCCTTGCTCCTCTTTGATCTATGGATGTAGTGGAAGTGAAAGGCTGAGGAATTAGGCTTTAAAACTCAGCTAATGATGCTGAATTTCAAGCTCGAAAGTAAGAACAATTTTTGAAAAATTCCTTTGGTGATGGTGTGGTTTCACTTCTGCAGCACTTGGGATCTCCAAAAGGTTGATGAATGAAGCTCATGGCACCTCTATTTATAATTGAATGTGGCTGAATCCCACGCTTCTTTCATGTGCATGGCAATTTGAATTTGGATGCATGGGCCTATGCAAGCGTGTGGAAGGCCCAATGATGAATGCAAAAGCTTGTTGAGATCAAGTGAAGGGAAAATGGTCGTGTGCATTGGACTGAACAAGCTTTCATATTCAAGTTTCATTATAAAATACCAAAATGCAGATAAATGGAAATGAATTCGAAACTCACAAATGGTAAGTCCAAAAGAGTAATGTGAGTAATGGTTGGAAAGCCCTTGAAATAAGGAACAAAAGTCATGTTAGGAAAAAATTCATTTGGCATTTGGAAATTGATCAAAACTGGCTGTGAGAATTCAAGTACAAAACACATTCAAGTCACTTTGAAAAGTTCACCAAAAACTAGCTTAATCAAACCCCTCTGTTTTCATGATGCAAGCTTCATTTGGAAAAACCTCTAACATAAAAGTTGTATACCTTTTCAAGATGATCAATTTAGAACAAAAGTTTGCATCATTTGGATTTTCTATGACAAAGTTATGGGCATTTGAAGTTGGGTACTTTTTCAAATTCAATGAATTAGGTCCAAGATGACCTATAATGTTTTGTATTATCACATGTACTTATTTTAGGATTATGAAATTTTGTCCAACATAACATTTTAAGAAGACATCTCAAGATTTCCAATTCATTTGGTCTCACCTCAAAATCATAAATATTAAGGATGTTATGCCCTTGTTAAGTTGACCCAAAATTAGGGTTTCAGTCAAAATGACCTATAATGTTTTGAAATGAATGATGACCTTCCATGTTTCAAATGTATTTTTCATGAACATTAAATTTGTTCATATGGTTCCTAGGAAAATGTTTTCTCTTGGGGTTATCTTCATTTGACAAACACATAAAAAGTTATATCTCAGTGATCCTCAGTTTAGTTAGATGACTTGACTGGTCAACTTTTCAAGGCCAAACTTCCAATCTTGATGAATAAATGATTGAGGGGCCTCAAATAGGCTCATATATGCATGAAATTATGAATTAAAGAACTTACCTTGATTAAATTTGATCAGAGTTTGAGATTGCTTCATGGGCAAGGCACAATTGAATTAGGGTTTCCTTGGGAAACAATCTTCAAGCCCTTTGGGTTATCTTGACCAAATTGGAAAATTGAGATACTTGGGAGACATATATGATGATAAGGAACTTCGTGGACCATTGTCATTCTTTTCTCTCATCTTCATCTAGCCATTGCATTGGGCTTAGGAGCCTCCTAGGAGCATTGTGGAGCACATGATCACTTGAGTTTCAAGACAAAAAGAGTTAGTGACATATTTTTGTGCTTTTGGTTAGTAGTCAAATAAGAAAAGCAATAATATACAATACAAGCATGCTTGGTAATCTCAAAACACTCAAACAAGTCCCAACCCTAGGGTTAAGGAGACAAACATGCTATGATCCTTGAGGCAATGCACTTGTGCAATATCATGATGCCATGAGGGATCTTATGGTCAAAATTAGGGTCTTACAGATGCCCCTATTTAAGGTCATTCTAGCCGGAGATATGAAGGTTAAAATCTTCGTCTCGACAAGATAAAATGAGCTTAAATAAAACAAAGAGACGAATTTTGGTCCCTAAGAGACCTCATGATGCAAATGTATGCATGCAAAATAAAATCTTAATGGTGAATAATTGCCACAAAGGAAAAGAAATCAGGAGGAGCTGAAAATCCATAGGAGTAAACACACTCACTAGGGAGACAGAGACTCCGGGGAGAAAGAAGGTAAAAATGCGTGAGCAGGTCACGACTTGAAAACTTGCTGGGAGACACGAAGGGATTCCACGAAAATAAATCGATGGAAAGACTCGAGCTGACGCAAAGATGCATGTATTGGGGAATATGCCAATTCAGCAAAACTATTCACGAAGGATACATCGGATAGAAATCCGGACTCAGACGGGGATGTCCACACAGGACTCAGTTGAGAAAGAAACAACGAGATATTACCGGTTACTGGGTAATAAACTCAAAGAGAGACATGTCATCAAAACACCAGTTACTGGGTGAGAGAAAAACACGCTCAGGGAGAAAAAATATCTAAGACCGGTATAAGGGTGAAAGATATCAATCATCTGAAACATCTGAGGAGGATCCAAAAGGCACATCTCAATTCAGGAAAATCTGACTCCACAGGGACAAAAGTCATAATATGGAGCAGAAGGAAGGAACACCAGGGATACCGATTACTGGGTATATAATAGGTGACCAACCAGTCGTGAATTGGGAACATATCCAAGACACTCATCATCCGAAAGGAGGGCTGAAAAAGCAAACTCGACTTACAGGATGGACATTCGATTCCACAAGGAAATACGAATCTTACTCGACTGGGGAAGAAAAAGACTTCGACTGAAGAGCGCATGAGATATATTATCTATTACCGTTATAAACGTAGATAACATGTTCGCATGGAAGATTATCCACAACCGGTTACTGGGTTAATAAAGGATAAATCGACCGAAAAGAAAGGACATCGAGATACCGGTTACTGGGTATAAAATGATGACCAATCAGAAGGAGAAACAAACATTACCAAGCAAGGTAAATGAAAGATGATTCGCCAGGGATAAATTGCCCGACAACAGCGATTATCCAAGAGATATATCACCGGTTACTGGGTGGTATACTAAAAAATGACGGAATATCAATACCGGTTACTGGGTAAAGATAGCCAACAAAGAGGGGATTACATCTACTGGTTACTGGGTAGAAAATGACAGAAATAGGACTTATAACTACCAGTTACTGGGTAGAAGGCCACAAAATCCATTGGGGAAAAAATGAACAATTACTGGTTACTGAGCAATTGAACAATTGAACCATAGGGAACTACAGGGAAATAACAAGAAAGGAAATCAATCCAGGAACAAACTAGAAAGACACAATCAAACAAGACTCAACCCGATGAGGATATAACTCAGGGGAGTAATTCCATCCTGATACACAACTAGGGAGGAAACTGAAACAGATAATCATCCATGAGGACTTAGCTCAGTGGGGAAGAAAGAAGAAAAGATAGACACTTTCTGCCTATAGGGCTGACTCTATATGAAGAGATCGGACTCAAACATCTGCTTGGGGAAGAATATTTCACCGATAGCAGGAGATAACAAGCAAAGGTATATGGCAAATAATGCATCATGAATATTTGAATGTTGTGGTTATGCATGTATATGCATGATTTGTGTAAGATTAATGCTGACAAACAGACATATCTAACACAAACAAGTCCCAGACACTCGGCATAACATCTCAACAATAAGGGTGAAGCCTACTGGAGAACTCAGCTTGGGAACAACCTGAGAAGGATGAAAATAAATCATCGGGGACATCAAACCCTATCCCAAAGCTACACTCACTGAGGATACAAAGAAAATGTATTCAAGAGCAGTGAAAGAAGAGAATCAAATAGAGAACTCAACTCTGATGGGGATGATCTCTGAAACAAGAGTAAACAAGGGAAAACTTTAACCATAGCTGGAAATAGGCAAAGTCAAAGCTTCCAACTGCAGGAGATAACACTCTGCACAGGAGCAAACAATCCTGGTACAAGGAAGATGCAGAAAATCTGCCAGGGAGTTTTCGTCAACTCTCTCGGGGACAGGTGGGTAATAACGATAAGATCCGCCGGAGAAGATACTCTACTGGGGAAGCTTGTGAAGGAATGATATGAAACTCCATGGGGAACAACCACCAATCAGATGTACATCAATCAAAACACTCCCTTCTATCTGCCAGAGAGGAAACTCTGCAAAGGGGAAAAATAGTATTTTGCTCCGCTGGGGAAGGAAATAAACGTCTTCACCGCCAGCTCTGAATGCTAGAAGAAATCTTCAGACTCAGAGGAAATACAAACATCAAGCTCTGATCTGGCAACCCTATTGGGGACAAGCTGCAAATGCTCTCGAGAGAACTACCCTGGATGGGGAAAACAAAAATGAATCCTTCGTCAACAAGCGACATGCTGGGGATGAAAATGGAAACAAGCCCTTCATCAATTGCACTAGGCAACTTCCTGCCGAGGAGACAAATATCTAGAAAGATAGCTCTGCAAGGAACGCATGCTTACTCCGTTGGGGACTCTTACTCAGGCTGGGAAAGACAATCTTTCTCGCAAGTAGAAAGCATATCAACTTTTATCAATCTATAGGGGATTTTAAGTCAGTACACACAATGGATGACAACCACATAATTGATAAAACACAAATGCTAATGCCTGACTCTCTGGGAAGATGATGATGTATTATTCTTTCTGCGCTCGCTGGGGAGACAACTTGAAAGCTGATGAAGAGGATATAAGGATTCCGAAATATGAAGGAATGTCTTACCGTTTGATGATCATACTATCCTTGGGAAAGCAATGAGGACATCCCACTTATCCTTTCAGTCATTGTGAATGTTCATTTTGTTTAAAATAATTTATTCATGGAAACTTTATTTGTTTAAAACAATGATATTCATCAATTAAAACATGCAAAAATTTGTTAAACAGGAACAAATAAGAGTGCAAAGAATTGGATAAAGGCTCAAATTTATTTAAGAGAATGGTAGTCCGCAAATGACGAGACTCCATGGATCTTTACAAATTTGAAATTGGTGATATACATGGAAAAAGCGCTACATTGAACATAATGACCGTTTCTCCACCAACTCTGAATCCACTGTATTCAAAACTTCAGTTGATGATGACTGAGCGAGAATCTTTGACAGACGACAGCTTGCAGAACAAAGTCTTGTCAGGATGAATTACCTGCCAAATCCCTAATTTTTGCCTAGATTGCCCCATGGTGAGGTACTCAATCTAGAGGGATATATATATATATATATATATATATATATATATATATATATATATATATATATATATATATTATATATATATATATATATATATATATATATATATATATATATATATATTCATTTTTTTATATCTCTAACTTTTTCCTGGACCGTCCTTTCGGGTTTTTAATCCACCGAGACACTCATTTTTGCCTAAGCCTCCCTTTCGGGTTTTCAACTTAGAGAGCTATTCTATTTTTATTTTTAGGCGAAGTATTTCTTGACTGCATCTGAATTCACAGGACGAGTGAAATCCTCCCCATCCATAGGTGTGAGTAAAAAAGCACCTCCTGAAAAGGCTCTCTTAACAACGTATGGACCATCATAGTTTGGAGTCCACTTGCCCCTGGAATCGGGCGCGAAAGACAAGACTTTCTTGAGCACGAGGTCACCTTCTCGGAACACGCGAGGCTTGACCTTCTTATCAAAATCTTTCTTCATCCTTTGCTGATACAACTGACCATGGCACATGGCAGTTAATCTCTTCTCTTCAATCAAATTCAGTTGGTCATAACGACTTTAAACCCATTCAACCTCAGTCAACTTGGCTTCCATCAAGACTCTCATTGATGGGATCTCGACCTCTACGAGGAGCACAACCTCCATGCCATATACAAGAGAGAAAGGGGTTGCCCATGTTGAAGTGCGGACGGATGTGCGATAGCCATGCAAAGCAAATGGCAGCATCTCATGCCAATCTTTGTATGTAACGACCATCTTCTGAATAATCTTCTTGATGTTTTTGTTAGCAGCTTCAACATCCCCATTCATCTTGGGCCTATAAGGAGAAGAATTATGATGTGCAATCTTGAACTCGCTACACAGCTCTTTCATCATCTTATTGTTCAAGTTAGATCCATTATCAGTAATGATCTTGTCTGGCACACCATATCGGCATATGAGTTGGTTCTTGATAAACTTCACAACCACCTGCCTGGTCACATTTGTGGACGAAGTCACTTCAACCCACTTGGTGAAATAATCAATGGCTACGAGAATAAAACGGTGACCGTTCGGCGCCTTAGGTTCAATCATGCCAATCATGTCAAATCCCCACATGGAGAAAGGCCATGGTGAGGAAATAACATTCAGAAGTGTTGGGGGAATATGAATCTTATCCGCATAAATCGGACACTTGTGGCATTTCTTCACAAACTTGCAGCAGTCAGACTCCATTGTCATCCAATAGTAGCATGCTCTCAACATCTTCTTTGCCATGGTATGTCCATTGGAATGAGTACCAAATGAACCCTCATGGACTTCAGTTATCAACAGGTCTGCTTCGTGTCTATCCATGCATCTGAGCAGAACCATGTCAAAATTCCTCTTGTAAAGAACATCACCATTAAGGTAGAAATTGCCAGATAATCTCCTCAAAGTCTTCTTGTCTTTAACAGATGCCCCAGGCGGGTAAGTCTGACTTTGAAGAAAACACTTGATATCATAATACCACGGCTTATCATCTTTTACTTCCTCAACTGCAAACACATGAGTTGGTCTATCCAAGGCGCATCATGGTAATATTTGGGACTTCATTCCAATAATTGACAGCAATCATTGAAGCAAGCGTAGCGAGAGTATCCGCCATCCGATTCTCATCTCGAGGAATATGATGAAAGTCAACTTTAGTAAAGAAAGTTGAAATCCTCCTTGCATAATCTCTATATGGGATAAGGCTAGGCTGATTCATCTCCCATTCACCCTTAATCTGATTAACAAGAAGGGCCGAATCACCATAAACATCAAGATGTTTGATCCTAAGATCAATACATTCTTCCAAACCTATAATACAGGCCTCATACTCCGCCATATTATTCGTGCATTTGAAAGTTAGCCTTGCTGTAAAAGGAAAATGTGTGCCTTGAGGAGTAATGATCATTGCCCCAATACCATTTCCATACTGATTGACAGCGTCATTAAATACCATGCCCCAACGGGAACCAGGCTCTGGCCCTTCATCGAGCGTAGGCTCATCACAATCTTTCATCTTCAAATACAGAATATCCTCATCTGGGAAGTCATATTGCACAGACTGATAATCTTCAATTGGTTGATGCGCCAAATGGTCAGCCAAGATACTACCTTTAATAGCTTTTTGAGCTCGATACTCAATATCATACTCAGATAACAACATCCGCCAACAGGCAATTCTCCCAGTTAAAGCAGGCTTCTCAAAGATATACTTGATCAGATCCATTTTGGATATCAACCAAGCTGTATGATTCAACATATACTGGCGTAAACGCTTAGCATCCCAAGCCAAAGCACAACATGTCTTCTCAAGCATTGAGTACCGAGACTCACAGTCAGTGAACTTCTTACTCAAGTAGTATATTGCATATTCTTTCTTTGCTGATTCATCTTCCTGACCAAGGACACAACCCACGGAATCATCAAGCACAGTCAAGTACATAATCAATGGTCTCCCTTCAACAGGCGGAGACAGGATCGGAGGCTCGGACAAATACTCTTTGATACTGTCAAAGGCCTTTTGGTAATCCTCGGTCCAATCATGACGCTGATTTTTTCGGAGGAGCTTGAATATAGGCGCACATGTGGCAGTCACGTGGGATATAAATCTCAAAATGTAATTCAAGCGGCCAAGAAAACCTTGGACTTGCTTCTCAGTTTTGGGCGCAGGCATCTCTTGTATTGCTTTGACCTTGGCAGGATCAACTTCGATACCTCTCTTGCTGACAATAAAGCCCAATAACTTGCCGGAACGGACTCCAAATGTACACTTGTTTGGATTCAGGCGGAGTTCGTACTTCCTCAAATGCTGGAAAAGCTTCAACAAGTGTTCTACATGTTCAACTTCTGTTTTCAACTTCGTAATCATATCATCGACATACACCTCAATCTCCTGGTGCATCATATCATGAAACAGGGTAGTCATGGCATGTTGATACGTGGCTCCAGCGTTCTTCAAACCGAAGGGCATCACTCGATAACAGAATGTTCCCCAAGGTGTGATGAATGTTGTCTTCTCCATATCCTCAGGCGCCATTTTAATTTGATTATAACCGGAAAATCCGTCCATAAATGAAAAGACATTGAATTTAGCCGTATTGTCTACCAACATATCAATGTGTGGTAGAGGAAAATCATCTTTTGGACTAGCTTTATTCAAGTCACAGTAATCCACACACATTCGTACTTTTCCATCTTTCTTAGGCACATGCACAATATTGGCCACCCATTGAGGATATGTAGAAGTCACCAGAAACCCCGCATCAATTTGCTTCTGAACTTCTTCTTTAATCTTCACTGCTATATCAGGATGAGTTCTTCTGAGCTTTTGTTTCACATGCACACACTCAGGCTTCAACGGCAAGAAATGTTGCACGATATCAGTATCTAGACCAGGCATGTCTTCATACGACCAGGCAAAGACGTCGACATATTCTCGTAGAAATTCAATTAACCCCTTGTTAACAGACTCTTCAAGGAGTGCCCCAATCTTTACTTCACGAATGCAATCTTCAGACCCCAAGTTAACTGTTTCCAGATTCTCAAGATGTGGCTGAATGATCTTCTCCTCGTACTCAAGCAGACGGGTAATCTCATCAGGAATCTCTTCAACATCATCTTCTTCTGCCTCAAATATAGGGAACTCAAAGTTGGGAGATGGTGTTGGATCATTATGTTCAATGGGTTTGATTAACCTGCATAATGATTTTGAGTATAAAAGAGATTTCAGAATTCAAACAAGGCAAATCATTATGCAGATGGAAAGATTGATTTTATTCTCTTTCTTAGGGTTTTATGGTGATCACCAATTTCATGCGAAAAACAAAAATGAAAAATAATTTGAAAAACAAACATTTAACATGCGATTATTGAATGAATATCATTATATTAATCAATTATGCCAACAATGTCTTCACTTCTCCTTTTGGCATGGGAGAAGGGTTTTTTTAGCAAAATGAACATATTACGTTGACTTATGGATAACTGTTGGAACATCAACAACGACCCAATTATTGCAGATTCTTCCAGGTATGACAAAGTTGCCAAGGTCTTCCTCTTCATCTTCTTCGATGATGGCAGCAACTTCTTGATCTTCAATGGTGTGGATGAAACCTCCACTTTGAAACAGCCCGAGATCATTGGAAACACCAGAAGAATACCCTATACCAGCCCGGGATTTATTATCTTCTAACTTGATCATTTTCCCCAAACCAGTAGTTGCACCATGCTTAAAGGCCAACTTCGCGTCATTATAGGAGACAAATGAAGAAAGTCCTTTCCTAGAAGGCTCAGCAATAGATAAGTCTTGGAACAGAGTCCCAACCTCATCCTCAACATCAATGTAGGAAAAGGAAGATAAATGGCTGACCAAGAGAGCCTTCTCTCCCCCTATCACCACCAACTTCTTGTTCTTAACAAACTTCAACTTTTGGTGTAGGGTGGATGTCACGGCGCCTGCCTCATGAATCCATGGTCTACCAAGCAAACAACTGTATGACGGATGTATATCCATAACCTGGAATGTGATCTGGAAATCACTAGGTCCAATCTTGATCGGGAGGTCTAATTCACCAATCACAGTTTTATGCGATCCATCAAAAGCTTTCACTACCACTCCACTCTACCTCATGGGAGGCCCCTGATATGAAAGTTTGGCAAGAATGGACTTTGGAAATACATTAAGGGATGACCCTGTGTCCACCAACACATTGGACAGGGCATCGTCTTTACAGTTCATGGAGATATGTAAATCCAAATTGTGGTCTTTTCCCTCCTCGGGAAGACCATCACCACAGAAGCTCAAATTGTTGCAGGCACTTATATTTGCAACAATGCTATCAAACTGCTCAATTGTGACATCGTGATCCATGTATGCCACGTCCAACACCCTTTGCAACGCTTCACGATGTGGCTCTGAATTCATCAACAAAGATAGAACATATATCTTTGATGGAGTTTGAAGCAACTGCTCCACAACATTGTACTCACTTCTCTTGATGAGTCTCAGCATCTCATCATCATCCTCTCTCAACATGCCAGACTGGCCAACCGGGATAGGAGTATTATTGGATTTAAAAACAATAGGGTCAACACCCTTCACAACAGGAGTAGAATGATTAGAAGAAGAAGTCCCCACGGGACCAGCAAGACTAACAACATCCTTCTTCACAATGTCTTCATGGGATTTCGGCTGAGATGAGAAAACATGACCACTATGGGTCACTCCACTAACGTCGAAAATGCTTACAACAGAGGTTGAGGGAAACGACACATCATTCCCATCTTCCAGCATAACAACATTGTAACGGTACAAGACCGCTTTATCTGATACATACGGGACAGGGCCCGCTGGCTTGATCACAAGAGCTGGCGACACTTTCTTCTTGCTACCATCATACTTGATGACAACAGGATCAGGAATTTTGAGTATATGAGTGATAACATCAACTTCATCCTCATTACGATTCTGAAGTATCTCAATCATCCCTTGGTCTAGCATCTCTTGGATGTCCTTCCTATCAATTAAGGAAGGATAAAGTTCAACATATGTCATAGGAATTGGGTCAAAAGTCACCCTTTTCCTCTCATAGTTGCTGGTAATGGTGTTGTTATTATTGCAAGGTTGGTAAGCATGTTGTTGTTGTGGTTGTGCTTATCTGAAAGCAGGTGCTATATGAGCCACCTGGTGTTGGTTAACAGTTGGTCGGACTTCTTTCCTCCTCACAGAGGGCCTTCTTTTAGTGTGGGAAGAAACAACATGAGTCTCTCCTTCTTTCTTCCTATCAAATCCTCCATATTTCTTTGCCGAATTATCTTCGCAGGACAGTCGTCCTTCACAGGCTCCCTCTTCTAGCCTCATCCCCATATTTACCATTTCGGTAAAGTCCGAGGGAGCACTAGCAATCATGCGCTCATAGTAGAAAGAACTCAAAGTCTTCAAGAAGATCTTTGTCATCTCCTTCTCTTCCAAGGGTGGAACTATCTGAGCTGCCAATTCCCGCCACCTCTGGGTGTATTCCTTGAATGTTTCTTTATCCTTCTAGGACATTGCCCTCAGCTGATCTCTATCTGGAGCCATGTTCATGTTGTATTTATACTGCTTCACAAAGGCCTCTCCAAGATCATTGAAAGTGCGGATGCTTGCACTCTCCAGCCCCATATACCAACGGAGTGCAGCACCTGTCAAGCTGTCTTGAAAATAGTGAATCAATAGTTGATCGTTATCTGTCTGGGTTGACATCTTGCGAGCATACATCACAAGATGGCTGAGTGGACACGTGTTTCCCTTATACTTCTCAAAGTCAGGAACTTTGAATTTAACCGGGATCTTCATGTTGGGTACCAAGCACAATTCAACAGCACTCTTCCCAAAAAGGTCCTTACCACTCAGCGTTTTCAACTCCTTGCGCAGCTCAAGGAATTGGTCCTTCATCTCGTCCATTTTCTCATATACGTCCGGGCCCTCAGATGGCTCATAATGATAAATGGTGTCTTCCACACGAGGTAAGGTATACACTACAGGTGGCGGTACAAACAGGACCGGGCTAGATGCCGGCATAGAAGCAAGAGTGGGAGCGAAACCCTCTGGCACGAAATTAGATGGCATTCCCCAAGGGAATCCAGCTGGCATATTCGGAGCGAAGTGGGCAGTGGCAGTAGACACTGTTGAGATAACCACTTCGGAGACGACAGTCCTTGTAGGAGGAGTTGTAGGAGTTGGAGAAGCTTGGCTTTACACAGCAAGAACTGACTTCATCATGGCAGTCATCCTGGCAATCTCCTATTTCAGATCTCTGTTCTCTTGTTCAAGGTGTTCCATGATCTTCTGATGATTTGCTCGGGTGTTATACCGATGCGTCCGCTTGTCTTCAAAATAAATGAAGAGCAAAGAGTTAGACCACTGTATCAGAGCTCAGAACCAAAACTGGCTTATGCATATGATGCATGCAATGCTCGTGCATATGATTGGTTTTTATCAGAGGAACTTTATAAGGATCTATTCGCAAATGCTTTGAAAATAGTAAAATTTTTAAAACATATATGGAATATTCATAACAATATATTATCTGGAAACCTTTTACACCAAAGAAGTAGTACAGTCTCGGTAACCAAATACAATACAAGAGAAAAGGAGAATAAAAATCCTATGGAGCCCTAGAAGCAATCGTCCAAAGCCTTCGAGATCGGAAGATACGTCGCACGAAGCCTCTTCACTTATCTCTCATAAGCTGCTTCCATGTTAGCCTTCTCCTTGGCGAGCTGATCATACCTCTTCTTCCAAAACCTATACGAGTGAGGCATGAGAGAAGTAACCACATCATCAGGCTCATCAATAACCTGATGCTCTAGAAACTCTATCACTGCATCCTTATCCTTAAGCTGCTGAAGAAGCTCCTCACCCTCATGAACCCAAGCACGCGAACGGTTTTCATCTCTCAACTCCTCTACTCCTTTATTAGGGAGGGTTGAAGGCACAACCATAACCATAGGGGTAGGTCTCGGATACTCGTATGGAATGCGGTACTCAAGAGCTCTCTTCCTCACCTAAGAGGTGTAAGGTTCCAAAGCAACACAGTTCTTCAGACCAAGCTCATTCCTCCCTTTCTTATGAACCTTGCGCCAGGCGCGAACCATCCTATCCTTCAAGTTTTAGGGATCTTTACCCTCTTGAAAGAATAAGCCTTCTAACAAAATGTTGTTAGGTTTATCCTTTAAGGGGAACCCAAGCTGACGGCGAGCCAAAGCAGGATTGTAGTTAATTCCACCATATGTATCAAGAAGAGGTACATTGGAGAACTCACCACAAGAATCAATAATTTAAACAGCAGCATAAACACGATTATACCAAGATATATCATCATTAGTGAGAGACATAAGTCTCATGGACCACCGTAGACATCCCTTGTTCTCCTTGAAGGAAAGCGTCTGAGGTAAGTGCGAAATAAACCACTTGTACAACAGAGGCATACATCATACAATGGAACCACCACCCTTCGCATTCCTCATATGCAAACAGAAATAAGTGTCACCCAACAGAGTCGGAACAGGATTAAGAGAAGAGAAAATCCTAACAGCGTTCACATCCACGAAGTTGTCGATGTTGGTAAATAACACTAGCCCATAGATGAGGAGTACAAATATGGCTTCAAAAGCTTCCTTACACATGGCCTTCCCAAACAAGGAAGCTTTGGCAATCAGAAAATCAGACGGGAGTCCTCGAATTCCACCTTTGGTATTCATATTGGCAACAATGTCAGATACATCCACATGAAGCATATCAACAATCTCTTGAGAAGACGGAATCTTCACCAAACCATTGAACGACAACTGGTCCAGAATAGGTATACCCACATGATAAGCATACTCCTCTAGTGTAGGCAAAAGCTGGAAATCCGGAAAAGTGAAGCACCGATACAGAGGATCGAAAAACTGCACCAACACACTCATCAGATCTTCATCCACCTTGGTAGAGAGAATAGACAGAAGCTTCCCATGGCGAGCTTTGAACTCCAAAGGCTCTAATACATAAGATGCCAAACTCCTTAACTCTTTCAAGTCAGGTTGTCTGAAACTGTACTTCTTCGTATTCCTTCTTTGCTTATCCATGTATGAAAATTTGCAAATAGACCTCTTAAGTTCCTTGAAAAATCTTTATTATTGATGACATGAATGCGAATGAATGCATGGATGCAACAAACACACTCAAGGATCAAGCAAGTCACACCATACAAAGGTCACGGGATGGCTCAAGTCATCATCAATATCAATCATCCATTTTGGTGGATTATGGTTTACACCTTATCAACACCCAAGTTCCATTGATATTGAGGATATACGAGAACAGATTGACTCGAATCATGGGTTTGTTGTAAGTCACGAGCATGGGGTCTCGGTTAAGAACCACCGAACAGGAGTGTACTATGGTTAAACCTGACAATCATGTTCTAAAAGGTCCCCATATTCATCATCCCATCTTTCGGATATTATAGGATAAAATGACTACTCGTCCTCCAAAAATATTCTCAAGAGAGACTCTTATGAGTGTAGTATCGCGTAACAATCGCCTCAAGTCTTACACTTGAACGTCCTTCGCACTACGTCCTAAAATAGGCCAAGATGGACTAGGTATCTAAGGTCCTTGGCTTCTAGGGTTTCGATTGGAAAGAGTAATGCCTAACCACGACTACTCGTGTGACATTAGTGATCCCAATAAAAACCTCCACCAAGTGAATGGACTTGCAAGTTAACTTGTTTAGGAATAACTCCACACAAGTCAACAAGGCTATGTCATTCTCCTATCATAAGTGCGCTCGAGTTCGGGTATAGAACTCATCTCACAAGAAACTACCAAGCATACAAGCAATTAATATATCAAGCAATTCATACATTACAAATAATACATTCATCCCAAATTTGCATAAAAATATGCCATAAACAAATATAAACATACAATACACAAAGCAAAAAGTAGGCTAAACCCACGGGGCTATTTAACTCCCCAGCAGAGTCGCCACTTTTCTGTAGCGGGGTTTTCCTTACCTTTAGGTTTATTGACTAAACCAAAAGTCAACATACAATTCGAGTCGCCACCGCACTTTTATTTGTCCAAAGGAAAGGCTAAAAAGCGAACAAAAGCCAAGTAAGAAGTTTTTCAAATAAAAAACTAATAAAATGTGAGAGATCTAGGTAAGGGGGTTGGTTATGAGATGGGAAGGTTATACGCACCCAAAACATCCTTAGTACTCTAAGGGAACCTTTTTTGCAAATATGTGTTATAGGTTGGTATTTGTGAAAAGATTTGTGCAAAAGATTGGAGGGATGAGAAGAGAATAGATTATATTTACAAATTTTTGTTGTTTGAATGGATGAACCCATTGCCTACGTACCATCACAATAGAGGATCAAAACCTCTTAGTTTGGGGTAGAAATCTCAAAAAAAATGGTGAATTAATTTGATCAAAAGCCTTAAGGTCTTTTGTTATCAAAGGGAGAAAACTCAACCTAAACCAACAATCCACCATGTGAGGAAGGCTTCAACATGCTAGTGAGGGGTTAACCCTTTAATAAGCATGGAAGACTTATAATCCAATCACTAAGGATGAGGTGAGATTTACATCAACCACTATGATAACTCAAGCCTATGACTAATGTTTTGAAAAGATTTTAACAGAGTGGCCATTGGAACCACAAAACAACTTGAAATGAGTTATATTTACAAGTTAGATTTATTTACAAAATAAGGTCAAAGTTGGATTAAAGTTTATTTACAATGAGCATTTATGAAGAGAGTTTTGAAAAGTCAAAGGCCTAAGGCCTAGGTTTCTAATTTGAAATAAAGTCAAAGTTTTGAAAATGATTTTTGGCTTGGTTAGAGTGGGAAGAAGAAGAGAAGGGCTAGTCCTAAAGCATAAAAAGATAAGAGGGGAAAGATAAACCCTTGGAGTTCCTTTTCTTGGAGTCGTAGAGATGACTCAAGATGCTTCTTTCCTTTGGACTTGGCACACAAACAAGCAATCAAAAATTGAATTCAAGCTCCTAGGATCTCCACTTGGCTTGGCTCTTAACTTGGCTACTCATGACAATGGTCCTATTTTCACAATCTTAAGATGGGATCCCTATCACACAAGAGCAAACATCAAAAAGTTCACAACATAATAAAGGGAATGGACAAAGAATAAGTTTGGAGGAGAAGTCCTTTGAGATCAACTTTGAGTTTTAGCATTCTAAAGACATGAGGCCTAGTTGCTCTTCAAGTAATTTTGCATTCTAAAGGCATGAGGACTAGTTGCTCTTGAACTCCTTTAAGCATAGGTAAATCCTAATTCTAAGTCCTTTCTCTTTTGCATTTGATTCACACAAAACAAACACAAAACAACACTAGATAGCAATATATTTATATACAATAATGGGCTCAAATGAGCAAAAGAAAAATGACATAAACATAAAATATATGCTCAAATGAGCAAAATGAAAATCAACATGAATAATGAGCAAGAAATAAATGACATTAAAAGTAAATGGCAAGAAATTAAATGCTTAAATTAAAGTTAGTAGTTAATAAGGTTATGTTAGCTTGTCATAAGACAATGTAGCGCTATGTTAAGCAATCATAAGTGGACTAATGTAGTAGTCACACCTATCAGAGGCTGGTCAATAAGAATATAGGCAAAGAACACAAGTTATAGATCATGACTAGTAAGCCAAGCTCCATAAACTTGCCATGCCAAACAAAAGGGGAAGGGCCTTGGATTGACTTTAGGTTATTTGCTTGACCAAGAAGCAACCTATCTTGGACACAAAATAACTCACTTGATCATGGATCAAGTTGAGTTTGGTTTGGATCAAAGAAGGTTAAGCTTCTCATTTGTCAAGACCAACCACAAGACTTTAACTCATTGGCCATTGATGGAAAGAAAGGGATGAAGATGGAAGGGATGGGAAAAGAAGACACCAACCAAAACCAATTAACTAAAGTTGATTCAAATCAAACTCAATCAACACCAAACAGAAAAGAAATGAAGATAACAAGTCAAAGAGTAAAAGATATTTTTTTGGTATTTTTTGAATTAAAATAATATGCAAATAAAAAATAAACAAATAAGGTCAAACCTCAAATTCAATTCAAAACAACTTCAATGAGTCCAATTAAATTCTCATAGGTTCAACATAGTCAATCAAGTTTTGACTAATTATCTCACCAATTTTTGAAATCAAAAAGCAATTAAAAACAATTAAAAACAATTAAAAATAGCATAATATGAATTAAAATCTCAAATAATCTTAAAACAATCAAGAAATTATTGAGACTATTTTTCATTGACTTATCATGATCCATAAATGCTATGAAAATATTTTTGGATTTTGTAAAAGTCAGAAAGTATTTAAAAATGAATTAAAACCAATAAAAACCAAATAATTCACAAAAAATATCAAATGAAGTCACAAAAATATTTAAAAATCAAAATATGAAACTAGATTTTTCAAGAAATTTTTTGGAGTTGGTCTCATATTTTTATGATTTCAAATGAATTTTTAATGAATTTTTGAAAATCAAATGACTTAATTGAAAATAAAAAGAAAATGGGATAAATGAAAAAAACCACAGCCAAGTGATAGATTCATTATTTGATGTGGCAAGGATGTATGGCCCAGATCTGAGGACACACGCTGCTCACAAGTCAAATGCGCTACACAAGGTATTAAATGAAGTGTTTAAAATGAACGTGTGATATTAGATCGTGGCAAGGTGATCCAATGGTCCAAGTGTGCACACGTGGCGGTGGTGGTGGAAACCACCATCTTCTCCGGCCAGACAACAAATTCCGGCCACCAGTTGCAGGAAATAAAATCTTAATGAAAATTAAAAACAAGGCAATGGAAATGAAGCTCGTGTGATGGAGATCATCATTGTACCAATGGATCTCCCTCACTCTTCCTATATTGAGAGAAATGTGAAGTAGAAAATCATGGTGTTCAAACTGAAAGTTCATGAAATGGAAAATTGAAAGCATCACAAGCTTGCCTCCAGTGTGAGGACTTCAGAAAACCACAGAAACACAAGAATGCTACATTGAATTAAGAGTTCTAGATCCAAAAAGTTTGAGAATAAACCTTTGAATTGAAGCACTTATGGCCACGAATCCTTCAAGTTCCTTGCTCCTCTTTGATCTATGGATGTAGTGGAAGTGAAAGGCTAAGGAATTAGGCTTTAAAACTCAGCTAATGATGCTGAATTTCAAGCTCGAAAGTAAGAACAATTTTTGAAAAACTCCTTTGGTGAGGGTGTGGTTTCACTTTTGCAGCACTTGGGATCTCCAAAAGGTTGATGAATGAAGTTCATGGCGCCTCTATTTATAACTGAATGTGGCTGAATCCCACGTTTCTTTCATGTGCATGGCAATTTGAATTTGGATGCATGGGCTTGTGCAAGCGTGTGGAAGGCCCAATGATGAATAGAAAAGCTTGGTGAGATCAAGTGAGGGAAAATGGTCGTGTGCATTGGACTGAACAAGCTTGCATATTCAAGTTTCATCATAAAATACCAAAATGCACATAAATGGAAATGAATTCGTAACTCACAAATGGTAAGTCCAAAAGAGTAATGTGAGTAATAGTTGGAAATCCCTGTAAATAAGGAAAGAAAGTCATGTTGGGAAAAAATTCATTTGGCATTTGGAAATTGATCAAAACTGGCTGTGAGAATTCAAGTACAAAACACATTCAAGTCACTTTGAAAAAGTTCACCAAAAACAAGCTTAATCAAACCCCTCTGTTTTCATGATGCAAGCTTCATTTGGAAAAACCTCTAACATAAAAGTTGTATATATTTTCAGTATGATCAATTTAGTCCCAAGTTTGCATCATTTGGATTTTCTATGACAAAGTTATGGGCATTTGAAGTTGGGTACTTTTTCAAATTCAATGAATTAGGTCCAAGATGACCTATAATGTTTTGTATTATCACATGTACTTATTTTAGGACTATGAAATTTTGTCCAACATAACATTTTAAGTAGAAAGCTCAAGATTTCCAAATCATTTGGTCTCACCTCAAAATCATAAATATTAAGGAAGTTATACCCTTGGTAAGTTGACCCAAAATTAGGGTTTCAGTCAAAATGACCTATAATGTTTTGAAATGAATTATGACCTTCCAAGTTTCAAATGTATTTTTGATGAAAATTAAAGTTGTTCATATGGTTCTTGGGAACATTTTATATCTTGGGGTTATCTTCATTTGAGAAACACATCAAAAGTTATATCTCAGTGATCCTCAGTTTGGTCAGATGACTTGACTGGTCAACTTTTCAAGGCCAAACTTCCAATCTTGATGAATAAATGATTGAGGGGCCTCAAATAGGCTCATATATGCATAAAATGATGAATGAAAAATTTTCCCTTCATTAAATTTGAACAGAGGTTGAGATTTCTTCATGGGCAAGGCACAGTCAAAGCACAGTCAAAGCACAGTTGAATTAGGGTTTCCTTGGGAAACAATCTTCAAGCCCTTTGGGTTATCTTGATCAAATTGGAAAATTGAGATATTTGGGAGACATATATGATGATAAGGAACTTAGTGGACCATTGTCATGCTTTTCTCTCATCTTCATCTAGCCATTGCATTGGGCTTAGGAGCCTCCTAGGAGCATTGTGGAGCACATGATCACTTGAGCTTCAAGACAAAAAGAGTTAGTGATATATTTTTGTGTTTTTGGTTAGTAGTCAAATAAGAAAAGCAATAATATACAATACAAGCATGCTTGGTGATCTCAAAACACTCAAACAAGTCCCAACTCTAGGGTTAAGGAGCCAAACATGTCATGATCCTTGAGGCAATGCACTTGTGCAATATCATGATGCCATGAGGGATCTTAGGGTCAAAGTTAGGGTCTTACAGAATGTACATTCCATCTCCCAAAATGAATGAATGATCTTAACTTTCTAAAAGTCCTCCTTTGTCCAATTTGAGTTTGATCAATTTTCCCTCCCTCTTCATTTCATTCCCCTTCTTTATGCATTCATGTCATGGACCTATAATATCTTTATATCCTAAGGCTAGTTGATTGAAAAATCAACATAAGTATGGATGAGATTAGGTCCACCCCCAATTTGCATATTCTTTTGTGTGTGTGGTATGTTTCATGAGCATAGTTCATCATACTATGTCTCTAACATGCATTAACACCAAAATTCTATTGCCCGACCTCAAATAGTTGTGACTTCTACATAAGTCTAATTACGATTGCTTAACATAGCGCTAAATTTTGACATAAAAGGCATAGCATTCTAGTTAGTGAGATTGTAAGTCTCCCCTCTTTCATGGTATTGTGTGGGAACTTGGCTTTTTTTCCTTCATTTGGAAGATGTCTTGGTTCAAGGATTCATGCTTGTGATAAGTGGGTTGAGTGTTCTCTAACGAATGACTTAAACAAAAGAAAAGCAAAAACAATACTAACTTCTAACTCATTAACAACTAACTTTTAATTTCAAGTCATTTACTTTTAATGCAATTTAAATTTTGAGATTTATTCATTTTCCATTATTCATACTATTCTAATTGTTTATGTTAATGTCATTTTTTACTTTGTCCATTTGAACCTTATTTTTGTGATATATTTTGTTTGTGTATATTCTATTTGTTTGTGTAGTCTTTGACCATTAATGTACATAATAAGAACAAAAACCCTAAAAAATATCTTGTGTGGATTGGTGGTTTGATCTTGGACGTGACTATCTTTATTTGATGCCTTGCTCTTCAAGTTGATATTGTGTGAATTGTTTGTTGTTTAATTCTAAAAGTCAAAGGGAATTTGGGTTTCTATATGACATTCTTGTCTATTAGATTGCAGCCCATTGGTAAGATCTTTTCAACTCTTAACATTTAATTTTGTGCTTAGGATTAGTCTCTTCATCTCCTTCCCACTTCTTTAATTTCAAAATCTCTCCCTCCTTTCAAAAATCTTCTTTGCTTGTGTTTGTTGATTTTTAAACTTTGACCACTTTTGCAAATTAGAAGCTTTGGACTTATGTCATTGCATTTTCAAACTCATTTTCTTAATCAAACTTGTAAATAAACTTAACTATACTTGACTTAAAATTTCAAAAGCCAAAAATAACTAACTCATTCAAACCTTTTTTTGGCCTTTGTGCCTTTCAAACTTAAAATTTTCTTAAAAGCAATGCATCCACTTTGACATTGATACCACGAACTACGAGATTTTGATCCCTCATTTTATGTTGGTACGTAGGCACAAGTCCGAAGATCTTGTCAAACACAAAAATATAATTAATGAATTCTTTTCTCAT
Organism: Lathyrus oleraceus; assembly: GCF_024323335.1. Taxonomy (NCBI): domain Eukaryota; kingdom Viridiplantae; phylum Streptophyta; class Magnoliopsida; order Fabales; family Fabaceae; genus Lathyrus; species Lathyrus oleraceus. The sequence continues at coordinate 367,910,871 of NC_066585.1, read as the reverse complement.
CCCCCCATTCTATTTGTTTGCAAACATCATTTGTACAAAAACACTTATGCACACAAGAAAGGGCTCCCTAGGAGTACCTAAGACACTTTGGGTGCTAACACCTTCCCTTTGTGTAACCAACCCCCTTACCTGTAATCTCTGGAATTTTATTAGTTTTGATTTGAAAACTTCTTATTTTTTGGTTTTGTTCGTGCTTTTCCATTTTCCCGTGGAAACAATAAAAGCGCGGCGGAGACTCTTGTTTATTTGATGTCTAGCTTATCCATAGATTGATGATCATGAATTTACCGCTACAGAAATTAAGTGGCGACTCTGATGGGGAGTAGTCTCCAGTGGGTTTAGCCTACTTTTGTGTGTGTATATAGTTGTATATTTGATGTATGCATATTTATTTGTGTGATATAATCTGCTTGTTGTGCTTGGTGATCTCTGAGTGATGAGATAAGTTCTAACTCGAACTTGAGTGCAATTAAGATAGGAGGATGGTATAGTCATGTTCGACTTGTGTGGAGTAGTCCTTAACAAGTTGGCTTTAGACCCATCTGCTCAGTGGAGACCCTTTTGGATTTGGAAATGTCACACAAGTATTTGTGGTTAGGCATTACTATCTCTGATTTGGGGTCCGAGAAGCTGAGGACCGTAGAACATTTAACCCCTCTTGGCCTATTTAGGACGTAGTGCGGAGACTGTTCAAGTGTAGGCTTGATAACAGTTATTACATGATACTACACTCAGACGAGTTTCTCTTGAGAATATTATGGGTTGATGAGTCAGTCATCCTAACCTATAATATCCGATAGATAGAATTAAGACTCTGGGAACTTTTTAGAACATGATCTACAGGTTTTATCCTTAGTTCACTCCTTTGGGATGGCTCTTACCTAGACTCCATGCTCGTGACTTACAACAAACCCCTGATTCTTGGTTGATCCAATCAAGTCTTGTCAATATCAATGGAACTTGGATGTTGATAAGGTGTAAACCATAATCCGCCAAAATGGATGATTGATCTTGACAATGACTTGATTCATCCCTTGACCTTTGATTGTTTGCCTTGTGTGTGATCCCTTATTTTGTGATTGTTGCATTCATGCATTCATGTGCATCATAACATTCATGACACAAAAATTTCAAGGAACTGAGGTATTATTTGCAAATATTTTCAGACCACGGTTTTGTTGATGTTAACGCCATTAGAATTTTCTTGATTGGGAATCTTGTGCCTACTTTGTTGGGTGATACGTACTTCTCGTTGCATCTAAGGAATTCTAAAGGTGGTGGAATGATTGTCTGTTGCATTCCTCTTTTGTACAAGTGGTTTATTTCACACTTGCCTCAGACACCTGCTTTTATGGAGAACAAACAATGTCTACGGTGGTCTCAGAGACTTATGTCTCTCACTAATTATGATATAGTTTGGTATGATCCTTCTTTGAGCAGTTTAGAGATTATTGATAGTTGTGGTGAATTCTCTAATGTGCCTCTCATTGGTATACAAGGAGGAAACAACTACAACCCTGCTTTGGCTCGTCGTCAACTTGGGTTCCCTTTGAAAGACAAACCTAATAACACTTTGTTAGAAGGTCTTTTATATCAAGAGGGTAAAGATACCCAAAATTTGAAGCAGAAGATTGTGCATGCTTGGCATAATGTGCGTAGGAAAGGAAGATTCGAGCTTGGTTCACGCAATTGTGTAGCTTTGGAAGCTTACACTCTTTGGGTGAATAAAAGAGCTTTGGAGTTGAAGATGCCTTATCCTCGTGAGAGACCTATGTCTATGGTTGTGATTGAGCCATTAACTCTCCCTAACCAGGATGTAGAGGAGTTGGAAGACGCACTCACCAAGATGAAACAAGAGAAAGATGTGTGGGAAGAGCGTTTCCATGCTTTGAGCAGAAAGCATGAAGAGTTGCAGCTTGAGTCTAAGGACAAATATGCACTTATTGAGCTACTTGAAGACCGAGTGACAAAGAGACAGAGAGAGCCGGAGGTTTCATCTTCCTCTAGTATGCCTCAGCCTTCCGTTGCTTGGAAGAAGATTTTTGAACAGCTTGTCCTCGAGAAGACTCAGATGAAGGCTTCTTTTGAGACCAAGATCCGACGCATCCGAAGGAAGTACGTGCCTTCAGCCAGATCTTCTGATGTTGTTGTTAGGGATCCTTAGGATGACTAATCTCCTTTTATCTTGTATTTTTCATTTGGTTTCTAAAATTATACTCAATGTAATCCGTCTAATTATATAAATAAAAGATATTTTTATGGTCATATCAAATTGTTGCAATTATTGTTGAATGTATATATATTTGCAAATAATATAGTAAGTTCCTTGAAAATAAAAACAATCAAGCATTGCATTTCATGCATCATTTGCATAAGCAGGTTTCTCTTTCCCCAGATGTCTCATTGGTGTTTCTTCTGTGCTTCAGCCAAGCTGACTCATCGATACAATACTAAGCACCAATCACTCCAGAATCATGGAACATCTTGAGCAAGAGAATAGAGACTTGAAAGAGGAGATCGCTCGCCTGACTGCCAAGATGGAGTTAGTATTAGCTGCTTAGGGCCAGTCTTCTCCAACGCCTGCAACTCCTCCTCCTCAGAGGACTATTATTTCAGAGGTGGCTACCTCTACCATTCCCGCAACTGCTGCTCACTTTGCACCCAACATGCCTGCCGGATTCCCGTGGGGAATGCCGCCGAACTTCATGACCGAAGGTTTCGGGCCTACATTTGCTTCTATGCCGACATCTAGCCCGATCATGTCTGTGCCGCCGCCTGTTGTGCATACCCTGCCTCGTGTAAAAGACACCATTGTAAGAACAAAAATAGTTCTACAACACATTCCAAGATTTTGATGATAACAAAGGATGAAACCAAAAATGGCACTCTAACGAAAAGTTCTAAAGTGTGCAAGACTCTAAACAAGAAGAAAGGAATCTAATCACGTCATCAGATACAAAATCAAATCAGATACAAATTATCCGAATATCAGAAGCATCTGAAGTAGAAACGCGCTCTAGAAGTTCTGACTCTGAGCAAAACAGCATATCAGAATATCAGAATATCAGAAGCATCTGAAGAAGAATCGCGATCTAGAAGCTCTGACTCTGAGCAATGATACATCAGAATTCCAGAAGCTCTCAATGTCATCTGAAGACAACATCAGAATTCTAAGGGATCAGAACTATCAGAAGCTCTGAAGCTACATCTCAAGATCTCAGGTTAACAGAGTAACGCAGACTCTGATAATGGATTTCCTTATCAAGAAAGAATAACGGCAACTTCAACTTCAAATGGAAAGAACTATATTTGGAAAAAAGTTATTCAGGAAGACAAACTTGTTTTGGAAAGAAACAACAAAGTAATGGCACTTAACTCTCATCAAGACTAAATATCTGCCATCATTACTACAACTGTCGTTTTTCACCTCTATATAAAGAACGGCGAACCTCATTGAGAGATACACCTGAACGCATAGAATTACTCTACTCTCTCTCTAATCTTTCACGAGCTTTTGCTCATAACGTGAAACCTCTTATCTGCTCTAATAGTTGTAATACTTGCTTTATCCTAGAAGCACTCTAGATTACAAATTCTGTTTTTATCTCAATTGTTTTAATTCCTCAAGTGACTCTGCGCAGTCTGTATACTTGAGAGGACTAAGAGATCCTTCTCTTAGACGTTGGTTGTAATAATCTTTCAAGATTAGTGGATTAAGTCCTTGTTGAAGGCGAAATCACCTTGGTCGGGTGGACTGGAGTAGCTTTGTGTTATAAGCGAACCAGTATAAAATCCTGTGTGATTTTATTTTTGCAAAAACGCTTATTTTCCAAAACAATTCAAACCCCCCTTTCTTGTTTTTCTCACCTTCAATTGGTATCAGAGCTTCGGCTCTGTTATTGATTTTCCAATCAAACACTTAACCGTGTAGAGAGATCCAGAACGAGAAAAACTATGGCCCAGACAAACGAAAGAGACAGTTACAATGCTAAGCCTCTTGTCTTTGATGGAGAGAAATTCGATTACTGGAAAGATAGAATTGAAAGTTTCTTTCTAGGCTATGACGCCGATCTCTGGGACATTGTCACAGATGGATACACACCTCCTGTAACTAATGCTGGAGTTGAAGTTCCCAGAAGTAAGATGACAGATGATCAGAAGCGCGTATTCAAGAATCATCACCAAGCCAGAACGATACTTCTCAATGCCATATCCTATAATGAGTATGAAAAATCACCAACAAGGAAACAGCTAAAGATATACTTGATTCTCTGAAGATGACTCATGAAGGAAACTCTCAGGTCAAAGAAACAAAGGCTCTGGCTCTAATCCAGAAGTATGAAGCTTTCAAAATGGAGGATGACGAAGCCATAGAGGTAATGTTCTCTAGATTCCAAACTCTTATTGCAGGTCTCAAAGTTCTAGACAAAGGATACACAACTGCAGACCACGTCAAAAAGATAGTCAGAAGCTTGCCAAAGAAGTGGAGACCCATGGTCACTGCTCTGAAGCTGTCAAAGGATCTGAACAACATCAGTCTTGAAGAGCTTGTCAGTTCCCTTAAAAGCCATGAGATAGAACTAGAGGAAGATGAGCCTCAGAAGAAGAACAAGGCTGTAGCATTAAAGTCCAGATCTGAAAGACGCAAATCTGACAGAAACAAAGCTTTCCAGGCCGAAACAGAAGATGCGGATGACTCTGAACAGGAAGATTTTGATGATGAAGAAGAATTGTCCCTCCTGACCAAAAGAGTTAAATAACTCTGGAAAAAGAGGAACAACAACTTCAGAAGACCAAGACCCAGAGGGGATCGATCAAAATCAACCTCAAAAGGTAAAACTAACAAAGATATTACTTGTTATGAATGTAAAGAAACAGGTCACTACAGGAATGAATGCCCCAAGCTAAAGAAAGACAGCTCCAGAAAAGAAAGCTTCAAGAAAAATTCCCTCAGAACCAAGAAGGGATTAATGGCTATCTGGGATGATAGTGAATCTGACTCATCAGAATCTGACGCTGATGAACAGGCCAATGTGGCGTTCATGGCCACCACATCCAGGAACAGTTCAGATGAAGAATCTGAATCAGAAAAGGTATTCACTGAACTCTCTCGATCTGATTTAGAATCATGTTTTTCTGAAACTCTTAACTCATATCAGAAACTAAAACAAAAATTTAAAGCAATAAAAGGCTGTCTTGAAGAAAAATTTGAAGAATGTGGCAAACTTGAGATGACAATTCTAGAACTCAAAGATGAAAACAAAGTTTTAACATCACTAAAAGATGCAGCAAAGAAAAATTGCTTAAAACTAGAAGAAGCGTTATCTCAAGCTCCACAAACTTCAAATACGATAATTTATAAATACGAAAAAGCCTTTCAAAAGTTTCTGAAAAATGGGATAAGAAGGAGTGTAATGGCATCCATGATTTATGGAGTCAGTCAGAACAATAGAAAAGGAATTGGGTATGATCCTAAGGAAGATAAAACTTCTACTAGTGACCAACTTAAATCTCCATTTTCATATCACTATACACACACACAAGAGCAAAAATTTGAAAATGCTAGAAAACCCAAAGTGGTAAGAAACTCTGGGAAAACTAATCAGAAAGGACCCAAGAGACTCTGGGTACCAAAAGATAAGATTGTTTATGTTGCAGATATCTTATGCAGCAAAGTTCAGACACCAGTCATGGTACCTGGACTCTGGATGCTCGCGACACATGACGGGAAGAAAGTCTATGTTCCAAAGCCTGGAACTTAAAGACGCTGGATTCGTAGGCTTCGGAGGAGATTAGAAAGGAAGGATCAGAGGCTCCAGAACTATTGGTAATGGTACTCTTCCCTCTATATCTGATGTCCTTTACGTAGAAGGATTAATGCATAATTTGTTATCCATAAGTCAATTAAGTGATAACGGTTATGAAGTGATCTTTAATCAAAAAACATGTAAAGCCATAAATCAAAACAATGGTTCTGTCCTATTCACAGGCAAGAGGAAAAACAATATTTATAAAAGTAATCTTTCTGATTTAAAAGAACAAAATGTGAAATGTCTGATGTCTGTTCACGAAGAGCAATGGGTATGGCATAGATGCTTAGGCCACATTAGCATGAGGAAACTATCTCAGCTAAATAAACTCGAGTTAGTCAGAGGCCTACCTAAACTGAAGTTCTCTTCAGATGCTCTATGTGAAGCATGTCAGAAAGGGAAATTTTCAAAAACTTCTTTCAAAAAGAAAACTATTGTTACTACCTCTAAGCCTCTGGAACTTCTTCACATTGATTTATTTGGTCCTGTGAAAACAACATCAGTCAATGGAAAGAAGTACAGACTAGTCATTGTTGATGATTTCAGTCGCTGGACATGGGTGAAATTCCTAAAACACAAGAGTGAGTCTCACTCTGTATTCACTAGTTTCTGCTCCAAAGTGCAAAAAGAATTTGACTCTACAATTGTTAGAGTCAGAAGTGATCATGGTGGGGAATTCGAAAATAAATCCTTTGAGGAATTATTTGACTCTAATGGAATATCCCATGATTTCTCCTGCCCTAGAACTCCACAACAAAATGGAGTTGTAGAGAGGAAGAATAGGACACTCCAAGAGATGGCCAGAACTATGATCAACGAAACTAATGTGGCTAAGCACTTTTGGGCCGAAGCTGTAAATACATCGTGTTACATTCAGAATAGAATCTCCATAAGACCTATTCTGGAAAAGACTCCCTATGAACTGTGTAAAGGAAGAAAACCAGACATTTCATACTTTCATTCATTTGGATGTTCTTGCTTTATTTTAAACACTAAAGAACATTTGAACAAGTTTGATTCCAAAGCACAGAAAGGTATTATGTTAAGATACTCAGAACGCTCTAAAGGCTACAGAGTATACAATACAGAAACCAAAATTGTGGAAGAATCAATTCATGTCAGATTTGACGATAAGCTTGACCCTGAAAAGTCAAAGCTAGCTGAAAATTTTGCAGAATTAGAAATCACTCTTGCAGGATCTGACAAAGCTTCAGAAGCAACTACCATTCAGAATTCTGAGGAAATTAATCCTCCAATAATCCCAAAGAAAGCTAAAAGTCGCCTCAACATATCTGAAGAATTGATTCTAGGCAACAAGGACGAACCTGTCAGAACCAGATCCACCTTCAAGATCTCTGAAGAGACTCCTCTGGGACTAGTGTCTCTGATCGAGCCTACGTCCTGTGATGAAGCACTTCAAGATAACGAATGGGTTTCAGCCATGCAAGAAGAGTTAGATCAATTCACAAAGAATGATGTCTGGGATCTTGTTCCCAAGCCCAGAGGCACTCACGTTATCGGAACCAGATGGGTATTCACAAACAAGCTGAATGAGAAAGGAGAAGTCGTCAGAAACAAAGCTCGACTGGTAGCTCAAGGTTACAGTCAACAAGAAGGTATTGACTACAATGAAACCTTTGCTCCAGTCGCAAGGTTAGAATCTATTCGTCTTCTTGTATCTTTCGCTATAAACCATTCTATTAAATTATATCAAATGGATGTCAAGAGCGCATTCCTTAATGGTTATATATCAGAAGAAGTGTATGTCAACCAACCTCCAGGTTTTGAAAATCCAAATTTTCCAGAACATGTTTTTAAACTTAAAAAATCTTTATATGGACTTAAACAAGCTCCTAGAGCTTGGTATGAACGTTTAAGTAATTTTCTTCTAGAACTCAATTTTATCAGAGGGAAAGTTAACTCCACACTCTTCTGTAAGAACCTTAACAATGATCTCATGATATGCCAGATATATGTTGATGATATTATTTTTGGTTCTGCTAACGCCTCTGTTTGTCAAGAATTCTCTGAGTTAATGCAGGCAGAATTTAAAATGAGCTTAATGCAAGAACTAAAGTTCTTTCTAGGAATTCAAATTAACCAAACTTCAGAAGTCACATACGTTCATCAAAGCAAATACATAAAAGATGTTCTGAAGAAATTTGACATGGCTGAATGCAACTCTGCAAAGACTCCCATGCATCCAACATGCATTCTTGAAAAGGAAGAAGTCAGTAAAAAGGTTTGTCAGAAGCTCTATCATGGTATGATAGGCTCCCTTCTCTATCTGACTGCTACTCGACCTGATATTCTCTTTAGTGTCTGTCTATGTGCCAGATTCCAATCAGATCCTAGAGAAACTCACTTAACAACAGTTAAGAGAATTTTCAAATATCTGAAAGGAACTCCTAATCTGGGCCTGATGTATGAGAAAACATCAGAGTATAGACTTTCGGGTTACTGTGATGCAGATTACGCAGGAGATAGATTGGAACGAAAAAGCACATCTGGAAATTGTCAGCTCTTAGGAAACAATCTGATATTCTGGGCGAGCAAAAGATAGTCAACTATCGCTCTATCCACAGCAGAAGCAGAATACATCTCAGCATCACTATGCACAACTCAGATGATTTGGATGAAGAACCAGTTAGAAGATCTGCAAATCTTCGAGAGTAACATTCCTATCTTTTGTGACAATACTGTTGCTATTTGTTTAAGTAAGAATCCCATTCTACACTCCAGAGCTAAGCACATTGAAATAAAACATCATTTTATCAGAGACTATGTTCAGAAAGGGATAGTAACATTGAAGTTCATTGATACAGATCATCAATGGGCAGATATATTTACTAAGCCTTTAGCTGAAGATAGATTTCTCTTTATCTTAGAAAATCTGAACATTCAAAACTGCCCTGAATAAAATGTGTCTCTGAAGCTGTAAAATGAGACTCTGACATAAACAAATAAGATTCTGCCTCTGACTCTGATACTTCTACCTAGTTAAGAAGCTATCTGAGTTAGAGATCTCCAGGAACCATTCGTTTGGTATTCCTGAAGATCAGATAAAGCAAACACGTGGAGTGACTTGCGTCTAACCTTGGAAATTCTAGACAGCTGTCTAGCAGTAATCAAGGAACAGACTCTTGAGATCTCCTCGAGCAGTGTGCATACTGTTGGGATTAGACATTCATTAATGAGCCATAATCATTTCTCCCTCTAAACGTGCTAACTTGGTTTTTGTGTTAAACTCTGTTTTACGTGTCGTTTTGCATGCGTTTCTTTTGGGTATTTAAACACTCCTCTCACACTTCACACACACTTCACTCTCACTCACTTGTTCAACCCAAGTTCTCTCAGGCATATCTGCAAACAGTTCATCTTCATCCCAGTTCTTCATCAACAATGGATTCTCAACAACAATCTGTGTTTAACTACTCTCAACAAATGAACTCCAGCAACGCAGCTCAAAGCACAAGCAATCCTACCCCCACCGTTACAAGCGTAACTGCAACACCAGTATACAAGGAGCCTCACATCCTTGACCGTGAGCCTCATATAAATCTTGCAACTCCTTTCGAGAAACTGGACGTGTTGTGTGAATCCCTGGTGGATTTTAACAACATGAAGAGAAATGGAGTAGACCTCACTGAAGAACTTCATCAACAAGGTTGGGGAAACTATTTTCAATGCCTCTACGGTCCAGTTTACCCAAATCTTATTAAGGAATTCTGGAGGTTTGCTGATGCTGACGATCATTTCATTGTCTCCTACGTCTTGGGTGTCAAAATAGTGATAACTGAAAAGTCAATCGCTGCCTTGCTCAACATGGAAAAAGCTGGAGGTAGAAGAATTTACAACATAAATCCCAGGGCTAAATACATTGCTCATGAAATCAATCCCACAATCTTCAAACTCAACACAGAAGGAAATCCCTCAAAGAACAAGGAGCTACATCAGAATCTCCGGGTATGGCTCAAAATCATTCTGGGAACTTTTCACCATCGCCCAACATCAAACTCATCAGATTACATCAATACAGATCAGAAATGTATTCTGTATTGTATTCATAAAGGTCTTAAGCTTTGCCTCCCAGCGCTCCTCTTCAAATACCTCAGAGATTCTGTACGGGAAACCAGGAATAACATGAAACCTAGAACTTACATACCTCTGGGAAGACTCCTCTCAGATGTGCTGATAGAAAATGGTCTCGTGGACCATCTGATAAAACACAAACTCATGGAAGACTTGGCAATAGAATCTGGAAGGCCTCTGAACTCCAGGAATCTGAAGAGCATGGGAATTCTGGAGAAGATTCACGTTAAACCTACTCTGGACACTTCTTGGGAAGCCTTAAAAGATCAGAGGGATATGCCAAATGGTATATGTAAGTTCTACAGCGATGAACCCAAAGAAGCAATTCTCCACTATCTCCAACGATTGAAGGATGAAAGAGTGGACATATCAGATTTCAGACTGAGCGAACTGCCAGATTCAGCTCCAGACTTCGTGAGGTTTAAAAGAGGTCCATCTGAGAAGGCATCGAAGGCGAAGAAAGCAAAGCTAGGGGAATCCTCTGAATCAAGACCTCCAGCACCTCTGCAAGAGTCTTCTGGTAAGTCTGCCTCTACTGCTCCCTCTGTACAACCACTTGCTTTTTCTATTCCTCTCTCAACACCCATCTACACCACATCTGAAACCCCTCCTTCAACAACCAGAACCTCTCAACCACTACCAAAATTCAACCTTGCCAATACCTCATTACCACTATCCGAAGCTGAAGAAATGAATCAAACCACTTCCTCATCCTCAGCCCCAGAATCACCTCCCTATTTTGTCATTTCTTCTGACACAGAACCCTCTGACCCCGCTTCTCCCACTCTAGCCCAACTCCAAACTCTGAACCGTAATTCACAACAACCACAACAATCTCCACCTGAACCTGAAGTAACTTCACCACCCACAGAACAACCAACCGTCACTCCATCTGAAGTTCAACCCTCTGACCTCAATACCTCTGACATTACCCCTCCAAACACTTCCGCTGAACCTCCAACTCTCAACCTAAGCCCTCCAAACTCTCCACCTCAACCATCTGAACCAGAACATTCCCTGCTAACCCTAGAGGAAGCAATTATGCTGTTTGCAGGAGCATCAGTTGAAAAGGTCAAGTCTCTGACCATCAACTCTGGTATCAGTGATGATCCTGACTCTGTTAGGACACACTGGAACAGAGTCATTGGCTGGATGACATCTGAGGCCTTTAAACTGAAGCACATCTCTGAGCAAGTCAGAAACGACTTCATCAGAGACGCTGAGGCAAGACTATAGGAGCGCTTGGCCAGAGAAGCTAAAGAAGAAGCTAGAAGGATAAAAGAAGAAAGAGCAAGACAAGAAGAACTTCAAAGGGTGCGAGAAGCTGAAGCCAAAGCTCTCGCTGATGCTGATGCTGCTGCTGCTGAAGCTGAAGCAAATGCTGCTGCTGAAGCTGAAGCTAAATCCGCTGAAGAACAGAAAGCCCTGACTCAGGGGGAGTCCTCCACTTTTGCCCCTCTGGTTCTCAAGACCCTTGAGGAGCTTCAGAAAGAGCAGAAGGAAGTCCGAGCCAGATTGGATCAACAGGACACAGTCAACACCAACATCCAGAACCTACTGACTCAACTGCTTCAGAGAATGCTTCCTCCTCCCAACCCTTAGGCACTTAGGATTTTTTGCTTGTTGTTTTTTTGCTTGTCTTTGTCTTTGATGTTTTTTTTCGTATCTGGATATATATATATATATATATTTTTTTTTCTCCTTAATTTTCTATGTCTTTTTGATTCTGACAAAAAGGGGGAGAAATCAAATAGCTCTGATGAAATTGCCTAATGTCTTAAGCACTTTGCAAACATATTATTCTATAAAATAAATCTATCTAATACTTGACTTAAGAAATTGCAGAAAGGTATCGAGAAACTTCATTGCTTGGAAGCTCTGGTAAGAACTTCTGAACTCCCTAGCCTATCTCAGGGGGAGCTCACTTCTATCTGATATGATAAACTCGTAATTTTTGAAAGTTTCATCTGTCATTTGAGTTTGTTTTGTCATCATCAAAAAGGGGGAGATTGTAAGAACAAAAATAGTTCTACAACAGATTCCAAGATTTTGATGATAACAAAGGATGAAACCAAAAATGGCATTCTAACGAAAAGTTCTAAAGTGTGCAGGACTCTAAACAAGAAGAAAGGAATCTGATAATGTCATCAGATACAGAATCAAATCAGATACAAATTATCAGAATATCAGAAGCATCTGAAGTAGAAACACGCTCTAGAAGTTCTGACTCTGAGCAAAACAGCATATCAGAATATCAGAAGCGTCTGAAGAAGAATCGCGATCTAGAAGCCCTGACTCTGAGCAACGGTACATCAGAATTCCAGAAGCTCTCAACGTCATCTGAAGACAACATCAGAATTCTAAGGGATCAGAACTATCAGAAGCTCTGAAGCTACATCTCAAGATCTCAGGTTAACAGAGTAACACAGACTCTGATAATGGATTTCCTTATCAAGAAAGAATAACGGCAACTTCAACTTCAAATGGAAAGAACTATATTTGGAAAGAAGTTATTCAGGAAGACAAACTTGTTTTAGCAAGAAACAACGAAGTAATGGCACTTAACTCTCACCAAGACTAAATATTTGCCATCATTACTACAACGGTCGTTTTTCACCTCTATATAAAGAACGGCGAACCTCATTGAGAGATACACCTGAACGCACAGAATTACTCTACTCTCTCTCTAATCTTTCACGAGCTTTTGCTCATAACATGAAACCTCTTATCTGCTCTAATTGTTGTAATACTTGCTTTATCCTAGAAGCACTCTAGATTACAAATTCTGTTTTTATCTCAATTGTTTTAATTCCTCAAGTGACTCTGCGCAGTCTGTATACTTGAGAGGACTAAGAGATCCTTCTCTTAGACGTTGGTTGTAATAATCTTTCAAGATTAGTGGATTAAGTCCTTGTTGAAGGAGAAATCACCTTGACCGGGTGGACTGGAGTAGATTTGTGTTATAAGCGAACCAGTATAAAATCCTGTGTGATTTTATTTTTTCCAAAACACTTATTTTCCAAAACAATTCAAACCCCCCTTTCTTGTTTTTCTCACCTTCAACCATATATCATTCCGATCCATCTGAGGGTCCGGATGTGTATGAGAAGATGGACGAGATGAAAGATCAATTTCTTGAGCTGCGCAAGGAGTTGAAAACTCTGAGGGGTAAGGACTTATTCGGGAAGAGTGATGTGGAACTATGTTTGGTTCCAAATGTGAAGATTTTAGTGAAATTCAAAGTGCCTGACTTTGAAAAATACAAAGGGAATACATGTTCACTCAGCCACTTGGTGATGTATGCTAGAAAGATGTCTACTCAAACGGATAATGATCAGCTGTTGATCCATTATTTTCAAGACAGTTTGACCGGTGCCGCTCTGAGGTGGTACATGGGGTTGGATAGTGCGAGCATCCGCATGTTCAACAATTTGGGCGAAACATTTGTGAAGCAGTATAAATATAATATTGATATGGCTCCCGATAGAGATCAGTTGAGATCGTTGTCTTAGAAGGACAAAGAGACATTCAAGGAGTATGTGTAGAGGTGGAGAGAACTTGCTGCTCAGATTACCCCTCCTTTAGAAGAAAAGGAGATGACCAATATTTTCTGAAGACTCTGAGCTCATTTTATTATGAGCAGATGATTTCCAGTGCCCCCTGTGATTTTACCGAAATGGTAAACATGGGGATGAGGCTCAAAGAAGGTTTCTGAGAGGGACGGTTATCTAGAGAGGAGGTGTCATCCATTAATAGGTATGGGAACAGTTTCAGCAAGAAGAAAGAGAACGAGACTAATGCAGTTTCAGTTGGGAGGCAAAGGAGGCCTCAGATAAGAAGAAATCAACCACTCCGTTAACATCATCATCAAGTATCTTCAGTTATTCCTGTGTTTTCTGCAAATCAATCAGCCCAGTTCAGCAACAACAATGTCAACAACAAGAACCTCAACAACGAACAAACACCTACAATAACAACAATAGCAACAATCATCAGCAACAAAGTTTTGAGAGGAAGAAGGTCTCTTTTGACCCTACTCCGATGACATATGCAGAATTATATCCCTCTTTGGTTCTCAAGAACCTATTACAACCAAGAAATCCTCCGCAAATCCCCGAACCACTTCCATGGTGGTACAAACCGGAACTCCGTCGTGCCTTCCATCAAGGAGCTCCCGGACATGACATAGAGAATTCCGACCCTCTTAAATATGAAGTTTATAAGCTGGTTAAGAGTGGAATGGTGTCCTTTGATGACCGAGCCCCGAATGTTATAGCTAATCCACTGCCTGTCCATGGAAATTATTTTGTTAATATGGTGGACGGTTGTCTAGGCGAGTTCAAGCTATTTGACGTATGTTTCATAAGAAGATCCTTGATGAGGATGCACAAGGATATTTGCTTGGTTAGTGATTGTGAGCATGACCATGATGGTTGTGCAATCCGTAGTGTCAATCCTAGAGGTTGTATAATTGTGAAGAGAGACATCCAGTAGTTGATGGATGAAGGCTTGATTCAGATTGTTCAGTCCTGTCACATAGATGACGATGTCAATGTTATAGTACCGGTTTCAAGAGTCCCGAGAGAGTAGTCATCCAGTATGATAGCAACAACAGTAATAGTATCAGCAAGAGATTGGTATCGTCGTTGGTTATACGGTTAGCGGGCCCAGTTCCGTATGCATCCTATAAAGCTGTTCCTTATTAGTATAATGCGACTATGTTGGAAGATGGACAAGAGGTTCCGTTGCCTACGACCAATTCTGTTGTTAGCATTGTTGATGTTACTAAGGTGACCCGCAATGGTCGTGTGTTTGGGCCGGTGTTCCCAAAGAATGTAGAAGATTTGATTGTCAGTAAGAAGGTGGATGTACCTATAGAATCAGTTAGTGCTCCAAGGTGTCAGTCTGGTGAATCCAGCAGCTTGAAGCCTTATGACGATGATGAGGTACTCAGGCTAATAAAGAAGAGTGGGTTCAATATGGTGGAGCTGCTGATCCAAACCCCCTCAAAGATTTCAGTAATGTCTCTGTTGATGAATTCAGAAGCACACAGAGAAGTACTGCAAAGAGTTCTAGAGCAAGCGTTTGTGGAACATGATGTTACGGTGGATCAGTTCGATCATATTGTAGCTAACATCACTTCCTGTAATAATCTCAGTTTCTGTGATGAAGAACTCCCTGAAGAGGGTAGGAATCATAACTTGGCTTTGCATATCTCCATGAACTGCAAAGATGACGCTTTGTTAAATGTGCTAGTTGACACCGGATCTTCGTTAAATGTGTTGCCGAAGTCAACATTGTCAAAGTTATCATATCAAGGAGCGCCTGTTAGATATAGTGGCGTGATCGTCAAAGCTTTTGACGGTTCGTGCAAAAATGTGATTGGTGAAGTGGACCTTTCGGTGAAGATAGGTCCAAGTGACTTCCAGATTAATTTTCAAGTAATGCATATCCACCCGGCCTACAGTTGTCTGTTGGAAAGGCCATGGATCCACGAGGCTGGAGCTGTGACCTCCACGTTGCATCAAAAGCTAAAGTTTGTCAAGAATGGGAAGCTAGTCATTGTTGGCGGAGAGAAGGCACTATTAATCAGCCACCTGTCATCTTTCTCTTATGTTGAAGTTGAAGATGAGGTTGGAACTTCGTTCCAAGCCTTATCTATTGCTGTTGAAAAGAGAGTTAGGGCACCCATGTCCTCATTCAAAGATGCAAGGAAGATTGTTGAAGATGGAAATGTTGATCAGTGGGGACAGATGGTAGAGGTCTCCGATAACAAGAACATAACCGGTTTGGGCTTCCAGCAAGGTTCGTCAACTGCCAGATCTAATGATGCGCAACTTAGCTTTCATAGTGGAGGGTTAATTCATGGCAATGAACAACACTTAGTTGCTGTGCTAGAGGATGACGAAGAGGAAGACTGTACCAATTTTGTGACGCATGGAAAAGCTTGCAACAATTGGACTACTATTGATATTCCTGTTATTATGCATCGATCTAAGTAATTGCTTTTATTTGTTTTCAAAAATCCTTCTCCTATGCCTAAGGGAGAAGTGAACACTATTTAGGCATTTTCAATTTGATCATTAATAAAATATAATTCTATTCATCCACATCTATGATGTTTTGTTTTTACTTTTTGCTTTATTCTGAAAAATGGTAATCCCAAAAAATATAAATAAATAATATAATTGTCCATCTGCATAATATTTGGTCACAAAGTCACTTCTCTAAAATTAAAATATCAAATCATTATGCAGGTTGGTTTCTAACCCCATTGAATACACTGATCCTTCTCCTTCTCCAAATTTTGAATTCCCTGTGTTTTAGGCTGAGGAGGAAAGTGATGAAGAAGTGAGTGATGAATTGTCTCGTCTTCTTGAGCATGAAAGAAAAGCCATTCAGTCATTCGAAGAGAAGGTTGAGCTAGTCAACTTGGGTTCCGAAGATGATGTGAAGAAAAGCAAGATTGGGTCTCGACTGTGTCCAGAGGTTAAGAAGGGGTTGATTGATCTTCTCCGAGAATATCCAGATGTGTTTGCTTGGTCCTATCAAGACATGTCTAGTTTGGATTCTGAGATAGTGGAGCATAGATTGCCGCTGAAGCCAGAATGCCCGCCAGTCAAGCAGAAGTTGAGAAGAACTCATCCTGATATGGCAGTGAAGATCAAAGAAGAAGTGCAAAAGCAGATTGATGTCGGTTTCCTGGTGACCACTGAGTATCCGCAATGGGTAACCAATATTGTGCTCGTTTCGAAGAAGGATGGAAAAATCCGTATGTGCGTCGATTATAGAGATTTGAATAAAGCCAGTCTGAAAGATGATTTCCCTCTTCCACACATTGATATGTTGGTAGACAATACAACTAAATTCAAAGTCTTTTCTTTTATGGACGGATTTTCCAGATATAATCAGATCAAGATGGCACCCGAAGATATGGAGAAGACCACATTCATTACACCTTGGGGAAAAATCTGTTATAGAGTGATGCCTCTCGGTTTGAAGAATGTTGGTGCAATTTACCAAAGAGCAATGACTACTCTTTTTCATGATATGATGCATAAAGAGATTAAAAATTATGTCGATGACATGATTGCTAAATCTATTGATGAAAAGGAACATGTTGAACATTTGTTGAAGTTATTCCAGCGTTTGAGAAAGTATAAACTCCGCTTGAATCCCAATAAATGTACTTTTGGTGTTCGTTCTGGTAAGTTCTTGGGCTTTATTATCAGCGAAAAGGGTATTGAAGTTGATCCTGCCAAGGTTAAAGCAATACGAGAGATGCCTGCGCCCAAAACTGAAAAGCAAGTCAGAGGTTTTCTTGGTCGCTTGAATTATATCTCGAGATTCATTTCACACATGAATGCCACATGTGCACCTATATTTAAGCTCCTTTAGAAAGATCATTCTTGTGATTCGAGCGAGGATTGCCAGAAATCTTTTGACAGTATCAAGGAATATTTGCTTGAGCCTCCGATTCTGTCTTCGCCTGTTGAAGGAAGACCGTTGATCATGTATTTGACTGTGCTTGAAGAGAGTATGGGTGTATTCTTGGTCAGCAAGATGAGACTGGAAAGAAAGAATATGCAATTTACTACCTCAGTAAGAAATTCACCAATTGTGAGACTCGGTATTCTATGCTAGAGAAGACTTATTGTGCATTGGCTTGGGCTGCTAAGCGTATGCGCCAATATATGTTGAACCACACCACTTGGTTGATATCCAAAATGGATCCAATCAAGTATATATTTGAAAAGCCTGCTTTAACTGGGAGGATTGCCCGTTGGCAGATGTTGTTATCAGAGTATGATATCGAATACCGATCTCAAAAAGCAATCAAAGGTTGTGTCTTGCAGTATGATTTTCCTGACGAAGATATCTTGTACTTAAAAATGAAAGATTATGATGAACCATTGCTTGAAGAAGGATCAGAACCTGGTTCCCGTTGGGGCATGGTATTTGATGGAGATGTTAATCAGTATGGTAATGGCATTTGGGCAGTAATCATTACTCCTCAAGGCACGCATTTTCCATTTACAGCTAGATTAACTTTCAAGTGTACAAACAATATGGCAGAATATGAAGCTTGCATTATGGGGCTTGAAGAGGCCATTGATCTCAGAATCAAGTACTTGAATGTCTATGGAGGTTCAGCTTTGGCGGTGAATTAAATCAAAGGTGAATGGGAGATAAATCAACCCGGTTTGATACCATATAGAGATTATGCGAGGAGGATTTCAACTTTCTTTATAAAGGTTGAGTTTCATCATATCCCTCGAGATGAAAACCAGATGGCAGATGCTCTTGCAACGTTGGCATCAATGACTTTAGTGAAATATTGGAATGAAGTTCCCAATTTGATTGTGATGCGTCTTGATAGGCCAACTCATGTGTTTGTTGTTGAAGAGGTCAAAGACGAAAAGCCGTGGTATTTTGATATCAAATGTTTCCTCCAAAGTCAGATTTACCCGTCTGGGGCATCTTTGAAAGACAAGAAGACTTTGAGGAGATTAGCTGGTAATTTCTACCTAAATGGTGATGTTTTGTACAAGAGAAACTTTGAAATGGTTCTGCTCATATGCGTGGATAGACATGAGGCAGACTTGTCGATGACTGAAGTCCATGAAGGTTCCTTTGGTACTCATTCCAATGGACATGCAATGGCAAAAAAGATGTTGCAAGCAGCTTACTATTGGCTAACAATGGAATCTGACTATTGCAAGTTTGTGAAGAAATGCCATAAGTGTCACATTTATGCAAATAAGATTCACATTCCTCCAACACTGTTGAACATCATTTCTTCTATATGGCCCTTCTCCATGCGGGGAATTGATATGATTGGCATGATTGAGCCCAAAGTGTTGAATGTACGTCGTTTCATTTTGGTGGCTTTTGACTACTTCACAAAATGGGTTGAAGCGGCATCGTATATGAATGTAACCAAGCAAGTCATTGTAAGGTTTATCAAGAATCAGATCATATGTCGTTATGGTGTGCCAAATAAGATCATTACTGATAATGGATCAAACTTGAATAATAATATGATGGAAGCTCTTTGCAAAGACTTCAAGATTGCACATCATAATTCTTCTCCCTACAGACCTAAGATGAATGAGGTTGTTAAAGCCGCAAACAAGAACATCAAGAAGATTATCCAGAAGATGGTTATAACATATAAGGATTGGAATGAGATGCTCCCATTTGTTTTGCATGGGTACCGTACATCCATCCGCACTTCAACAGGGGTAACCCCTTTCTCTCTTGTATATGGTATGGAAGTTGTGTTCCCTGTAGAGGTCGAGATCCCATTACTGTGTGTCTTGATGGAAGCCAAGTTGACTGAGGCTGAATGGTGTCAGGCCAGGTATGATCAGCTGAATTTGATAGAAGAGAAGAGGTTGACTGCCATGTGCCATGGTCAGTTATACCAGCAGAGAATGAAGAAAGCTTTAGATTAGAAGGTCAGACCTCACGTGTTCAGAGAAGGTGACCTTGTGCTCAAGAAGATTCTATCTTTCAAACCAGATTCTAGGGGCAAATGGACTCCTAATTATTAAGGCTCATATGTTGTTAAGAGAGCCTTTTCAGGCGGTGCTTTGATTCTTACAACTATGGATGGTGAAGAGTTCACTCGTCCTGTGAATGCCGATGCAGTCAAGAAATACTTCGCCTAAAAATAAAAGAACAGCTCGCTAAGTTGAAAACCCAAAAGGGCGGCTTAGGCAAAAAAAGAGTGTCTCGATGGATTGAAAATCCGAAAGGGCAATCCAGGCAAAAATTAGAGACATAAAACGGAAAAAATTATCCCGATAAATTGAGTACCCCGCTTTGGGGAAATTTATGCAAAAATTAGGGACTCTGGCAAGTAAATGCATCCTGCTGATCTTCAGTTTTGGAGACGTTTTTTAGCACAACAGTCGATGTTGATTCATTATCCCCAGTAGCAGCAGTCAAGAGCACAATGGATATCAAGAGTTGGCAGAAGGATTAGTGATCATTGTATTCAATGTAACCCTTTTCCATGTAAATTACCATTTTCAGCTTTGTAAAGATCTATGGAGTCTTGTCATTTACAGACTACCATTCCATTAAATAAAGTTGAGCTTTTATCCAATTGTTTCTACTCTTATTTATTTCAGCCAAATAGTTTTAAATTTTACTATGATCATTTTTTGAAAATTAATTTTTAAATCAAAATCATTTTTCTTAAACATATAAAAGCATGAATTTTTAAGCAATCGATTTCATTTAAAGGAAATATCAATAGTGGTTCGAAAGCAGTAAGCCCTAAGTGTGGAGAATTATTGGTTCTCCCAAAGAAGTAGGTGCATTTTCTCTTTCATCCCCAACAACATTGTTCAGCACTTGGTGTTTGTTGATTTCTCCAAACGTTTATTATTCGCCATTTCCTTAGTGAAGTCGCTAGCTGAGTTGGTTGATTGATCCCCTGTGGAGTTTAGTATTTATTCCCCAGCCGATTTTATATTTGGTTTCTGGAAGAACTTCGGTTTCCCCACTAATAGCCATCAGATTTGCTTCCAATCAGAGTTTCCTCCTGGTTTCTGAGCAGCTATTTGTGTTTATCCCCTACATGGTTGTCTCCCATTTGATATGGTGTTGACCTAAAATTCCCCGCAGGCTTGATAACAGTTGTCCTCAGTAGATATCTTCCTTCCCCAGCTAGGGTTGAGCCTTTGAGAGGTTGATCTCTCTTTTCTCCAGCAGTTGTCTCCCTCTTTTATAGATGGACCGAGAATTATCGATGATTCAAATCTGCGACACTTTTGTATCCTTCGCGATCGTTTTGTCAGCATAATCATCTTATATACATATACATATACATATACACTCATATAATTTCATTATCACATCATCACACTTGTTGATTCATTCTTATGATTTTTAATTCTCTGTTATGGTGTTACTTTATCCCCATGCAATATTGGTATCTGTCCTCCTTCAATTGTAGAGTGTCAGCCCCCTAAGCAGAAAGACTTTAACCTTTTTCCTTTCCCCACTGAGTTATTTCCTCGTGGATGATGATTTGTTTCAGTTTCCTCCCTAGTTGATTATCTGGATGGAACCACTCCCCTTGAGCTATGTCCTTATCGGGTTAAGTCTTGATTGACCGTTTCTTTCTAGATCTTACCTAGATAGATGCTTTTAGTCTCCTAAGAGTTTATTACCTAGTAACTGGTAATATTCTTCTTAGTTTGCGGTTTGTTACTTCTTGCCCAATACCCGGTAAAAGTAACATTTTTCTCCCCAGCGGATTCATTTTCATGTTTCCCAGGAAGTATATCCTTGATATGATCATCCTAACCGATGACGGATATTTTATTCCCTTGCTTTGAGTATATCCTTGATATGTTCATCTTAATCGGTGACTGATATTCTCATCTTTGGTATTCTACCCAGTAAAAAGGTAGTCACAATCCCTATTTCGTTCCCCAAAGAGTCAATCCTTGATATGTTCATCCTAACCGATGACGGTTTTCCTTCTCTTACGGTCTTCTTCCCAGTAACCGGTAGTTGTAAATCCTGCTTTTCTCCACTTGCAGAGTTTATCCTTGATATGTTCACTTTAATCGATGACAGATATCCTCTTTGTGGTATTCTATCCAGTAACTGATAGATGTAATTCCTATTTTCTCCCCTCAGAGTCTATCCTTGATATGTTCATCCTAACCGGTGACGGATATTCTCTTTGATGGTATTCTATCCAGCATTCGATAGATGTAATTCCTACTTTTTGTTCAGGTGGTTTATCCTTGGTATGTTCATCCTAACCGATGACGGGTATCCCCTTTAACAATTCCCAAGCAAGATTGTCCTTGATATGTTCATCTTAACCGATGACGAATTCTCTTTCCTTTGATTCTATCCTTGATATGTTCAGTTTAATCGGTGACGGATATTCTCATCTTTGGTCTTCTGCCCAGTAACCGGTAGTTGTAAATCCTATTTCCTGCAGTTTTTCCCTAGCAAGTCTATTCTTACCCAATAACTGGTAATGAATGCACTTCCTGGTGGCCCTCAGTGAGTCATCCTTGATATGTTTACCCTAACCGGTAACGGGTGTCCTCTCTGATCAATTTTTATTATCTCCTTACCCAGTAACAGGTAGTGGATAATAAAATTTCTTCTCCTCTTGTGTTGAAGTTTATTTTCTTCCCTAGTTGAGTTGAGTGCATATTTCCTTAGTAAAATCGTTTTTCCTGCATGATTCGATACGAAGATTTTCATCTTCACCTCCTCAGTTAGAATTTCCTTAAATAGGGGCAGCTGTAAGACCCCAATTTTGACCATAAGATCCCTCATGCAATCTCATCATATGCATTAGCATTGGGATCATACCTTGGCATCCTCCTTACCCCTCTTTCATTGGGTTTGTTTTGGGAGAGATCACCAAGCACCATGTGGTTGTATCATACTTGTATTTTATCATTTTACTAACCAAAATACGAAAAATATGTCTTTGCATTTGCCTAACTCTTTTGTAGGTAGGGCATGATCACCCTTGATCTATCCAGTTCACATCAAGGGTTTAAGACCCTCATTGTTAAGAGCACAACCAATGAATGATCCATAATAGGTCTAGGCATTATATATGAGTCCCAATGATCTCTACATGTCATTTTGGTCAAGCATTCTTCAAGAGTTTAGAGTTGGTTTACCTTGGAAACCCTAGTTAACCTGGGTATCTTGAGTAAATTCTTCAACAAGCTTCTCCACCAATTGATCAAATACTTCAAGGGACACTTCAAATTTCATCATATTATGCATATATGATCTCCCATGAGCCAAAAGTCAATAGGATTGCAAGTTATCAAGTTGGTTGATGGTGGTTGGCCAGATGGATTCATCTGATCAAAACTGGGTCTCCCTAGACCCTATCTCCTACAATTTTCATCATATGAAAATGATTCCTATAGTAAAGTTACTCTAAATGACATTCCAAACAACTTTCATGTTGAGGTCTAGAGCTAATTTTTCTTGAAACGTCATTTTCTATGTTGAAACATTATAGGCCATTTTGTCTAAACCCTAATTTGAAAGTCAACTTCCCAAGGCCATAACTTGCTCAATTTTTATGAGATTAAAGATTTACAAGTTGCACAATCAAATCCAAGGTGTCTACTTCAACTTTTATGTTTGGAGTGAGAGATAAATCAACTTTTATGAGCATGTGATATAAGGATACATTATAGGTCATTTTGGACCAATGCCATTGAACAAGTGATTTTCCTCAACTTCAAAAATGCATAACCCACTCATCCTAAATACAAATGATGTCAAATTGGTGATAATTTTTAAGGTTTCTGAAAGAAATACAACTTTGATGAAGACACTTTTTGTCATTTGGAGCTCACATAAAAAGTTAGGCAAGGTGGAATAATTGAATATGTGACTTGACACTTAGAAAATATTTTGACATGTTGAAATTTCCAAATTTCCACCACAAAATTCACCATGACACAAGTTCCAAATGGAAAATTGTTCAACATAAGAGTTGTTCCTTTTGATCTAAGCTATCCAAAGAATCCTAATTCACTCATTTTGGACAAAGTTTGATGGGTCTAAGCATGGCTTAAACATGCATGTATCAGTTGGCAAGGTTCATGCTTAAAATGTTCAAATAACTTTGCCTTGCCATCCAAGCTTCATGAAGACCTCATTTCAGTTGATTGTGGACCTAATTGGATTGCTTCATGAGCCTGCACACGCCTATGCAAACATGTGCATTGCATTGCCAATTTTGGAGAATTTTTCAAGTGTGAAAATAACACTTCTCATTGCTATAAATAAAGGTCCAATGCCTCAGTTCAAAAGACCTTGCGCGCCAACGTTGTCCCCAACCTTCCAAACCCTCTCAATTCAAAGGAAAACCTGAGAAGTTTCAATTGAAATTTGAGTTTGAATCTCACTGTTTGGAGATTCAAAAACTCCAGGATCCAAAGCTTTGCATTACTCTTAAGCCACTTCCACTAGCTCCATAAGCAAGATCAAGCACGAATTGAAGCAAGAGAGTTCCAGTTCTGCACAGCATTGAAGGTATTTTTGCAGATTTTTCTTCTCTTCGATTCTCTCTCAATTCTCATTAATTCTGTTGGATCCTTGATTGTCTGAAGTCCTACCAATGTAGGCAAGAAGATTGAGTAGCTTTGAGGTCAAATCGAAGCAACTCAGTTGACACACCTCAAAAGTCAACTCCACGTATCTCTCTATATATTTGGAGTTAGTTAAAATTGAGGTGATATTCATGATCTATGCCATTTTTTCTTCAAGATCATGTCCTCTTTTTTCATTTATGAGGTGGTGATGATTGAACCAGTCCGGCCAGGGTCATCGGAGAAGATGAGAGTTTCACCAAAAATTCTTAAATAAAATCCTCTTTCATTTTCTGAATTAAGATTATTTTTTGGATCACTATTAAAATTTTTCATGATTTAATTGATTTTATGATTATTTTAAATTGTTTAAAAATACTTTTAAGTTTCCAAAAAATCTGAAATTTTTTCTCCAAGGTCCTTTGACCTTGTTTAACCTATGATAAATCTCATGGCTATTTCTTTGATGTTTTGATGAGGTTTTAGGAATTTGACCAACCATATTTAATTTAATGCATTATTTTTAATATTTTTAATTGTTTAAATGGCAAATTAATTGTGTTAAGCCATTTTAATTAACTTTGTGAGTTTTACTTGTGTTGTTGGGCCTTGGTCAAGGTTGATTTGACTTTGTTAGGTTAAGATCATTGGATTTAGGGGATTGATGGAATGTACATTCCATCTCCCAAAATGAATGAATGATCTTAACTTGGTAAAAGTCTTCCTTTGTCCAATTTGAGTTTGATCCATTTCCCCTCCCTCTTCATCTCATTCTCCTTCTTTATGCATTCATGTCATGGACCTATAATATCTTTATATCCTAAGGCTAGTTGATTGAAAAATCAACATAAGTATGGATGAGATTAGGTCCACCCCCAATTTGCATATTCTTTTTGTGTGTGGTATGTTTCATGAGCATAGTTCATCATACTATGTCTCTAACATGCACTAACACCAAAATTCTATTGCCCGATCTCAAATAGTTGTGACTTCTACATAAGTCCAATTACGATTGCTTAACATAGCGCTAAATTTTGACACAAAAGGCATAGCATTCTAGTTAGTGAGATTGTAAATCTCCCCTCTTTCATGGTATTGTTTGGGAACTTGGCTTTTTTTCCTTCCTTTGGAAGATGTCTTGGTTCAAGGAGCCATGCTTGTGATAAGTGGGTTGAGTGTTCTCCAAAGAATGACTTAAACAAAAGAAAAGCAAAAGCAATACTAACTTCTAACTCATTAACAACTAACATTTAATTTCAAGTCATTTACTTTTAATGCAATTTAATTTTTAAGCTTTATTCATTTGCCATTATTCATACCATTCTAATTGTTTATGTTAATGTCATTTTTTACTTTGGTCATTTGGACCTTATTTTTGTGATATATTTTGTTTGTGTATATTGTGTTTGTTTGTGTGGTCTTTGACAATTAATGTACATAATAAGAACAAAAACCCTAAAAAAATTCTTGTGTGGACTGTTGGTTTGATCTGAGATAATTGGACTTAGAATTTAGGCAACATTCCCTATGCAAAGGACTTGGCCAATGCAAACTTTCATGTAACCAAGTGCTTGTAATTTGAAACTTTATCTGATACATCATTGAAGATCCATTTGAGTTCATCTGCAACATGATCATTGTGAAGCTGTTATTATGAACCTGTGATTTATGCATTGTGGAATTCATCTGCTACATGGGCAAATTTGAAGAAGATCATGGAGTTGCTAAGCTTGAATGTGGCTATCTATATTTGATGCCTTGATCTTCAAGTTGAGATTTTATGCATTTTTTGTTGCTTAATTCTAAAAGTCCAAGGGAATTTGGGTTTCTATATGACATTCTTGTCTATTGGATTGCAACCCATTGGTCAAATCTTTTCAACTCTTAACTTTTAATTTTGTGCTTAGGATTAGTCTCTTCATCTCCTCCCCACTTTTTTAATTTCAAAATCTCTCCCTCCTTTCAAAAATCTTCTTTGCTTGTCTTTGTTGATTTTTAAACTTTGACCATTTTTGCAAATTAGAAACTTTGGCCTTATGCCATTGCATTTTCAAACTCATTTTCTTAATCAAACTTGTAAATAAACTTAACTATACTTGACTTAAAATTTCAAAAGCCAAAAAGAACTAACTCATTCAAACCTTTTTTGGCCTTTGTGCCTTTCAAACTTAAAATTTTGTTAAAAGCAATGCATCCACTTTGACATTGATACCACGAACTACGAGATTTTGATCCCTCATTTTTATGTTGGTACGTAGGCACAAGTCCAAAGATCTTGTCAAACATAAAAATATAATTAATGAATCCTTTTCTCATCCCCCCATTCTATTTGTTTGCAAACATCATTTGTACAAAAACACGTATGCACACAAAAAAGGGCTCCCTAGGAGTACCTAGGACACTTTGGGTGATAACACCTTCGCTCTGTGTAACCAACCTCCTTACCTGTAATCTCTGGAATTTTATTAGTTTTGATT
This sequence comes from Lathyrus oleraceus, assembly GCF_024323335.1. Classification (NCBI taxonomy): domain Eukaryota; kingdom Viridiplantae; phylum Streptophyta; class Magnoliopsida; order Fabales; family Fabaceae; genus Lathyrus; species Lathyrus oleraceus. The sequence goes on along the minus strand of NC_066585.1, from coordinate 367,884,381 downwards.
TGAAAACTTCTTATTTTTTGGGTTTTGTTCGTACTTTTCCCTTTTCCCTTGGAAACAATAAAAGCACGGTGGTGACTCTTGTTTATTTGATGTCTAGCTTATCCATAGCTTGATGATCATGAATTTACCGCTACAGAAGTCTTCTCTAGAATAGGTCTTATAGAGATTCTATTCTTAATATAGCATGTTGTATTTACTACTTCAGCCCAAAAGTGCTTAGCCATATTTGTTTAATTAATCATGGTTCTGGCCATTTCTTGGAGTGTCCTATTCTTCCTCTCTATAACTGATCGCGACTTTATGAGTCGATTGGGGTACTGACTGCAAGTGCACAGTCTTACGCGTAGTTTTAAAAGATATCGATCCCACAGGGACTTATGAATCGATATACCGTTTTCTAAGGTTACTTCGTAAAGCTAAGGCGGATGATACTTTGATGATTTGGGGGAGAAGTAAAACTAAAATTGGATCTAATTTAAATATCAATTAAGCGGATATCGGTATGTAGTTCGTCGTAATTAGGGAATCAAATCTTCGTTGGTTTCTTGGTTTTAAAATAAATCTTTTCAATAGACACTATTGATTAAAAGTCTTATCTCAAACTCTCGCTCTGTTGAATAGACTATGACTTTGTATTAACGTAGCTGTCACTTATTAGTTAAGTCCAAAATCACTTTTTGAAAACAACAAAATCTATAGAAACTCTTTTTAAGAAAATACTAACCATTTAAACACCCTCGTCTCAAACTCTCGCTCTATTGACTTAGATTATATAATTAAACTTAAATGCTTACCTCTCGTCCTCACATTTAACCTTTAAAAATACTTTTTGAAAAAGATTAGAATTTAATTAACTCTAAAAATTGCTTTCACCCTGATTTAGAATTAATGTCCAATTTACACTGTCCAGTTAAAAACTCAAACCGTCGTTCTATTGATTTTAACTTCTTTATGTCTTTTACTCTCGTACAAAAACCTTGGTATTAACTCTGTAAATTGAGACCATAAAAAGAGTGAATTTATTTTTAAATACAATTATACCAACTTAGTTTTGATTCCTTCATTCTGCTTACTTTACATATCGATATCTAAATTAATTAGCCGGACATGCTAAGCAGGTCTAAACATAAACAATTATCATGCTTAAATAAAACCATATCAGGCAAACAATATAAATAAACAGTAATGCAGAGCATATATAAATTAAAGCAACAAATTAAAGAACCTGAATAATTAATAGGAATCTTGAACACTCCACCACAGACCGGTTGGATTTGTTCTTGCACTCTTCAGTCGGACAAGAAAATAAAAGGCAAAGGAATAAAAATACTATGATCTAACGTAAGGTTAGATCCAGTAAAAAATACACAATAATTTCCGGTGTAGAAACTATTGTGTGAAAAATTAATTAAGTGCTCTGAAAATTGACTGGAAAAGAAAAGGAAATAAAAATTGCTAATAATAGAAAGCTGTAGAAAATTAATGCTGTAAATGCTTGCACGGCGGAAAAAGAAGCGAGACCGAGAGCTGCAGGGTTGGATCCAAGTAACTATTTATATTAATCCATTTTGTAACCGTTTCCAAAAGTGCCTTCCGTAAGTAACTTGCACGCTTCAACGAGTCAAGCGGAGGAATAGGCTTCAACGTGCCTCTGTTGCGCGTTAAAAGCCAAAAATATAGGAGCGGGGTGTGACGTTCGTCACACCATGTGTTACGCTCGTAACACAAAGTAGCAGGGCGTGACGCTCGTCACACCTTGTGTGGCGGTCGTCACAGCTTCAACGCTCCTGGCTTGTAATTGTGGGCTGGGCTTTAGTGGAATTTGCTTTCATCCTCTTTTTCACCCCCCTTTTCTTCCTTTTTCACTTATGCTTCAAATAAGTTACCTGAGACAAATAGAAGGAAAATACCAAGTAATATCGAATAAAATGAAATAAATCGAAACAAATAATAATATAATTTAATTAAATCGAGTCCAAAAATGTGATATTATTTCATGTTATCAAACTCCCCCATACTTAGATCTTTGCTTGTCCTCAAGCAAGATACAGTATAGAAATCGTTTTAAAAATTTGGCCAGATGAAATTTCAAAACACACATCAATTCGTACTAGGTTGCATGTAAATCTCGTTTAGAAATATCCTGAGCTTAATCTTAACATCAACAACTACCGTTACAACCTCAGATAACCCCACCTTATGCAAACCAGATCGAGTCACGCTATTATAGCTATCCTAGTTCTTTTACTCTTATTTCACCGTCTTCATTCTAGCAAAATCACATTAAGCCCTTTATCTTTTCGCGCACATAGTGGAGTAACCGGTTAGTGATTCTGATCCCCTTTTTAGCTTGAAGTTCTGGTACATTAGTCGGATAACTTCGTTACTTGGTCCATTCCAGATTGTGGGGGATCGGACCGTAGTCCGCCCTACCAAGTTCAGCACCAGATACCTGCTGAACCAACTCATAATGGATCTTTCGTACTATGCTTTTGTATGATCTGCAACCTTTAGATTAAATGATCTGGTAAGGATCACCTAACTTAGTTAGTGCATTTCCTGATATATATATATATTTTGTTATTTTAGGAATCATTCACTTATATTCATCGGCTCTCCACGTAGTTTGCTATTAAGATGGTGCTGACTTCATGTATAAACTACTCGGGGTTACTATAAAACTAAAAGTTCAAGGGATTGGTATAATAGGTACTTTTCTGATCTAACATGTTGAGGTTTGTTTAGAGCGTTGGAATGGTAATAATTTTGTCTTGATTTCACTCAAGTTTGATAAAATAAGCAACCTTTATATTTACTGAGTGTGTTGAATTTTTGTTATGGCTCAAGAAAATTAAGGGGAATAGATAATAAGAATTTTTCACACTAGGGACTTAACTTAAAATAAATATATATTATAATAATTTTTTTTAAAGCAACAAATTAAGGGAAATAATAATGAAAGGGAAAATAACATACTTGAAAAGGGAAGGTTGAAAGAACAAGGTTTTCCCCCCCACACTTAAATGAAACATTGTCCCCAATGTTTCAAAGGAAACAAAAGAAATAGAAAAAGAAAAAGAAACTAAAGTCAATGCTGCCTGCCGCCTCTTGTTCTTGGACCTGGTGATCATTGACGTACTCCTAAGTCGTCAAACCTGCTGAGCAACTCAGTGAACCGCTGGTCGGTTATTGCATTCCTCGCTTCCTATTGTTGTTGCATCTGGCGCATTAGTTGTATCACTTTGAGATTCTGCGCTTGCATACCGTCAATAGCATCCATGATGTCATCATTAGTGGCCGGCCTTCTTCGTCGACGACGTCGTGAGGATGTAGCATTATCGGAAGGGTTGAGCGGGGTTGATTGTTGCTCAGGACCTTGATCACCTTGCTCCATTTCTTCAAACTCGTCTGGAGGCGGGTTTGCGTGTGTAGGCTCGGTAGCTTCGGGAGCATTAAGGTCGTAGATGAAGCGGTCGGGGTTGGTGACATCTGTGAGGGTAATGTTGGGCAAAACAACGCTTGGGACTTCTTGGTTGTTTACCATAAGATAATACCTTCCACCTACCCTGTTTTTGATTAGGCGGCTGGACCGACAATAGCTTATATCCATAAATAGGGGTGGCAGAGATTGTAAATGTTGGAGTCGGTCCCCTAGATTTAAACCAAGTGCTATGGAGGTTATTAATCCTCCAATCACGAAAGGTTGACGGCCTCTAGCACATAGGGTGCGGATATGATGAAATAAGAAAGAAGCAGCGTTTACCTTTGTATCCATTTCAAAGACGCAGTGGAGGAAGAATAATTCCTTGGCATTGACTTTGCTGTTGTTCGGTCTTCCAAAAACTGTGTTTTGCAGGATGCGGATAAAATACCGGATGGTTGGGTTATGTATATGCGAGGCAAGTAGTACATCCCAGTTGTTGGTTTCCACACCGGATATTTTTCTAAAGAGGTCGAAGGCGTTTATGGGCCACTGTGAGTTCAGAGGGATTCTTGGGGGGACTTGACCTTCTACAGGGAATTGTAGCATGGCACTCAACTGATCCTGGGATAGTGAGTATTCGGTGTTGAACATGCGGAAGGTTGTGGTGCCGGTTAAGTACTCGTCTTCACCGGTAGGGGTGTTGTATGAATAAGAACTTAAAAATTCTAAGGTGAGGAATGGGTAGGTAGGTTGATTGTGTGTGCATAAAAAGGTTAAATCAGCAAGGCGGAGCATCCATTGTATACCTTGAAGTAATCCTAATTCTTGTAAACAATTTAAATCAGGATACCTGGTAGATAAGACACATCGCTATTGGAAACACTCGAACTGCTCCCTTTGATAATTATCATCTTCGGATCGGAAGATGATATTTCCGAATTGTTGGTTTCCCGCCATACTGATAAGTGGGTTGAAAGGGGGAGAAGGGATGAAAAAGGATTTTGATAGAGTGGTTTGTTGGAATGATGTAGAAAGAAAGGTATGGTGGGTATTTATAGGAAAAAATTTGGAAGTTGGAAAGGGAGTGGGTGAAAAATCAATAAATGTGGGTAAATGTGAGTAAATGGGTAAGTGAATGGGGAAGGTAAAAAGTGGGGTGGTGTAACGGTCGTGTCCCCAACGGATACTAACGTTCACCTAGTCTGAAGGTGTCACGCTCGTGACAGGGGTGTTACGGGCGTCACAGGCACTTGGTGTGACGACCGTGATGGCGTGTGTGACGCTCGTCACACAGTCAGCTTGCATGGATGCTTCATAATTTGTTTTTATTATTATATTTTATTTTGTTATTTTGTTTTGCTTATGCTTATTTTATTTTGCTATTGTAATGCTTTTAAATTGCCTTGCATGCTATTCTACTACCATAATATATGTATTTCTTTAATAGGCATAGTAATTATTAGCATATAGTGGATATCATTACTTGTAATTATAGAAATTGCATAGATCAAAATAAAATAAACTAATAATGCAATAGCTTCATAAAATAATCATAATGTAACATTGGAAGACAAAAGCAAACATGCGAAAGAAAAACAAATACTAATATTAAAAATAATGTGAAACAAAACTAATAAATAGCCTAAACTAAAACTAAGTAACTAAGAAAAAACAACTTCTAGCCACTTGCAGGATCTCTGGCCGGAGGAGCGAAGGAGTTAACACGGTTTAGCAACTCGTGGAATTGATTTGTCATACTGCTCATGTATCCCAGAAATTCTTGTCCCATATTAGCTAACTCTTCTCTGAGGGCGTCTTGTTCTGACATCAAAGCTTGAATGGTGGTGTTATAATTAGCTCCGGGCATATGATGTCTAAGATCGGGTATTGTCGACTCTTCGGTCGGGATAGGTTGAGGTGGAGGGTCAATATCATAATAACCAGATGGTGTCTGAGGCTCAAACTCAGCATAAGGAATCTGGTCGTCACAAATCTCATAGTCCTGGATGGATTCAGTAGATCTAGCAGGGGAAGGTGTTCCATTCAGGTTGTAGAGCCAGTTATTGCGGTTATGAACACTAGTCCTCGGACTAGGCAAGGTGAATATGCAAAGAACTTGGTTGTTAATTATAAGCTCGAACTCTTCAGGCCCGAGGTTTGCTATAAACATAATGTTGAAAAGGAATGGTATACTCATAGTCGCAATGCCACAAAAAGAGCTTAGGTCAAGCATGGGCTAACGTAATCCGATAGCATTACCAATCATGGTTATCAATCCACCTATTTGAATCGGTGCTCGTTCATTTTGGATAAGGCGGTCAAAGTTCACCAACATAAAAGTGGCACCATTCACTGGACGGTTCTGGGAAACACAAAATATGATGAAGAGTTCATCACGTGATACTGTAGTAATGTTTGACTTCTTCCAAAAAAGGGTGTGGGCCAGGATCTTATGGAAATAACGAAAGGCCGGGTTATGTATGTTTCCAGAAAGAAACTCATGTTCCTCGGGGTCGTCATTTCCAGTCAAACTTCCCCAAAAATGTTCAAGTTCTCTATATTCAAAAAGGTCTTCTTGGCTCACTGTGAATGTATCAAAAGAGGTGGGGAACCCTAAAAGGTTAGTAAAGTCTTGAATGTTAAACTGATACTCCATGTTGAACATTCTGAACTGAATGAAACCTCTGCTTATTCCTTTTCCATGACTGGGTAGATGGATCAGGGAGCTAAGGAATTCTAGCGTCAGTCTCCGGTAAGTGACGAATTGTCTTCGAATAGGAGTGGTTTCCCACCCTATTTGACTCAGCAAATACATGACACTTTCTCTTAGTCCAAGGGCAGTCATTGCCCAATCATCAGCATACAAGCTAGGTAGCATCTCTCTCTCTGCTAGTTCCTCAAACTTTTGTTTCTGAGCTTTCCCTCTGAATTTGATACCCATACGATCAATTTGTCCCATCAGGTTAATGTTAGCTAGAGAAAAGAAAAACAAGAGTTTTAGTCAGGATTTGGCCAAATGCCGAAAGAAGAAAAGAAGAATTTTTTTATAAATTAAAATAAATGAAGAATGAATACTAAATAAAACTTAAAAGAATAATCAAAGAAGAAATAAAAATAAAAAATATTTGTGGGTTGTCTCCCACGAAGCGCTTTGTTTAATGTCGCAAGCTCGACATAAAAAAAAACCATCAAATATAATCTATAAATTCTGGAGGCATTACGTCTAAGTGCAGGACTTGCGAATCTTCATTGTTCTCTGCATAATGATAATGTTTTAGACGCTGCCCGTTTACGATAAATGGTTCAATGGATTTTCCTTTAATTTCCACCGCTCCACTGGGAAAGACATTGGTGATATGGAAAGGGCCTGACCATCTAGAACGTAGTTTTCTTGGGAATAACTTAAGTCTAAAGTTGAACAAAAGGACTACATCGCCTTGTTTGAAGATTTTTCTTGATATACGTTTATCATGCCATTTTTTCGTTCTTTCTTTGTAGATTCTGGCATTTTCGTAGGCGTCTTGTCGAAGTTCCTCTAATTCGTTTATGTCAAGGATTCGCTTTTGACCAGCAGCCTTATAGTTTAAATTTAGATTTTTAATAGCCCAGTAGGCCTTATGTTCTAATTCTACCGGGAGGTGGCAAGATTTTCCATAAATAAGCTTAAATGGGGTTGTCCCTATGGGAGTTTTGTAAGCAGTTCGATATGCCCATAAAGCTTCAGGTAATTTTGATGACCAGTCTTTCCTTGAGGTGGCGACTGTTTTTTCTAATATTTGTTTAATTTCTCTGTTAGACACTTCCACTTTTCCACTGGTTTGAGGATGGTAAGGTGTCGCTACTCTATGTCTTACACCATACTTAAACAGTAGTTTTTCGAGTACCTTAGATATGAAATGCGATCCACCATCACTGACTACTATTCTTGGGACACCAAATCTTGGGAAAATTATATTCTTAAAGAGTCTAGTTACTACTCCTGTGTCGTTTGTTGGAGAAGCTATAGCTTCAATCCATTTTGATACGTAGTCAACCGCTACGAGTATGTACTTGTTACCGAAAGAAGGTGGAAAAGGTCCCATGAAATCTATTCCCCACACGTCGAAAATCTCTACTTCCAAAATGCCCTTTTGTGGCATCTCGTCACGTCTAGATATGTTTCCTGTGCGTTGACATCTATCACATTTCTTGATAGCTGCATGCACATCCTTCCATATGTTAGGCCAATAAAGACCGGCTTGTAGGATTTTAGAACAGGTCTTGGATGTACTTGCATGTCCACCATAAGGTGCGGAGTGACAGTGTTGGATTATATTTTCTATCTCTTCTTCAGGTATACACCGACGGAAAATACCATTGGGGCCTCTTTTGAAAAGTAAAGGGTCATCCCAGTAATAATGTTTTATGTCATGGAAGAATCGTTTCTTTTGTTGGTAAGATAAATTAGGTGGAACTATTCCGGCGGCTAAATAATTGACGAGATCAGCGTACCATGGTGTAACACATATAGCTAAGGTGGTCTCTACCTGTTTATCAGCTTTATTTTCTTCTAAAGTAGCTATAAGTTTATCGTACGAGAAATCATCATTGATCGATGTTCTTTCCAGTTCCAGGTTTTCAAGTCTAGAGAGGTGATTTGCTACTACATTTTCAGTTCCTTTCTTATCTTTGATTTCCAAATCGAATTCTTGTAGCAACAAAATCCACCTCAGGAGTCTAGGTTTAGAGTCTTTTTTTGTTAAGAGGTACTTAATGGCGGCGTGGTCAGTGTAAACGATTATTTTAGCTCCGACCAAGTAAGAACGAAATTTATCTAGTGCAAACACCACTGCTAAAAGTTCTTTCTCGGTCGTGGCTGTAGCGGTGTATTCGTCACTTTATGATTTATTGATTAAATCAAAAGCAAAGCATACAAGGAATCGAGTCGCCACCGCACTTTTATTTATCCTAAGGAATGGCTAAAAAGCGAACAAAAGCCTAAGAAGTTTTACACATAGAAAACTAATGAAAAGATCAGAGAATCTGGGTAAGGGGTAAATTACGCAATGGGAAGGTGTTAGGCACCCAAAACGTCCTAGGTACTCCTAGGGAGCCGTTTTCACACTTGTTGTATAAAAAGTTTATTTATTTATGACATATTGTGCAAACAATGATGGAAGGGATGAGAAAAGAATATACAATTTTTATTGTTTTTGTGTTTGAACGGATGAACCCGTTGCCTACGTACCTTCCATGAAAGGTAAGGATCAAAACGCCGTAGTTCGGCTAAAATATTTGCAAAAGGTAGGTGAATTGATTTTAAAACAAGAGCACTAAGGCTTTTCATTATCAACGGGAGAAAACTCAACCAAGACCAACAATCCACCATGCGAGGATGGCTTCAACATACTAGTGAGGGGTTAACCCTATAATAAGTATGGAAGGCTTACAATCAACTCACTAAGGATGTGGTGAGATTTACATCAACCACTATGACAATTGAAACCTATGGCTAATGTATGAAAACATATCAGCAATGGACAAAGCCACAAAATAATTGAATGAGTGGAATTAACCAATTATGAGTATTTACAAAATATGGTCAAAGTATGATTAGAATTCAATTCAGAAAGAAGTGTATAAGAAATGAAGTTTGAAAATCAAGGGCTTAAGGCCCAGGTTTCTAATTTGAAAACAGGTGAAAAGTTTGCACAATAATATTTTCAAGTTTTGAAAGCCAACAAGTGCAAAGAGGTTTGAAGAAACAAAAGATGGGAGGGTGAGGGAGTGTAAAACTTCTCAGATGTTCACCTCTTGAAATCATATGGAAGATGATTCAAGTGTGTCCTTTGGAATAAGCAATGAGAAATAACAAATAAGCAAAACAAATGATACCGGATGCCAATTGCTGGACTTACACCAATCTCACAAACAAAGGTGGATACTGGATACCAATCAATGGATTTACACCAATCTCCTAAAACAAACAGGGATATCAGATGCCAATAAATGGACTTATACCAATCTCCTAAAGTAAAACAAAACATGGATATCAGATGCCAATCTATCTGGGCTTATACCAATCTCCTAAAGCAAAACAAAACATGGATATCAGATGCCAATCTATCTGGGCTTATACCAATCTCCTAAAACAAACAATGATAACAGATGCCAATCAATGGACTTATACTGATCTCACACCATATCATTGGAACATCTGCCAAGTAATGGACTTATGCTTGTCTCCTCCATGGACAAAGCAAAAATGCTATAAAGCAAGGTTTATGAAATGATATACAAATGATGATGATAAATGCACAAAGGCACACTCAAGCAACTATGCACAGATGAATCAAGTAATCAGACAAACAAGTCAATTAGCACACACTATATACAAGCAATTAGGCTAAAACAAGGTTAGACTTTACAGTCAACTGGAATGGGGTAAGTTGTGCTCTTAACCTTAACATTGAGAGTTAAGGTGAAGCAGATGAAAAGGAAATGAGGGGTGTGCCTCATAACTCTTATCCCTGGCCTGGGAGAGCTTTGAATAATAGAAGGTGTGGGAGTTCAGAAAGTTGGAACTCTCTCCATAAGTGAATGACTCTATAGATCTTGGGTTAATATCCACAATGCATCAACATGTAATGTGAGCAAAGGGATGACACACTGAATAGTAGGAGATGGACTACACATCTCTTTTATCTACCAATTGCCTTATCAAAGGACTTTTCCTGCTTAGCACAAAGAGTAAACAATCACAAGCATTGCCTCTTAAGGAGGACTTCAGACAGGTGCCTGACCACATAACAGGCCAGGTCTTCCAGACTACATGAAGAAGAGAAATTATACCTAAGTGGTTAAGCAACCAAGCAAAAGCAAGTTCAAAATGAACTTAAGCAACTAATGTACCTATTGAAACATCAAACAAATCAGTATACAAATCAGATAAACAACCAACAGTTAATATCAACAGTCAACCAATATACACAATGTGTAATCCAAAAGTCAAACTCACGAGAGTCAACATCAACCTACAAAACACACATTAGTAAGCAAAAGCAAATATCAAATGCTCTCAAGATGAGGCATCATCAATTGTGTAACTTGTATGTATAACCTGAAACAAAACTTCAAACATGAGCAACCAACCACTAGGTCAAAGCCTAGGGTCAAAGATGGAGAAAAAATTTAAAACAGAAGCTGAAAATTAACATGAATCAACTTCAAAGACATCTTAAGACAATCCAAAAGGTCCCATATCATTATCAATTACCAAAAGAATTTCACAATCAAAACATGTCAAGGTATGCAAGTTGAAACCATATTGAGACATCAAAAGGAACAAATGCATATTAATTCAAAAGTGATCCAAATAATCTTGAGAAAATTCATGGATGAACAGAACATACATCATGATCAACACACAAAAAAATAGATCAATTAAGCAACCTTAGGCATGGTAATCAAATTCATCAAGTCAAGGTAAGCCAAACAAGCTCAAATAGGACACAATTTGCTACATCAACTTAGCACAAGCCTAAAACATAATTGAAACATGATAAAGACCTCCAATCAAAGCCACAATAAACTTCAACGTGTCTAGAATCAATGTGCAAAATTTCAAATTCATATGATAAAGCATAAGCATTTCCCAAATCATTGAAGTTCAAGACCATTCAAAAGTTCAAACATGATAATCCAGAAAGAAAAATCCCAAACAAATCAGAAATCAACCCAAAAATTCCACAAAATTTCATGATCAATCACAACATGCATAGCAAGTATCATACAAAAAATCAGATCAATTGGCATTTATTTGGCAAGGCAAGGAAATTACACAAATTGAGCAAGCAAAGGTGTGACACACATTGTCACACCTACATTAACATGAGCATATCTCAACAACCATAAATGATAAAAATGCAAACTCAACACCAAAATGTCCAGCAAGATGTCTAGTTTAAGCATCCCAAATTTCAAAAGCATTGGATTAAAACTCATCATTTCACAAAGCATATGGCAAGCAAGGTCAAGAAAACATACACACACATAAACCCTAAGTCAAATAAATTTCCAACCGAGCACAATTTCTGGAAAAATGCTCAAAAAATAGTAGACACAATAAGGAGCAAGATGAAAAAATCCACACATGATTTGGATCAATATTCATTGAGTTATGATTTTTGGAAGTGAATGAAAAAATAAAAAAAAACATGATGAAGCCTATACATGAATGGATGGAGAAAAGGAGATAAAATGTGAATGCAATTTTGGAAATGTCATGCGCTGGGAATCGAATTGGGGAAGGATTTGAATGTGTGGCGCGCTTCATGTGAAACGCACCGTTTCACTTATGCATATGTGGCAACGGGAATCAATAGCAACCAATCATCACGCCAAGCCAGCGCCACATGGACCAATGCATGATCAAAAACATCAAAACACATGCAAACAGGCGCTATGAAGATCAAACACATTCTGGACATGAAAACCCTAACAGCTTCAACGTGTTCATCATGTTCTTCCCAGCCAAGAACAAAAGTGAACAGAAATTGAAAATAATCACATCATCGTGTTCCTCTCACATCATACAACACTAATCCATATCCAATTTGACCTAACTCTACACATGTTCAAAGAATCGAGCAAGAGAATGTTCATGCATCAAACTTCTAATCACTATATCTATCTCATTTCTTCATGAAAATCATTGATCTAAAGCTCAGCTTAATCACCAATGCACGATCTACAATAAGCACCTAACTATTTGATGAATTATGGAACTCGAATTCTAACCTTCAAGAAGATGCAGAAGTGAATCTGGTGATTTCAGGTCTTGAAAAGCAGAAACAGATCTTCCTCAATGCTTATATGGATGAATGGATGAAGAATGATAGCTCAATCGTGCTTGATCTTGCTTGAATCTCCAACTGCCATGGATGAGTGTGTACTTCAACAGCTTCAAATCTGCATGAAATCCTTCGAATCCTGCTTCAACAATGCTCAATTATGCTCATGGATCATGAATCAATCGAGGAAGATGCAATGTATATGAATAAAATTGAAGAAAAAGTGAGAGAACAAAGTGAAGAAAATTTTCAGATCTGGAAATTATGATGTGTTCTTAGCAGAATTCAGCTAGGATTATGTTTATATAGTCTCTCTTAATCACTTCCCTAATCATGCTTAAGCAAATGCAATTGGAATTAGCTAAAATGAAGTGCAAATGCAAAATGGCCATTTTACCCTATGCATGGTGTGCATGATGAACAGTGCACGAGTTTATGTTAATTTCACTTAAAATGACATTTTAAAATCATTGGTAATTGTAAAATATTCAAATGAATTACCAAATTTAAATTGTGAAATTTCCCTCCAAAAAATCAAGATTTTGCAAAAGTTCATGTGATGAGAAATGATGCAATGCAATGAAAGATTATGAAATTATAGGTCATGAAAAGAATTTAGCAAAAAGAGCCACATGATTTGGAGCTATGGTGTGAAAGTTATGCACTTTTGAAGTTCCATCCACACTTGGCCATCTTTTGATCATATCTCTTCAACCACAAATGCGAAATTTATGATCTTGGACATTTTGGAAATGGGAGAGAAATATCTAGAACTTTCATGTTCAACAAAATTTCATTTGAAGCTTTCTTGATGATGTAATCTTGAGGAGAAAACCTTTCCATTTTTGGCAAATCCAAATTACAGGTCACTTTCTATTTTTGGAAAGTTTTGACCTGTCTTTATTTTCTTCATTGTTGATGTTTGAAATGTCAAATGAGACTTGTTTGAACATGAATGAAGTATTTCCAATCACTTCCCACCTCCAAATCCAACAGTTGACTGAGGAGTTGACTGGCTAGGGTTTCAATTGACTGAAGAATGCCTTGATGAGATTCAAGCCTCTACCACTTGGGATTTTGATTCAAAATAACACCATAGCTCATATGAACTCTTATGAATGATCATGGTGCCCAAATTCTTCAGAATGGCCACCATCTATTGCTCATTGAAATGCATTGACTGCCTTTGACTATCTTTGACTATTGATTGCTTCATCTGCAAGACAAAGGTTAGATGACATATTTTTGTACTTTTGGTTAGTGAACAAATGAAAAGAAATGATATACATATGCCAAACATGCTTGGTGATCAAGAACCACACTCAAAAGATAACCCACCCACAGGGAAGGGAAGCAAGGTGCACAATGATCCTTGAGGCAATGAATGATATGATATGATGCCATGAGGGATCTTAGGGACAAAATTGGGGTCTTACAGTGGCGTAATTCATTTGTGCTTCGTCTAGGGTTCTACTTGCATAATATATGACATGAAGCTTTTTATCCTTTCGTTGTCCTAAAACAGCGCCTACGGCGTAGTCACTTGCGTCACACATTATTTCGAATGGTTCATTCCAATCTGGAGCCTGCATTATGGGCGCGGAGATCAATGCTTGTTTAAGTGTTTGAAATGCTTCTAAACATTTATTGTCGAAGATGAATTCAACATCTTTCATCAATAATCCGGTTAAAGGTTTAGTTATTTTAGAGAAATCTTTAATGAATCGTCGGTAAAAACCGGCATGTCCTAAGAAGCTTCGCACTTCTCTCAAAGTTTTCGGAGGTTGAAGGTTTTCGATTACTTCTATTTTGGCTTTGTCTACTTCAATTCCTCTATTTGATATGATGTGTCCTAAAACAATTCCTTCTTGTACCATAAAGTGACATTTTTCCCAATTAAGTACTAGGTTTACTTTTACACATCGTTCTAGAACTCTTTCTAGGTTTTCAAGACATTCTTCAAAGCTTTGTCCGCATACGGAAAAATCATCCATAAATACTTCCATGATGTTTTCGAGAAAATCGGCGAATATTGCCATCATGCACCTTTGGGAGGTTGTAGGAGCATTACATAAGCCGAACGGCATTCGTCGGTAAGCGAAAGTACCAAAAGGACATGTGAACGTTGTCTTCTCTTGGTCATCAGGATGAATTGGTATTTGAAAGAAGCCTGAGTACCCGTCTAGACAACAGAAATGTGAATGTTTTGCTAATCGTTCTAACATCTGGTCTATGAATGGTAAAGGGAAATGATCTTTCCGGGTTGCTTTGTTTAGTTTCCTATAGTCAATGCATATTCTCCATCCCGATTCGATTCGTTTGGTTATAGTTTCTCCTTTTTCATTTTCAATAACTGTTATACCTCCTTTCTTTGGTACTACGTGTACAGGACTAACCCATTTGCTATCAGATATAGGATATATGATACCTGCCTCTATTAACTTTATTACTTCCTTTTTCACTACCTCACTCAGGATCGGGTTTAGTCTCCTCTGATGTTCCCTAGAAGTTTTACAGTCTTCTTCTAGCATGATGGGGTGCATACAAATAGAAGGACTTATTCCTTTAAGATCGGTGATGTCGTATCCTAGTGCGGTTGGATATTTTCTTAAGATATGTAGGAGTTTTTCGGTTTCGAGTTTTCCTAGGTCTGCATTAACTATCACTGGTCGTTCAAGTTCTAAGTCTAGGAATTCATATCTCAGATTTTTGGGAAGTGTTTTCAGGTCGAGGTTTGGTTTCTTAAGGCATTGCGTAGGATCCGATGTCATTGTTAAACATTGGTTGAGTCTGTCTTTTACACGATAGTCAGACAATTTGTCATTTTCTAACTTTGTTTCTTTTATGCATTCATCTATGATATCCATGAAGTAACATGTGTCATCTATTGCAGGTGCTTTCAAAAATTGGGAAAGAATGAACTCAATTTTCTCTTCTCCTACTTCGAAAGTGAGTCGTCCTCGTTTTACGTCTATGATCGTACCGACGGTTGCTAAGAATGGTCCTCCCAATATAATGGGTGTAACTTCATCTTCTCTTATGTCCATAACTATAAAATCGGTTGGAATGTAGAATTGACCTATGCGCACGGGAACGTTTTCAAGAATTCCTACAGGATATCTAACGGAACAATCTGCTAATTGCACAAACATTTTAGTTGGTCTTAATTCTCCCATTTCTAGTTTCTTGCATATGGATAAAGGCATAACACTGATACCTGCTCCTAAATCGCATAAGGCTTTGTGTATGACAAATTTTCCTATGTGACAGGGTATAGAGAAACTACCAGGATCTTTAAGTTTAGGAGGCATATTCTGAATTATAGCGCTGCATTCAGCAGTGAGTGTAACGGTTTCACTATCTTCAAGTTTCCTTTTATTAGAAATAATTTCTTTTAAGAACTTAGCATATGAGGGCATCTGCGTAATAGCTTATGTAAAAGGAATTGTGACGTTTAATTGTTTCAGTAAGTCAACAAATTTTTTAAATTGGCCTGCATCTTTGGTTTTAATAAGCCTTTGAGGGTAAGGGATAGGTGGTTTATAAGGTGGTGGAGGTACATAAGGTTCTTTCTTTTCTATGGTTTCCTTATTACTCTCTTCCTTTTCCTTAGGTTTATTTTCTTCCTCAGTTGACCTTTTAGAGTTTTGGTTTTCAATCCTTGGATCAGGTGGTCCTTCTACCTCTGTTCCACTTCTCAATATGATTGCATGAGCGTGGCTTTTCGGGTTAGGTTGGGGCTGTCCAGGAAATGTACCAGTTGGGGCAGCAGTAGGCGCTTGTTGTTGAGCTACTTGTGATATTTGTGTTTCCAGCATTTTGTTATGGGTAGCCAGGGCATCTACTTTACTTGCTAGTTTTTTAATTTGTTCGCTAGTGTGTACATTCTGGTTTAAGAAATCTTTATTGGTTTGCTGTTGAGAAGCTATGAAGTTCTCCATCATGATTTCCAAGTTGGATTTTCTAGGAACATTATTGTTAGGTGTAGATGGGGTCGGCTTTTGATATCCAGGGGGTATAGCTGGGGCTTGATTGGGAGCCTGTCCTGGTGCGTATAAAGCATTATTGCTCTTATATGAAAAATTAGGATGGTTCTTCCAGTTTGAGTTATAGGTATGCGAGTAGGGATTTCCTTGAGCATAATTCACTTGCTCTGCTTGGATTCCTGTTAGGAGTTGACAATCTGCAGGAGTGTGACCTTGGATTCCACAGACTTCGCAATTTTGAGTTGCGGCAACCACGGTGGCTGGAGGTGATACATTTAAACTTTCAATTTTCTGGGCCAGAGCATCCACTTTTGCATTAACATGATCAAGGCTACTTATCTCGTACATGCCACTTTTCGTTTGAGGTTTTTCTACCATTGTTCGGTCGCTTCCCCACTGATAATGGTTTTGGGCCATGCTCTCGATAAGTTGATAAGCATCAGCGTAAGGTTTATCCATAAGCGCACCACCTGCGGCGGCGTCTATTGTTAACCTTGTGTTGTATAAGAGACCATTATAGAAGGTATGAATTACTAACCAGTCCTCTAAACCATGGTGTGGACAAAGTCTCATCATGTATTTGTATCTTTCCCATGCTTCGAAAAGAGACTCGTTATCTTTCTATTTAAATCCATTTATCTGGGCTCTCAACATAGCTGTTTTGCTTGGAGGAAAATATCGGGCAAGAAAGACTTTCTTCAACTCATTCCATGTGGTGACTGAGTTGGAAGGAAGAGACTGAAGCCATCTTCTAGCTTTATCTCTTAACGAGGAGGGAAAAAGACGAAGTCGAATCGCCTCTGAAGTGACACCATTAGCTTTAACAGTATCAGCGTATTGGACAAATACGGATAAATGAAGGTTTGGATCCTCGGTAGGATTTCCAGAGAATTGATTCTGTTGCACTGCTTGTAACAGCGAAGGTTTAAGTTCGAAGTTGTTTGCTTCGATTGCGGGTTGAGCAATACTCGAATGCGGCTCATCTTGCGATGGAGCGGCGTAATCTCGAAGAGCACGAGCTGGTTCTGCCATCTCGGGTATCGGCGAGGGAAGAAGATTTTTGAGGTCGGGCACTTCGATAGGAGGGAGATTATTTGCAGCACGATACTCTCGAATTCGTCGTAAGACTCGGAGATATCGTTCAACGTCGTTGATTCGTAAGTAATACGGTTCGCCTTGTGAGCGAGTGTGTGGCATACAAATCAACGAAAACAAGAATAAAAATTGCCTTAGTCTCTACAGCGTAACTGAAGGGTTACGATATCGACTAAATAAAAGTCCCCGGCAACGGCGCCAAAAACTTGATCGCGACTTTATGAGTCGATTGGGGTACTGACTGCAAGTGCACAGTCTTATCGCGTAGTTTTAAAAGATATCGATCCCACAGGGACTTATGAATCGATATACCGTTTTCTAAGGTTACTTCGTAAAGCTAAGGCGGATGATACTTTGATGATTTGGGGGAGAAGTAAAACTAAAATTGGATCTAATTTAAATATCAATTAAGCGGATATCGGTATGTAGTTCGTCGTAATTAGGGAATCAAATCTTCGTTGGTTTCTTGGTTTTAAAATAAATCTTTTCAATAGACACTATTGATTAAAAGTCTTATCTCAAACTCTCGCTCTGTTGAATAGACTATGACTTTGTATTAACGTAGCTGTCACTTATTAGTTAAGTCCAAAATCACTTTTTGAAAATAACAAAATCTATAGAAACTCTTTTTAAGAAAATACTAACCATTTAAACACCCTCGTCTCAAACTCTCTCTCTATTGACTTAGATTATATAATTAAACTTAAATGCTTAACTCTCGTCCTCACATTTAACCTTTAAAAATACTTTTTGAAAAAGATTAGAATTTAATTAACTCTAAAAATTGCTTTCGCCCTGATTTAGAATTAATGTCCAATTTACACTGTCCAGTTAAAAACTCAAACCGTCGTTCTATTGATTATAACTTCTTTATGTCTTTTACTCTCGTACAAAAACCTTGGTATTAACTCTGTAAATTGAGACCATAAAAAGAGTGACTTTATTTTTAAATACAATTATACCAACTTAGTTTTGATTCCTTCATTCTTCTTACTTTACATACCGATATCTAAATTAATTAGCCGGACATGCTAAGCAGGTCTAAACATAAACAATTATCATGCTTAAATAAAACCATATCAGGCAAAAAATATAAATAAACAGTAATGCAGAGCATATATAAATTAAAGCAACAAATTAAAGAACCTGAATAATTAATAGGAATCTTGAACACTCCACCACAGACCGGTTGGATTTGTTCTTGTACTCTTCAGTCGGACAAGAAAATAAAAGGCAAAGGAATAAAAATACTCTTATCTAACGTAAGGTTAGATCCAATAAAAGATACACAATAATTTCCGGTGTAGAAACTATTGTGTGAAAAATTAATTAAGTGCTCTGAAAATTGACTGGAAAAGAAAAGGAAATAAAAATTGCTAATAATAGAAAGCTGTAGAAAATTAATGCTGTAAATGCTTGCACGGCGGAAAAAGAAGCGAGACCGAGAGCTGCAGGGTTGGATCCGAGCAACTATTTGTATTAATCCATTTTGTAACCGTTTCCAAAAGTGCCTTCCGTAAGTAACTTGCACGCTTCAACGAGTCAAGCGGAGGAATAGGCTTCAACGTGCCTCTGTTGCGCGTTAAAAGCCAAAAATATAGGAGTGGGGTGTGACGTTCGTCACACCATGTGTTACGCTCGTAACACAAAGTAGCAGGGCGTGACGCTCGTCACACCTTGTGTGGCGGTCGTCACAATTTCAGCGCTCCTGCCTTGTAATTGTGGGTTGGGCTTTAGTGGAATTTGCTTTCATCCTCTTTTTCACCCCCTTTTTCTTCCTTTTTCACTTATGCTTCAAATAAGTTACCTGAGACAAATAGAAGGAAAATACCAAGTAATATCGAATAAAATGAAATAAATCGAAACAAATAATAATATAATTTAATTAAATCGAGTCCAAAAATGTGATATTATTTCATGTTATCAATAACTCGATATTGTTGTGGAGTTCTGGGGCGGGAGAAATCATGGGATATTCCATTAGTATCAAACAGTTCTTCAAAGAACTTGTTTTCGAATTCTCCACCGTTATCACTTCTGACTCTGATGATTTTAGAGTCAATTTCGTTTTGCACTTTAGAACAGAAGCTAGTGAATACAAAGTGAGACTCACTCTTGTGCTTTAGAAATTTTACCCATGTCCAGGGACTAAAATCATCACCAATGACCATTCCATACTTGTTTCCATTGAATGACGCTGTCTTAACAGGTCCAAACAGGTAAATGTGGAGAAGTTCTATAGGCTTAGAGGTGGAAACAACATTTTTATTTTTAAACGATGTTTTTGAAAATTTTCCTTTATGACATGCCTCACACAGAGAATCTGAAGAAAACTTAAATTTAGGTAGACCTCTGACTTACTCAAGTTTATTTAGCCCAGAGAGTCTTCTCATGCTAATGTGGCCCAAGCGTCTATGCCATACCCATTGCTCTTCGTTTGTAGACATTAAACATTTTACATTTTGATCTTTTAGATCTTTTAGATTTAGTTTTTTAAATGTTGTTTTTCCTCTTGCTAGTGAATAGAACGGTTCCATTGTCCTGATTAATTGCTTTAAATGTTTTTTGATTAAAGATTATATCATAACCGTTATCACTTAATTCACTTATTGATAACAGGTTATGCATTAATCCTTCTACATTGAGAACATCAGATATAGAGGGAAGAGATCCATTACCAATAGTTCCGGAGCCTCTGATTCTTCCTTTCTGATTTCCTCCGAAACCTACAAAGCCATCATCCTTAAGTTCTAGACTTTGGAACATATGCTTTCTTCCCGTCATGTGTCGCGAGCACCCAGAGTTCAGGTACCATGATTAGTGTCTTAACTCTGTTGTATAAGATATCTGCAATATAAACTATCTTATCCTTTGGTACCCAGAATCTTTTGGGTCCTTTGTGATTAGTTCTCCCAGAGTTTCTTAAGACTTTGGTTTTCTAGCATTGGTAAAACATTGTGTTTGTGCATGTGTGTAATGATAAGAAAATAGGTATTTAGGTTTGTCATCTTCAGAAGATATTTGTTTGTCTTCATTAGAATCATATCATATTCCTCTTTTCTTATTCTGACTGACTCCATAAATCATAGAAGCCATTCTGCTTCTTTCTATCCCATTTTTCAGAAACTTTTGAAAATATTTTTCATATTCATATATAATTGTGTTGGAAGTTTGTGGGGCTTGAGATAAAGATTCTTCAAGTTTTAAACATTGTTTATTTATGGATTCTTTTTCTCTTGTCAGAATCAAAATATCATCCTTTAATTCAGAAACTGTTATCTCAAGCTTATCACATTCTTCAGTGGTTCCTTCAAGGACCCTTTTTAATGCTTTAAATTTTTATTTAAGTTTCTGATGTGAGTTTAGAGATTCAGAAAGGCATGATTCAAGGTCAGAGCGAGAAAGATCAGAAAATACCTCTTCAAGATCAGATTCTCTTTCTGATGAGTTTCCAAATGTGGTAGCCATGAATGCCACATTTGCCTGTTCTTAAGAGTCTGATTCAGAGGAATCAGATTTAGTATCATCCCAGGTGGCCACGAGTCCCTTCTTAGTTTTGAAGGAATTTTTCTTGAAACCTTCTCTTCTGGAGCTTTCTTTCTTGAGCTTTGGGCATTCATTTTTGTAATGACCTGTTTCTTTACATTCATATCATGTTACCTCTTTGTCTGATTTGCTTTTGGTAGTTGAATATGAGCGATCTCCCTTGGGTTTTGGTCTTCTGAAGTTGTTGTTCCTTTTTTCTCCAGAGTTGCTTCACTCTTCTGGTCAGAAGGGATAACTCTTCTTCATCGTCAGAGCCTTCCTTTTCAGAGTCGTCATTGTCTTCTTCTTCAGCTTGGAGGGCTTTGTTCCTTTCTGGTTTACGTTTCTCAGATCTGGATTTCAGGGCTACAAATTTGTTCTTCTTTTGGGGATCATCTTCCTCAAGTTCTATCTCGTGACTTCTGAGGGAGCTGACAAGTTCTTCCAGGCTTATGTTGTTCAGGTCCTTTGATAATTTCAATGCGGTGACCATAGGTCTCCACTTCTTTGGCAGGCTTCTAACAATCTTTTTAACATGATCTATAGTTGTGTAGCCTTTATCCAGAACCTTGAGTCCTGCAATTAAAGTTTTAAATCTAGAAAAAATTACCTCAATAGCTTCATCGTCCTCCATCTTGAAGGCTTCATACTTCTGGATTAGAATCAGAGCCTTTGTCTCTTTGACTTGTGAGTTGCCTTCACGGGTCATCCTTAGGGAATTAAGTATTTCTTTAGCAGTTTCCCTGTTGGTGATATTTTCATATTCATTGTAGGACATGGCATTCAACAATATTGTTTTGGCTTTGTGATGATTTTTGAAGTGACTCTTCTGATCATCCGTCATCTTATTTCTGACAATAGCAATACCAACATCAGATACATGAGGTACATAACCCATAGTAACTATGTCCCATAAGTTAGCATCATATCCCAAAAAGAAACTTTTGATTTTGTCTTTCCAGTAATCAAATTTTTCTCCATCAAAGACTTGAGGTTTGGCATTGTAACTGTCTCTTTCATTGGTGTTGGCCATAGTGTTTTTCTCACGCTGGATCTCTCTACACTGTTAAGTGTTTGATTAGAAAATAAATAATAGAGCCGAAGCTCTGATACCAATTGAAGGTGGAGAAAAACAAGAAAGGGGGGTTAGAATTGTTTTAACTGATAATAAAAACTTTTGAAAATAAAACACATGCGAAAATAAAAGATATCAATACATAATTTTTATCCTGGTTCGCTTGAAATTCAAAGCTACTCTAGTCCACTCGGCCAAGGTGATTTCACCTTCAATACGGACTTAATCCACTAATCTGAAAGATTACAACAATTGATTGTCTAAGAGGATAAAGATCTCTTAGCCCTCTCAAGTTTACAGACTTCACAAGTCACTTGAGGAAAATTCAGCAATTAAGTAAAATTACAGTAGTGCTTAGTGCTTCTAAGTAAGCAGAAATTACACAATACAAGAACAAAAGAAATGTTCACA
Source organism: Lathyrus oleraceus (assembly GCF_024323335.1). Classification (NCBI taxonomy): domain Eukaryota; kingdom Viridiplantae; phylum Streptophyta; class Magnoliopsida; order Fabales; family Fabaceae; genus Lathyrus; species Lathyrus oleraceus. Next base: position 367,862,034 of record NC_066585.1, on the reverse strand, counting down.
CTTTAGAGCAGCAACTCGTGTGAAAGGAGAATGCGTAAGAGATATGAGATTAGTTTCAGTATTCTTGTGTGGTTCGTTGTTTTCTTTGTGAAGAAATCCATCCTATATATAGGGATTGATGAAGAGACCGTTGGATCAAAAAGGATCTTGGTAAGATTGATGATTAGTGTCATTAATATCTGTGTTCTTTCTAAAGCAGTTTGGGGCGCTATAACTTTCTTCCAAAATTAGATTCTTGCCATAAGTGGAAGTCTTCATAGCTAAGTCTTTGGTGATCGTTTCTGAATCAGAGTGTTTAGACATCAGAGTTTCTGTTCAGCAAGTACATCTTCAGATAGTTGCTTACAGCTAACTGTCTTCACAGGTTCTTGATGTCTTCCTGATTGATTATGTCAGAGTGTAAAAGCTTCAGATCCTAGAGTGCGCTCTTCCGCCTCAGAGTGTCTGATATCTCTTTCTTCATTGAGCTTTGTACGCTTCCTTTGTTCAGAGACATAGCTTCTGCTTGTGTACCTTCTAAGTGGTCATTCTGAACTTGTGTTTGTATCTGATATATGTCTATCTGACTTCTTTTTTATTAGAGTCCTGCACACTTAGATAAATTTTGTTAGGGTACCATTTTGTTTCATCCTTTGTTATCATCAAAATCTTAAAGATGAATTGTAGATACTGAATTTTGCTCTTACATTTCCATCCTTCTTAGGAACAGGCACAATATTGGCCACCCACTACGGATATTCAGAGGTTACAAGGAAACCAACATCAATCTGTTTTTTCACTTCCTCTTTGATCTTTACTGCCATATCAGGATGAGTCCTCCTCAACTTCTGCTTGACCGGCGGGCATTCTGGTTTCAATGACAATCTATGCTCCACAACCTCAGAATCCAAACCAGACATGTCTTGATAGAACCAAGAAAACATATCTGAATATTCTCGAAGAAGATCAATCAACCCCTTCTTAGCCTCTGGACACAGTTGAGACCCAATCTTGACTTCATTCGCATCATCTTCGGAACCCAAGTTGACTAGTTCAATCTGCTATTCCAATGGCTGAATGGCTTTTTCCTTGTGCTCAAGTAAACGAGATAATTCATCGGATACTTCCTTATCATCAGTTTCTTCCTCAGCCTCAAACACAGGGAAATCAAAGTTTGGAGAGGGAGTAAGATCATTGTATAATGCTACAGGTAGAAAGACAATCTACAGGCTGAAGCACAGAAGAATACCAGATAAGACAATCTGGTGAAAGAAAACCTGATATTCAAATGATGCATGAAATGCAATGTTTTTGTTTTTAATTTCAAGGAACACATGAAGTTCTTATTTCCAAATATATATATTTAAACAATAATAACAATTTGATTGACCATAAAATCTCTTTTTATTCATACAATTTGGAAGGATTACACTGAGTACAATTTCACAAACCAAAGTACAAATACAAGAGAAAAGGAAACTAATCATCCTAAGGATCCCCTAGAAACAGTGTCAGATGATCTGGCTGCGGGTGCATACTTCATTCGGATGCGTCGAATCTCAGACTCAAAAGATATCTTCATCTGAGCTTTCTCAAGGACAAGCTGATCAACAATCTTATTCCAAGCACCAGAAGGTTGAGGCATACTAGAGGAAGATGGACCCTCTGGCTCTCTCTGGCTCTTCACTGCTCGATCTTCAAGAAGTTCAATAAGTGCGTCTTTGTCTTTCAACTCAAGCTGCAACTCCCCATGCTTTCGGCTCAAAGGATGGAACCTCTCTTCCCACATGTCCTTCTCTTGCTTCATCTTGGTAAGTGCGTCTTCCAACTACTCTATATCTTGGTTATGGGGAGTTGATGGCTCAGCCACAACCAAAGACATAGGTCTCTCACAAGCATATGACATCTTCAACTCCAAAGCTCTTTTCTTCACCCAAGTAGTGTAAGCTTCCAAAGCTACACAGTTGCACGGACCAAGCTCGGATCTTCCTTTCATATGCACATTATGCCAAGCAAGTACCATCTTCTGCTTCAAATGTTGGGGATCTCTACCCTCTTAATAGAAAAGACCTTCTAACTTAGTGTTATTAGGTTTATCTCTCAAGGGGAACCCAAGTTGTCGACGAGCTAAAGCGGGATTGTAGTTAATTCCTCCTTGTGTACCAATGAGAGGCATATTAGAGAATTCACCACAAATGTCAATAATATCCATACCACTCAATGCAGAATCATACCAAACAATATCATCATTAGTGAGAGACATAAGTCTCTGGGACCACCGTAGACATTGTTTATTCTCCAGAAAAACAGGAGTCTGAGGCAAGTGCAAAATAAACCACTTATACAGAAGAGGAACACATCACACAATAGTCCCAACACCTTTAGAATTCCTCAAATGCAAAGAGAAATACATGTCGCCCAATAGAGTAGGTACACGATTCTTAATCAAAAAGACTATAATGGCCTTAACATCAACAAAACCGTCAATGTTAGGGAACAAAGCCAAACCATGGTTGAGCAACACAAAGATGGCTTCAAAAGCATCCACTCTACTGGCTTAAGCAAAGACAATAGCTTTTCCAATGAGAAACTCAGAATTCAACCCAAACACTCCTCCTTTATTCATCCAATGAGCCTCAATCTCATACTTCTTCAGATTAAGAGCTTCATCTATAATATGAGATGTGGGAATCTCCTCCAATCCACTAAAAGGAACCTTGTCAGAAACAGGTATTCCCAAGAGATGGCATACTCCTCTAACGTAGACATAAGATGATAATCGGGAAAAGTGAAGCACCAGTAGAGAGGGTCATAAAACTGAACCAAAACACTTAGGAGTCCTTCAACTACATCAACAGATAATATAGACAAAAGCTTCTCATGGAGTTGCTTGAAGTCTAAGGGATCTAATACAAAGGGTGATAACTTTCTTATCTCTTTCAAATCAGGACATTTGAAACCGTACTTCTTAGTGTTCCTTCGTCCATAATCCATGGTCTGAAAATATTTGCAAATAAGACCTTAGTTCCTTGAAGTTATTTTCGTGTGATAAATGTTATGATGCGCATGAATGCATGAATGCAACAATCACAAATAAGGGATCACACACAAGGAAAACACAAACAAAGGTCAAGGGATGGATTAAGTCATTGTCAAGATCAATAATCCATTTTGGTGGAATATGGTCTTCACCTTATCAACACCCAAGTTCCATTAATATTGACAAGACTTGATCGGATCAACCAAGAATCAAAGGGTTTGTTGCGAGTCACGAGCATGAAGTCAGGTTAAGAACCATCCCAAAGGAGTGTACTAAGGATAAAAACCTATAGATCATGTTCTATGAGAGTTCCCAGAGTCTTAATTCCATCTATCGGATATTACATGTTAGGATGACTGACTCATCAACCCATAATATTCTCAAGAGAAACTCGTCTGAGTGTAGTATCGTGTAACAACTATTATCAGTTCTACACCTGAACAGTCTCCGCACTACGTCCTAAATAGGCCAAGTTGGGTTAAATGTTCTACGGTCCTCAGCTTCTCGGACCCCCAAATCAGAGAAAGTAATGCCTAACCACAAATGACTTGTGTGACATCAGTAAATCCAAAAGGGTCTCCACTGAGTAGATGGGTCTCAAGTCAACTTGTTAAGGACTACTCCACACAAGTTGAACATGAATATACCATCCTCCTATCTTAATTGTACTCAAGTTCGGGTTAGAACTTATCTCAACACTCAGAGATCACTAAGCACAATAGACAAATTATATCACACAAACAAGTATACAAACATCAAATATACAATTATATACACATAAAAAAGTAGGCTAAACCCACTGAGGACTACTCCCCAACAGAGTCTCCATTTAATTTTTGTAGCGGTAAATTCATGACCATTAAGCTATGGATAAACTTAACGTCAATAAAATCAGAGTTGACACCGCGCTTTTATTATTTCCAAAGAAAAAGGGAAAAGTACAAACAAAACCTAAAGATAAGAAGTTTTCAAATCAAAACTAATAAAATGCCATAGATTTCAGGTAAGGGGGTTGGTTACATAGATGGAAGGTGTTAGCACCCAAAGTATCCTATGTACTTCTAGGGAGCCCTTTTTTATGTGTGTATGTGTTTTTGCTATAAAAGATTTTTGAGAAAAATAGAGTGTGGGGGTGAGAAAAGAATTTGTTAATTATATTTTTGTGTTTGACAAGACCTTTAGACTTGTGCCTACGTATCAACATGAAAATGAGGGATTAAAACCTCGTAGTTCGTGGTATCAATTTCAAAATGAATGGATTGCTTTTATTCAAAATTTAAGTTTAAAAGAGGCACAAAGGGCCCAAAAGTTTGCTAGGGTACCATTTTGTTTCATCCTTTGTTATCATCAAAATCTTTGAGATGAATTGTAGATACTGAATTTTGCTCTTACATTTCCATCCTTCTTAGGAACAGGCATAATATTGGTCACCCACTATGGATATCCAGAGGTTACAAGGAAACCAACATCAATCTGTTTTTACACTTCCTCTTTGATCTTTATTGCCATATCAGGATGAGTCCTCCTCAACTTCTGCTTGACCGGCGGGCATTCTGGTTCAATGACAATCTATGCTCCACAACCTCAGAATCTAAACCAGACATGTCTTGATAGGACCAAGAAAACATATCTGAATATTCTCGAAGAAGATCAATCAACCCTTCTTAGCCTCTGGACACAGTTGAGACCCAATCTTGACTTCATTCACATCATCTTCGGAACCCAAGTTGACTAGTTCAATCTGCTATTCAAATGACTGGATGGCTTTTTCCTTGAGCTCAAGTAAACGAGATAATTCATCGGATACTTCCTTATCATCAGTTTCTTCCTCGGCCTCAAACACAGGGAAATCAAAGTTTGGAGAGGGAGTAAGATCATTGTATTCAATGGGTTATGGAACCAACCTGCATAATGATTTGATATTTTGATTTTAGAGAAGTGAATTGTGACCAAATATTATGCATATGGACAATTATTATTTATTTAGGTTCTTTGTGATTACAATTTTCAGAAAAGCAAGAAGTAAAAAATAAAACATCATAGATGTGGATGAATAAAATTGTATATCATTGATGATAATTGAAATGCCTAACAATGTTCACTTATCCCTTAGGAATAGGAGAATGATTTTTATTAAAAAATGAAAAAAAATTACTTAGAGCGGTGAACAACAATAGGAACATCAACAAAAACCCAATTGTTGCAAGTCTGGCCATGCGTCACAAAGTTGGCGCAATCTTCGCCTTCATCGTCACCATCCTTGATCACTGCAGCTGAGTGTTGATCATTACCATGAATGAACCCTCCACTGCGGAAACTCGATTGCACATCTTCAGCTTTAACGTTGAACGGTCTTAGTTGAAATCCCAATCCGGCCCTATTCTTGTTCTCAGCGATTTCTACCATGCGGCCCCACTGATTAGTGCTGCCAATTTCAATAGCTTTTTGAGCATCCTTCAAAGAAGACATGGGTGCCCCAGTTTTCTTCACTTCAGCAATAGACAAGGCTTAGAATGGAGTTCCAACCTCCTCCTCGACTTCAACATATGAAAAGGATGACAGATGGCTCACCAAGTCTGCCTTCTCTCCACCAACAACGACAAGATTGTCGTTCTTCATAAATTTAAGCTTCTGGTGTAGAGTAGATGTTATAGCTCCTGCCTCATGAATCCATGGCCTTCCCAATAAACATTTATAGGCCGGGTGGATATCCATTACTTGGAAAGTAATATGGAAATCACTCGGACCTATCTTGACTGGAAGGTTCACTTCACCAATGACGGTTTTACGAGAACCATCAAATGCTTTTACAATCACGCCAATGTACCTCATAGGGGCACCTTGATAAGAAAGTCTGGACAGAGTCGACTTCAGAAGCACATTCAAAGAAGAACCAGTATCGACCAACACGTTGGACAATGCATCCTCCTTGCAATTCATCAAAATATGTAGTGCCTAATTGTGATTTATGCCTTCCTCACAAAGCTCTTCATCATAAAAGTTTGGATTATTGCAGGAAGTAATGTTAGCAAGAATGTGGTCGAACTGATCCACCGTAACATCATGTTTAACATAGGCTTTCTCTAGCACTTTCTGCAAGCCTCTCTGTGTGCTTCAGAATTCATTAACAGAGACAATACTGAAATATTTGACGGAGTTTGGAGCAGCTGCTCCACCATATTGAACTCACTCCTCTTTATCAACCTCAACACTTCATCATCATCATTAGGCTTCAGCTTGCTAGATTCACCAGACGAACATACTGAAGCACTAATTGGATTCACCACAGGCACATCCACCTTCTTATTGATTGAAACATCCTCTACCTCCCTCAGAAAGAACGGACTGAAGACACGACCACTACGGGTCACCTTTGCAACATCAATTATATTTACCACAGAATTTGCTACAGGTAGAGGAATTTCTTGGTCTTTCTCTACCATTGTGGCATTATACTTATAAGGCATAGCTTTATCGGATGCGTACGATACCGATCTATTAACGATGTTGTTGTTGCTGCTATCAAACTGAATCACTACCCGTTCATGGGTCTTGAATACAGGAACAATCACATTCACATCATCTATATCCCTCGACTGTTGAATCTGGATTACATTCCCATCTATCAACCTCTGGATATCCCTCTTGACGATCATACACCCACGAGGGTTCACACTACAAATTGCACAACCATCATGGTCGTGCTCACAATCACTGATCAAACACAATGTTCTATTCATCTCCACCAGGGACCTACGGATACGTCGTACATCAAAGACTCAGAAATTCCCTGGACAACCATTCACCATGTTGACAGAAGCATTACCATGAGCAGGAAATGGATTGGCTTTCACATTAGGTGCACGGTCCTCAAAGGACAACATCCCATTCTTCACGAGCTTTTGTACTTTTTACTTCAACGTGTAGCAGTTCTCAATGCCATGGCCAGGGGCTCCCTGGTGAAAGGCACAACGGAGCTCAGGTTTGAACCACCATGGAAGTGGCTCGAGAATTTGCAAAGGATTTCTTGGTTGGATGAGGTTCTTGAGAACCAAAGATGGGTACAATTCTGCATTGGACATAGGAGTAAGGTCAAAGGATACCTTCTTCCTCTCAAAATTTTGTTTGGTTATTAGTGTTGTTGTTGTTGAATTGGAACAAATTGTTTGTTGGAATTATTGGAAAACACGGGAATCACTGAAGAAACTTGATGTTGATGGGAACGTGGTTGAGAACTCCTTCTAACATGAGGCCTCCTCTTCCTCCCCACAGATACTGAATTAGTTTCCCCTCCTTTCTCTTAGAGAAACCACTCCCATACTTCTTATTGGATGACGCTTCTTCCTTGGACAAACGTCCTTCACGGACTCCCTCTTCTAACCTCATCCCCATGTTTACCATTTCGGTAAAGTCAAATATACAATTATATACACATAAAAAAGTAGGCTAAACCCACTGAGGACTACTCCCCAACAGAGTCTCCATTTAATTTTTGTAGTGGTAAATTCATGACCATTAAGCTATGGATAAACTTAACGTCAATAAAATCAGAGTTGACACCGCGCTTTTATTATTTCCAAAGAAAAAGGGAAAAGTACGAACAAAACCCAAAGATAAGAAGTTTTCAAATCAAAACTAATAAAATGCCATAGATTTCAGGTAAGGGGGTTGGTTACATAGATGGAAGGTGTTAGCACCCAAAGTGTCATATGTACTCCTAGGGAGCCCTTTTTTATGTGTGTATGTGTTTTTGCTATAAAAGATTTTTGAGAAAAATAGAGTGTGGGGGTGAGAAAAGAATTTGTTAATTATATTTTTGTGTTCGACAAGACCTTTAGACTTGTGCCTACGTACCAACATGAAAATGAGGGATTAAAACCTCGTAGTTCGTGGTATCAATTTCAAAATGAATGGATTGCTTTTATTCAAAATTTAAGTTTAAAAGAGGCACAAAGGGCCCAAAAGTTTGAATGGGTGTTAGTTCTTTTTGTCTTTCGAAAATTTAAGTAAACATGATTAGATTTATTTACAAATTTGATTTAAGAAGAGAGTTTAAAAATGCAATTCCATAAGGTCAAAGTTTCTAATTTGAAATAAGGTCAAAGTTTTGAAATTTCAAGCAAGGAAGGTTTTTGAAAAGGGGAAGAGATTTTGAAATTTAAGAAATGGGAGGAGATGAAGAGGCTAAACTAGGCATAAAATTAAAAGTTAAGAGTTGAAAAGATCTGACCAATGGGATGCAATCCAACAGACAATAATGTCATATAGAAAACCCACTTTCCTTTTGGACTTTGAATCAAGCAATAATCAGCAAGCAATTAGCAATATTAAACATCATGAAGATCAAGGAATCAAATAAAGAATGCCACATCCAAGCAAGAAAATCCCATAGCTAGCAGTCTTCTTTGCCTTCTCATGTATCAGGTGAAATACTCCTTGATTGACTCAGAATAATGCATCATACACAAGATTAAAATAACAGTTGGCATCAAGACAATGTAGCAGATGAGTTCAAGTGGATCATAATACTTGCATCAGATGAAAGCTCAAATTACAATAACTTGGTCTCAGAAATGTTGGCATTGGCCAAGTCCTTTTGTATGTGGAATGTTGCATATTCCTTAGTCCAAAAGTTCAGATCAAACCCAACAGTCCACACAAACATTTTTTAGGGTTTTTATTGTTTATTAGGTATTTTAAGGTCCTAAGACCACAAACAAAGTCAAAACACATAAACAAATATATACAATCACAAGATATGGCTCAAATGAGCAAAGTGAAAATGACATAAACATAAACAAGTTATGTGAAATGTAAATGGCAATGAATGATAAATGACTGAAATTTAAATTGCATAAAGTAAATGACTTGAAAGTACAGCAATATTAATAAGATTTAGTCAAAGTTAATTATATGTTAGTGGTGTTTTGCTTTTCAATTGATTAAGTCATTCTTTGGAGAACACTCGACCATCTATTCACAAGCATGGATCCTTGAACCAAGACATCTTCCAAAGGAAGGAAAAAAGGTCAAGTTTCCACACAATACAATGAAATATGAGAGACTTACAATCTCACTTACTAGAATGGTATGCCTTTAGGGTCAAATTTAGCTCTATGTTAAGCAACCGTAATTGTACTTATGTAGAAATCACAACTATCTGAGGCCGGGTAATACAAATTTAGGTGCTAATGCATGTTAGATATTTGATATAATGAACCAAACTCTTAAAACATACCACACACTAAAAGAAAAGATCAAAATGGATGGACCTATCTCATACATACTTGTATTGGTTCATCTAACATAAGGTTATTGATGAACCAATTAGCCTTAGGATCTTTAGATTTCATTGGTTAATGAGAAGGATGGGAAAGAATAGGATAAAGATGAAGAGGGAGGGGAGATGAGAGAAACACAAATTGGCCATGGGAGGAGTTTTATCAAATTAAAATCATTCATGCATTTCGGGAGATGAAATGTACATTTCATCAATCCCCTAAATCCAATGATTTTAATTCAACAAAAGTCAAATCAACCTTGACCAAGGCCCAAACAAACAGTCAAACATCACAAGACCATAAAAATGGCTCAACATAATTTTTACACAATTAATCAATTAAAAATCAAATTAAAAATGCATTTAAATTCAATTTAATTTGGTAAAAACCTAAAATCTCTTCAAAGCATCAAATAAATGGCCAAGAGATTTATCCTAGGTCAAACAAGGTCAAAGGACCTTAGACAAAAATTTTCATGATTTTTGAAAAGTCAGAAGTATTTTTAAACAATTAAAAATATGCATAAAAACATTTAATTCATGAAAAATATTAAAGTTAATCCAAAAAATAATTTTAATTCAGAAAATGAAAGAGAAAAATATTTAAAGATTTTTGGTGAAAGTCTCATATTTTTTGGATTAAAAATGAATGGAATATGAATTAAACAAAATAAGCTAATTAAAATATAAAATCGAAAATTAAATAAAATGAGAAAAAACAAGGGCCATCAGATCTCCCTCATTAATTGAGGTGGCATATTTGATGGTCACACGCGTGTCATCCATGGTGCATCCTAGTTAATGCGTTGCAACAATGGTAATTAAAATCAATGGCCATGATTAATACATTTCAACATCATCAGATGGCTGGAAGTGCGCCAACACACCACCGGAGCCCTAGCTCCGGTCTTCTTCTCCGTTGGACCTCACCGGACTGGTCCACCACCAACCACCATAAAAATAAAAAACAAGGACATGGATTCAAATAAAAAATGCTCAGGAGCTCGAATCTAGCCTCAATTTTCTCCAATTCCAAGTATATAAATAGATACAGGGATTTGAATTTTGAGGATCATGAACTGAGTTGCTTCGATTTGACCTCAAAGCAACTCAATCTTGTTGCCTACATTGGTAGGACTTCAGCCAACCAAAAATCACAAAGAATGGTGAAGAACTGAGACAGAATCAAAGAGATGAAGTTTCTAAAAAATCACCTTCGAGTTGCTTCATATTCACTTGATCTTGATCTGGATTTGCTTGCTTTCTCTTCCTCTTGCTTGCAGTGATCAATTGAAATGAAAAGGGCAATGAATTCTTGGAGTTTGAATTTCCAAAATAGGAGATGAAATTCAACTCGATTTCAATTGAAATCTTCAAGAATTCTATGAAATGGAGGGTTTTGATTATTCTGGATAAGCTTGGCAAGGTTTAGATGAAGTTCTGAGCTCATTGCACTTCTATTAATAGGGTTATCACATGCTCTTTGCACACTTCCATTTAAATTCCAAAATTAGCAACTTTGCATCATGAGCTTGCATGGGCGTGTACAAATCCCAAAGAATCATTTGAAAAGGTACAAAATCGTGCATATGTCATGTTGAAAGCAATGCATTAAGCCATGCAATGTTGAAATGAGTTTGGTCATGAGATCCTTCCAAATGGTACCATGCATTACACCCATGTGCAAGTCCTTCATTATTTGGCCAAATGAGATGATCTTGGACTTTTTGGAAAGGTGGGATGAAGGGTAATAACTTTCATGTTTAACACTTTTCCATTTAAAGCTTGGATCATGATGAATTTTGAGGTGGAAGTTTGGGAAATCAAACATAACTAAAAAAATTCTAAGTACCAAGTCAAATGTTCACCTCTTCCATCTTGAATAACTTTATCTATGGACTTAAAATGTAAAAAGTTCCTTCATCAAAGTTGTATCTATTTAAAACCTCTTAAATTTGGTCACCAATTTGACCTTATTTGGATTTGGCATGAAGGAGTTATGCATTTTAGAAGTTGAGGAAAATCACTTGTTCAATGGTAATGGCCCAAAGTGGCCTATAATGTTTCCTCTTGGCACATGCATTTGAAAGTTGAAATTGAACTTCCTCAAAACATCAAAGTTGAATTATACATATTTAATTTTATAATGGAATTTTAATAGCTTTCATATCATAAATATCGAGCAAGTTATGGTCTTGGGAAGTTGACCTCATAACAAGGGTTCAGACAAAATGACCTATAATCTTTCACCATAAAAAATGACCTTACAAGCAAACATAGCTCTTTAATTCAACATGAAAGTTGTTCGGAATGTCATTAGGAGTAACTTTTCTCTTGGAATCATTTCCATATGACAAAAATTGTAGGAGATAGGGTCTAGGGATCCCCAGTTTTGACTAGTTGACTTTCTCTAGTCAACCACCATGAACCATCTTGCTAGCTTGACATTCTCTTGACTTTTAGGACTCATGGAGGATAATGTATGCATAGTATGATATAATATGAAGTATCCCTTGAAATATTTGATCAATTTATAAAGAAACTTATTGAGGAAGTCACCCAAGACACCCAGATGAATTAGGGTTTCCAAGGCAAACAAACTTCAAACTCTTGATGAATTCTTGATCAAAATGATATGTGAAGACCATAGGGATCCATATATGATGTCTAGAACCAATGTGAACCATTTCTTGATTGATCCCCTAGCATTGAGGGTCTTAAACCCTAGATATGAGCTTGATGGATAGGTGAGCATACACACTACCTACAAAAGCTACAAACTATATATTGACATATTTTTGGTATTTTGGTTAGTATATAATAAAAAAACAAAGTATGATACAATCAAATGTGTTTGGTGATCTCTCCCAATTCAAACCCAATGAATGAGGGGTGAGGAGGATGCCAAGGTGTGATCCCAAAGCCAATGCATATGATGAGATAGCATGAGGGATCTTAAGGTCAAATTGGGGTCTTACAGCGGGCACAACTCTAATTCCATAACCAGGGGAAGCCAGGGTGGATATGAAAAGGTTGCATCCATTGGAAGAATCTAAATAAGAACCCCCTTAGGAACTATCACATCAACTTCTACAACCATGATGACCCCAACCTATGGGTGGATAAAAAAGGCTAATCACGCTAGCGATTATTGGACTGATCAATCATTGTCATTTCTAATCTCTTTTTTGTTAAGTGATATTCACTTGTCAAAACTTGTTTGTTTTCAATTGATAATAATAATAAAATGAATGTGCATTTCTCGGATCAATCCATTTGTGTTCACTAATATTTTATTTATCAGTATCACACTCTTGTTTAAGCAAAAATCAAAAGCAGAATGATGAAATGAAAATACGTGAAACTACTGGCTATATGCTTTTGAATAAAACCTTGTTGGCAATGTAAGACATTGTTTTAATCCCCAAACACTGGAGGTATAAAGAAGATAATCCTTAGTCAACCCCTTTGAGCCAAGGAGTATGGGTTTTTTTCTACGTGGAAAAACCCTCAATCTTAACCAGAGGCAAGTTAGTCTTCAGTTAATTTGACCATGTGTTTAAGTTTCAAAAGGAAAAATAGGAGTATTTCATCTGAGGATCAACCACATCTTATCCCTTACAAGAGGTCGGAAACCACAAATCCATAATGGTTCTTCCTCATCGACAAAAGGAAAAAGACAGTCATAACCCCTTCTACAAACCAAACAAACAAATGGCACATGATTTGTTCCAGCAAATTCAAAAATAAAAAAGAAAGAAAGCCCATTAAGTCAGAAACTTGAAAGCAAGTGACTTAGGCAAAAATTAGGGTATTTCGGTGGACTGCAAACTCGAAAAATAAGTTCAGGCATAAATTAGGGAAAGCAAAAATGAAGAAGCAAAAAAGGAATCAAAAGAAAGTCCTCCCCAAGAACAAATTCGTATAACCACAAACAACTGAAAGCAAAAGGTGGGTGACTGCCACTCCAAAAACCTCATTGGTTCTTTAGACCTTCGCTTCCACTATTCAAAATCCTTTTCAAAAGTGAACACTCGAGTCAAATTAGCTGAACGTAGGACTGTAGAACACCAAGGAGAATATGTGGAATAAAATAAAAAATTTGAGCCATAAATCCATTTTTTTCTGAAACTGTGAACCAGGCCACATTATATTACCTTGAAAAGACCTAATTGAAGCAGGGTTTTTTTCAAAAGAATACTATGGTAAGATCCCGTTAAAGCTGATTCCTAAACAATTTACTTATCATTTGTGTTGGTATTTATATGACACCCTAACTAGTTGTTCTATCATTATATGTCGTAATCTTAGTGAATAGACTTGGATTTCGAAACTGACATAAGCATAGCATTAGAATTATCATTTTCAAAATGAACATTTTTATTCACAGATAAACACTTGACATCAAGAAAGTTTCCATAATGATAACTTTGATCCCTCCAAGGGGAAAAACGCCTGAGGACTTCGTTGAGCAGGGGCAGTCCATCTGGGGCAATCACATCGAGATTCGATAAATCTCTCCAAAATCATTTATCCAGGGGCATTCCCTTAGAGATCATCCAATCAGGGGAAAATTACGTCAAGGCTCATACTGAGGCAGGCCACCTCAAAACCACAAGAAGTAAATTGTTCCAAGAGATGTTTAATCAGGGGCATACAATTTTAGAGCACTGGAGGCAAGTCAGATCGAGATTTTTTATGACAAGGTTGCTTCATAACTTGTGACTGGGGAAATCCATGTAGATACACAACAGACTGGGGCAAGATTGGCTATATAGAGGTTCTTTGTACCTTCAAAGTTGCTTAAGCAAGTTCTTTCATCCATAAGCAACTGCTAAGTTCAAGGCGAATGTAGGGAAATCATGCCAAGCACATCTCATAACTTTTCAACGAGAAGTCTTATAGCCAAGAAAGACACTTCCTAGTTTCAACCATACCTGGTCCACCTCAGGGGAACTTGTTAAACCTTCAAAAACATTACATAAATCACCATCATATATTAATCACGTTGCTTTGCTCATGCATATCATTAATCTAACATAACATGAAGCCTTATAAAACAAACTAGAAGAGCCAAAGCCCAATCTTTATTGGCACCCTCAATGCCAAACTTTGCTTGGCCCTCTCCATAAAGCCCAACTTTTCTTGGCCCTCTCCATAAAGCCCAACTTTTCTTGGCCCCTCCATAAAGCCTAATTTACTTGGCCTCTCTAAAATCTCAATCATACTTGGAACTTACATAAAGCCCAACCTACTTGGCATCTCTCAAAGCCTAATCATACTTGGCGCCCATATCAAGTCCTTTTTACAAACACGGTTAAAGCCCAAACTTTATTTGGCCATCCCCATTACCATTAAAGCCCAAATTTTTTTGACCATCTCCATTAAAGCCCGAACTTTATTTAGCCATCTCCCTTAAAGTCCAAACTTTGTTTGCCCATCTCCATTAAGCCTAAACTTTGTTTGGCCATCTCTTTTAAGCCCAAAATTTGTTTGGCCATCCACAAATCCTAAACTTTGTTTATCCGTCTCTTTAAAGCCCAAATTTTGTTTGACCACCTCCCTTTAAGCCCAAACTTTGTTTGTCCACCTCCATTAAAGCCCAAACTTTGTTTGTCCATCTCCATTTAAGTCCAAACTTAGTTTGGTCACCTCCTTTAAACCCAAATTTTGTTTGGCCACCTCCATTAAAGCCCAAATTTTGTTTAGCCATCCCCTTAAAGCCCAAACTTTGTTTGGACACCCCAATTAAGCTCAAAATTTGTTTGGCCACTCCCATTTAAGCCCAAATCTTGTTTGTACATTCCCATTAAAGCCCAAACTTTGTTTGGCCACTTCCATTTAAGTCCAAGCTTTGTTTGGCCACCTCCATTAAAGCCCAAACTTTGTTTGATCTTCTATTTTAAAGCCCAAACTTTGTATGGCCATCTCTCTTAAAGCCTAAACTTTTTTTGGCCATCTCCTTTAAGCCCAAACTTTGTTTGGCCACCTCACATTAAAGATCAAGCATTTTTGGACATTTCCCTTAAAGCACAAACTTTGTTTTGCCATCTCACCATAAATCCAAAACTTTGTTTAACCATCTCCCTTAGAGCCCAAACTTTGTTTGGCCATCTCCTTTAAGCCCAAACTTTATTTGGCCATCTCCGTTAAGCTCAAACTTTGATTAGCCATCTCCTAAAACCCAAATTTTGTTTGGCCACTTCCATTAAAGCCTAAACTTTGTTTGACCACCTCCTTTAAAGCCCAAACTTTGTTTGGCCACCTCCCTTAAAGCCCAAAATTTGTTTGGCCACTTTCATTAAAGCCTAAACTTTGTTTGGCCACCTCCCTTAAAGCCTAAACTTTGTTTTACCACCTCCCTTAAAGCCTAAAATTGTTTGGCTACCTCCCTTAAAGGTTAAACTTTATTTTGCCACCTCCCTTAAAACCCAAAATTTGTTTGGCCACTTTCATTAAAGCCCAAACTTCATTTGGCCATCTCCCATTAACATCCCAAACTTTGTTTGTCCACTTCCATTAAAGCTCAAACTTTGTTTGTCCACCTCCCTCAAAGCCCAAACTTTATTTGGCCACATCCCTTAAAGCCCAAAGTTTGTTTGTCCACTTCCATTAAAGCCCAAACTTTGTTTAGCCACCTCCTTTAAAGCCTAAACTTTATTTGGCCACCTCCCTTAAAGCCCAACCTTTGTTTAGCCCTCTCTCCATTAAGCTCAAACTTTGTTTGGCCCTATCTAAAAACCCAACCTCACTTGGCCTATCTAAAATCCCAATCTTTATTGGCACCCTTCAAAGCCCAATATTTGTCGGCACCTCCATAACAAAAGCCCCATCATCATTGGCATACATGAAAACCTGTTTCGTTGGTAACATAAAACCCTGATAAACCCAATGGTCATTGGTACTTTAAATTCTTAACCTTCATCCATTTGACAAAAAATATATGGACATGTATATCCCATACATATCATAAAGCCCGACTATGTTGGCATTCTTCACACAATAATCATCATATCATGACTTTGCATCACTAAAATGCGTAGCATATTCCATCAAGATGGAGCATTACGCCACACAAAATCAAACGTGCATACCACACATAAGCATGTTCCAAGCCTTCCTCAAAAGCACAGACAAACCCTCGGCTGAACATTTCTCCGAAGAGAACATCATCCTCACAAAACTACTAATTGGTATTCCCAGCAGGTTCGCCCAAAGTATTTCCTCTTTATTTTCCTTTTGTAAGTACTGTTGGCTATTGTTATTATATGGCCTTTTACAAGTCCTCCCTCACCTTTCGCCTAGGTAAATCCTATCGTATTTCACTTACCTTTTGTGAGTTCTTTCGCTGCCTTTTGCATGAAATCATGTCTCCCTACTTATTTTTTGTAATTCCTCGTTTCCTTTCGCACGAGAAAGTTATCTTTATCAGAACTCTGTAGCTTGAGAAAAAAAATAAGGGACTGGGCGAAAGACCTACTCCATTCTCGATTATTTGGACACCTGACGTATGTTTGGAAAGTCTAAGTGATTGCCACATTTCGAGAACTTCATATCCGTCGTTGTGCCTGAGAGGTATCATGTCGTTCTCTCTCTTTTATGCAAGCTCTCTTTGCCTTTTGTATAAGAGAGGTTTAAGTTTTCCTTCCAGCCATCGTGTTGATGTCACTCAAGTTCTTTCCAGCTGTAGTGCTGAGATTATCAAGTTTTCCTTTCCAGCCCCCATACTGATGTCATTTTTATCTTGTGTCTAACCTCATAGTTGTGATGATCAATTGTTATACCAGTCACCATATTGATGTCGATCATCTATTTTCCAGTCCAATACTGATGTCATACAATTTACTCTCCCAACTGATATTCCTAACTAGTTCCCCATAAAGTCCAACTTTGGTTGACACTCTTTCAAAG
Source organism: Lathyrus oleraceus (assembly GCF_024323335.1). Classification (NCBI taxonomy): domain Eukaryota; kingdom Viridiplantae; phylum Streptophyta; class Magnoliopsida; order Fabales; family Fabaceae; genus Lathyrus; species Lathyrus oleraceus. The sequence goes on along the minus strand of NC_066585.1, from coordinate 367,844,824 downwards.
CCCAGTTCCCTCATGTGAAACATTTCAAAGCCCAATTCCCGTATGGAAAAACATTTCAAAGCTCAGTTATCGTCTGGCCAACATTTCAAAGTCCAGTTCACGTCTCACAAATCATTGCAATGCCTAGTTCCCATTGTAAGACCCCAATTTTGTCCCTAAGATCCCTCATGGCATCATGTCATTGCAGTGCATAGCCTCAAGGATATTTGAGCATCTTGGCCTCCTTTCCCTTTGGGTTGGGATCTCTTGTGAGTGGTTTGAGATCACCAGGCATGCTTGAATTGTATATCATTGCTTTTCTTGTTTTATTCACTAACCAAAAGCACAACAATATGCCATTAACATTTTGTTTTGTAGCTCAAGCAATCAGCAGGTCAAGAGCTTCAAGAAGATCCTTTGTGCAAGAGATGAGGTATTTTCTTGGTATGAGGACCACATGATCATTATAAGGAGCTTACATGAGCTAGGGTTTCATTTTTGAGCAATTTCCCCAAGTGGTAGAGGCTCAAATTCATCAGAACATGTCAAAGTCATCTAAGGACCAACAAAGTCAACTGTGCAATCAACTGAGGGCTATGAGTTGGGGAAATGAAGTGAGACACCTCAATCATGTTCAATTAAGTCCCATTCATCATTTTAATCATCTATCTTGAAGATTTTGAAGTCATGGCAAAAGTTACTAAAAATGGAAAGTGACTTGTAATTCAAAGTTTCCAAATTTGGCAAGTTTTTGGTCCACATTCAACTTGACTTTTCAACATCAAAGAAGTTTCAAATGGATCTTTGGTGAACATGAAAGTTGTAGATCTTTGTCTCCCCTTCCCAAAAAGTCCTAATTCAGGTTCATATGATGATTGGTTGAGAAGTTATAGTCATTTGATCACAAAGTGTACATGGGAATTCAAAATGACATAACTTTGGATACAAAGCTCCAATTTGGTCCATTCTTTTTGAAAAATACTCCTCATGACCAAGACATTTCAAATGAACCATTGCCATGCATGGGAGAAGCTTGTATGCTCACTATTTCATTCATGCTCATTTTGGAGGGAATTTCTACAATTCAAAATTGGCTTATGATACAAGCAAAATACCAATTCCATGTTGATCCTTGGATGATTTGGAGTGAATTCCAGCCATTGCATGGTACTGTACACGTGGAGTATGGCATAATAAGCTCATTTGCAATTTTGCAAGATATTCCAATTCTCACTAATCATGATTAAACAAAGCCTAATTGGGATTTCAGCATCATTAGTGAACCATATAAAAGCTCAAACCCTAATCTCATTGGCCATAACAGAATTTTCAGATCAAAATTTCAAAACTCCCTCCATTTTTCTCTCTCTTTGATTCTTGATTTTCTTCACACAAACACCAAAAATTCTTCAAGATTCATGATCATCATCCTTCATTGATCAAGAATCAACCTCTGTTTTGGACAATTGAGCTGGATTTCGAGCAGATCAAGTGCATCTTCATGGAAATGGAAGTTTGAAATTGAGCTAGATCTAGGTGGTTTCAGCTGTTCTTTCTTGCACAAAGCTTCAAGTCAAGGATATTGGAGTAGATCTGGAGATTTTGAGAGCTTGAACACGCGATTTCAGTAACCTTCATTTCAAGTAAGTTGAAAATCGATCCTCTCCTTTTGCTGTTTTCTTGTTATAGTTGTGTAGATCCTGTTGTGTAGAGAATGCTGATATGCTTAGATTTGAAAATGGATGAATAATGAACATGTATGATGAACTTAAAGTTTTGATGTCAAAAATGTTTTTGCCCGATCTGGAAAATACATGTGGAATTAGATGAAATGATTATGATATTTGAGATCCTGGTTGAAATGCGGTTCGATTGGTATATCATTTGATGATTTCTGGAAATTTTTCATGTTGACTCCGCCGGAATCTCACCGGGGAAGACGACCGGAGCTACAACTCCGGCGTCTGGTTCATGCTAGGGTTTTGTCTATGTGGCTGCTGACTGTATGCTTGCTTGTACAATCCATTGGCCATGATTCCATTGACTGTGCCATGTGTTGCGTTGAATGATGAGTGTGCGTGCCAAATAGATTAATGAAACGATGCGTTTCATTTTGCCTTGTTGGATGCTGATTGTGTTGCTTGCATGTACACTTGATTGGTTGTGAATGTTGTAACACCCCATTTTCTACCCACGAGTTATAACAACAAAATCAGAGTCGTAAAATTTTCTATAAATGGGATATTACATGTTCAACTTTAAACAATTTCCACTTTAAGGAATCATAACAATATGTGACACTTTTCTTAATTCGACAAAATAATGTCATTCACTCCAATAATTCAACTTCATAAAATCTTACGCAGCGGATTCATAAAAAAATTCTTATCATCTTTAAGCAACGTAAATACGACTTAACTTAAAGAGTAAACAACTATAATCCTTCAAACAATTTAAATTTTAGTAACAATTAAAAGATCCACAAAGCAGACACGCGACAATCCCCCCGAGTGCTACGTATCAGAGCGACTGACCACTGACCCGACCAACGGTAACCGGCTACTTCTCAGGATTACCTGCACGTTGTCACATAAGGACAACATTCAACAGAAGGGGTGAGTTACAATAATTATAATCAGTATATGAAAAACAATACAGTAATTAAGAATCGTACACAAACACCACTTCTCAATTAAATTAAATACCCATACAACAAGCCAACAAAAATGCAACTCTAATGAGACTCGACTCGTCATGCATGTGGTACCATTCGGAGTAAAACTCCCAACTTAAAATTTGCCGATTTAACGAGGCATCAAGGCTTAAGCCTTCAACTTTCAACTTTTGCCAATCCAGGCCAACGTGGTGTGAGCAAAGCTCTGACTTAATGCATATGAATTTACATGACATACACGACTTTAAAATTCCGACAACATAATAATAATAGCAACACAACAATGTTTTCAACATAATCAACTTATAATCAACTTTGGCTCACCAAGCTTACAACTCAGTATCTTTAACAACTTTCCGTACACGGAATAACTTAACAACTCAGTCATACTTGTATCGACACTTCATAACATAAACCCAACAAAATTACTCATCAAAATTAACTATAATATTACCCGACTCACCCCGACGAACTTCATTAAATTCTGAGCAATTCGATTTTTCACTTTTCCAACAGCATTAACCTGTTAACGCCTTGGGTTAACCCGTTAACGCCCTGGGTTAACCCGTTAACGCAAGACAGAATACAATTTTTCAGTTTTTCAACAGCGTTAACCGGTTAACGCCCTGGGTTAACCTGTTAACGCAAGACAGAATGCAATTTTTCAGTTTTTCAACAGCGTTAACCCGTTAACGCCCTGGGTTAACCCGTTAACGCAAGACAAAATACAATTTTTCAGTTTTTCAACAGCGTTAACCGGTTAACGCCCTGGGTTAACCTGTTAACGCAAGACAGAATGCAATTTTTCAGTTTTTTCAACAGCGTTAACCCGTTAACGCCCTGGGTTAACCCGTTAACGCAAGACAGAATGAAATTTTTCAGTTTTTCAACAGCGTTAACCTGTTAACGCCCTGGGTTAACCCGTTAACGCAAGACAAACAACAATTTTTCACAATTCATAACAGTGTTAACCGGTTAACACCCTGGGTTAACCGGTTAACGCAAGACAAAAAGCTGTTCCTGCGCTAACACGAAGCAGAATGCAGAATTCTCCGCATTTTCCGCCGTTGGAGGACTTCCGGACCTCCGATTCCAATTCCGTAAGAAGCTACGTTTTCGGAAAATCACTACCCATCCAATTACAGATTCAATTTCAGTTTTAACACAACTTATCCAACACAATTTTTCAGCATTCAACATCCCAATTAGGGTCAAATCAACGGTTCATCACTACCCATTACATGTTAACCCATAATACCCATTAAACGACGATAAACCCCCCTTACCTTATTATTTTGGATCGAAGGTTGCTCTAAGAATCGGATTCCGGAAGTTTTCTTCTCCTTCCCTCTCGTTCGTACGACAGTTCTCAAATTCCTCTTCTGCTAACTTCTCTCCACTACTGTTTCTTTTTTTTTTCTATCACTTCTTTTATTTTCTCTTTATTAAATTAACTAAATATCCTAATCTCTAATGGGCCTAATATAACACCTCTCATTTTACTAATTAGCACACAATGATAAGCCCACTTACTCAAATAACACCACAATTATATTATTATTTCTTATAATAATTTCTACGACTTTCGACTAATTTCCGACTAACCACAATAATTACGTAAATATTAAAAATAACAAATAATTATTTTGGGTGTTACAAATGCTTTGACTCTGCTTGCGTGTGCATTGACTGATGATGTGTATGATGACTGTGTTAAGTGAAGCTGTGCATTTTGCTGGTTTGAATTTGGTCCGTTGATGTGCTTTTCGCGCTAGATCATGTGGATGAGATTAATTCTGATTTAATTTCAAATATTTCTTTTCCCTCCATTTATTTTGTTTATCTCATTTTATTTGCTTGTTTTGAAAAATCATTAAAAATAGAAAAATGATCCAAATTAACTCCAATTCTTTTTCATAATTTTGTTTGGATGTCTAGTTTTTTATAGTGTTAATTTCATGAATTTTTCGTTTCTGGATTTTTATTTTGGAATTTTTGATTGAACATTGTGTTAAATTGATATGTTGAGTTCAATGCCTTGTGGAATCTTCATCTTTGATCCAATTGATCTGATTTTTTGTATGCTTGATCTTCACTCATGATATGATTTTTGGTAATTGGTTTGGAATTTTTTCTCATATGATATCACTGTTTTTGACACATGAAGATGTATGTGACAATTTGTGTCACATTTTGGACATTGCATTTGTGCATTTTTGTTCATCTACCATTTGAACTCTTCTGGATTTGATATTTTGCACATTGCTTGTTATTAACATGAGAAACTTGCATAAAACATTTCATAGCCATTGCATACATTTCTGATTTGATTTGGATTTTCTAATTTGGATGTCCATTTTGTGCTTACTTTTTGGTCATTGCATTACATGAGCCATTTGATGCCTTTGCTTTTTGAATGGATGCTAGTCCTTTTGAGGACATTTTGCGACATGTTTTAACTTGCTTTGTGCAAAATATGGAGTTCTGTTTTGATCATTTGATTTGGTTTTGAACTTAGTCTTTGTACTAGTGTTTTGTACATAAACTAATTGTGCTTTGTGTTTCAGGTTTGGACATTTAGCATTGATGGTTGGTTTAGTCTCACTTTGTGAGATGAAAATGTTTGGAAATCTAACTTTGGTTTGTTTTGTAGGGTTCTAAGTGATAGGCTTGAGCTCATTTGAGTGCTTGAGCATTGTTCATTGAGTTGTGTATAGTTGGATGGTTTCGCTGTTTGTTTTCTGATTTTATGTCTGAAGTACTAACAGGTTAGCCTTTGTACAGGTACCTTAGTTGCTTGCTTTTAGCTCTTGCTTGAGCTTTGGATTGTGGTTGATACACCACTTAGGTAGCTATTCTCTTACTTCATGTAGTCTGGAAGTCCTGTCACCTTTTTTGGCAGGCATTTTGCTGAAGTCCTCCTTTAGAGGCTCTATGTGTGTTTGTTTACATTTGTGCTAAAGACCTCCAAGATGAGGCATGTGTTACTTGATAAGTCCTCCTAAGTGAAGAGGCAATTGACGGATAAAAGGGATTATCAATCAATCCCCCGTTATTTAGTGAGTCGTTCTTTATGCTCGCACTACGTGCTGATGCTTCTGAACATGCACCTAAGATCTTTGTCCAGTGTCTGTCAAGTGGAATAGGATCCCTCTTTCTGGATCCCCACGCTTTCTTTATCATGAGCTCACCCAGGCCAGGGTTAAGAGCATGAGGTCTCATCCTCATTTCCATTTTGATCAGCTTCACCCTAACTCTCAATGTTAGTGGTTAAGAGCTACAAATTACACTTGTACAGTTTGGCTTGTTTGTCGAGGTTGATATGACACCTCTTGACTAAAGCCCACCCTTTGTTTGAGCCTCTTGTATGTATATAGTGTGTGATGCATTGTTTGCTTGATTGCTTTTGATGTGTTTGCTTTTGATGTTTGTTATTAGGAGTCAGATATAAGTCCATATATTGGCATTCTGTTTCCTTTTTGTTGTTAGGAGTCGGATCTAAGTCCATATATTGGCATTCTGTTTCCTTTTTGTTGTTAGGAGTCGGATCTAAGTCCATATATTGGCATTCTGTTTCCTTTTTATTGTTAGGAGTTGGATATAAGTCCATATATTGGCATTCTGTTTCCTTTTTGTTGTTAGGAGTTAGATATAAGTCCATATATTGGCATTTTGTTTCCTCTTTGTGGTTGGAGTTGGATGTAAGTCCATTTATTGGCATTCTGTTTCCTTTTATTTGTGGATCTCTTATGAGACTTGTGTGATTGCTTTTGCCTTGTGCTTGCTTATTCCAAAGGAACTTACCTGGATCATCTCTATGATCTCAAGAGAGGAACTCCTATTGTGATTTCACTCCCTAACCCTCGCCTTTTTGTTTCTTTAAGACTTAATCTTCCACCTTCATCTTTTCACCCAAACCAAAAAAACTTTTGTGCAAACATTTCACTTGTTTTCAACATTAGAAACCTAAGCCTTAGGCTTTTGATTTTCAAACTTTCTTTTCATAATACTCATTTTGAATTGAATCTTTAAGTCAACTTTGACCATTTTGTACATACTTCTAATTGGTTAATGTAACCCATTCAAACTTCTTTTTGTGGTTCCAATGTCCACTTCTTAATCAAATTTTTCATAACCTTTAGCTATTAGATTTGAGTTATCTTTGTGGTAGATATAATACTCACCTTTGTCCTTAGTGATGGACAATGAGCCTTCCATGCTTATTATAGGGTTAACCCCTCACTAGCATGTTGAAGCTATCCTCACATGGTGGACTTGTGGTTTTTCAGGTTGAGTTTTCTCCCTTCGATAACAAAAGACCTTAAGGCTTTTGGACCAATCAATCCACTCATTTGTTTTTTGAAATCTTTTACCCGAACTACGAGGTTTTGATCCTAATCTTTTCATAAGAGGGTACGTAGGCAATGGGTTTATCCATCCAAACACAAAATGTAAATAAACTTATATATTCTTTTCTCATCTCTTTAATCATGTCTGCACAAATAATTTTCACAAAATAATAACCTTTGCAACAAGCGTGAAAAGGGCTCCCTAGGAGTACCTTGGATGTTTTGGGTGCCTAACACCTTCCCGTTACATAACCAACCCCCTTACCCAGATCTCTGTTTCTTTTACTAGTTTTGTTTGTAAAACTTAGGTTTTTGTTCGCTTTCTAACCTTTCCTTTGGATAAATAGAAGTGCGGTGGCGACTCGACTTTGTATGATTTACCTTGGATTTAGTCAATATCTCCAATGGTAACGAGTACACCGCTACAGAAAAGTGGCGACTTTGCTGGGGACAAATCTCCCTAGTGGGTTTTGCCAACTTTTCACACTTGTTGTATTATATTTGTTGTGACATATTTTTGTGCAATTTGGGATTACTGTATTGTATGTAATGATTGAATTACCTGATATATCAATTCCTTGTGTGCTTGGTAATCTTTGTGAGATGAGTTCTATACCCGAACTCGAGTGCACTTAGGATAGGAGAATGGCGTAGTCTCGTCGACTTGTGTGGAGTTATTCCTTAGCAAGTTGACTTGCGAGTCCATTCACTTGATGGAGGTCATGTTGGAATCAATAATGTCACACAAGTAAGTTGTGGTTAGACATTACTCTTTCCAATATAGACCTTAGAAGCCAAGGACCTTAGTTACCAAGCCCATCTTGGCCTATTTTTAGGATGTAGTGCGGAGGTTGTTCAAATGTAAGATTTGATACGATTGTTACGCGATACTACACTCATAAGAGTCTCTCTTGAGAATATTTTCGGAATACGAGTAGTCGTTTCTCTGATAATATTCGAAAGATGGGATGATGACTATGGGAACCTCTTGTAGAACATGTTCGGCAGGTTTAAACCCTAGTACACTCCCTTTGGGTAGTTCTTAACCGAGACTCCATGCTCGTGACTTGCGACAAACCCTTGATTCATGGTTGATCCATTCATGCATCCTTAATATCAATGGAACTTGGGTGTTGATAAGGTGTAAACCATAATCCACCAAAATGGATGATTGATATTAAGGATAATATGATTCATCCCATGACCTTTGTTTGGTGTGCTTTGCTTGATCCTTGAGTGTGATTGATGCATTCATGCATTCATCTGCATCCATATCATCAGATAAAAAAGAAAATTTTCAAGGAACTTAAGGGGTTTATTTGCAAAATTTTCAGACATGGAAAAACAAAGAAGGAATACAAAGAAGTACAGCTTCAGACAGCCAGATTTGAAAGAGTTAAGGAATCTGACATCCTATGTATTAGATCCCTTGGGTTTCAAGGCTCGCTTTGGGAAGCTTCTTCCTCTTCTGACTACTCAGGTGGATGAAGGGTTGATGAGCGTGTTGGTGCAGTTTTATGATCCTCTGTACCGTTGCTTCTCGTTTCCGGACTTTCAGTTGTTGCCTACCCTTGAGGAGTATGCTTATCTTGTGGGTATACCTATTCTGGATCAGTTGCCGTTTAGTGGCTTGGAGAGTATACCTACTTCTCAAGAGATAGCAGACATGTTGCACATAGGTGAATCTCTGGTTGGTGCTCATATGACAACCAAAGGTGGAATTCAAGGTCTCCCTTCTGAGTTCCTCATTGCTCAAGCTACTGTTTATGGGAAGGCCATGAGTGAGGATGCCTTTGAAGCCATATTTGTACTTCTCATCTATGGATTGGTATTGTTCCCCAACATCGACAAGTTTGTGGATGTGAACGCTATTAGGATCTTTTCTGCTATTAATCCCGTTCTGACTCTGTTGGGTGATACCTATTTCTCTTAGCATATGAGGAATGCAAAGGGTGGTGGTGCTATTGTGTGTTGTTTGCCACTGTTGTATAAGTGGTTTATTTCTCACTTACCTCAGACGGTCGCCTTCAAGGAGAACAAGGGATGTCTACGGTGGTCCACGAGACTTATGTCTCTCACTAATGATGATATCTCTTGGTATAACCGTGTATATGATGGTGTGCAGATTATTGATTCTTGTGGTGAATTCTCCAATGTGCCTCTTCTTGGTACATGTGGTGGGATTAACTACAACCCTGTTTTAGCACGTCGTCAGCTTGGGTTCCCCCTAAAGGATAAACCTAATAACACTCTGTTAGAAGGTGTGTTATTTCAGGAGGGTAAAGATCCCCAAGGCTTGAAGGGCAGAATGGTTCGCGCTTGGCGCAAGGTGCACAAGAAAGGAAGGAATGAGTTGGGTCCTAAGAATTGCATCGCTTTGGAGCCTTATACTACTTGGGTAAGGAAGAGAGCATCTGAGTATCTCATGCCTTACGATTATCCGAGACCTACACCTTTGGTTGTGGCTGGGCCTTCAACCCTCCCTAACCAAGGAGTAGAGGAGTTGAGAGACGAAGACCTATCACGTGCCTGGATCCGTGAAAGGGAAGAGTTGCTTCAGCAGATTAAGGAGAAATATGTTATGATTGAGTTCCTCGAGCATCAAGTTATTGATGATCCTGATGATACATGGACTTCTCTACTTCCTCAGTCTTCCAAGTTTTGGAAAAGGAGGTATGATCGACTCGCCAAAGAGAAGGCAGATATGGAGGCAGCTTACGAGAGAGAGGTGAAGAGGCTTCGTGCAGCTTATCTTCCTGTGTCCCGAGCTTCTAGGGATCCATAGGATGATAATTTTCCTTTTCTCTTGTATATGATTGACAATGCTGTACTTCTTTTCCCTGATATATTTGATGAGATATTTCCATATGCGATAAAATGCTTAATATTTCCAAAATTTGCAAATAAAATCCTAAAGTTCCTTTGAAATAAAAACAAATCATATGCACAAGCATTGCATGCATCATATGCATAAGCAGGTGTTTGTTCCCAGCTTCTGGTCTCGTGGTCTAACTCTGTTGCTCTTCATTTATTTTGAAGACAAGCTGACTCACCGGTACTACACTAGAGCCAACTCTTCCAGATTGATGGATCATCTAGAGCAAGAGAACCGTGAACTCAAAGAGGAAGTCGCCAGACTGAGTGCTTTGGTGGAATCGTTCCTGGCTGCCCAGAGCCAGTCATCTCTGACACCTTCAACTCCTCCCCAGAGGACAGTCATCTCTGAGATTGTTTCTTCAACTGTGCCTGCTGCCAGTGCACATTTTGCTTCAACCATGCCAACCGGGTTTCCGTGGGGGATGCCTCCCAACTTTATGCCTGAGATTCCTGCTCCGACTTTTGCTTTTATGCCGGCATCTAGCCCGGTCCTTGTTGTTCCTCCTCCCGTCGTGCATACTGTCCCTAGGGTAGACAACACCATCTATCATTCTGAGCCGTCTGAGGGCCCAGATGTTCATGAGAAGATGGATGCTATGAATGATCAATTTCTTGAGCTGCGCAAGGAATTGAAAACTCTTAGAGAAAAGGATCTATTTGGCAAGTCTGCTGCCGAATTGTGCTTGGTTCCCAATGTGAAGATTCCTGTGAAATTCAAGGTCCCTGACTTTGAGAAATACAAAGGGAATACTTGTCCTCTCGGCCACCTGGTCATGTATGCTAGGAAGATGTCTACTCAGACTGATAATGACTAGTTGCTCATCCACTACTTTCAGGAAAGTCTGTCCGGTGCAGCCTTGAGATGGTATATGGGTCTGGACAGTGCGAACATCTGATCCTTCAATGACCTTGGCGAGGCCTTCGTCAAGCAGTACAAGTACAATATGGATATGGCTCCCGATAGAGATCAGCTAAGGGCCATGTCCCAGAAGGACAAGGAAACGTTCAAAGAGTACGCCCAGAGGTGGCGAGAGTTGGCAGCTCAGATTGTGCCTCCGCTGGAAGAGAAGGAAATGACCAAGATCTTTCTGTAGACCTTGAGTTCATTCTATTATGAGCGGATGATTGCTAGCGCTCCTTCTGACTTCACCGAGATGGTGAACATGGGGATGCGTCTAGAGGAAGGGGTTAGAGAAGGACGTTTGACCAAAGAAGAAGGCTCTTCTGCCAAACGATATGGGGCGTTTGCAAAGAAGAAAGATGGAGAGGCACATGCTGTGACCTCCCATGTGAAACCCATAAGACCCTCTATGAGGAGGAAGACTATGCGTCCAGCCGGTAATCAGCATCAGGTGGCTCACATAGCACCTATTTTCAGAGATAATCAGCAATATCAGCAGCGTAGCAACAATCAACAATCACCTCAGCAATATCAGCAACAGCATCGTCCGCAACAGCAGGCCTATCAGCCTCGCAACAGTAATCAAACCAGCATAAGTTATGAGAGGAAGAAGATCACTTTTGATCCGATTCCAATGACATACGTAGAACTATATCCCTCTTTGATAGAGAGGAAGTTGATTACTCCGAGAGATCCGCCAGCTATACCTGCTAACCCTCAGTGGTGGTATAAGCCTGAATTACATTATGTTTATCACTCTGGTGCTCCCGGCCACGACGTGGAGAATTGCTTTCCGTTGAAGACTAAGGTTCAAGACCTTATGAGGTGTGGCATTTTGTGCTTTAAGGATGTAGGTCCTAATGTGAAGAAGAACCCATTGCCCGAGCATGGAAAATATGTCAACATGGTCCAGGGCTGCCCTAGCAAGTACAAGGTCAAATATGTCAGTTATATTCGACAATCGTTGGTCGAGTTGCACCGTTTGCTGTGTGAGTACAGTCACTATGAGCACGATCATGATAAATGTCGAATCTGTCCTGTTAATCGTTTGGGTTGTCGCCAGGTGCGCAAAGATCTTCAGGAAATGCTGGATGAAGGAGTTATTGAGATTCTCCAGAACAGGAATGTTTATGAAGATGAACCTGAGGTCAATGTGATTTCCCCGGTGTTCCGGATACCCGAGCCTGTTATCATTAAGTATGATGGTAGCAAGCAGAAGGTTTCTTCTTCCTTGATTATCAAGCCTGCCGGTCCTGTGCCTTATTCTTCTGAAAAGGCAATTCCCTTTCGTTACAACGCTGTTGCTGTAGAAGATGGGAAAGAGATGCCTTTGCCATCCTCTTCTGTTGTGAATATTGTTGATCTAAGTGGTTTGACCCGTAGTGGTCGTGTGTTTTCTGCACCACCGAAGCCTCAGGCTAAGGCTGATTCTGTTGAGCGCCCGATTGGGAATGCAGTGAATTCTCCGAATCCGACACCTGTTGTTAAACCTTCCTCTGTACTGAAAACTCCTGCTTCTATTGGCCCTAGTGGCAATTTGAAAGAAGACTGTGATGAGATGCTGAAGCTCATCAACAAGAGTGAGTACAGTGTTGTAGACCAGCTTCTACAAACGATGTCCAAGATATCTATGCTATCTTTGCTTCTGAATTCAGAACCCCATAGGAAGGCTCTGCAGAAAGTTTTGGATGTGGCATATGTAGATCATGATGTCACTATAGAACAGTTCGATAGCATTGTTGCAAACATTACTGCTTATAACAATTTGAGTTTTTGTGACTCTGATCTCCCTGAGGAGGGAAGAGACCACAACTTGGCTTTACACATATCCATGAATTGTAAAGACGACGCCATGTCCAATGTGCTAGTGAACACTGGGTCATCCCTGAATGTATTGCTGAAATCCACTCTCTCGAGACTGTCATTTCAAGGGCCTCTCATGAGGCAGAGTGGAGTTGTTGTGAAAGCTTTTGATGGGTCGCGTAAGAGTGTGATTGGGGAAGTTGATCTCCCGATCAAGATTGGACCAAGTGATTTCCAGATTACCTTCCAGGTTATGGATATTCACCCATCGTACAGTTGTCTTTTACGCAGACCATGGATTCACGAGGCTGGCGCCGTGACATCCACCCTACACCAGAAGCTGAAATTCGTAAAGAATAAGAAACTGGTAGTGGTAGGGGGAGAAAAGGCTCTCTTGGTTAGCCACTTGTCTTCCTTCTCGTACATAGATGTTGAGGATGAAGTTGGAACTCCTTTCCAAGCTTTATCCATAGTTGAGCCTGTTGAGAAGAGAACTCCTTCATTTGCTTCCTATAGAGATGCGAAATTGGCCATTGAGTGTGGTGCAATTGCTGGTCTAGGAAAAATGATTGAGCTGGAAGACAATAAGTGTCGGGCTGACATTGGCTTTTCTTCTGGGGTCTTCAATGAGAAAGGGTTGTTCAAGAGTGGAGGTTTCATCCACACCGGTCAGAACGAGGAAGCTGTTGCTGTCTTGGAAGAGGATGCAGAGGACTCTGACAATTTTGTCATCCCTGGTGGGATCTGCAACAATTGGGTCGCTGTGGATGTTCCTACAGTCATCCACAAGTCAGCGTAATGATCACTCTGTTTGAAAACCCTTCTCCCATGCCAAAAGGATAAGTGATGACATTGTTGGCAACATTAATACAATGATATTTTCATTCAATAAATTCATGTTAAATGTTTGTTTTTCCAATTATTTTCCATTTTTGCTTTTTGCATGAAATTGGTGATCACATAAAACCCTAAACAGAATAAAATCAATCTTTTCTTCTGCATAATGATTTGCCTTGTTTGATTTCTAAAAGCTTTTTCATATCCAAAATCATTATGCAGGTTGATTTCTAAACCCATTGAACATAATGATCCAACGCCATCTCCCAATTTTAAATTCCCTGTATTTGAGGGAGAGGAAGATGATGTTGAAAAGATTCCTGATGAGATTACCCGTCTACTTGAGCATGAAAAGAAGATCATTCAGCCGCATCTTGAGAATCTGGAAACAATCAACTTGGGGTCTGAGGATTGTGTGCGAATAGTGAAGATTGGGGCACTCCTGGAAGAGTCTATTAAGAAGTGGTTGATTGAATTGCTACGAGAATATGCCGACATCTTCGCTTGGTCGTATGAAGACATGCCAAGTCTAGATACAGATATTGTGCAACATTTCCTGCCTTTGAAGCCTGAGTGCGTGCCTGTGAAGCAGAAGCTCAGAAGAACTCATCCTGATATGGCAGTGAAGATCAAAGAGGAAGTTCATAAGCAAATTGATGCGGGGTTTCTGGTGACTTCTACGTATCCTCAATGGGTGGCCAATATTGTGCCCGTGCCTAACAAAGATGGAAAAGTCCGAATGTGTGTGGACTATAGAGACTTGAATAAAGCTAGTCCGAAAGATGATTTTCCTCTACCACATATTGATATGTTGGTAGACAATACAGCTAAATTCAATGTCTTCTCATTTATGGACGGATTTTCCGGATATAATCAGACTAAGATGGCACCCGAGGATATGGAGAAGACAACATTCATCACACCTTGGGGAACATTCTGTTATCGAGTGATGCCCTTCGGTTTGAAGAACGCCGGAGCCACGTATCAACGAGCTATGACTACCTTGTTCCATGATATGATGCACAAGGAGATCGAGGTATATGTTGATAATATGATTGCTAAGTCAAGAACGGAAGTTGAACATATAGAGCACTTGTTGAAGCTTTTTCAGCGTTTGAGGAAGTTTAAGCTCCGTCTGAATTCGAACAAGTGTATATTTGGAGTCCATTCTGGCAAGTTATTGGGTTTTATTATCAGTGAAAGAGGTATTGAGGTTGATCCTGCAAAGGTCAAAGCAATACAAGAGATGCCTGCACCCAAAACTGAGATGCAAGTCCGAGGTTTTCTTGGCCGCTTGAATTATATTTCCAGATTCATATCCCACATGACTGCCACATGTGCGCCGATATTCAAGCTCCTTCGGAAAGATCAGACTCATGATTGGACCAAGGATTGCCAGAAAGCTTTCGATAGTATCAAAGAGTATCTGTCTGAACCTCCGATCCTGTCTCCGCTTGTGGAAGGAAGACCTTTGATCATGTATCTGACAGTTCTTGAAGACTCAATGGGTTGTGTCCTTGGTCAGCAAGACGAATCAGGAAAGAAAGAGTATGTTATTTACTACCTGAGTAAGAAGTTCACTAATTGTGAGTCTCGATACTCAATGCTTGAGAAGACATGTTGTGCTTTGGCTTGGTCCGCTAAGCGTTTACGCCAGTATATGATAAATCATACAACTTGGTTGATATCCAGAATGGATCCAATCAAGTACATCTTTGAGAAGCCTGCTTTAACCGGGAGGATTGCCCGTTGGCAGATGTTGTTGTCTGAGTATGATGTCGAGTATCGAGCTCAGAAATCTATTAAAGGTAGTATCTTGGCTGACCACTTGGCACATCAGCCTATTGAAGATCATCAGTCAGTTCTGTAAGACCCCAATTTTGTCTTTAAGATCCCCCATGGCATCATATCATTTCATTGCATTGCCTCAAGGATCATTAGACACCTTACTTCCTTCCCTGTGGGTGGGATATTCTTTGAGAGTGTTCTTGATCACCAAACATTGCTTGCATTGGTATATCATTGCTTTTCTTTTAATCACTAACAAAAAATGTACAAAAATATGTCATTAACCTTTGTTACTTGCAGCTTAAGCAGTCAACAGTCAAGGTAATTCAAGTGAATCTTGTGTGAAAGAGATGAAGTTTCCATTGAGATATGGATCATGTTATCATTATTTGGAGCTCATGTGAGCTGTAGGTTCATTTTGGAGCAAGTTCCCAAGTGGCAAAGGCCCCAAATTCATCAGAACATTTTCAGGTCATCTAAGGACCAAGGCAGTCAACTGAAAAGTCAACTGTTGATTTTGAATTGAGAAATTGAGTTTCTTCATCCCATTCATGTCCAAATCATGCTTATTCATCATACCAAAGATCAAGGTTGAAGAATTTGAGGTCAAGTCAAAAGTTTCCAAAAATGGAAAGTGACCTATAATTTCAACTTTCCAAAAATGGCAAGTTTTTGATCCAACTTCAACTCGACTTTCCAACATCAAAGAAGCTTCAAATGAAATTTTGTCCAACATGAAAGTTGAAGATCTCTCTCTCCCATTTCCAAAAGGTCCAAGATCCGGGGCATCTGATGAATGGTTGAGGAGATATGATCCGATCATTGCCAAGTGTGCATGGAACTTCAAATGGCCATATCTTTTGATTCATAATTCCAAATTTGGTGGTTCTTTTTTAATTTTGCTTCTCATGACATGAAGTTTCTAAATCAATCACCACATTGCATGAATTGTTATCACATGATCACTTGTTAATCCATGCCTTTTTTGGAGGGAAATTGCAAAAATTCAAAAATGGTGCAACATGGGAACTTTCTACCATTTGCCAATGTGTTTAAAAGATGATTTTAAGTGACTTTGATGAAGGGAATGGTAATGTTCACGTGGGATTAGTCCATGCATCATGCAATTTTGATTTTTTGCAAAAACACCTTATTTTCATTAACCAAACTAATTATGGGTTAGCAAGTTGATTAGGACTTCATATAAATACCTAAATCTAACAGAATTTGGAAGAGGTTAATCATAATTCACCATTTCTAGATCTAGTTTTCATTTCCCTCCAAAATTTTCTCTCAATCAAAACTTGAAAATTCTCCACATAGCATAGCATTTTTCTTCCATATTCTGGTTTATTGAGTGTAGTGGATGAAGAATCAAGCATTGGATCATTAAATTCGAGCAGAATTTATGCATACTCCAAGCAAACTCATGAAGATGGAAGTGGAAAATTAATCAAGATCTAGTTCGTTTCAAGCTTCAATTCACACATAAAGCTTCCAATTATCATCTCAGGAGTTGATTTGGATCATTTGAAGCCTTGGATCGTGCGTTTTTAGGAACTGCTCTTCAAGAGGTTCAATTTTCGAATCTCACAATTCTTAAATCCATTAACATGTTTAGGTAGAGCTTTTCATACTGATTAATCTGATATAAAATTCGTGTGAAATGGATGAGAAATGAATGAGTTATGCTTGATTAAACTTTGACATGTCAAAATGTTTTTGCTCGTATTTCTTAATCCATGGCTTGTTAGGCTTAGATGTTGATTGATCTGTAACCTACATTGGAAGAGCTTTCTGTTGATGTATGCATTTCGAAATTCTGGAAAAAAATTCTGAACACATGCACTGTAGTGCCACCGTCTTCGCGAAGAAGACGGTGGAAACCTCCACGCAACGTACGCGTATCATACGCGTACGACCTGCTATAATTTTGACATTTACGCATACCATACGCGTACCAGCGCTAGGGTTTTGTCTGGTTCAGGCGCACACACGCTTCGATTCCAGCATGCTGCATATTTTCAAATTAAATCCTCATTTAACCTTTCCCTCTAATTTCCACATGTTCATGATCATTTTATTTCATCATTTTTTTTCAACTTTTAAAATTCATAATAAATTGAAAAATGCTCCAAATAATTCCTGGTTTTTTGCCACTTGATCCTTGAAATGTCTAGAATTTTATAATGTTGATTTCAGGAATTGTGCCTAGCTGGATTTTGAATTGTGGCTGATTATGTGGACATGTGTGCATATGTGACATTGCCTTGTTCTTTCTATTGTGAAATGCTTAATATTGATCCAAATGCCATGAAATTTTACATGATGATTCTAGACACATTGATGGATGTTTTAGGCTTGGTTTGGTATTTTTCCCATTTACCATTTCTGTTTTATGCATGTGTTTGCATGGTGTGACAATTTGTGTCACACCTTTGGTTGTTCAACTTGTACAATTTGATTTCCATGCCAATTGATCTTTGATGCTTCTAATTTTTTGTATGTTGATCATGTGGGATGTGTTGAATGCTCATGAATTTTTCCAGAATTATTTGAATCATTTCTGTTTTGTTTTGGAATTTTCATTCATGATGTCCAAATATGAGCTTGAAAATTGCCTTTGACTTCTTTTGCACATGAAATGCTTTTGCTTGATGATTTTGATGTGATCCTTTTTAGGATATGTTAATATGGGTTTGAAGTTGCATTGTGTTGAATTTCAGTTCCTGTTTTGAACTTTTTCTTCACCTTTGACCCTAGGCTTTGACCTAGTGGTTTGTACTTACATGTGAGCTTTGAATTTCAGGTTCAAGCATCCAAATTCCATGGTTAATGTTGCTTCATCATTTGAATGTTGATATTTGCTTTTGATTGCTAACATTTTCTGTTTTGTAGGTTGATGATAAGTCACTTGAGTTTGCCTTATGGCTTATGTGTTGTACATTGGGATTGTCTGTTTGTTATTGAATGTTGTCTGTTTGTCTGAGTATTGTACTGATTTGTTTAGTTGTTTCCACAGGTACCTAAGTTGCTTTAAGTTCATTTGAACTTTGCTTTGCTTTTGCTTGTGGTTGGCATACCACTTAGGTATAATCCCTTGATCTTCATGTAGTCTGGAAGACCTACTGTTATTGGTAGGCACCTGTCTGAAGCCCTCCTTAAGAGGCCATGTTTTTGTTTGTTTAATTTTGTGCCAAGCAGGTAAAGTCCTCTTAAGAGGCAATTGGCAGATAAAAGGGATGTGTAACCCATCCCCTGCTATTCAGTTGTGTCATTCACTTTGCTCACACCATGTGTTGATGCATTGTGAATAAGAACCCAAGATCTTATAGAGTCCATCATTTGTGGAGAAGAGTTCCCTCATTCTGAACTCCCACAC
Organism: Lathyrus oleraceus; assembly: GCF_024323335.1. Classification (NCBI taxonomy): domain Eukaryota; kingdom Viridiplantae; phylum Streptophyta; class Magnoliopsida; order Fabales; family Fabaceae; genus Lathyrus; species Lathyrus oleraceus. The sequence continues at coordinate 367,826,234 of NC_066585.1, read as the reverse complement.
TTTCTATTGATTAAAGCTCTCCCAGGCCAGGGATAAGAGCTATGAGGCACACCCCTCATCTCCATTTCATCTGCTTCACCCTAACTCTCAATGTTAGGGTTAAGAGCTCAAAACACCCCATTCCAGTTGGCTTGTTTCTAAAGCCTAACCTTGCTTGAGCCCATTGATTGTGTATAGTGTGTGCTAATTGGTTGCTTGTTGTTGTTTTCCCATATGTGCATAATAATTTGTGTGTGCCTCTGTGCATTGCTTTCATCTTTGAACATTAATTGTATATCATTTCATGATCATTGTTCATATTTTGTGACATTTTGTTTTGTCCATTGAGGAGTAAATTGTAAGTCCATTTATTGGCGGTTGTTTCCTATGATCTGGTAGGAGTTGGGACTAAGACCATTGATTGGCATCCCATTTCCTTGGAGTCGAGTGTAAGACCATTTATTGGCAACTTGTTTCCTTTTGCTTATTGCATTTGTTATCTGCTTCTTGTGAGGAGTCAATTGTAAGTCCAGCTATTGGCAGTTGTTTCCTATGATCATTCCTTGGAGATTGGTGTAAGTCCATTGATTAGCATCCGGTATCCATTTTGGTTTTGTGAGATTGGTTTAAGTCCATTGATTGGCATCCGGTATCCATTTTGCTTTTGGGAGATTAGTGTAAGTCCATAGATTGGCATCTGGTATCCATCTTTGTTTTGTGAGATGAGTGTAAGTCCATTGATTGGCATCTGGTATCCATTTATGTTGTTTATTTGTTATTCATTTGTTGCCTTTTCCAAAGGAATCACTTGGATCATCTACATATGATCTCAAGAGGTGAACATCTAAGAAGTTTTGCATCCCTTAACCTCCCACCTTTTTGTTCTTTAAACCTCCATTTGCATGTTAACTCAAACCAAAAAAATATTGTGCAAACATTTTCATGTCTTTTTAAACTAGAAACCTAGGCCTTAGGCCTTTGATTTTGATTCTTTCAAACTTCATTTTCATAATACTTCTTTCGAATTGAATTCTAATCATACTTTGACCATCTTTTTGTGAATACTCTAATTGGTTAATTCCACTCATTCAAATTGCTTTTGTGGCCCTAGTCCACTTCTTGATAAGTTTTTATACATTAGCCATAGATCTCAATTATCTTAGTGGTTGATGTGAATCTCACTTTTTGTCCTTAGTGATTGAATTGTAAGACTTCCTTGCTTATTATAGGGCATGGTCCCTCACTAGCAAGTTGAAGCTTTTCTCACATGGTGGACTTGTGGTTGTATAGGTTGAGTTTTCTCCCATGGATAATGAAAGACCTTAAAGCTTTTGTTTAAAATCAATCCACTTACTTTTTTGGAAATCTTTTAGCCGAACTACGGCGTTTTGATCCTTACCTTCCATGGAAAGGTACGTAGGCAACGGGTTCATCCGTTCAAACCCAAAAATAATAAAATTGTATATTCTTTTCTCATCCTCCCAATCAATGTTTGCACAATAAATATTTTCATAAACAATATCTTTTGCAACAATTTGTGAAAAGGGTTCCCTAGGAATACCTAGGATGCTTTGGGTGCCTAACACCTTCCCTTTGCATAATTACCCCCTTACCCAGATCTCTGACCTTTCATTAGTTTTCTATGCATAAAACTTCTTAGGCTTTTGTTCGCTTTTTAGCCATTCCTTTGGATAAATAAAAGTGCGGTGGCGACTCTATCCTTGTATGTTTTGCTTTTGATTTAGTCAATAAATCATAAAGTGATGAATACACCGCTACAAGTTCAGTATGACTTCCCAGATGAGGAGATTCTGTATTTGAAGATGAAAGACTGTGATGAGCCTACACTCGATGAAGGGCCAGAGCCTGGTTCCAGATGGAGTATGGTATTTGATGGCGCTGTAAATCAGTACAGAAATGGTATTGGGGCAGTAATCATTACTCCTCAGGGCACACATATTCCTTTTACAGCAAGGCTAACTTTCAAATGCACGAATAATATGGCTGAGTACGAGGCCTGCATTATGGGATTGGAAGAATGCATTGATTTGAGGATCAAGCATCTCGATGTTTATGGTGATTCGGCCCTTGTTGTCAATCAGATTAAGGGTGAATGGGAAACGAATCAGCCTGGCCTCATTCCATACAGAGATTATGCGAGGAGGATTTCAACGTTCTTTACTGAAGTTGACTTCCATCATATTCCTCGAGATGATAATCGGATGGCAGATGCTCTTGCTACGCTCGCTTCAATGATTGTGGTTAAGTATTGGAATGAAGTTTCCAATATCACTGTGATGCGCTAGGATAGGCCAACTCATGTATTTGCAGTTGAAGAAGCGAAAGATGATAAGCCATGGTATTATGACATCAAGTGTTTCCTCCAGAACCAGGTTTACCCGCCTGGGGCATCTGTGAAAGATAGGAAAACTTTGAGGAGGTTGTCAGGTAGTTTCTACCTCAATGGCGAAGTGCTTTACAAGAGAAATTTTGACATGCTTCTGCTCAGATGCGTGGATAGACACGAAGCAGACTTGTTGATGACTGAGGTCCATGAGGGTTCATTTAGTACTCATTCCAATGGACATGCCATGGCTAGGAAGATGTTGAGAGCAGGCTACTATTGGATGACAATGGAGTCTGACTGCTGCAAATATGTGAAGAAATGCCACAAGTGTCAAATTTATGTGGATAAGATTCATATTCCTCCGACACTTCTGAATGTGATTTCATCACCATGGCCTTTCTCCATGTGGGGAATTGACATGATTGGCATGATAGAGCCAAAAGCGTCCAATGGACACAGGTTTATTCTCGTAGCAATCGATTACTTCACCAAGTGGGTTGAAGCCGCGTCATATGCAAGCGTGACCAGGCAGGTGGTCGTGAAGTTTATCAAGAATCAACTCATATGCCGTTATGGTGTGCCAGATAAGATCATTACTGATAATGGATCTAATTTGAATAACAAGATGATGAAAGAACTGTGTAGTGAGTTCAAGATTGCACACCATAATTCTTCTCCTTACAGACCCAAGATGAATGGGGTTGTTGAAGCTGCTAACAAGAATATCAAGAAGATTATCCAGAAGATGGTTGTTACGTACAAAGATTGGCATGAGATGCTGCCATTTGCTTTGCATGGATATCGTACATTTGTCCGCACTTCAACAGGGGCAACCCCTTTCTCTCTTGTTTATGGCATGGAGGCGGTTCTCCCAGTAGAGGTGGAGATCCCATCCATGAGAGTCTTGATGGAGGCCAAGTTGACTGATGCTGAATGGGTTCAGAGTCGTTATGACCAGCTGAACTTAATTGAAGAGAAGAGATTGACTGCCATGTGTCATGGTCAGTTATATCAGCAGAGAATGAAGAAAGCTTTCGATAAGAAGGTCAAGCCTCGTGTGTTCCGAGAAGGTGACCTTGTGCTCAAGAAAGTCTTGTCTTTCGCGCCCGATTCCAGGGTCAAGTGGACCCCAAACTATGAAGGTCCATATGTTGTTAAGAGAGCCTTTTCAGGCGGTGCTTTGATACTTACAACTATGGATTGGGAGGATTTCACTCGTCCTGTGAATTCAGATGCAGTCAAGAAATACTTCGCCTAAAAAATAAAAACAGAATGGCTCGCTAAGTTGAAAACCCGAAAGGGCGGCTTAGGCAAAAATGAGAGTCTCAGTGGATTGAAAACCCGAAAGGGAGATCCAGGCAAAAGTTAGAGACATGAAAAAAAGGAATATTTGCATCCCGCTAGATCGAGTACCTCATCCTGGGTCAATCTAGGCAAAAATCAGGGATTTGGCAAGTAACTGCATCCTGACAAGACTGTGTTCTACATTTGTCATCCGTCAGAGATTCTTGTTCATTCGTCGTCAACTAAAGCTTCAGATACATCGAATTCGGAATTGGTGGAGAAATGGTCATTATGTTCAATGTAGCCTTTTTCTAATATATATCACCAATTTCAAACTTGTAAAGATTTATGTGGTCTTGCCATTTGCAGGCTACCATTCCATCAAATGAATTTGAGCTTTTATCCAATTATTTGCACTCTTATTTGTTTCTATTCAACAAATGTTTTGCATGTTTTAATTGATAAAAATATCATTGTTTTAAATAAATGAATTTTTCACAAATTGTTTTTAAACAAAGTGAACATTCACAATGATAAAATATACTTAGGAGATCCTCAGTGCTCTCCCAAGGGTGGTATGATTCCCAACAGGGTAAGACATTTGTTCATATCCCTGGCATGCTTGTATCCTCGTCCTCCGGAACCTTTTGTGGTTTTTCTACCGAGCAGAGTGCCTTTCTTGGCTTCTTCTCCCTTGCAGAGTGTTGGGAGGATTTATTCATCAATTTTCACTTCAGCAGAGCAGTGGTTTTCCTTCCTCAGCAGATGTTCCTTTTTGGAAGGTTCGGTATTTGGTGGTTGATCCCCAGTATTCCTTCATTTCCTCAGATAGATCCCCAACAGAGTTGTTGGTGTGTTGGATCTTATCTGTGATGATGTTATCCCCTGTAGAGATTGTTGTTTCCTAGTATCTCTGATCCTCAGTAGAGTGTTGGTGTGGTGGATCTTATCTGTGACGACAATTTCCCCAACCAGAGTTGCTTTTGTGCCAGAGTCTACTTGTGCATTAAGCTCTTTTCTCCAGCTGAGACTGATGGTTCATCCTGATCTTTTCTCCTTAGCAGTTGTGATCTCCTTGGTGAGTTTGGTACTTGGTGGTTGATCACCAGATTCCTCTTATATCCCTCAGATGGATTCTCCAGTAGAGTTGCTTTTGTGGCAGTTTTTTCCTGTGCAATGAACTCTTTTCCCTAGCCGGATCGATTGATGATTCATCCCTCAAAGATTTTGTGATTTCCTGATATCTCTGATTCTCCGGCAAGGTCTTTGCTTCCTAGCACCTCGGATCTCCAGCAGATTGGATACTCTCCATTGGATTTCTGGCTTTCTCTCTTGAGATGTATTACCGGGTTGTTGATTCCTGGACCTGTTTGTGTTAGAATGTCTGTTTGTCAGCATTCATCATACATAAACCACGCATATACATGCATAATTTTAACATTCAGATATTCATGTTGCATTTTTTGCCATATATCTTTTGTTTGTTATCTCCTGCTAATTGGTGGTATATCTCCCCAAGCAGATGGGTGTGTCTGATCCTTCAATATAGAGTCAGCCCCTTAAGCAGAAAGTGTTCATCTGTCCTGCCATTCCCCACTGAGTTATATCCTCATGGACGACGGTTGTTTCCGTTTCCTCCCAACACATATATTGGGACGGGTTACCCTATTGAGTTATATCCTCATTAGGATGAGTCTTGATTCAGTTTTCCTTTTTGGTTTGATCCTAAATTGGCCTTTTTGTGACTGTCTCTGGTGTTTCTCTGTGATAGATGAATAATTGCTCATTAATCGGCAATCCTTCACCTTATCCCCAGTAAGGTCGCCGATATTATTCACCTTATCCTCAGTGATGTTTGTGGCTTCTACCCAGTAACCGGTGGTTGTAAGTCCTATTTTTTGTGGTTTTCTACCCAGTAACCAGTAGTTGTAAATCCTACTTTCATCCCCTAGCAGAGTTGACCTTTGTGGTTCATCCTGGTTGATGGCGGATTTTGTGGTTTTCTACCCAGTACCGGTAGTTGTAAATCCTATTTTTCCCTCCCCATTGGAATTTGTGCTTCCCCGTGGTATAAATGAATAACTGCTCAGTAATCGGCAATCATTCATCTTATCCCCGGCTGAGTCTGTGCTTTTCTACCCAGTATTCGGTAGTTGTAAACCCTAATTTTCCCCCTTCGCGGAGTTAATCTTGTTGTTCATCCTAGTTGATGACGGTTACTTTTCCTTGGTTTTCTACCCAGTATCCGGTAGATGTAATCCCCTCTTTGATGGTTATCATTATCCAATTTTCGATGTTGATATCCCCTCTTTCTTGTGGATAATTGCTCTGAGTAAGCAATTCTATCCCCAGTGGGTCCTCTTTCATTTACCGTCGTCGGTAATGTTTGTTGTTCCCTTTGATTGGTCATCATTATATACCTAGTTTTGGTATCCGTATGCCTTTTTGTTCGGTTGATTTATCCTTTATTAACCCAGTAACCGGTTGTGGATAATATTCCATGCGAGTATATTATCTACGTTCTGACGGTAATAGATAATATATCTCATGCACTCTTCGGTCGAAGCCTTTTGTGTTTCCCCAGTTGAGTAAGATTCGTGTTCCTTTGCGGAATCGAATATTCATCCTCCCCATTTGTTTGGATAATTGCTATGTTTGCGCAATTTATCCCCAGCGAGTCATCTTTCGTCTACACTGTTGTTGCTGGTAACGATTGTTTCTCTTTTCGGTCGATTTATCCTTTATTAACCCAGTAACCGGTTGTGGATAATCTTCCATGCGAGTATATTATCTACGTTCTGACGGTAATAGATAATATATCTCATGCGCTCTTTGGTCGAAGTCTTATGTCCTTCACCAGTCGAGTAAGATTCGTATTTCCTTTGCGGAATCGAATGTCCATCCTATAAACAAGTTTGCATTTCTGCTCACTTCTGGATGATGAGTGTCTTGGGCATAAACCCCAATTCACGCGTTGGTTGGTCACCTATTATATGCCCAGTAACCGGTATCCCTGGTGTTCCTTCCTTTTGAGTATATTATCTATGTTTTGACGATAATAGATAATATATCTCATGCACTCTTCGGTCGAAGCCTTTTGTTCTTCCCCAGTCGAGTAAGATTCGTATTTCCTTTTTGGAATCGAATATCCATCCTATAAATAAGTTTGCGTTTCTTCTCTCTTCTGGATGATGAGTGTTTTGGGTTTATTCCCCAATTCACGCGTTGGTTGGTCACCTATTATATGCCCAGTAACCGGTATCCCTGGTGTTCCTTCCTTTCGAGTATATTATCTACGTTTTGACGGTAATAGATAATATATCTCATGCACTCTTCGGTTGAAGTCTTTTGTTCTTCACCAGTCGAGTAAGATTCGTATTCCTGTTTTGGAATCGAATGTCCATCCTGTAAGTCGAGTTTGCTCTTTCAGCCCTCCTTTCGGATGATGAGTGTTTTGGGAATATTCCCCAATTCACGCTTTGGTTGGTCACCTATTATATACCCAGTAACCGGTATCCCTGGTGTTCCTTCCTTCTGCTCCCTATTATGACTTTTGTCCCCTGTGGAGTCAGATTTTCCTGTGTTGAAATATACCTTTTAGGTCTTCCTCAGATGATTTGGTTGATTGATATCTCTCACCCTTATACCGGTCTTAGATATTCATTCTTCCCGAGCTTGTTACCTAGTAACCGGTAACACCTCATCCCGCTGCTTCCCCTGGAGAGTCTTTTTAGACTTCCCCAGCGAAGTCGTCAATGAAGTCCCTTAGTGGATTGTTTTGTCCGGATTTTTATCCGAAGTATCCATTGTGGATAGTTTTGTTGTGTTGGCGTTTTCCCCAATACATGCATTTTCCCCGACAGGGATGTTTTGTTCAGATCTTTCCCCCATCATGAGTCCGGATTTTTATCCGAAGTATCCATTGCGGATAGTTTTGTTGTGTTGGCGTTTTCCCTAACGTATGGATCTTTGAGTCAGCTCGCTGTCTTTCCATTGGATTTATTTCTTTTTGGAGATTCTTTTCCCCAGTTTTGAGTCATGACCTGGCTCACGCATTTTTATCCCTTCACTCCCCAGTAGGGTCTCTGCTCCATGGATTGAATTATCCATGAGAGTCGTCAATTTCCGCTTAGTCTTTCCATTGGATTTGTCCCTTTAGAATTCTGCTCCCCAAGTTTCAAGTCGTGACCTGCTCACGCATTTTCTTTCTATCCCCATGAGAGTCTCCGTTAGAGTCTCTGTCCCATTAGTGAGTGTGTTACTCCTATGGATTGTCATTTTTCCTTATTTTCTTTTCTTCTTTGTGGACGCATATCCCCACAGAGTTCGTTTATTTTGCATACATACATTTGCATCATCAGGTCTCTTAGGGACCAAAATTTGTCTCTTTGTTATTATTTAAGCACATTATATCTCATCGAGACGAAGATTTTAACCTTCGCTTCTCCGGCTAGAATGACCTTAAATAGGGGCATCTGTAAGACCCCAATTTTGTCCCTAAGATCCCTCATGGCATCATGTCATTGCATTGCATAGCCTCAAGGATCTTTTAGCATCTTGGCTTCCTTTCCCTTTGGGTTGGGATCTCTTGTGAGTGGTTTGAGATCACCAGGCATGCTTGAATTGTATATCATTGCTTTTTTTGTTTTATTCACTAACCAAAAGCACAAAAATATGCCATTAACATTTTGTTTTGTAGCTCAAGCAATCAACAGGTCAAGAGCTTCAAGAAGATCCTTTGTGCAAGAGATGAGGTATTTTCTTGGTATGAGGACCACATGATCATTATAAGGAGCTTACATGAGCCAGGGTTTCATTTTTGAGCAATTTCCCCAAGTGGTAGAGACTCAAATTCATCAGAACGTGTCAAGGTCATCTGAGGACCAACAAAGTCAATTGTGCAATCATCTGAGGGCTATGAGTTGGGGAAATGAAGTGAGACACCTAAATCATGTTCAATTAAGTCCTATTCATCATTTTAATCATCTATCTTGAAGATTTTGAAGTCATGGCAAAAGTTACTAAAAATGGAAAGTGACCTGTAATTCAAAGTTTCCAAATTTGGCAAGTTTTTGGTCCACATTCAACTTGACTTTTCAACATCAAAGAAGTTTCAAATGGATCTTTGGTGAACATGAAAGTTGTAGATCTTTATCTCCCCTTCCCAAAAAGTCCTAATTCATGTTCATATGATGATTGGTTGACAAGTTATGGTCATTTGATCACAAAGTGTACATGGGAATTCAAAATGACAAAATTTGGATACAAAGCTCCAATTTGGTCCATTCTTTTCGCATAATACTCCTCATGACCAAGACATTTCAAATGAACCATTGCCATGCATGGGAGAAGCTTGTATGCTCACTATTTCATTCATGCTCATTTTGGAGGGAATTTCTACAATTCAAAATTGGCTTATGATACAAGCAAAATACCAATTCCATGTTGATCCTTGGATGATTTGGAGTGAATTCCAGCCATTACATGGTACTGTACACGTGGATTATGGCATAATAAGCTCATTCGTAATTTTGCAAGATATTCCAATTCTCACTAATCATGATTAAACAAAGCCTAATTGGGATTTCAGCATCATTAGTGAACCATATAAAAGCTCAAACCCTAATCTCATTGGCCATAACAGAATTTTCAGATCAAAATTTCAAAACTCCCTCCATTTTTCTCTCTCTCCGATTCTTGATTTTCTTCACACAAACACCAAAAGTTCTTCAAGATTCATGATCATCATCCTTCATTGATCAAGAATCAACCTCTGTTTTGGACAATTGAGCTGGATTTCGAGCAGATCAAGTGCATCTTCATGGAAATGGAAGTTTGAAATTGAGCTAGATCTAGGTGGTTTCAGCTGTTGTTTCTTGCACAAAGCTTCAAGTCAAGGATATTGGAGTAGATCTAGAGATTTTGAGAGCTTGAACACACGATTTCAGTAACCTTCATTTCAAGTAAGTTGAAAATCGATCCTCTCCTCTTGCTATTTTCTTGTTTTAGTTGTGTAGAGAATACTGATATGCTTAGATTTGAAAATGGATGAATAATGAACATGTATGATGAACTTAAAGTTTTGATGTCAAAAATGTTTTTGCCCGATCTGGAAAATATATGTGGAATTAGATGAAATGATTATGATATTTGAGATCCTGGTTGAAATGCGGTTCGATTGGTGTATCATTTGATGATTTCTGGAAATTTTTCATGTTGACTCCGCTGGAATCTCACCGGGGAAGACGACCGGAGCTACAGCTTCAGCGTCTGGTTCATACTAGGGTTTTGTCTATGTGGTTGCTGACTGTATGCTTGCCTGTACAATCCATTGGCCATGATTCCATTGACTGTGCCATGTGTTGCGTTGAATGATGAGTGTGTGTGCTTAATAGATTAATGAAACAATGTGTTTCATTTCGCCTTGCTGGATGCTGATTTTGTTGCTTGCATGTACACTTGATTGGTTGTGAATGCTTTGACTCTGCTTGCGTGTGCATTGACTGATGATGTGTATGATGACTGTGTTAAGTGAAGTTGTGCGTTTTGCTGGTTTGAATTTCGTCCGTTGATGTGCTCTTCGTGCTAGATCATGTGGATGAGATTAATTCTGATTTAATTTCAAATATTTCTTTTCCCTCCATTTATTTTGTTTATCTCATTTCATTTGCTTGTTTTGAAAAATCATTAAAAATAGAAAAATGATCCAAATTAACTCCAAATTTTTTTCATGATTTTGTTTGGATGTCTAGTTCTTTATAATGTTAATTTTATGAATTGTTCGTTTCTGGATTTTTATTTTGGAATTTTTGATTGAACATTGTGTTAAATTGATATGTTGAGTTCAATGCCTTGTGGAATCTTCATCTTTGATCCAATTGATCTGATTTTTTGTATGCTTGATCTTCACTCATGATATGATTTTTGGTAATTGGTTTGGAATTTTTTCTCATATGATATCACTGTTTTTGACACATGAAGATGTATGTGACAATTTGTGTCACATTTTGAACATTGCATTTGTGCATTTTTGTTCATCTATCATTTGAAATCTTCTGGATTTGATATTTTACACATTTCTTGTTCATAACATGAGAAACTTGCATAAAAAATTTCATAGCCATTGCATACATTTCTGATTTGATTTGGATTTTCTAATTTGGATGTCCATTTTGTGCTTACTTTTTGGTCATTGCATTACATGAGCCATTTGATGCCTTTTCTTTTTGAATGGATGTTGGTCCTTTTGAGGACATTCTGTGACATGTTTGAACTTGCTTTGTGCAAAAGATGGAGTTCTTTTTTGATCATTTGATTTGGTTTTGAACTTAGTCTTTGTACTAGTGTTTTGTAGATAAACTAATTGTGCTTTGTGTTTTAGGTTTGGACATTTAGCATTGATGGTTGGTTTAGTCTCACTTTGTGAGATGCAAATGTTTGGAATTCTAAGTTTGGTTTGTTTTGTAGGGTTCTAAGTGATAGGCTTGAGCTCATTTGAGTGCTTGAGCATTGTTCATTGAGTTGTGTACAGTTGGATGGTTTCACTGTTTGTTTTCTGATTTTATGTCTGAAGTACTAACTGGTTAGCCTTTGTACAGGTACCTTAGTTGCTTGCTTTTAGCTTTTGCTTGAGCTTTGGATTGTGGTTGATACACCACTTAGGTAGCTATTCTCTTACTTCATGTAGTCTGGAAGTCCTGTCACCTTTTTTGGCAGGCATTTTGCTGAAGTCCTCCTTCAGAGGCTCTATTTGTGTTTGTTTACATTTGTGCTAAAGACCTCCAAGATGAGGCATGTGTTACTTGATAAGTCCTCCTAAGTGAAGAGGCAATTGACGGATAAAAGGGATTAGCAATCAATCCCCCGTTATTCAGTGAGTCGTTCTTTATGCTCGCACTACATGCTGATGCTTCTGAACATGCACCCAAGATCTTTGTCCAGTGTCTGTCAAGTGGAAAGGGATCCCTCTTTCTGGATCCCCACACTTTCTTTATCATGAGCTCACCCAGGCCAGGGTTAAGAGCATGAGGTTTCATCCTCATTTCCATTTTGATCAACTTCACCCTAACTCTCAATGTTAGTGGTTAAGAGCTACAAATTACACTTGTACAGTTTGGCTTGTTTGTCGAGGTTGATATGACCCCTCTTGACTAAAGCCCACCCTTTGTTTGAGCCTCTTGTATGTATATAATGTGTGATGCATTGCTTGCTTGATTGCTTTTGATGTGTTTGCTTTTGATGTTTGTTGTTAGGAGTCGGATATAAGTCCATATATTGGCATTCTGTTTCCTTTTTGTTGTTAGGAGTCGGATCTAAGTCCATATATTGGCATTCTGTTTCCATTTTGTTGTTAGGAGTCGGATCTAAGTCCATATATTGGCATTCTGTTTCCTTTTTATTGTTAGGAGTTGGATATAAGTCCATATATTGGCATTTTGTTTCCTTTTTGTTGTTAGGAGTTGGATATAAGTCCATATATTGGCATTCTGTTTCCTCTTTGTGGTTGGAGTTGGATGTAAGTCCATTTATTGGCATTCTGTTTCCTTTTACTTGTGGATCTCTTATGAGACTTGTGTGATTACTTTTGCCTTGTGCTTGCTTATTCCAAAGGAACTTACTTGGATCATCTCTATGATCTCAAGAGAGGAACTCCTATTGTGATTTCACTCCCTAACCCTCACCTTTTTGTTTCTTTAAGACTTAATCTTCCACCTTCATCTTTTCACCCAAACCAAAAAAACTTTTGTGCAAACATTTCACTTGTTTTTAACATTATAAACCTAAGCCTTAGGCTTTTGATTTTCAAACTTTCTTTTCATAATACTCATTTTGAATTGAATCTTTAAGTCAACTTTGACCATTTTGTACATACTTCTAATTGGTTAATGTAACCCATTCAAACTTCTTTTTGTGGTTCCAATGTCCACTTCTTAATCAACTTTTTCATAACCTTTAGCTATTAGGTTTGAGTTATCTTTGTGGTAGATATTGAAATTCTAGTTATCAGACTTTAGATGTCACACGGGTTGTTATGACATCCAATTCTGCACAGACAAGAATTATGCAGAACTTAAAAGTAAGTGCAGTAAATAACACAAGTAATTGTTTACCCAGTTCAGTCCAACATGACCTACATCTGGGGGCTACCAAGCCAGGGAGGAAATCCACTATCAGTAGTATTAATTCAAAGCTAAACTCACCCGTTTACAACTCTTCACTTAATCCCTACCCAATGCAATTTCAATCTTACTCTAAGATCAGAGTTCCTACTCACTCCCTCTCAATCACCTCAGTGATTACTACCTTTAATCAATATTAAAGACAATTTTGAAGTCACACTTCAAACAACTCTTGATTGTGCTTAACAGCTTTAATCAAGATACACAGCACTCACGCTTAAAAGCTTTGAGCGACACAACACTTACAACTCAATGAACACCCTATGCCAAAGCAATCATATACGTGATAATGGCTTGGCTTACAAGATATGTCTAATACAAGACTCACAAAAATACAGCAGTGAAGTATGATGGACACACTAAATCTTCACGCCTCAAAATCCCCGGTTCTGAATGAAGGAACGACTTCCTTTTATATTGCAGTACTTGGGCCTTTGCACTTGTATTCTCCTGAATTTAAGGTCACGCGAGTTCCCCTAAATTCCACATCTAGGTTACTAACAAATAGGCTATTTGTTAGGTTCATTAAATGTAGATTGGTTGTTGATTTCCTGGATTTTCTCTCAGCTGTTGAATCCCTGAAGAATAGCCTGGGAAAAAACTGAAACAGAAAACTGAACAACCTACAATATAGCATATGCTGTCAGGAATGAATGTCACGACATTCAGCTTGACATCAAGGATCATATGCTAAGTCTGTTTTCCAGAAAACAGACTGTACAATTTTGTTGACCTGTATATGACCAAAATGACCATACTACAGTAACAGCTTACATTAATAAATGTCAAAGTATCCAATTTGACATTTACACATTTGGCCTTAAGTCAGTTCTGTTATCCTCTTGAAGAACAGACTAAGAAACATACTGAAGTATAGCAGAACACCACTCTGTCTATTGTCCAGTTTGACATTCAGTTAGTAGGCCTTATGCCAGGTCTGGTATTTCCTTGATAACCAGACTGGAAATAAATACTAAGTTCTAACAGAACACCAGCTGTTCTATTCCTTAGTATCTGCTGACAGGGATGAATGTCACAACATCCAGTTTGACATTCAATAAATCCTGTATTAGCTAATCCTGCAGTAACTACTCAAGTGTGTCATGACATCAGTCAAGACATCAGAGTACAGTTAGATATTCTAACCTACAATGCAGTCACACATACACACCATGTCATGACATCAGTCAAGACATTAGAATCCAGTTAGTGTTTTACCATATAATGCAGCCAATTAAACATCTACAAACTCCCCCTTTGGCAAATTTTTGGCTAAAACACTTTGATCCCCATAACAGAGTTCATAGCAGCGGAATCACACATCTAGCAGGAAATAGACCTAGCTAATACACTCAGAGTGGCAGCACACTCACACACATGGAAGTTAAATAAAAACTTCACAAAACAGCACACAAACAGAAGTTAAATAACATGGAAGTTAAATAAAAACTTCACAAAACAGCACACAAACAGAAGTTAAATAAAAACTTCATCACACATCAGCTGCAGGGCTGCAGGGGAGGGAAACTTGAATCTGTCATGAGAGTCTGTTAGTCTGTTGAAACACACAGACCAATCTGTTGTCTGGGGTATCACCTGTTACTCCCCCTTTTTGTCAAAAATGTTACCAAAGCCAACAACATAAACAAAAAATATGACAGAATTACAGACTTGGTTTTACTTCACAGTTTCAACCAAGTTAGCACCCACTTGATCTTGCTTCACAGCTTTGATCAAGTAATCACCCACTTTTGCTTTACTGTAGGTACAGCCATATCAGATGCCATGACTTTGTTTCTGACATCCAGAACCACTCCTGCATGAACAACATCCTTGAATTCCTGCAGGTGCATAGGCCTTCTCACGCTAGGGTGTCTCCTTACCCTCTTGTTGCCACACTTGTTGCAAGTGACGCAGCTATGATCTGTTGACCAATCAGAGCATAGTTCCAATTGTTTAATAGGCAGAGATATTAAACAATACATCCCAAACATCAATGGTTGCTATAAGTTCTCAGAGAGACATATTCCCAGTTTGCCCCTTAAGTTTTCAAACTGAGTAGCATCCAGAGCCTTTGTAAATATGTCAGCCAGTTGAAGTTCAGTGGCTACATGTTTCAAGGTGATCACCTTGTCTTCCACCAGATCTCTGATGAAGTGATGTCTAATGTCAATATGCTTGGTCCTGCTGTGTTGGATGGTGTCGCATCCGCGAAAAACAACCGGCGGGCTAAAACAAAAACAACACAGAGCCGCCACCGTGCGTTATTTATCCCAAAAGAGGGAAAGGAAACGCTCGAAGTAAACCTGGACAAAGCATGGTCTCGCGACCAAAGAGATGGGATCGGGAGTCGGTTACGCAAGGGGAAGGTATTAGCACCCCTCACGTTCGTCGTACTCGACGGGATCCACGCTCAAAAGATAGAAAAAGGTTGCTAAAACAAACATCACACACACAAGAAACACAGGTGGGAAAAGGGGGAAGAGGGCTCGCTAGGACATCGCATCCTATGCCTACGTATCTCGTCTGGAACGAGAATCAGAGCGACCGTAGTTCGGCTCACGCACGCCGAAACAAGACACACACAAACACAGGCAAACCTGGAACCCGAACGCCAATCGCTGGACTTACATCCGCATCCGAACCAAACACACGCACACTGGAACCCGAATGCCACTCGATGGACTTACATCAGCTTCCAAGCACACAACAACCAAACGAGTTAATAGGGAGTCGGGAACTCGAGCCTATAACCGTCAAGCACACACACAAAAAGAAAGAAAAGTGCCCAGAGAGACCTCGCACGGTCTCCTGCCTACGTACCTCATCTGGTATGAGGATCAGGGCGACGTAGTTCCCCTGAACGGGAAAGAAATTCTAACCAGATACAAAGGGAGACACACTACTAGGGAGCTGTACTCGAGCCTAGTGTTATCATGCATCATTGCCCTATGTTATGGTTTCTATCCTAACTTGCTCAACAGCAAGCTAATCCTAACCAGGAAAAACAAGCATGCAAGCATCAATCAAAATAAAGCAAACATTTCAAATAGCACACACTATATCCAGTCAAGTGAGGCTCAAACAAGGGTGGACTGCCGAGGCAAGTCAACTGTACAAGGGTAGTGTTCGCTCTTAACCCTGACATTGAGAGTCATGGTGAAGCAGATGAAAGGTGAGTGAAGATTAGACTTCACAACTCTTATCCCTGGCCAGGGAGAGCTTCAGACAAAAGAGCGTGGGTCCAGAAAGGAGGAACCCTTCTACGCTCAAGACTCTGACTCGACTGTACAAATGTACAAGATCTTGGATTAATGTCCCAATGCGTCAACACAGTGGTGTGAGCAGAGGGACGACTCAACAGAATAGCGGGGGATAGATTGCATATCCCTTGGGTTCCGCCAATTGCCTCATAGAGGTCTTTACCTGCTTGGGGACAAAGTTAAACAATCACAAACATCGCCTCTTAAGGAGGACTTCAGACAGTTGCCTGGCCAAGTAACAGGCCAGGTCTTCCAGACTACATGGAGACAAGAGAGTCTACCTCAATTGGTTTATACAACCAAGCACAGCAAGCAAGTTCTTAAAGAACTGTTAGCAACTAATGTACCTGAAATCAATCAAATATCATCAGTATACCAGACAAACCAACAGTAAACAGCAAAAGTCAATCTGTACAGTCAAACACAAGTTAATGCACACAAGTGCAAGCCATGAGCTCAAACTCAAGCATCAAACCCTACAACACAAAGTCAATTTTAATCATAAACAATTCACAAGTCAACTTAATTAACTTGAAGCAATCTCCTTAAACCATTTGCATCTCAACCTGAAAATCCAAACCAAACATGAGAAACAAGAACACTAGGCCAAGCCTAGGGTCCAAAGGAGATGAAAAAATCAAAACAGAAAGTGAAAATTATCCAAAACCACAATCAAGCAATTTAGAAGCAAATGAAATTGGTCCCATGCTCATATCATTCACCATTATCATTTCATGCACAAAAAGGTATCACACATGCAGTTTGCAACTTCAAAAGACCAAACAGAATGATCAACATCAAATCCATATCAAAACAATTCAACTAATTCCACAAAAATTCAAGTCTACACAGAACACATCCAATGAATAGCATATCAAATTTCAGCTCAATTGGACAAAAGGAAGTAGGTCAATGAAAATCATAAAGTTCATGCAATCTCAAACAAGCCAACACAAGGCATCAACACAAGCATCAACTTCCAAAAATCATAAAACAGTGACACAACAAGATAAATGAATGGGATCAAAACCACAATGACCTATAATGTGTCTAGAATCCACATGTCAAATTTCACATCCATCCAATTAATCATGAGAATTTCACAAATCAAATGCCAACATGTGTCACAAAATGTCACAAAATGATCCAACATAAGAGAAAATCTCAATCAATTAGGAAATGCCATCAATAAATCCAGAAAAATTCACATGTGATCTCAACATACATCTGCTCATTCATGCAAAAAATTGGCTCAATCCAACATCCCTAAGCATATCAAATAAAATCATGAAGTTCATCAAGCTTGGTGTGACACAAATTGTCACACCTCTAATCAAAAATTCATATCTCCTCAACCAGGTATCCAAAAATTACAAACTACATACCAAAATCACCATCAAAGAGTCCAGAATAAACACAAACAATTTCATCAATTTTGGCTTAGGCATCATCATTTCATGATCAATATGGTGAAACATACATCAAATGCATACATGAACAAGATCACTAGGCAAAGTCAAAAATTCACCAAGCACCACTTTGACTATCATACCTAAAAAAAACTAGACAAAATTTGGAACTCATCAAAAAAATCCTCACTCAAATTGGATTAAAATTGAATTAGCTTTGATTTTTTGAAGTTTATTGTGAAATGAAATGTTTATTTAATCTAATAAAATGAATTAATTAAAGTTGAATGGCAAAGTTGTAATTATTTGAATCAGAGACCAAAACGCAGCGCATAACTTAACGTGGTGGCAGTGTGTGATTCGCTGGCCAGGGGGGAAACGCGTTTTTGAATGGCAAGGAGAAGCAACAGGATCAAACGCGGGTTTCTTCAGAAATTTGAAGAACTTCATCATCGTTCTTCATGTTCTTCCATTCCAGAATCCGTTATGAGCAATTGTCAACTAAAACGCACAAATCTTATATCCACGTGTTCGTCTTTTAACCTAGATTAAGGATATGCAACTAGTTTTTCCTAATTCTAAGCGTAGCAACGGGATCGAGCGAAATAAGAAACACACATCAAACTTTAGATCCAAATATCTCATCCAATATTCAACCAAATCAAAAACCACAAGTTGCATCGTGTCCTACATCACAAGATCTACCTAAACCACATCAAGATTTTGAGAATTAGAGAGTTTGAGTTCTGACCTTAAAATGATGGCAGTGATGAATCCGCGAGCTTCACCGTCCAAATTGTGAAAACAGATGATGATTAATGTCCAGGAAGATGATTACAACAGGTGCCTCAGCTCAAGGATGCTTCAGTTGCAAGAACTAGCAAAATGCCATGGAAATGCAAGCTTTGGACAGTTGGAATTCTTCACTCTTTGGCCACGAATTCAATGAAACAGTTCTTCCTCAAGGTTTATGGAGTATGGATCGAGCAAGAATCATCCAAATTGATGAAGATTTCATGGAGAAATGTTGAAAAAATGTGATGAAGTTTTGAGAGAATTTTTTGGTTTTGGAGGGAAAAGTTGTTACAAATCTTGAAGAATGTGATGTGGTTAGCATTTTCTGTTATGATTAGTGATATATACCCCTGCTTAATCCATTTTGCTAATCACAATTAGCAAATTGAGAGAGATTAGCATAATTGCATTTTTAAGTGAAATGGTAAAATGGTCCTTTCCAAATTGGGCAATGTGACAGCAAATGACAGTTCACACAACTTCTATTTGGCATTTGGAGTGTGTTAGAATTGTTCCCATGTGCATAGGCCTTGTAATTCTCAAAATCACCATTCCATGCCAAAAATGCTAAATAATCCACTTGAAAAATGACTTTTTGCCTTGACCATTTTTGATGAATTTTAACCATGCATCATGAAAGTACATGTGAAATGGGGTTTGCTCAAAGAAAGATCATCCATTTTGGCCATTCCATGTGAAAGTTATGCCACTTTGATTTTAGGCATTTTTGGAAAATGATTGGACCATAACTTGTCAACCATACATGGGAAATTCAAGTTCTTGGACTTTTTGGAAAGGTGAGAGCAAGATCTACAACTTTCATGTTGAACAAAATTTCATTTGAAGCATTTTTGGACATGTAATTTTTGAGGTGAAAAAGTTTCCATTTTTGGAAACTTTCATTACAAGTCACTTTCTATTTTTGGCAATTTTTTTGTCTGACTTTATTTTCTCCATTCTTGATGTTTGAAATGCCAAATGAAACTTTTTTAGACATGAATGAAGTATATCCAACTCTCTCCCACCTCCAAATCCATCACATTTGGCACAGTTGACCACAGTTGACTTTTCTGATTGATAGATGAATTTGGCTATGCATTGATCAAGTTGAGCCTCAAACTCCTGATGAAATGGCTCAAGGATGAAACCCTAGCTTCCATAAGCTCAATACAATCATATGATGATCCCCATATCCATTGTAGACCCCATCTCCTTGTGATGCCCTGATTGGCCCAATGCAGATGATTCAACAGATTAGGGTTGACCAGTGGTCAAAACCCTAATCTCAAGATGTCTGACCACTCTCTTGAATCTTCTTGGATGATAACAAGACCAGGATGATGATGATGTATCATTTCAACCAAGATAAAGACCAATCTTCCTTGAGAATCAAAACCCTAATTTTGACACACATCCTCAGATGGCTAATGATCCAGTCCATAAACCCTCAGGCTTGAATCTCAACCTCTTATCTTCTGATCAAGACCTAGGAGGAAGACTTGCACAATGTTACCACATGATATGCAATATGCAATGCCTAATGACCTAAAAAAATGATATGCAAAATGCAAAGCTAGTCCCAAGAGAGGAGGGCAAATTTTGAGGTGTTACAGCTGCCCCTATTCAATCCACTGTGAACCTGCCGATATGAACAGCCTCGGCTTTCAGATGATCAGGATGAAGAGTGATTGACTACCAAGAACAGACGAACAATTTGCACTCTGATGGGAAATAATTAACAACGCCTGTCAGAATCGGCGAAGAAACAATCTTGAAGAAAAATCCATCTGGTACGGAGAAAATCGGCCTGAATATCGAAACAGAACCGTCGACCTGTATACCAAGATAAATGGTAACACAGGGATAGCCATGGCCTGAACACCACACATCCGCTGGGGATTATTATTACTTCTCTTTATGCTTTTCTTGAACCCCTAAATTTTCTAATCTTTTTCTCTCTTTTCATTTTCTTGGACCCCGAAATTTTTCTCTTTGCGCAAATGATCCCAGATCACTGCATTTGAACCCCGACATCTTGTTTGCCAAATAATGAACCCCATTCTCCATTTGAACCCCAGTCGCCTGACGATAACTTGCGATCGCCATTGTGAACCCCGTTCTCCAGAAAACACCTCGTGTCTCCCTTTCTCCATTTGAACCCCGTTCTCCGCTTTCTTGTGATAATTCCGCTGGCACCGTCGGAAATAACACCAAACACCATTTTGCGGGCGACATGTCAGAGGGTACACCTTCAACCAGACACTTACTGATGACTGGGAGGAAACTCGACGTTTACTGGACATCGAACAATGATGTTTACAGGACATCGAACAATGATGTTTACAGGACATCGAACAAGGATGTTTACAGGACATCGAACAAGGATGTTTACAGGACATCGAACAAGGATGTTTACAGGACATCGAACAAGGATGTTTACAGGACATCGAACAAGGATGTTTACAGGACATCGAACAAGGATGTTTACAGGACATCGAACAAGGATGTTTACAGGACATCAAACAAGGATGTTTACAGGACATCAAACAAGGATGTTTACAGGACATCGAACAAGGATGTTTACAGGACATCGAACAAGGATGTTTACAGGACATCGAACAACGATGTTTACTTGACATCGAACAATGATGTTTACAGGACATCGAACAAGGATGTTTACAGGACATCGAACAAGGATGTTTACAGGACATCGAAGAAAACTCGACCAGACAGAGATCGACACGACACTTACTGGTATCACAAGGATGACATCCACATATGTCTAAACCAGGCAGACGCTCGCCGGGGGCTAACTGGGAAATACTGTTGCCCCACAATTACGATGCTGAACTCCTCAGAGTGACACCTTCACCATCCAGCGAAACCAAATCTCAAGCGGTAACCACGGCTTGAATCGCGCTGATCGCGTAACATTTCCATCTCTGTCCGACGGAAAAGTTTCCTCCAGTATCGCACTACTGGGGAACATTGCTGACCTGACGTCATGATGCTAAACTCCTCAAAGCAACATCTTTGCCTTCGGACAAAACCACCTCTCAAACGATAACCACGGCTTGAGTAGCATCTTCACCCACTGGAAAAACCATATCTCAAACGGTAACCACGGCCTGAGACTAGATGATGCTCGCAATGCTGATGCATGATATTTTTTAGCGTAATGCTCCACAATTATGGAAATGCTACGCGATTTATTATGCAATATGCTATGCTTATTCTACATGATGAATGCATAAAAAGTATCCCCCTCAAGGGACTCTTCTGGGAGCTCGAGACACTCTGCTGAGGAACTCGTCAACACTCCAATTCCACCCTGTTGGGGAATAGTACTGCTGCTGGGGAAAAGGCAACCCTTGCTGGGGAAAAGGCAAACCTTGCTGGGGAAAAACCTCATTTGCACCCAATCCGCTTGGGGAATTGCTGGGGTAGCACCACCAATGCACTCTGTGGGGATATACCAATCTTGACTAGCTGGGGATAAGAATCCCAACTCTGCTTGGGAAACCAACGCACACAGATACTTCCGCTGGGGAAATTGTCACCTTCAGGCCTGGTGACTGGGGAATATTGATCCAAGACCTGCTGGGGATAACCATCCTGACCCTGCTATGGAAACCTCGAATCTGCTAGGGAGTTAGTCCTCACGACTCTGCTTGGATAGATGAGGGAATTCTGGTACTGACCACCAGACGATTCGTCGAACCTTGGTATTCATATCCAACTCTCATGTCAGTTTTCCACTTTTGAGAACTCCCAGACTCGTCTGGACTTTTCTGCTCCATCATCTGGTATTCCAAACCGCTCCGTACTCGACGAAAAGCGAACTCCTGGGACTTATACAGACTTTTCAATCTTCCGACTTTGAAGAGTCTTCTTGATTAATTCCAAGGATCGTCGTACGCCTCGTCGTCTTTTCACCGTTATTCTATTCATTCGTCCCTGATTGGACTCCATGGGGATTTCTTTTGTCAACGGCTTCCACATCACGACCTGCAAGTGAGTGAAAATATCTAACAGTACCTGCAAAAGAGATCGTTAGATAAAACCGTGCCCCATGCGTGTCAAGATTTCAACACTTGGGTCACTCAACCTTCCCAATAAGATTTCAAGTTTTCAATCTTATAAACATGCATCGGAAGAGACCTGTATGTCTTTTAAAATGCAAGATTCTTTATCAAAAATAATCGGATGTTTTTGCAATCAAAACGGTAATGAAAAACAAAAACAAAAATTATTTGACTGAATATGCATTTTTATTGATTGGAAAAAGTGTGGCTCAAAATTGAGCAATACAAAGGAAGCAATTCCTGAAAAGAGTTAATTGTGCACAAAAGGAAAAAATCTATCCTAATGGCAATGTGAAACCCGCGATCTCATCGAGTTCCAACTCGGTTACACCTCATATGTCCTCAAACTCTCCTTACTTTCCGCCTTCTGAACAAGACGTTTCTGACTGATCCCTACCGGGTATTATCCACGATGCCTTAACCAAAGCGCAAACGATCATGCTAGACGCAGTTGTTCGTTTCAATCCCTCTTTTGCTCGGACCGCCCTTTCGGGTTTTCAGTCCACCGGGATACCCTTTTTTTCCCAAGTCGCCTTTTCAGGTTTTCGACTTGCCGGGTGTACAGTTTTTCTTTTTATCCCTAATTTTTGCCCGAACCTTTCTTTCTGTTTTTTTGGTTCGCCGGGATGCCCATTTTTGCCTGGACTATTTTGTTCTTTCCGTCCAGCGGGTCTCTTCATACGAAGTATTTTTTAACTGCGTCCGGATCTGTAGGGGATGGAAAATCCTCGCCATCCATGGTCGTTAGCAACAAGGCTCTGTCGAAGAAAACCTTCTTGACCATGCTGGGGATTCATGATTGGGTGTCCATTTGCCCTTTCGATCGTTTTGAGGAGGAAGGATCCTTTTCAGCACCATATCACCTACGTGATATACCCGAGGTCGCACTTTTCTGTCAAAAGCATGTTTCATCCGCTGCTGATATAACTGCCCATGACAGATGGCTGCCAGCCTCTTTTCCTCTATCAGGCTCAACTCTTCGTATCGGGTCCTTACCCATTCAGCCTCTTGCAATTTCACGTCCATCAGGACTCTCAAAGAGGGAATCTGAACCTCAACCGGTAACACCGCTTCCATTCCATATACCTGAGTGAGAAAGGCGTTGCCCCAGTAGATGCACGCATCGAAGTTCGATACCCAGGATACCAATTTCCTACTCAATCACACTGTCGGTGCATCCAAACGTTATCCGGGCAACCAAAGCTTATTCACCTTAACCTCCCCATCAGACATCAGAATTCGTTCGGATTCAGGGTCAGGCCCCTCCTCCGGGATCGGTTACTCTCAATCTTTCGATCAGAGCACCTCGAGATGTCCTCATCAGGGAATCCAAATTTCATCGGTTGATAATCCTCAATGGGTTGCGGAGCGATGTAATCAGACAATACACCCCTTGATTGCTTTCTAAGAGTATC
This sequence comes from Lathyrus oleraceus, assembly GCF_024323335.1. Classification (NCBI taxonomy): domain Eukaryota; kingdom Viridiplantae; phylum Streptophyta; class Magnoliopsida; order Fabales; family Fabaceae; genus Lathyrus; species Lathyrus oleraceus. The sequence goes on along the minus strand of NC_066585.1, from coordinate 367,802,478 downwards.
CCAAATCAGTCAACATTCTTTTGCTCTTTCGCAACCCGTCCGGTCAATGCTGGATTCTCATGCTCATACTTGATCGGATCCGTCTTGGAAACCCACTAAGTGATATGAACCAGCATATACTGTCTCAGTCGGCGAGCAGCCTATGCCAAAGTACATCAAGTTTTTTTCGAGCAGTGAGTGTATTGTTTCACAGTCGATAAACTTTTTGCTTAGGTAAATTGCATGCTCTTTTCGACAAGACTCGTCATGCCGACCCACCTCACCTCGTAGACCCCTCGAAGGCCGTCAAGTACCAGATTAACAATTGCTCCTTGAATCAGAGGTTCCTGCAACTTACTCTTTCATTTTTCAATGCCCCTTGGCAATCATTATTTCACCTGACCGTTTGATCTCTTTTTTTTTTCAACAACTTGAGTATAGGTTCACACGTGGCTGTTAGAGGAGATGTGAACCATGACATGTAGTTCAATCTACCTAATAGACCACGAACCTCTTTCTGTTTTCGGTTCAGGCACTTTCTTGTATTTTTTTTTTTTTTTTTTTTTAGCAGGACCAACCTCGATTCCTCTCTTACAATGAACCCCATCAGCTTACCGGCCCGCACTCTGATAGTGCACTTGTCTGAAGTCAACCTCCGTTTGAATTGTCTCAAACAGTTCACTCAGCTTGGTCAGATCCACCAGATGCCCCTCTTCTGCTTGGGACTTTGCTATCATGTCATCAACATAGCATTTGATTCCACGATGAATCATATCATGAAACAAAGTCACTCTGATACGCGGCACTGGCATTTTGCCTCTCTAGAGGACAGTCTTCTCTCCATGGTAGCTTGTGCATAACGACATCGGTATCCGACCCTGGCATATTCTGACACGACCAGGCGAAGGTATCCACATGCTCTTTCAACAGGGCTACCATTCTGCTCTCGACTCGCCTTTGAAACGGCCCCAATTTTCACTTTCTGACCTCGGCGGTATACGGGTTAACAATCTCAATTCACTTCACGTGCGGCTGAATCACCTTCTCCTCTTGTTTCAACAACCTGGTTAATCTTCCAGCAGATCACAATCTTCTTCGCCTTCTTCTTCGGCATGATAGATCGGATTGTCGAAGTCATACGGAGGTGTAACCGAATTGTTATCAATGAGATCCGAAGAATTTTTTCCGAAGTCGGAACGAGACAAATCAAAAAGGGGAAAAATAAAAACAAACATTGCCATTTATTTGTTTTTTAAACTGCAAAAATAAATGAAAAACAGGGAACACCGCTTTTAATTTGAAAAACATTCATTTATTTATGATGCAAAATGTTGCAAATATGAACATGAGGTGGCCCTTACAATGAACCATTACGTGTCGGGCAACACGCAAGGCTTTCATGCAGATAAAATCAAAACAGAAATCATTACTCTTCCGAATGAGTGACAGTGCGGATCTTTTTAGGCCTTCCAGCTTCCTGGTACGCACGATTTTATCCACGACTCCAGCTCGCGGTCGCTGTCAATCTCTTCACCCACTGTATAGGTGTGATCTGAATCTAGCATTCCAGCACTGACAAAGGTGAACGACGGACGACGTCCTCTGTTCTGCTCAGACGAGTCTTGACCTGGATGATAACCAATCCCAAACATATCCGCCTTTACCACAATGCCTATGATCTGTCCCCAGCCTGGGATCCCTCCATTTCTCACCACTTCCACCGCCTGTTTGTAAGAAGAAATGGACGGCTTTTTCTCTTTCTCAACACCAACGGCATTTTTCACCTTGATGGTTTCAACTACCAGACTGGGTGCTTTACACCTTACATCGTCCATTTCTACTTTCATCTTTCTCTAGACCGATTCCCCAATTACTACACACCCCTTTGTAGTGATGGCCGCACAACAATCATCAACACGAGGGAAAGCTCCATTTTTCGTCGGGCGTTTTGGGACCACAGACATGGGCATTCTTAACTGATCCTTCTCAGTCACCTCTATCCCTTTCTTGTCCTTCGACATCATCTCCACTTTTACAGGACCATGCCTTGTCACGGGGTTAGCACTATCATCTGTCGTCGGTGCAAAATTGATTGCCTTAGAATCCACCAAGTCCTGGACCACGTGCTTAAAAGCTTTGCAATCCTTAACATGATGTCCGGGTGCCCCAGCATGGAACTCACACCTGACATTCTCATCATAATTGGCAACCCTCTGATCCGGTTTCCCTGGAACCAATATCCTTGGCTGCACCAACCCAAGATCCTTCAACTTTTTAAACAGAGAGGCGTAAGTCACGGGCGGCTTATTGAAATGACGATATGTCGTCCTCCTTCTCACTTGGCCCACTGCTCTTTGTGTCCTCTGTTGAGGTGGTGGTTGCCGCTGTTGTGCATATTGATTACTAGTAGGGATTGTTACCGTATCAGCATGTGGGTGATAACGATCCTTACCGCGTTCTCTTTTGGCCTGCACACCACCTGATTCAACTTCCTTCTCAAGATGACCATTGCCAGAGGGCTTTTTTGCTATAGAGCCAGAGGGATTTGTTACTTCGGATGACGGAGCCTTTCCCTGAACTTTCTCCTTGATCATCCAGCCCTCAATCATTTCCAATCTCTCGGCCATGGCTTTCTGCCCCAAGGCAAGCCCTTGCACAACACTGAACAAATCCCTCACCATCTCTTTCAGTTCGAGGATGTCGGCGTTGGGAGAATCCATCAGTTTGGATTTGTTTCCCCTAGCAGGATATCTGAGCAAACAAGCTATGCGCACCGGTTGACACCTACAAAACAGCAAATGGGTTAGTATGACTCACGCATGCACCATCTATCCATATGAGGAAGACTCTGTCCTTTGATTCTGGCTTCATCGAGACAGATAATATTTTGACATCCACATTCTGAAATTCAAGATGTCTCTCAACCAGATTCTCAATCAATAATACCCCCATATGGCTAGACATAGGTTCGATGCAGATGAATGCAAAATGAGAATGATGCAGATGTATGAATGCAATGCATTGCCATCCTCCAAGTCCTCTGATCATCTGTTGCCCTGAATCACAGCCCTGACCTCTGAACCGATCACAACCATCTGAGGGAATATGTAACCACAAATCCAACTCAAAGGGTTCCGAAATAAACGGAACTGAAAGATACATCATCCTCATCATCAGACAATCTCTGAGCAGATAACCACAAAATCTCTGAATCGGCCCGGGGAATCCTGAAATAAACGGATCCCCACTGATAAATAACACGGACAACACTTCGGCGTCTCAGAAATAAATGACCATAAATCCGACTTATAAATATGACTCTGATCAACGAAACCAATAGTCACCATCAAAGTCACCAATAGAACATGCACCTGTAAGAATCACCCTCCCCTCACAGGTAAATTCTAATCAGGTCAACCTAAGGCGGATAATAGTCTCGACAATCGGGCAGAGATACTCAATGGGTTTGCCCTTTCGGGTGTGCCATTGTAGCTCTCCTGAGATCATCTAAACCAAAGATCCGGGAATGATCGGCCACCGGAGTCAATAGTCCAAAAGAGGTAACCCAACCAAAGTGGAGTGCTCCACAAAGGAAGAGCTCTCAGATGAACCTCGTCCGGCTTGTGGTATGTCACGTTGCAACAATATGCTAATAAAGCAAATGAGGAACGTGAGACCACACTAATCCTAGGTGTACACTCGGGCCTGGGTTTTAGCCCCACTCAGAACACCCACCCCAAACAGAGGAACCACCTGTATAGAGGACAGCAACATGATAGTATGATGCATGCAAACATTTATGCAAATATATACACAATCAGAATAATAAATGCAATAAATAAAGCGGCACAAGCAACCTGAACTATCCTAGAGCGCTAGGAGAGACTCGCTTAGGGAAGATGGACCAGCACAGGTCAACATCTTTAAGTCCCCAGCAGAGTCGCCAGCTGTCGCATCCGCGAAAAACAACCGGCGGGCTAAAACAAAAACAACACAGAGCCGCCACCGTGCGTTATTTATCCCAAAAGAGGGAAAGGAAACGCTCGAAGTAAACCTGGACAAAGCATGGTCTCGCGACCAAAGAGATGGGATCGGGAGTCGGTTACGCAAGGGGAAGGTATTAGCACCCCTCACGTTCGTCGTACTCGACGGGATCCACGCTAAAAAGATAGAAAAAGGTTGCTAAAACAAACATCACACACACAAGAAACACAGGTGGGAAAAGGGGGAAGAGGGCTCGCTAGGACATCGCATCCTATGCCTACGTATCTCGTCTGGAACGAGAATCAGAGCGACCGTAGTTCGGCTCACGCACGCCGAAACAAGACACACACAAACACAGGCAAACTTGGAACCCGAACGCCAATCGCTGGACTTACATCCGCATCCGAACCAAACACACGCACACTGGAACCCGAATGCCACTCGATGGACTTATATCAGCTTCCAAGCACACAACAACCAAACGAGTTAATAGGGAGTCGGGAACTCGAGCCTATAACCGTCAAGCACACACACAAAAAGAAAGAAAAGTGCCCAGAGAGACCTCGCACGGTCTCCTGCCTACGTACCTCATCTGGTATGAGGATCAGGGCGACGTAGTTCCCCTGAACGGGAAAGAAATTCTAACCAGATACAAAGGGAGACACACTACTAGGGAGCTGTACTCGAGCCTAGTGTTATCATGCATCATTGCCCTATGTTATGGTTTCTATCCTAACTTGCTCAACAGCAAGCTAATCCTAACCAGGAAAAACAAGCATGCAAGCATCAATCAAAATAAAGCAAACATTTCAAATAGCACACACTATATCCAGTCAAGTGAGGCTCAAACAAGGGTGGACTGCCGAGGCAAGTCAACTGTACAAGGGTAGTGTTCGCTCTTAACCCTGACATTGAGAGTCATGGTGAAGCAGATGAAAGGTGAGTGAAGATTAGACTTCACAACTCTTATCCCTGGCCAGGGAGAGCTTCAGACAAAAGAGCGTGGGTCCAGAAAGGAGGAACCCTTCTACGCTCAAGACTCTGACTCGACTGTACAAATGTACAAGATCTTGGATTAATGTCCCAATGCGTCAACACAGTGGTGTGAGCAGAGGGACGACTCAACAGAATAGCGGGGGATAGATTGCATATCCCTTGGGTTCCGCCAATTGCCTCATAGAGGTCTTTACCTGCTTGGGGACAAAGTTAAACAATCACAAACATCGCCTCTTAAGGAGGACTTCAGACAGTTGCCTGGCCAAGTAACAGGCCAGGTCTTCCAGACTACATGGAGACAAGAGAGTCTACCTCAATTGGTTTATACAACCAAGCACAGCAAGCAAGTTCTTAAAGAACTGTTAGCAACTAATGTACCTGAAATCAATCAAATATCATCAGTATACCAGACAAACCAACAGTAAACAGCAAAAGTCAATCTGTACAGTCAAACACAAGTTAATGCACACAAGTGCAAGCCATGAGCTCAAACTCAAGCATCAAACCCTACAACACAAAGTCAATTTTAATCATAAACAATTCACAAGTCAACTTAATTAACTTGAAGCAATCTCCTTAAACCATTTGCATCTCAACCTGAAAATCCAAACCAAACATGAGAAACAAGAACACTAGGCCAAGCCTAGGGTCCAAAGGAGATGAAAAAATCAAAACAGAAAGTGAAAATTATCCAAAACCACAATCAAGCAATTTAGAAGCAAATGAAATTGGTACCATGCTCATATCATTCACCATTATCATTTCATGCACAAAAAGGTATCACACATGCAGTTTGCAACTTCAAAAGACCAAACAGAATGATCAACATCAAATCCATATCAAAACAATTCAACTAATTCCACAAAAATTCAAGTCTACACAGAATGCATCCAATGAATAGCATATCAAATTTCAGCTCAATTGGACAAAAGGAAGTAGGTCAATGAAAATCATAAAGTTCATGCAATCTCAAACAAGCCAACACAAGGCATCAACACAAGCATCAACTTCCAAAAATCATAAAACAGTGACACAACAAGATAAATGAATGGGATCAAAACCACAATGACCTATAATGTGTCTAGAATCCACATGTCAAATTTCACATCCATCCAATTAATCATGAGAATTTCACAAATCAAATGCCAACATGTGTCACAAAATGTCACAAAATGATCCAACAGAAGAGAAAATCTCAATCAATTAGGAAATGCCATCAATAAATCCAGAAAAATTCACATGTGATCTCAACATACATATGCTCATTCATGCAAAAAATTGGCTCAATCCAACATCCCTAAGCATATCAAATAAAATCATGAAGTTCATCAAGCTTGGTGTGACACAAATTGTCACACCTCTAATCAAAAATTCATATCTCCTCAACCAGGTATCCAAAAATTACAAACTACATACCAAAATCACCATCAAAGAGTCCAGAATAAGCACAAAATATTTCATCAATTTTGGCTAAGACATCATCATTTCATGATCAATATGGTGAAACATACATCAAATGCATACATGAACAAGATCACTAGGCAAAGTCAAAAATTCACCAAGCACCACTTTGACTATCATACCTAAAAAAACTAGACAAAATTTGGAACTCATCAAAAAAATCCTCACTCAAATTGGATTAAAATTGAATTAGCTTTGATTTTTTGAAGTTTATTGTGAAATGAAATGTTTATTTAATCTAATAAAATGAATTAATTAAAGCTGAATGGCAAAGTTGTAATTATTTGAATCAGAGACCAAAACGCAGCGCATAACTTAACGTGGTGGAAGTGTGTGATTCGCTGGCCAGGGCGGGAAACGCGTTTTTGAATGGCAAGGAGAAGCAACAGGATCAAACGCGGGTTTCTTCAGAAATTTGAAGAACTTCATCATCGTTCTTCATGTTCTTCCATTCCAAAATCCGTTATGAGCAATTGTCAACCAAAACGCACAAATCTTATATCCACGTGTTCGTCTTTCAACCTAGATTAAGGATATGCAATTAGTTTTTCCTAATTCTAAGCGTAGCAACGGGATCGAGCGAAAGAAGAAACGCACATCAAACTTTAGATCCAAATATCTCATCCAATATTCAACCAAATCAAAAACCACAAGTTGCATCGTGTCCTACATCACAAGATCTACCTAAACCACATCAAGATTTTGAGAATTAGAGAGTTTGAGTTCTGACCTTAAAATGATGGCAGTGATGAATCCGCGAGCTTCACCGTCCAAATTGTGAAAACAGATGATGATTAATGTCCAGGAAGATGATTACAACAGGTGCCTCAGCTCAAGGATGCTTCAGTTGCAAGAACTAGCAAAATGCCATGGAAATGCAAGCTTTGGACAGTTGGAATTCTTCACTCTTTGGCCACGAATTCAATGAAACAGTTCTTCCTCAAGGTTTATGGAGTATGGATCGAGCAAGAATCATCCAAATTGATGAAGATTTCATGGAGAAATGTTGAAAAAATGTGATGAAGTTTTGAGAGAATTTTTTGGTTTTGGAGGGAAAAGTTGTTACAAATCTTGAAGAATGTGATGTGGTTAGCATTTTCTGTTATGATTAGTGATATATACCCCTGCTTAATCCATTTTGCTAATCACAATTAGCAAATTGAGAGTGATTAGCATAATTGCATTTTTAAGTGAAATGGCAAAATGGTCCTTTCCAAATTGGGCAATGTGACAGCAAATGACAGTTCACACAACTTCTATTTGGCATTTGGAGTGTGTTAGAATTGTTCCCATGTGCATAGGCCTTGTAATTCTCAAAATCACCATTCCATGCCAAAAATGCTAAATAATCCACTTGAAAAATGACTTTTTGCCTTGACCATTTTTGATGAATTTTAACCATGCATCATGAAAGTACATGTGAAATGGGGTTTGCTCAAAGAAAGATCATCCATTTTGGCCATTCCATGTGAAAGTTATGCCACTTTGATTTTAGGCATTTTTGGAAAATGATTGGACCATAACTTGTCAACCATACATGGGAAATTCAAGTTCTTGACTTTTTGGAAAGGTGAGAGCAAGATCTACAACTTTCATGTTGAACAAAATTTCATTTGAAGCATTTTTGGACATGTAATTTTTGAGGTGAAAAAGTTTCCATTTTTGGAAACTTTCATTACAAGTCACTTTCTATTTTTGGCAATTTTTTTGTCTGACTTTATTTTCTCCATTCTTGATGTTTGAAATGCCAAATGAAACTTGTTTAGACATGAATGAAGTATATCCAACTCTCTCCCACCTCCAAATCCATCACATCTGGCACAGTTGACCACAGTTGACTTTTCTGATTGATAGATGAATTTGGCTATGCATTGATCAAGTTGAGCCTCAAACTCCTGATGAAATGGCTCAAGGATGAAACCCTAGCTTCCATAAGCTCAATACAATCATATGATGATCCCCATATCTATTATAGACCCCATCTCCTTGTCATGCTCTAATTGGCCCAATGCAGATGATTCAACTGATTAGGGTTGACCAGTGGTCAAAACCCTAATCTCAAGATGTCTGATCACTCTCTTGAATCTTATTGGATGATAACAAGACCAGGATGATGATGATGTATCATTTCAACCAAGATAAAGACCAATCTCCCTTGAGAATCAAAACCCTAATTTTGACACACATCCTCAGATGGCTAATGATCCAGTCCATAAACCCTCAGGCTTGAATCTCAACCTCTTATCTTCTGATCAAGACCTATGAGGAAGACTTGCACAATGTTACCACATGATATGCAATATGCAATGCCTAATGACCTAAAAAAATGATATGCAAAATGCAAAGCTAGTCCCAAGAGAGGAGGGCAAATTTTGAGGTGTTATAGATGGGATTCTTGGAAATATTGATGGCATTGAGATTATCACAGAACAATGTCATGACATTTTGAGTGACATTGTACTCAGTGAGCATCTGTTTCATCCAAACTAGTTGGGAACAACTGCTACCAGCAGCTATGTATTCAGCCTCTGCAGTGGACAGAGATACACAATTCTGCTTCTTGCTGAACCAAGATATGAGATTGTCTCCTAAGAAGAAACATCCTCCTGATGTGCTTTTCTGTCATCAGCACTCCCAGCCCAGTCAGCATCACAGTACCCAGATAGGACAGGCTCAGACCCATGTGAGTATAGCATCCCATAGTCACAAGTCCCATTGATGTACTTGAGAATCCTTTTGACTTGATTCAAGTGGCTCACTTTAGGCTCTGCTTGGTATCTGGCACACACTCCAACTGCATAAGAAATGTCAGGTCTACTTGCAGTTAGGTATAGTAGACTGCCTATCATGCTTCTATACAAGCATTGATCAACACTAGGCCCTCCATCATCTTTGGTTAACTTCAGATGAGTAGGAGCAGGAGTCCTCTTGTGCCTAGCATTATCCATACCAAACTTCTTAACTATGTTTTTGGCATACTTGCTTTGGGAGAGAAACATAGAGTCCTCCATTTGGTTGACTTGCATTCCAAGAAAGTAGGTTAGTTTCCCAACCAGACTCATTTCAAACTCAGATTGCATTTGTTGAACAAAATGTGTTACCATTTGTTCTGACATACCACCAAAGACTATATCATCCACATAGATTTGAGCAATCATGATTTTTCCGTCTTCATCCTTCACAAACAAGGTGCTTGCTTCAACCCATACAAGGCTTTCCTCAACTTGTATACATGCTTAGGTTGGTTAGGATCACATAACCCTTTAGGTTGTTCCACATAGACTTCTTCATTCAAGTAGCCATTCAAGAATGCACTCTTCACATCCATTTGGAACAGTTTAAACTTCAGAATGCATGTTATACCTAACAGCAATCTGATGGACTCAAGCCTAGCCACAGGTGCAAACGTCTCATCAAAATCAACCCCTTCAACTTGAGTGTATCCTTGAGCTACTAGTCTTGCTTTATTCCTAGTAATTACTCCCTTCTCATCAAACTTGTTTTTGTAGATCCACTTGGTACCAATGATGTTGGTCCCTTCAGGTCTTGGAACTAGCTCCCACACTTCAATCCTTTTGAACTGCTCAAGTTCCTCTTGCATGGCATTGATCCAGTATTCGTCAGTCAGGGCTTCTTTCACATTCTTGGGTTCAACCTTGGAAACAAAACAGGAATTTGAGCTTATTCCCCTTGACCTGGTAGTCACACCACTATTGGGATCCCCTATGATAAGATCCTTAGGGTGGTCTTTCTGAATTCTGATAGATGGCATTTTGGTGGTTGCATCTACTTCACATTTAGGAGGAGGTTCCTGTACTTCATCAGACTTGACTGGAATGTTTGTTGAACTGTCAGAGAATGTTGCAACATCCTCTATGACATTGATTCCTTCCTCTTTATCATCCACAATGATATTTATGAATTCCATCAGGACATTGGTCCTGTAGTTGAACACTCTGTACGCCTTGTTGTTAGTGGAATATCCTAGAAATATACCTTCATCACTTTTGGGACCCAGTTTCCTTCTCTGTTCACGATTTGTGAGAATGTAGCATTTACTTCCAAAGATATGAAAGTACTTCACAGTGGGTTTTCTGCCTTTCCATATTTCATACAGAGTGGAGGAGGTTCCTTTTCTCAAGGTGACTCTGTTGTGAACATAGCACACGGTATTCATAGCTTCAGCCCAAAAGTGCATGGGGAGCTTCTTTGCATGAATCATAGCTCTGGCAAATTCTTGGATATTTCTATTTTTCCTTTCAACTATCCCATTCTGCTGGGGAGTTATAGGGGAAGAGAATTCAGAACTTATTCCTTCAGACGAGCAAAACTCATCAAACTTGGAATTCTTGAATTCCGTACCATGATCACTCCTAATTCGGACAACACAGCTGTCCTTTTCCCTTTGGAGTCTGATGCACAGGTCTTTGAAGACATCAAATGTATCTGAATTCTCTCTGATGAAACTTATCCACGTGTATCTGGAATGGTCATCAACCACCACGTATGCATATCTCTTTCCCCCCAGACTTTCAACCTGCATAGGTCCCATTAAGTCCATGTGCAGCAGTTCCAGAACTCTGGAAGTAGTAGGATGTCCCAGCTTCGGATGTAACATCTTGGTTTGCTTGCCCACCTGGCATTCTCCACAGACTCTTCCTTCATCAATAAGCAGCTTTGGAATTCCTCTGACTTCTTCCTTGGATATGATCTTCTTCATTCCCCGTAAGTGGAGATGTCCAAGGCGTCTATGCCACAACTTTACCTCCTGTTCTTCCTTGACTGAAGAGCATATTGTGGAGAAGTTTGAGACTTTAGGTTCCCACAGATAGCAGTTATCTTTGGACCTAGATCCTCTCATAACTTCCTGATTGTCACCATTCGTCACAATACATAGCTCCTTAGTAAACTGAACATAGAACCCTTGATCACACAGCTGGCTTATGCTGATGAGGTTTGCAGTTAGTCCTCTTACTAACAACACATTATTCAGTTTTGGAACTCCAGAGCAGTCCAACTTACCCACACCTTTTATTTTTCCTTTAACACCATCACCAAAGGTCACGTAGCTGGTAGTGTGAGGTTGGATATCTTCCAATAGATTTTCCATACCAGTCATATGTCTTGAGCATCCACTATCAAAGTACCAGTCTTCTTTGGTTGAAGCTCTTAGAGCTGTGTGGGCTAACCTAGCATACCATTGTCTTTTCTTGCTGGGGACATGGTGCCTAAATGTCTTATGCTTAGGTCTGACATAAGGGACTTGGTTCGGGTAACCATGAAGCCTGTAGCAGAAGGCTTTTATATGCCTAAGCCTACCACAGTGGTGACATTTCCATTTCTGGAATTTCCTCTTCTGATGGTTAGTCATCCTGGTTCCCCGATGTTGAGACATTGGATGTGACTTCCCTTTGGATTTCTGAACTTTAGCCTTTGGGCGTTTGCGTTCAGCTGAGGATCTTTTCCCAAAGCCTAAACCAGATGTGGTTCCAGACTTTTGTCCTACCTTTAGGATCTCTTCCAAGGTGTCAGTTCCTTTATTCATCATTCTGATGGATTTAGTCATCTGATTCAGCTTGGAGGTCAGCAGGGTTATCTCACCATTTAGATCCTCTATGGCTGTCAGATGCTCCAGTCTCTCATCTTCCAGCTCCTTGATGAGTTTCTTCTGCTTTTCTCCTTGTACACGTATTTCTGCACTGGTGACACATAGCTTCTTATAAGCTGCAGCAAGTTCATCAAAGGTCAGTTCATCTGCACTTGAGTCATCATCAGTGGCACAAACACTGGTTAGTGCAGTGACGTGTTTAGCAGATTCTCCTTCAGATTCACTTTCAGAAAATCCTTCAGACCATGTGATAGCTAGCCCCTTATTTTGCATTTTGAGGTAAGTAGGGCATTCAGCTCTGACGTGTCCATACCCTTCACAACCATGACATTGGATTCCCTTGTCGTGGTTGAACTTCTCTTCAGAAGTTGATCTTTTCTTAATGTCATACGGGATGTTCTTGACATTAGGTCTACCTCTTTGATCAATCTTCTTCACGAACTTGTTGAACTGTCTCCCAAGCATGGCTAAGGCTTCTGATATGCTTTCATCACCTCCAGTGTATCCTGCTTCTGACTCCTCTTCAGCATTAGATACAAAAGCTACACTTTTGTTCTTCTTTTCAGCATTCTCACACAAGCCCATTTCAAAGGTTTGGAGAGAACCAATTAGCTCATCCACCTTCATATTGCAGATGTCCTGCGCCTCCTTTATGGCTGTGACCTTCATAGCAAATCTCTTAGGCAAGGACCTGAGAATCTTTCTTACAAGTTTCTCTTCAGCCATTTTCTCACCTAGTCCATCAGAGGTGTTTGCAATTTCAAGAATATTCATGTGAAAGTCATGAATAGTCTCATCCTCTTTCATCCTCAGATTTTCAAACTTGGTGGTCAGCATCTGAAGTTTGGACAACTTCACCTTGGAAGTACCTTCATGAGTTACCTTGAGGGTATCCCAAACTTCCTTAGCTAGTTCACAGTGGTGCACCAGCCTGAAGATGTTCTTACTGATTCCATTGAACAATGCATTCAAGGCCTTGGAATTTCCAAGAGCTAATGCCTCTTGCTCCTTGTCCCACTCTTCTTCAAGAATCTGCACACTGACTCCATCTTCACCTGTCTTTGTTGGATGTTCCCATCCTTTGTTGACAGCTCTCCAGACTTTGCTATCTAGAGACCTTAAGAAGGCTATCATACGAGGCTTCCAGTCATCATAGTTAGAGCCATCCAACATGGGTGGTCTATTTGAGTGTCCTATATCCTTGTCCATGGTACTAGAAAGTAACTTCCCTAGATCTCACCCAGAAATTTACAGGCAGGGTGCCTGCTCTGATGCCAATTGAAATTCTAGTTATCAGACTTTAGATGTCACACGGGTTGTTATGACATCCAATTCTGCACAGACAAGAATTATGCAGAACTTAAAAGTAAGTGCAGTAAATAACACAAGTAATTGTTTACCCAGTTCAGTCCAACATGACCTACATCTGGGGGCTACCAAGCCAGGGAGGAAATCCACTATCAGTAGTATTAATTCAAAGCTAAACTCACCCGTTTACAACTCTTCACTTAATCCCTACCCAATGCAATTTCAATCTTACTCTAAGATCAGATTTCCTACTCACTCCCCCTCAATCACCTCAGTGATTACTACCTTTAATCAATATTAAAGACAATTTTGAAGTCACACTTCAAACAACTCTTGATTGTGCTTAACAGCTTTAATCAAGATACACAGCACTCACGCTTAAAAGCTTTGAGCGACACAACACTTACAACTCAATGAACACCCTATGCCAAAGCAATCATCTACGTGATAATGGCTTGGCTTACAAGATATGTCTAATACAAGACTCACAAAAATACAGCAGTGAAGTATGATGGACACACTAAATCTTCACGCCTCAAAATCCCAGGTTCTGAATGAAGGAACGACTTCCTTTTATATTGCAGTACTTGGGCCTTTGCACTTGTATTCTCCTGAATTTAAGGTCACGCGAGTTCCCCTAAATTCCACATCTAGGTTACTAACAAATAGGCTATTTGTTAGGTTCATTAAATGTAGCTTGGTTGTTGATTTCCTGGATTTTCTCTCAGCTGTTGAATCCCTGAAGAATAGCCTGAGAAAAAGCTGAAACAGAAAACTGAACAACCTACAATATAGCATATGCTGTCAGGAATGAATGTCACGATATTCAGCTTGACATCAAGGATCATATGCTAAGTCTGTTTTCCAGAAAACAGACTGTACAATTTTGCTGACCTGTATATGACCAAAATGACCATACTACAGTAACAGCTTACATTAATAAATGTCAAAGTATCCAATTTGACATTTACACATTTGGCCTTAAGTCAGTTCTGTTATCCTTTTGAAGAACAGACTAAGAAACATACTGAAGTATAGCAGAACACCACTCTGTCTATTGTTCAGTATATGCTGTCAATGATGATTGTCATAGCATCCAGTTTGACATTCAGTCAGTAGGCCTTACGCCAGGTCTGGTATTTCCTTGATAACCAGACTGGAAATAAATACTAAGTTCTAACAGAACACCATCTGTTCTATTCCTTAGTATCTGCTGACAGGGATGAATGTCACAACATCTAGTTTGACATTCAATAAATCCTGTATTAGCTAATCCTGCAGTAACTACTCAAGTGTGTCATGACATCAGTCAAGACATCAGAGTACAGTTAGATATTCTAACCTACAATGCAGTCACACATACACACCATGTCATGACATCAGTCAAGACATTAGAATCCAGTTAGTGTTTTACCATATAATGCAGCCAATTAAACACCTACAGATATAATACTCACCTTTGTCCTTAGTGATGGACAATTAGCCTTCCATGCTTATTATATGGTTAACCCCTCACTAGCATGTTGAAGTTATCCTCACATGGTGGACTTGTGGTTTTTCAGGTTGAGTTTTCTCCCTTCGATAACAAAAGACCTTAAGGCTTTTGGGCCAATCAATCCCCTTATTTGTTTTTTGAAATATTTTACCCGAACTACAAGGTTTTGATCCTAATCTTTCCATAAGAGGTTACGTAGGCAATGGGTTTATCCATCCAAACACAAAATGTAAATAAACTTGTATATTCTTTTCTCATCTCTTTAATCATGTTTGCACAAATAATTTTCACAAAACAATAACATTTGCAACAAGCGTGAAAAGGGCTCCCTAGGAGTACCTAGGATGTTTTGGGTTCCTAACACCTTCCCATTACATAACCAACCCCCTTACCCAGATCTCTGTTTCTTTTACTAGTTTTGTTTGTAAAACTTTTAGGTTTTTGTTCGCTTTCTAACCTTTTCTTTGGATAAATAGAAGTGCGGTGGCGACTCGACTTTGTATGATTTACCTTGGATTTAGTCAATATCTCCAATGGTAACGAATACACCGCTACACCCATATGGCAAAGAATTTTAAAGTCTAGTTCTCGTCTAGAAAAACATTTCAAAGAACAGCTCCCGTCTGGCCAATCATTTCAAAGTCTAGTTCCTGTCTAGAAAACCATTTCGAAACCCAGCTCTCGTCTGGCCAATCATTCTAGAGCCAAGTTCTCATCTAGCCAAACATTTCAAAGCCCAGTTCTCGTGTGACCAACATTTCAAAGTCTAGTTCTCGTTTGGCCGTTCTTTTCAAAACCCAACTCCTGTCTGGTAGCCCGTTCATGTCTGGTCTTTATTTTCAAAGTCCAGTTCCCGTTTGGAAAACCATTTCGAGGTCCAGTTCTCGTATGGGCATCCAAAAAAGCATAGTTCCCGTCTGGCCAACCATTTCAAGGTCCAGTTCTCGTATGGGCATCTAAAAAAGCCTAGTTCTCGTCTGGCCAATCATTCCAGAGCCCAGTTCCCATATGGAAAATCATCTTTAAGACCTTTTACAAATTTTCTCTTCACATCCTTACTTACCTTTTGAAAGTCGCCTCTACCTTTTGTAGTGGAATACCTTATCACTCCCCAGTAAAGTCCCGCTTGCCTTTGTGGAACCATGTGGGAACATCTCAACCACTAATACCTACCAAAACTTGTTAGTGGAGCCAAAAAATAAAATAAAATAAAACATATATTGTTAGTGGAATACCTTCATTTTACTTCTGTTTACTATTGTTTGACCTTGATCTCCTCTATCTTTGGTCAATGCTTGTTGATTACCTTATTTCATTTCCATTAATGCACTTTAATATTCATCTTCTTCTTTTTCTTTTTTGATCAATGAGTTAAAGATTGGTGGTTAGCCTTGATACATGGGAGGTTTAACCTTCCTTGATTCAAATCTAATTCATCTTGATCATGGATTAAGTGAATGGCTTTGCATTAAGGATAGGTTGCTTCCTAATCAAGCAAAGAACCTAAATCAATACAAGATCATTTCTCATCTTCTTTTTGGCATGGCAAGTTGTAGGAGTTTGATTCCCTAATCAAAATCTCTAACTTGTGTTGTCGCCTACATTATTATTGACCGGCCTCAGATAGTTGTGACTTCTACATAAGTCCAGTTACGATTGCTTAACATAGCGCTAAATTGCCTTATGGCACACTAATACTAGCACTAACCATTAACCATTAACATTTAATTCTTGCACTTTACATTTATGCAATTTACTATTCTTGTACATATTATTCACTTGCTTTTGCCCTTTGCTCATTTGAGCACATGTTTATGTTAATGCAATTTGCCTTTTGCTCACTTGAGCACATAATTGTGTATATATTATTGTGCTTATGCTCTTGTTTTGATTGTTGAGGACCAAATGCAAAAAATGGACAAAAAGAACTTAGATTCTAGGACATTCCCTATGCAAAATGGAGTAAAAAGGCCTTAATGTTGAAGATGGATTAGAAGGACCAAATCTCTAAACTCACTCTTGTCCATTCTTGATTTACTTCATGGAACTTTTTTATGTGTGTGCTTTTGTGCTAGGGATTCCTATTTGAGCCAAATTGAAGAACCATTGTCATGTGCTTCAAAAGAGAGAGATACAAGAGCCATTGGAAGATTCCTAAGAGCTTTGCTTGCTTGATTGATTGCTTGAGTATACACTTATTTTCTTGATTATTCCAAAGGATGGGAGCTACTTGGATCATCAATATGATCTCAAGAAGGGAACTCCATTTATGGTCTTGTTTCTTATCCTTCATCTCTTGTATGATTAGGACTTTAGCTATTCTTCTTCTTCCCTCCACTCTAACCCAAGCCAAAACTTTTGTGCAAACATTAACACTTGTTTTCAAACATTAGAAACATAACCATTATGCTTTTGATTTTCAAACTTTCTTTTCATAACACTTATTTTGAATTGAATTCTAAGTCAACTTTGACCATATTTTGTAAATACTTTTCATTGGTAAGTATAACTCATTCAAATGCTTTTGTGGTTTCAATGGCCACTTTCTTATCAAAAACTTTTCATAACTTTTATCTATTAGGTTTGAGTTATCCTTGAGGTAGATATAATGCTCACCTATATCCTTAGTGATGGACAATGAGTCTTCCATGCTTATTATAGGGTTAACCCCTCACTAGCATGTTGAAGTTATCCTCACATGGTGGATTTGTGGTTTTAGGTTGAGTTTTCTCCCTTGGATAACAAAAGACCTTAAGGATTTTGGACCAATCAATTCCCCAACTTGTTTTGAGATTTTTTTACCCCGAACTACGAGGTTTTGATCCTAATATTTTTTAAGATGGTACGTAGGCAATGGGTTTATCCATTCAAACACAAAATTTATAAATAACTTGTATATTCTCTTCTCATCTCCCCAATCATGTTTGCACAAACAAATTTTCACAAAAATACCAACCTTACAACAAGTGTGAAAAGGGCTCCCTAGGAGTACCTTGGATGTTTTGGGTGCTTAAAACCTTCCCATTGCATAACCAACCCCCTTACCCCGACCTCTGACATTTTTATTAGTTTTTTATTCGATAAAACTTCTCGGTTTTTGTTCGCTTTCTAACCTTTCCTTTGGATAAAGAGAAGTGCGGTGGCGACTCGACTTGTATGGTTTACTTTTGATTTAGTCAATAAATCTAAAGGTAACGAATACCCCGCTACAGAAAAGTGGCGACTCTGCTGGGGACATTTGCCTAGTGGGTTTTGCCTACTTTTCATATTTGTTATATTATATTGTATATTATTATTTTGTGACTTATTTTTGTGCAATTTGGGATTAGTGTATTGTATGTAATGATTGAATTGCTTAATATATTAATTCCTTGTATGCTTGGTGATCTTTGTGAGATGAGTTTTATACCCGAACTTGAGTGCACTTAGGATAGGAGAATGGCATAGTCTTGTCAACTTGTGTGGAGTTATTCCTTAGCAAGTTGACTTGCAAGCCCATTCACTTGGTGAAGGTCATGTTGGGATCAATAATGCCACACGAGTAGTCGTGGTTAGGCATTACTCTTTCCAATATAGACCTTAGAAGCCAAGGACCTTAGTTTACCAAGTCCATCTTGGCCTATTCTTAGGACGTAGTGTGAAGGTCATTCAAGTGTAAGATTTGATACGATTGTTACGTGATACTACACTCATAAGAGTCTCTCTTGAGAATATTTTTGAAATACGAGTAGTTGTTTATCCGATAATATCCGAAAGATGGGATGATGACTATGAGAACCTCTTGTAGAACATGTTTGGAAGGTTTAAACCCTAGTACACTCCCTTTGGGTGGTTCTTGATCGAGACTCCATGATCGTGACTTGCTACAAACCCTTGATTCATGGTTGATCCGTTCTTGTATATCCTTAATATCAATGGAACTTGGGTGTTGATAAGGTGTAAACCATAATCCACCAAAATGGATGATTGATATTAAGGATGACTTGATCCATCCTATGACCTTTGTGTGGTGTGCTTTGCTTGATCCTTGAGTGTGATTGTTGCATCCATGCATTCATGCACCCATTTGCTTCCATATCATCAATAATGAGAAAATTTTCAAGGAACTTAAGAGGTCTATTTGCAAATTTTTAGACATGGATAGACAAAGAAGGAATACGAAGAAGTACAGTTTCAGACAACCCGACTTGAAAGAGCTAAGGAATTTGACATCCTATGTATTAAATCCCTTGGATTTCAAGGCTCGTCATGGAAAGCTTCTATCTATTCTGGCTACTCAAGTGGATGAAGGTCTGATGAGTGTATTGGTGCAGTTCTATGATCTCTTGTACCGTTGCTTCACATTTCCGGATTTCCAGCTTTTGCCCACGCTTGAGGAGTATGCCTATCTTGTGGGTATACCTATTCTAGACCAGTTGTCGTTTAGTGGCTTAGAGAGGGTTCCTACTTCTCAAGAGATAGCTAATATGTTGCATATAGATGAATCTCTGATTGGTGCTCATATGACTACCAAAGGTGGAATTCAAGGTCTGCCTTCTGAGTTCCTCATTGCTCAAGCTACTTTATATGGGAAGGCCATGAGTGAGGACGCCTTTGAATCCATATTTGTACTTCTCATTTATGGGCTAGTGTTATTCCCCAACATCGACAAGTTTGTGGATGTGAACGCTATTAGGATTTTCTCTACTCTTAATCCCGTTCCGACTCTGTTGGGTGACACTTATTTCTCTTTGCATATGAGGAATGCAAAGGGTGGTGGTCCCATTGTGTGTTGTTTGCCTCTACTGTATAAGTGGTTTATTTCGCACTTACCGTAGACGGTCGCCTTCAAGGAGAACAAAGGATGTCTATGGTGGTCCACGAGACTTATGTCTCTCACTAATGATGATATCTTTTGGTACAACCGTGTATATGATGGTGTGCAGATTATCGACTCTTGTGGTGAATTCTCCAATGTGCCTCTTCTTGGTACATGTGGTGGGATTAACTACAACCCTACTTTGGCACGTCGTCTGCTTGGGTTCCCTCTAAAGGATAAACCTAATAACATTCTGTTAGAGGGTGTATTCTTTCAGGAGGGTAAAGATCCCCAAGGCTTGAAGGGCAGGATGGTTCGCGCTTGGCGCAAGATCCATAGTAAGGGAAGGAAAGAGCTTGGTCCGAAGAACTGTATTGCTTTGGAACCCTATACCTCGTGGGTTAGGAGGAGAGCTTCCGAGTACCTTATGCCTTATGAGTATCCAAGACCTACACCTTTGGTAGTGGCTGGGCCTTCAACCCTCCCTGACCAAGGAGTAGAGGAGTTGAGATATGAAGACCGTTCACGTGCCTGGATCCGTGAACGAGAGGAGCTACTTCAGCAACTTAGAGAGAAGGATGCTTTGATAGAGTTTCTTGAGCATCAGGTTATCGATGAGCCTGATGATGTGTTGACTTGTCTTTTTCCTCAGTCTTCCAAGTTCTGGAAGAGGAAATATAATCGACTCGCCAAAGAGAAGGCAAATATGGAGGCAGCCTATGAGAGGGAGGTGAAGAGGCTTCGTGCAACTTATCTTCCAGTTTCCAGAGCTTTAGATGATTGCTTCTAGGGTTCCATAGGATGTTCATTTTCCTTCTCTCTTGTATTGTATTTGGCTACCAAGACTGTACTTTTTTGGTGTAAAAATATTTTCCAGATATTATTGATGTGATATTTCTATATATGTCTAAATGATTAATATTTTCAATATTTGCAAATAAAACTCTAAAGTTCCTCTGATAAATAAAATAAATCATATGCACAAGCATTGCATGCATCATGTGCATAAGCAGGTTTTGCTCCAGGCTTCTTGTTCAGTGGTCTAACTCTGTGTTCTCCATTTATTTTGAAGACAAGCTGACTCACCGGTACTACACTCGAGCCAACGCTTCAAGACTGATGGATCATCTAGAGCAAGAGAACCCTGAACTCAATGAGGAAGTGGCCAGATTGACTGCCCTAATGGAGTCTTTCATGGTCACCCAAAGCCAGTCGTCTCCGACACCTTCAACTCCTCCCCAGAGGAATGTCATCTTTGAGATTGCATCTTCAACAGTGCCTGCGGCCAGTGCCCACTTTGTACCAAGTTTATGCCAGCCAGGTTTCCCTAGGGGATGCCCGCCAACTTTGTTCCTGAGGGTCTTGCCCCCACATTTGCTTCTCTGCCGGCATCTAGCCCGGTCCTTGCCGTTCCACCTCCTGTCGTGCATACTATGCCAAGAGTAGACGACACCATCTACCACTCTAAACCGTCTGAGGGCCCGGATGTCTATGAAAATATGGATGCAATGAACGATCAGTTTCTTGAGCTCTGCAAGGAACTCAAAACTCTCAGGGAAAGAACCTCTTTGGCAAGTCTGCTGTTGAACTCTGCCTAGTTCCAAATGTTAAAATCCCTGTAAAATTCAAAGTGCCTGACTTTGAAAAGTACAAGGGAAATACTTGCCCCCTCAGCCACCTGGTTATGTATGCAAGGAAGATGTCGACTCAGACCAACAACGATCAGCTTCTTATTCACTATTTCCAGGACAGTTTGTCCGGTGTTGCCCTGAGATGGTATATGGGCTTGGACAGCACGAACATCTGATCCTTCAATGGCCTTGGTGAAGCTTTCGTCAAGCAATACAAGTATAACGTGGATATGGCTCCCGATAGGGATCAATTGACAACCATGTCCCAGAAGGACAAGGAAACTTTCAAAAAGTACGCCCAGAGGTGGCGAGAGCTAGCAACACAGATTGTGCTCCCGCTGGAGGAAAAAGAAATGACCAAGATCTTCCTGAAGACCTTGAGCTCATTTTATTATGAGTGGATGATTGCCAGCGCTCCTTCTGATTTCACCGAGATGGTGAACATGGGGATGCGTTTGGAGGAAGGAGTCAGGGAAGGGCGCCTGACTAGAGAAGAAGACTCTTCTGCCAAACGATATGGGGAGTTTGGAAAGAAGAAAGATGGTGAGGCACATGCTGTGACCTCCCATGTCAAACCCAGAAGACCCTCTGTGAGGAGGAAGACCGTGCGTCCCGCCGGTAACCAGCATCAGGTGGCTCACATAGTACCTGTTTTCAGAGAAAATCAGCACTATCAGCACAATAATAACCAGCAACAGCAACATCAACAATATCAACAACAACAGCATCGTCCTCAACAGCAGGCCTACCAGCCTCGAAACAATAATCAGACTAGTACCAGCTATGAGAGGAAGAGGGTAACCTTTGATCCTATTCTTATGACCTACGCAGAACTATATCCCTCTTTGATAGAGAGGAAGCTGATTACTCCACGCGACCCACCGGCTATACCTACCAACCCTCAGTGGTGGTATAAGCCCGAGCTACAATGTGTTTATCATTCCAGTGCCCTCGGACATGACGTGGAAAACTGTTACCCGCTGAAGACCAAGGTTCAAGACCTTGTGAGATATGGTATATTCTGTTTCGAGGACGTAGGTCCCAACGTGAAGAAGAACCCATTGCCCGAGCATGGGAAATCCTCTGTCAATATGGTCCTGGGTTGCCCTGGTAAATATAAGGTCAAATATGCCATCCATATTCGACAATTATTGGTCGAGATGCATAGACTGTTGTATGAATGCAGTCATTATGAGCACGACCATGACAAATTCCGAGTTTGCACTGTCAATCAAAGGGGATATCGCCAAGTCCGTAGAGACATCCAAGAAATGCTAGATGAAGGTAAATACTTCAGAATCGTGATGCTGATGATGAAGTCAATGTGATATCTCTGGTATTTCGGATCCCAGAGCCTGTTGTTATCCGGTATGATGGCAGCAAACAGAAGGCTTCTCCCTCTTTGATAATCAAACCAGTTGGCCCTGTGCCATACTCTTCCGATAAAGCTGTCCTCTATCGTTACAATGTTGTGGCATTGGAAGATGGGAAGGAGGTGCCCCTGCCCTCTACTTCTGTTGTTAATATTGCCGATGTCAGCGGCCTGACCCGTAGTGGTCGTGTTTTCTCGGCTCCGCCGAAACCCCAGGCCGACGTCCGAAAAGCTGATGTTGCTGATTATGCTGTGCGCCCGGTTGGAAATGTTGTTATTGCTCCGAATCCGGCACTTGTTGTTAGTAAACCTGCCACCGTTGTAAGAACTCCTGTCGCTGCTTGCCAGAATGGCACCATGAAAAAAGACTGTTATGAGATGCTGAGGCTCATCAAGAGAAGTGAATACAACATTGTAGATCAGCTTCTACAAACGCCATCAAAGATCTCTGTGTTATCTTTGCTTATGAACTCAGAACCACACCGTGAAGCTCTGCAGAAGGTGTTGGATGTGGTGTATGTAGACCACGATGTCATAATAGGACAATTTGATAGTATTATTGCAAACATAACCGCTTGTAACAATCTGAGTTTTTGTGATGCTGATCTCCCTAAGGAGGGAAGAGACCATAATTTGGCACTTCACATATCTATGAGCTGCAAGGAGGATGCCATGTCTAATGTGCTGGTAGTCACTGGATCATCACTGAATATGTTGCCAAAATCCACTCTGGCTAGATTGTCATACCAGGGGCCTCCCATGAGGCAGAGTGGAGTAGTGGTAAAAGCTTTTGATGGATCCCGTAAGACTGTGATTGGAGAGGTTGAACTCCCAGTCAAGATTGGACCAAGTGATTTCCATATCACTTTTCAGGTCATGGATATCCACCCATCTTATAGTTGTCTGTTGGGCAGACCATGGATTCACGAGGCAGGCGCCGTGACATCCACCCTACACCAGAAACTGAAATTTGTCAAGAACAAGAAGCTGGTGGTGGTAGGGGGAGAGAAGGCTCTCCTGGTTAGTCATCTGCCTTCCTTTTCTTACATAGATGTCGAGGATGAAGTTGGGACACCGTTCCAACCTTTATTTATTGCTGAGCCTACTAAGAAAGGAACTTCTTCATTTGTGTCCTACAATTATACTAAGTTGGCCATTGAGCATGGCACAACTACTGGTTTAAGACAAATGATCAAGCTGGAAGACAACGAATCCCAGACTGGCATAGGGTATTCTTCTGGCGCTTTCAATAAGCATGGGCTGTTTCAGAGTGGTGGGTTCATCCACGTCGTCCAAGACGAGGAAGCTGCTGCTATTATGGAAGAGGATGCAGAGGAAGATTCTGGCAACTTTGTCATCCCTGGAGGGGTCTGCAATAATTGGATCGTTGTTGATGTTCCAACAGTTGTCCATAAGTCAACGTAATGTTCATTTTGTTTAAAAACCCTCCTCCTATGCCAAAAGGAGGAGTGATGACATTGTTGGCACATAAATACAATGATATTTTCATTCAATAAATTCATGTTAAATGTTTGTTTTTCCAATTATTTTCACTTTTTGCCTTTTGCATGAAATTGGTGATCACATAAAACCTTAAAAATAGAATAAAATCAATCTTTTCATCTGCATAATGATTTTCCTTGTTTGAATTCTAAAGTCTCTTTTATATCCCAAATCATTATGCAGGTTGATCAAACCCATTGAACATAATGATCCAACACCATCTCCCAACTTTGAGTTCCCTGTATTTGAGGCTGAAGAAGATGATGTTGAAGAGATTCCTGATGAGATTACCCATCTACTTGAGCACGAAGAGAAGATCATTCAGCCGCATCTTGAAAATCTAGAAACAGTCAACTTGGGGTCTGAGGATTGTGTGCGAGAAGTGAAGATTGGGGCACTCCTGGAAGAATCTGTTTAGAAGGGGTTGATTGAGTTGCTACGAGAATATGTCGACGTCTTTGCCTGGTCATATGAAGACATGCCCGGTCTAGATACTGATATCGTGCAACATTTCCTTCCTTTGAAGCCTGAGTGTATGCTTGTGAAGTAGAAGCTCAGAAGAACTCATCCCGATATGGCAGTGAAAATCAAAGAAGAAGTTCAGAAGCAAATTGATGCGGGGTTTCTGGTGACTTCTACATATCCTTAATGGGTAGCCAATATTGTGCCCGTGCCTAAGAAAGATGGAAAAGTCCAAATGTGTGTGGACTATAGAGACTTGAATAAATCTAGTCTGAAAGATGATTTCCCTCTACCACATATTGATATGTTGGTAGATAATACAGCTAAATTCAATGTCTTCTCATTTATGGACGGATTTTCCGAATATAATCAGATTAAAATGGCACTTAAGGATATGGAGAAGACAACATTCATCACACCTTGGGAAACATTCTGTTATCGAGTGATGCCCTTCGGTTTGAAGAACGCCGGAGCCACGTATCAACGAGCTATGACTACCTTGTTCCATGATATGATGCACAAGGAGATCGAGGTATACGTTGATGATATGATTGCAAAGTCAAGAACGGAAGTTGAGCATGTAGAGCACTTGTTGAAGTTGTTTCAGCATTTGAGGAAGTATAAGCTTCGCCTGAATCCTAACAAGTGTACCTTTGGAGTCCGTTCCGGCAAGTTATTAGGCTTTATTGTCAGTGAGAGAGGTATTGAAGTTGATCCTGCCAAGGTCAAAGCAATACAAGAGATGTTTGCGCCCAAAACTGAGAAGCAAGTCCGAGGTTTTCTTGGCCGCTTGAATTATATTTCCAGATTTATATCCCACATGACTGCCACATGTGCGCCGATATTCAAGCTCCTCCGGAAAGATCAGTGTCATGATTGGACCGAGGATTGCCAGAAAGCTTTTGACAGTATTAAAGAGTATCTGTCCGAGCCTCCGATCCTGTCTCCGCCTGTGGAAGGGAGACCCTTGATTATGTATCTGACAGTTCTTGAAGACTCAATGGGTTGTGTCCTTGGTCAGCAAGACGATATAGGGAAGAAAGAATATGCTATCTACTACCTGAGTAAGAAGTTTACCGATTGTGAGTCTCGATACTCAACGCTTGAGAAAACATGTTGTGCTTTGGCTTGGGCTGCTAAGCGCTTACGCCAGTATATGTTAAATCATACGACTTGGTTGATATCCAAAATGGATCCAATTAAGTACATCTTTGAGAGGCCTGCTCTAACTGGGAGGATCGCCCGTTGGCAAATGCTGTTGTCTGAGTATGATATTGAGCATCGAGCTCAGAAGGCTATTAAAGGTAGTATCTTGGCTGACCACTTGGCACATCAACCAATTGAGGATTATCAGTCAGTTCAGTATGACTTCCCGGATGAGGAGATTTTGTATTTGAAAATGAAAGATTGTGATGAGCCTACGCTCGATGAAGGGCCAGAGCCTGGTTCCCGATGGAGCATGGTATTTGATGGCGTTGTTAATCAATATGGAAATGGTATTGGGGCAGTGATTATTACTCCTCAAGGCACACATTTTCCCTTTACAGCAAGGCTAACTTTCAAATGCACGAATAATATGGCGGAATATGAGGCATGTATCATGGGATTGGAAGAATGTGATCTTAGGATCAAGCATCTTGATGTTTATGGTGATTCGGCCCTTGTTGTTAACCAGATTAAGGGTGAATGGGAGATGAATCAGCCTGGCCTTATCCCATATAGAGATTATGCGAGGAGGATTTCAACATTCTTTACTGAGGTTGACTTCCATCATATTCCTCGAGATGAGAATCAGATGACAGATGCACTTGCTACACTTGCTTCGATGATCGTGGTGAGACTCTGGAATGAAGTTCCCAATATCACTGTGATGCGCTTGGACAGACCAGCTCATGTATTTGCAGTAGAGGACGTACAAGATGATAAGCCATGGTATTATGATATCAAGCGCTTTCTTCAGAGTCAGATTTACCCGCCTGTGGCATCTGTGAAAGATAGAAAGACTTTGAGGAGATTATCTGGCAGTTTCTACCTCAATGGAGATGTGCTTTATAAGAGGAATTTTGACATGGTTCTGCTCAAATGCATGGATAGACACGAAGCAGACTTGTTAATGACTGAAGTCCATGAGGGTTCGTTTGGTACTCATTCCAATGGACATGCCATGGCTAGAAAGATGTTGAGAGCAGGCTACTATTGGCTGACAATGGAGTCTGACTGCTGCAAATACGTGAAGAAATACCGCAAATGTCAGATTTATGCGGATAAGATTCATATTCCCCCGACACTTCTGAATGTGATTTCATCACCATGGCCTTTCTCTATATGGGGAATTGACATGATTAGCATGATAGAGCCGAAAGTGTCCAACGGTCACAGTTTTATTCTCGTAGCAATTGATTACTTCACCAAGTGGGTTGAAGTGGCGTCATATGCAAACGTGACCAGGCAGGTGGTTGTGAAGTTTATCAAGAATCAACTCATATGTCGTTATGGCGTGCCAGATAAGATCATTACTGATAATGGATCTAACTTGAACAACAAGATGATGAAAGAGCTATGAAGCGAGTTCAAGATTGCACATCATAATGCTTCTCCTTATAGACCCAAGATGAATGGTGCTATTGAAGCTGCTAATAAGAATATCAAGAAGATTATCCAGAAGATGGTTGTTACGTACAAGGATTGGCACGAGATGCTGCCATTTGCTTTGCATGGATATCGTACATTTGTCTGTACTTCAACAGGGGCAACCCATTTCTCCCTTGTTTATGGCATGGAGGTTGTGCTCCCAGTAAAGGTGGAGATCCCATCAATGAGAGTCTTGATGGAAGCCAAGTTGACTGATGCTAAATGGGTTCAGAGTCGTTATGACCAACTGAATTTGATAGAAGAGAAGAGATTAACTGTCATATGCCATGGTCAATTATATCAGCAAAGGATGAAGAAAGCCTTTGATAAGAAGGTCAAGCCTCGTGTGTTCCGAGAAGGGGACCTAGTGCTCAAGAAAGTATTTCTTCCGCGCCCGATTCCAAGGGCAAGTGGACTCCAAACTATGAAGGTCCATATGTTGTTAAGAGAGCGTTTTCAGGCGGTGCTTTGATACTCACAACTATGGATGGAGAAGATTTCACTCGTCCTGTGAATTCAGATGCAGTCAAGAAATACTTCGCCTAAAAGAAAAATAGAATAGCTCGCTAAGTTGTAAACCCGAAAGGGCGGCTTAGGCAAAAATGAGTGTCTCGGTGGATTGAAAACCCGAAAGGGCGATCCAGGCAAAAGTTAGAGACATAAAAAATGAATATATATCCCGCTAGATTGAGTACCTCATCTTGGGGCAATCTAGGCAAAAATTTGGGATTTGGCAAGTAACTGCATCCTGACAAGACTTTGTTCTACAACTGTCATCTGTCAAAGATTCTTGCTCAGTCATTGTCAACTGAAGCTTCAAATACATCGGATTCAGAGTTGGTGGAGAAACGGTCATTATGTTCAATGTAGCCCTTTTCCAATATATATCACTAATTTCAAATTTGTAAAGATCTATGGAGTCTTGCCATTTGCAGACTACCATTCCATCAAATAAATTTGAGCCTTTATCCAATTCTTTGCACTCTTATTTGTTTCTATTCAACAAATATTTTGCATGTTTTAATTGAAAAATATCATTGTTTTAAATAAATAAAATTTTCATAAATTGTTTTTAAACAAAGTGAACATTCACAATGACCAAAAGGATACTTGGGACGTCTTCAGTGCTCTCCCAAGGATGGTATGATCTCCAAAAGGGTAAGACATTTGTTCATATTCCTAGCATACTTATATCCTCTTCATTATCTTCCAGGATTGTCTCCTCCGCGAGTACAGAAGGAGATTATGCATCACCAAATCCCTAGAGAGTTTGGGAGTCTGGTCCTATTTTTTTAGCTCCCCAGTGAGGCTGGATTTAGCATTTGTGTTGTCAATTATATGGTTGTCATCCCTTGTGTGGATCAACCTAAAATCCCTTATAGATTGATAAATTGAATATGCTAATCTTTCCGAAGAAGCTGGTCTTCCCCCACTTCAAGTTAGAAATCTCTCCGCCAGAGTAAGCAGGAAATCCCCAGCATAAGCGGAATTACCATCAAGTTGGGTTTGTAGATTTTCCCCTACGGACTTGTCTACTTTGATCCCTAGCAGATTTGCTCCTCGACCATCCTCAGCAGGGTTGATCCCACTTTTACTCCCCAGTATGGTCACCAGCAGGATATCCCCAGTAGATTGCCTACGTATAATCCCTGATTCAGTCATCAACGGTGTTTCCCTAGTGGAATTGACTGATCAAAGCATGTTTGTTGTTTCCTCCCGAGCATAGTGGTTGATGAAGATGTTTATCTTTCCATTCCTCAGCGGAGTAGTGTTCCCTTCTCCTCGGCAGATACGATTTATCCAGCAGTGCAAGGAAATTTGTAGGTTTTGGAACTTTTTATTGGTGGTCATTCCCCACAGAGATTCATTTCTCTCTTTAATAATTTCCCCAATAGAGTTGCTTCTACGGCGAATTTTATCCGTGTGTAGATTCCTCAGCCGAGACTTTTCCTGATTGCAGTTAGGCGTGGGAACTTCTTAGGAAGACGTGTTGATTCCTTCCCACTGGAGTAATTGGTTCTCCTTTCCCTGTAGATATCTTTGTTTCCTGGTATCTGTTTCCCCCATCAGATTGGATGTTCTCTAGTGGGCCTGGCTTTCTCTTTTGAGATGTAGTACCGGATGTCTGTCCATCGATTCTTGGACCTGGTTGTGTTAGATATGTCTGTTTGTCAGCATTCATCATACATAAACCACGCATATATGCATAATCTTAACATTCAGATATTCATGTTGCATTCCTTTGCCATATATCTTCGTTTGTTGTGTCCTGCTATTTGGTGATACATATTTCCCCAAGCATATGGTTGTGTCTGATCTCTCCATATAGAAGTCAGCCCCATAGGCAGAAAGTGTCTACCCTTTCTTCCATATTCCCCACTGAGTTATGTCCTCGTGGATGATTGTTATTTCAGTTTCCTCCCAAAACATGTATTGGGATGGAGTTTCTCCCCTGAGTTATATCCTCATTGGGTTGAGTCTTGTTTCATTGCGTCTCTCTAGTTTGTTCCTAGACTGACTGCTCTTGTTATTTCCCCTGCACTTCCCCGCAGTTTAGATGAATGATTGCTCAGTAACCAGTAATTGTCCATCTTTTCCCCGGCGAAGTCTATGGCCTTCTACCCAATAATCGGTAGTTGTAAGTCCTATTTCTGTGGTTTTCTACCCTCATACTGGTAGTTGTAAACCCCATTTTCATCCCCTTGCAGAGCTAACCCTTTTGTTCATCCTAACCGATGGCGGTTACTCTTCTGTGGTTTTCTACCTAGTACCTGGTAGATATAATCCCCTCTTTGTTGGTTATCTTTATCCAATATTTGGTATTGATATTCCTTCACTTTTTGAATATATCTCCCAGTAACCGGTGATATATCTCTTGGATAATTGCTCTAATAAAGCAATTTATCCCCGGCGAGTCATCTTTCATTTACCTTTGATTGGTAATGATTGTTCCTCCCTTTGATCGGTCATCATTTTATACCTAGTATTCGGTATCCCGATGTCCTTTCCTTTCGGTCAATTTATCCTTTATTAACCCAGTAACCGGTTGTGGATAATCTTCCATGCGGGTATGTTGTCTACGTTCTGACGGTAATAGATAATATATCTAATGCGCTCTTCGGTCGAAGTCTTTTGTTCTTCCCCAGTCGATTAAGATTCGTATTTCCTTATGGAATCGAATGTCCATCCTGTAATCGAGTTTGCTTTTTCAGCCCTCCTTTCGGATGATGAGTGTCTTGGAAATATTCCTCAATTCACGCTTGGTTGGTCACCTATTATATACCCAGTAACCGGTATCCCTGGTGTTCCTTCCTTTCTGCTCCCTATTATGACTTTTTGTCCCCTGTGGAGTCAGATTTCCTAAGTCGAAATATACCTTTTTAGGTCTTCCTCAGATGATTTTGGATGTTTGATATCTCTCACCCTTATACCTGTCTTAGATATTCATTCTCCCCGAGCGTGTTGTTCTCTCACCCTCATACCGGTGTTTTGATCACATGTCTCCTTGAGCTTATTACCCAGTAACCGGTAATACCTCATTCTGTTGTTTCCTCAGATGAGTCCTCGTTGGACATTCCCTAGTGAAGACCCTTAGTGGATTTTCCCCATCTGAGTCTGGATTTTCATTCGAAGTATCCTTTATGGATAATTTTTGCTGTATTGGTATATTCCCCAATACACGCATCTTTGCGTCAGCTTGAGTCTTTCCGTTGATTTATTTTCATGGAAATCCTTTCGTGCCCCAGCAAGTTTTAAGTCGTGACCTGCTCACGCATTTTATTCCCTTTATTCCCCATTAGAGTTCCCAAAGTCTATGTCCCGTTTATGAGTATATTACTCATATGGATTGTCAGTTTCTCCTGATTTCTTTTTCCTTCGTGGACACATATCTCCACGGAGTATTACCTTTTGCATACATACATTTGCATCATGAGGTCTCTTAGGGACCAAAATTCGTCTCTTTGTTATTATTTAAGCCCATTCTACCTCGTCGAGACGAAGATTTTAACCTTCACTTCTCCGGCTAGAATGACCTTAAATAGGGGCATCTGTAAGACCCCAATTTTGACCCTAATATCCCTCATGGCATCATAACATTGCATTTGTATCTTGCCTCAAGGATCATAAGCATCTTGGCTCTTACCCTAGGGTGGGAACTTTTGTGAGTTGGTTTGAGATCACCAAGCATGCTTGAATTGTCTATTATTTCTTTTCTCATTTTATTTACTAACCAAAAGCACAAAAATATGTCACTAACATCTTTTGTTTGTAGCTTGAGCAGTCACAAGATCCAAAGTTCTAGGAGATCCTATGTGCATTTATATGTCTAGGTGGAGATGAAAGCAGGCATGGAAATGGTTCCCAAAGCTCTTATCCATCAAATATGCCTCCCAAGTATCTCAATTCATCATTTTGATCAAAGCAAACCAAAGGGTTTGAGGCTTGTTTCCCAAGGAAACCCTAATTCATTTGTTCATCAATTGTGCCTTGCTCATGAAGCAACCTCAGCCCATGATCAAATGAAATCAAGGGAAGTTCTTCCATTCATCATTTCATGCATATTTGAACTTATTTGAGTGCCCTCAATCATCAATTCATCAAGATTTGAGGTTTGGACTTGAGAAGTTGATCAGTCAATTCATCTGACTATTTTGGAGTACACTGAGACCTAACGTTTGATGTGGTTGTCAAATGGATATGACCCCAAGAGCAAAACTGTTATTAAGAACCATATGAACAACTTTCATGTTCATAAAAAATTGATTTGAATCTTGGAAGGTCATCATCCATTTCAAGACATTATAGGTCATTTTGACTGAAACCCTAATTTTAGGTCAACTTCCCAAGGACATAACTCATTCATTTTTCAAGATTTTGATATGGGATCAAATGAATTTGAACTTTTAAGGTGTCTAATTCATTTTATATGTTAAGAAAATTTTCAAAATCCTAAAATAAATACATGTGATAATGCAAAACATTATAGGTCACTTTGGACCAAAGGCATTGAAATGTGAAAAAGTCCAACTTAAAGTGCCCATAACTTCTTCATCAAAAATCCAAATGATGCAAAATTTAAGTCCAAATTGATTGTATTAAAAAGATATACAACTTTGATGTTGAAGGTTTTGTCATATGGAGCTTGCATCATTGGAACAGAAATGCTCAAAGTTTGGCCATTTTTTAAATTCTCCCATGTACATGTTTTGCACCCTACACTTCATGATCATTTTTCACCAATTTCCAAATGTCAAATGAAGTTTTGGTCAACATAAAAAATGATCCTCATGCAAAAAGCTTTCCAACCATTACCCATAAGGTTATGCTTCAGTTTTGGAAATGCCATTTTCGAAGGGATGAACAAGTTGGTACAATTTTGGAAACCATTTGAAATTGCATTGCATGAGTGGATTACACACCATCTGCACGTCCAAATTATATCTTCTGATGTTAAGCTTGGAAATCCAAGTGGAATTGGGCCCTCCATGCGCTTGTACAGGCCCATGCATGGAGGCCCTTTCCATCCATGCAATGCTTTGTTCATGCACTCAGCCATTCTCTTGCTATAAATAAGTGCCTCAAGCTTCTCATTTACACAACCTAAGGGCGCCTTACATGCTGCACGATTCATTCCTCAACCATACTCAAAGAAACTCACCTCTTTCTTTCAAAAATTTCAGATCTAAAATTCAATTTCCTTGATTGATTTTTAGATCTACAGTTCCTAAGCCTTGCTCACTTTGATCCATAGAACACACTGCAAGCTTAAACATCAAGACATCATGCTCTCAAGCTCTGCATTTTAGAGGTTTACTTCAGATTTTGTTTTCTTCGAATCTACTTGCATATTGCTTATTTCTTGTTGTTGTTGGGTTGTCTGAAGTCCTCTTCATAGAGGCAATCATTTTGTGCTTTGAATTGTTGAAATCCAACAAGTTCCAGTTGAACACCACAAAATTCAAGCTCTGATTCCTCTTTATATGGAAGCCTAGAGTGAATTTGGTTGGTACAGGGGTGATGTACATCACCCCAGTTTTCATTTGGTACCTGGATCGTGGCTTTTGGTGAACATTTTATCTCTGCAACTTCTGGCCGGCGCCGGAGGTCTGGCCGGAGAAGAAGGTGGTGTACACCACCGTCTGGTCTCCAGAATGAATCACAGCCGTGCATTTCTATTTCCAGATTTAATCATAACCGTTCCATGTTATGACTTATTTAAAGGCAATGTATGATTGCATTGACTGAAGCGCATGGTGGATGCGCGCATGTGGTCCACATGATTTGCCAACTCATTTAATGAGCTATATCTAACGCTCCGTGTTTTTCCATATTTTTCATTTTCTGATTTCATTTTCATTTTATTTTTTAAATTCCATTTCATTTAAAAAAATCATATCTCCTTTATTATTGGTCCAAAAAATGCGAGACCAATTGCATTATTCTTCTTTTAATTTCTAGTTTCTAAAAATGATTTTTATTATTTTTTATTTTATCATTTGATATTTTTTAGGAATTTTCTCTTTTCTGGTTATTTTTAATTCATTTTAAATAGTTTTTGATATTTAAAAAATACAAAAAATATTTTTCCAACCTCTTTGAATGATGATAGATCTATGAAAAATATTCTCATCAATTTATTAATTGATTTGAGATTTATTTGATATTTATTTGAGATTTTAATTCAATTAGGTTATTTTTATGCATTTTTAATTGATTAAAAATAGTTTCTGACTTCTAAAAATGCTGAAATTTTTTGTCAAACTTTGTTTGACCTTGTTGAACTTAGGATAATTCACTTGGACTTTTCAAAGTTGATTTGAAGTGAATTTGAAGTTTGACTTTTCTTTATTATTTTAATTCAAGTATTATTTTACTTTTAAAAAATACCAAAAATATTTTATTTGTTTCTTGACTTCTAATCTTCATTTTGCTTCTGTTTACGATTGTTTGACCTTGATCTCCTCTATCTTTGGTCAATGCTTGTTGATTACCTTATTTCATTTCCATTAATGCAATTTAATATTCATCTTCTTCTTTTTCTTTTTTGATCAATGAGTTAAAGATTGGTGGTTAGCCTTGATACATGGGAGGTTTAACCTTCCTTGATTCAAATCTAATTCATCTTGATCATGGATTAAGTGAATGGCTTTGCATTAAGGATAGGTTGCTTCCTAATCAAGCAAAAAGCCTAAATCAATACAAGATCATTTCTCATCTTCTTTTTGACATGGCAAGTTGTAGGAGTTTGATTCACTAATCAAAATCTCTAACTTGTGTTGTTGCCTACATTATTATTGACCGGCCTCAGATAGTTGTGACTTTGTCGCAACCTGAAAAATATAGTGCGCAAAAAAACAACCGGCGAAAGAAAATGACAGAAGAGTCGCCACCGTGCGTTATTCATCCCAAAGGAGGGAAAGGAAACGCTCGAAGTAAACCTGAAAAAGGAAAGGACAAGACGGGGTCTCGCAACCAAATCTTGGGTTCGGGAGTCGGTTACGCGAAGGGAAGGTATTAGCACCCCTACGCATCCGTAGTACTCTACGGGATCCACTTTTGTAGTTCTTGTCTAAAGGGTGTGGGTTTATCTAATGTGTTATTTACTAAAAAAAGGGTTAAATGAAAATGACTCGTGCGAATGTCGCATCCACTGCATACGTATCTCATCTGAATATGAGAATCAGAGTCTTCGTAGCTCGGCTGACCTATGGGTTGGGTAATTGTGCTCGCTAAGACATCGCGTCTTATGCCTACGTATCTCATCTGGCCTGAGAATCAGAGCAAAACGTAGTTCGGTTAACTACGGGGTTATGGATTGGGTTTTGGACGAACGACGTCACTACGCAATCTACCGGATGCTCGACCTTTGGAGACTTACTCGCCTGTAGTAGAAGGAGTTAACGTGTTGCTTTGGGTTTTAGGGTTTGGGATGCTCAAGGGCAAAAAAGGCAGTCCTTGACGAAGGAACCGCGCTACCTGCAGGGATACGAACACATACAAAACAAACATGTATAAAGTAAATGTGCCAACAAGGGGCTTCGAAGTAAATAAACAAAAGAAAACAAATGCCTCCTATCGAGGTCTTCCAGCTAAGAAAGCGATAAAATGCGGAAAAGAGGTAAAAGTACCACACGGATAAAGATCCGAAGTAACAGCAATTAAAGGAGTAAGAAACCCAGGGATCTCCCAAGCTAATGCCATCAAAGAAAGGTGAGTCAGTACAGGTAATCGGAATGAACCTCCAGGGGTATCCCACAAATAAAGTGGGAAAACCACGCAAACCATCTCTGCAAAAGTCTGTGAGCCCTCACAAAAACTCAACAAAAGGGTTAGTGAAACACGATAAGCATTTTTTTCATGGATAACAGTATGGTTTCAGAAACCTCAAACCCTGTGGCATACACTCAAAAATTAAACGGTTAAACATTCAAGGCATTGTTTATACATTCATATACATATTAAACCCATGGGCGAAAAACCTAATGAAATTCATCCATCATACCTCATACATTCATATGATCCAAATTAAGAGCATAAAGGTAATGGGAATAAGGGCAAACCTGATTAGAGAGATCGGTTGAAATCAAATGGCACGGCTGGGTTTGCAAGGCAATGTTTAGGGTTTGCGTGAGACGAAAGTGTGTGAGTCAAATTGAATTTTTCAGAGCTGCCTGGGGGTTGCTCTGAGTTCTCTGTCAGGTTTCTCTTCAGGTTTTGTCTAGGGTTTTGTTCCAAGGAAACCTTAGAGTATTTTGTTTCTCTTCCTTTTTTCCAGGGTTCTTCTCTCGCTATCTTTTTTCCAGACAGGGTAATAGGAATAGAATGAAATTTTGTTTCACTGAAACTCTGAATTTATAACCTGATATTGGTAGCTTAGTGGGCTTTTGAGAGAGGTCCAAGTCCAAGATTTTTATATTTTAATTTATTTATTTATTTATTTAAATTTTTTTTGTAAAAAATTATTTTTATTTTTATTTTTATTTTTATTTATTTTGATTCGTTTTATTTTGTTTTATTTTATTATTATTATTTTATTTTATTTTATTTCGTTTTTTTTTAAAGGTTTTTTTTTCGTTTTTTTTTTTTTTTTTGGATCTAATTCTGATTGACATGATGAAATGCAATATGAAATGCTAAATGAATGCATGAATGAGGAGGGCAAATTTTGGGGTGTTACAGACTTCTCCATAAGTCCAATTACGATTGCTTAACATAGCGCTAAATTGCGTTATGGCACACTAATACTAACACTAACCATTAACCATTAACATTTAATTCTTGCACTTTACATTTATGTAATTTACTATTCTTGTACATATTATTCATTTGCTTTTGCCCTTTGCTCATTTGAGCACATGTTTATGTTAATGCAATTTGCCTTTTGCTCACTTGAGCACATAATTGTGTATATATTATTGTGCTTGTGCTCTTGTTTTGATTGTTGGGGATCAAATGCAAAAAATGGACAAAAAGGACTTAGATTCTAGAACATTCCCTATGCAAAATGGAGTAAAAAGGCCTTATTGTTGAAGATGGATTAGAAGGACCAAATCTCTAAACTCACTCTTGTCCATTCTTGATTTATTTCATGGAACTTTTTTATGTGTGTGCTTTTGTGCTAGGGATTCCTATTTGAGCCAAATTGAAGAACCATTGTCATGTGCTTCAAAAGAGAGAGATACAAGAGCCATTGGAAGATTCCTAAGAGCTTTGCTTGCTTGATTGATTGCTTGAGTATACACTTATTTGCTTGCTTATTCCAAAGGATGGGAGCTACTTGGATCATCAATATGATCTCAAGAAGGGAACTCCATTTATGGTCTTGTTTCTTATCCTTCATCTCTTGTATGATTAGGACTTTAGCCATTCTTCTTCTTCCCTCCACTCTAACCCAAGCCAAAACTTTTGTGCAAACATTAACACTTATTTTCAAACATTAGAAACCTAAGCATTATGCTTTTGATTTTCAAACTTTCTTTTCATAACACTTATTTTGAATTGAATTCTAAGTCAACTTTGACCATATTTTGTAAATACTTTTCATTGTTAAATATAACTCATTCAAATGCTTTTGTGGTTTCAATGGCCACTTTCTTATCAAAAACTTTTTATAACCTTTATCTATTAGGTTTGCGTTATCCTTGAGGTAGATATAATGCTCACCTATATCCTTAATGATGGACAATGAGTCTTCCATGCTTATTATAGGGTTAACCCCTCACTAGCATGTTGAAGTTATCCTCACATGGTGGATTTGTGGTTTTAGGTTGAGTTTTCTCCCTTGGATAACAAAAGACCTTAAGGCTTTTGGACCAATCAATTCACCAACTTGTTTTGAGATTTTTTTACCCCGAACTGTGAGGTTTTGATCCTAATCTTTTTTAAGATGGTACGTAGGCAATGGGATTATCCATTCAAACACAAAATTTGTAAATAACTTGTATATTCTCTTCTCATCTCCCCAATCATGTTTGCACAAACAAATTTTCACAAAAATACCAACCTTACAACAAGTATGAAAAGGGCTCCCTAGGAGTACCTAGGATGTTTTGGGTGCTTAAAACCTTCCCATTGCATAACCAACCCCCTTACCCCGATCTCTGACATTTTTATTAGTTTTTTATTCGATAAAACTTCTCGGTTTTTGTTCGCTTTCTAACCTTTCCTTTGGATAAATAGAAGTGCGGTGACGACTCGACTTGTATGGTTTACTTTTGATTTAGTCAATAAATCTAAAGGTAACGAATACCCCGCTACATGTTAACCTCACTAACTTGTCATAACCGTCCTTTAACACTTCAATCACAATTGTAACTAACATTTAACATAAAATCTAAAACCATTAACTCCATAACCAACTTGTTCATTGAATCCTTTAACACTAACTGTTGTCCTAACTTCCAACTGCCGCTGCCCAGAAAAGTTGACCTAAACAATTGGGAAATGCCTCTATATAAACTCATCACTCCCTTCAACCTCAAGGTTCAACATTCAAACCATATTCAAACAAAAAATTACTTATTTAAAATACAGTTTTCATCCTCTTAATTCATCTTTTCCAATTCTTATCCCTGCACTAAAGCTCTATCACCATTAGAGCAAGCTTCACCTTGAGGTTTGTCACCAATTGAGCTAAACCTCCTACATTCTACATTATGCCTACACTATTAAACATGTACAACTGTCATACCCCAAAATTTTACCTACCTATTTTCATTTTTTATATGACTTTTGACCCTTTACTCATCTACATATGCATGTCGTATTCATTCATGTACAAGTACATTTCATTCATAAACATCATTAGCTCAGAGGTTGGATTTCATGGTAAGTGCTGGATAGATTCTTCTTCATGGTGTTCTCAGGAATCAAGCTTATGGCATCATGACATTAGATCTGATTGGCTAATATTTTATGAACTTGATCATTTGGTATGAATTCAAGACAAGGTTTTTCAATTCAAGGTCAAGCCATATAAATCAAGGTTCATTCCTTCAAATTCATGATTCATGCAAATTTCGAGTACAAGTTCAGATGTTCAACACGAGACATTGCAAGAAATTCATTTCATTACAAACCATTTAACAAGCCAAAGAAAATAAATACACAAATTACATCCTCATTCCATCTCTTGTGTTTCTCCAAAGCATCCAAGTGTCTGAGTTGCTGCATGAGTGAGTCTTGATTTGTGAAGGTCGTGCTCTATGCCCTTGACCAACGCCAAGCCTTATTCATGTAAACCCTGCAAAAATCACATAAACAATGAGAAAAATCAAGGCTACAATCATTCCACTACATACACATGCCACTGCATCATAACATAGCCAAAAAAGCCAAGTTTTCGTCCTAGTAATTTGTTACCTAAAACATGGTAACCCATTATGGTAACCAGTTACGCCTACACTTACACCTGCGATTTCCTCACTTTTAATAGCACATAATCCCAATTTTCGCGTTGGTAGCCGGTTACTCAAAATGGTGTAAGTAGCTATGCCAACTATGCACATCCAAAAAAACCCTCAGAATGTTTGTTTTCGTATTGGTAATCGGTTACCAACAGTAGGGTAACCGGTTACACCTGTGCAAAAAGGCCAAAATCAACTATTTTTCAGCCTCATTACAGTATCATTTCCATACCAAATCACTCCAATTCACTTCTAGTAACACATAATAGCATGCATTCAGTCTAATACAGCAACACGCAGCCACTTTACACTATACTAACTCATTCTAATACACTAACATTCATCAAAACTATCACTACACTACACCAATTCCACACATGTTAACCTCACCAACTTGTCATAACAGTCCTTTAACACTTCAATCACAACTGCAACTAACATTTAATAGAAAATCTAAAACCATTAACTCCATAACCAACTTGTTCATTGAATCCTTTAACACTAATTGTTGTCCTAACTTCCAACTGTCGCTGCCTAGAAAAGCTGACCTAAACAATTGGGAAATGCCTCTATATAAACTCATCACTCCCTTCAACCTCAAGGTTCAACATTCAAACCATATTCAAACAAAAAATTACTTATTTAAAATTCAGTTTTCATCCTCTCAATTCATCTTTTCCAATTCTTATCCTTGCATTAAAGCTCTATCACCATTGGAGCAAGCTTCACCTTCAAGTTTGTCACCAATTGAGTTAAACCTCCTACATTCTACACTATGCCTACACTCACTTAATCAATATCTACAACAACAATTCAGTTCAGAATTTTTCAGAGCTAATTCTTGAAGAGAATAATTCATAGCAAAAGTAGAAGATCAAAGAAGCACGCCTCTGTTTTCTTCATCTTTATCACCTTCAAATTTCAGCAAATTCCAAGACAATCCTTCGTCTTATAGATCGGTGAATTTCTATCCCTTCTTTTTTTCTGAAATTTTGATATCAC
The DNA here is from genome assembly GCF_024323335.1 of Lathyrus oleraceus. Lineage (NCBI taxonomy): Eukaryota > Viridiplantae > Streptophyta > Magnoliopsida > Fabales > Fabaceae > Lathyrus > Lathyrus oleraceus. Next base: position 367,762,342 of record NC_066585.1, on the reverse strand, counting down.
AATGTAGCTTTTGCATTGGAGAATCATAGCCCCAAGGTTTGGTGACTTGATTATTCTCCACCTCCATTTAACTTCAGTTTTTATGCTTAGGCTTCATAGATTTAGTGCTTCAATTTTCAGAATTGGTTAATCCTTGAAAAGAATTAATGAGAGATTAGGATATAAGAGGTTGAGAGGAGTAGAATAATTGTGATATTTCTTGATTCCAGCCAACTCCTCCGCCTCTGACGCGATGGAGTCGGAGCTCTAGTGGTGGTTGTTTTTTTGACATAAAATTGAAAATGATGTGTAGAGGTGAAGAAAATGTATGTTGGGTTTTTTCTATCCCCCTTGCCAAATTTTGTTGGACTTGCCTTTTCACACCCCTGTTTTACTTATGCTATCATGTGTTGAACCCAACAACCACACCATGTGGTTGGGCCTTTGCTGTTAGGCCCAAAGCCTTATTTTGTAGGCTTCTCACCCCCTGTTTCGTGCGCCCTTACATATTTAATTGTTTTCTTGTATTTCTCATCTTTTATAATTCTTGTTCCAATTTTTGTCATGCGTTTTAATTCATGAACATGCATATTTTAATTCTTGTTAGTTTATGTTAAATTCATATGTCATGGCTAATTAGAGCATTTTCTCTGTTGGAATTTATTTAAACTTAATTGTATGAGTTTCTTTAATTCTTCAATAAAATACATTAGAAGTTATGTTCCAACATGCTTAATTTCACTTTTCAATGCCATGTCAATTCATAAAAAATGCACATTAAAAATGGCTAATTTAATTAGGATGGGTTTCTACCAACCTAACTTATGGTTAGATGTTTGTCTCCCTCTAAGTACCAACGATTAAACTCGCCTCACAAATTTCATAAACAAAAACTCTTCTGATGAAAAAGAGAGGTCAGGATGCAACTGTTCTTTCAGCTCTCAAGTACTCGGATTGTCGACCTTACTTAGCTTGTGGTTTGATACTTGTCTCCGACCCTAAAATCAATCGCAACTCATCAAATCCAATTTTCCTCCTTAGGGCATTCAAAGCCTTTTCACAAAGGACATATTACTTTCGGTCTACCGCAATAAGAACAACGCTTAAGCCTCCCATGCGCGGGCATCCAAATAACATTTAACTGCTAAAATATGATCCAAGTGCATCCATTTTACCGCAAACAAACAAACACATGAGTCTCCCATGCGCGATCATACAAGAAACATTTAACTGCTAGAATGAGAACGTTAACATCGTCCACTAAAAACAACAAGTAGATTCGTATTTTCTACAACGAACTACGGAACTCTGATTTTCTCATTGCACTATGAGAATAAGTAGGCACGAGGGTCCGAATCCTTGGTGAGCACACTAATTAAAAAATTATTTTTACCATTTAACCAATCACAAGTAACCTTCAGATAACAGCACTCGCGCACTGACCGGTCAATTAGCAAGTGTACTAATATTCCAATGTAGTAATAAGGGAAACTTTCCAAAGTATTGATCTCGAGGACTGCTTGACACAGAGTTCATGTTTTATCTTAGTTAAACAAAAGCCTTAGGGGTTTTGGATTGTTTATTTAAACAATTGAAAATAAAATGCAATAGAATGTAAAATAGCAATTGAACATATTAAAATATATGATGAGTAAACATGCTAGGGGCAGTGTATGATTGAATTCATCAACAACAACAAACTAACCTTGAAACGACTTAATTCAATAACATTGACTACCAGTTCTTAAGGGTGTTTACTCATAAGTCCTTAGTGAGAAAACCTTGAATTATTCAAATTAATCTTTATGTCCATAGTGAATTACAGATAAAATTAAGCATTATTTTAATTAAGAATATTCCAGTTTCCACAGGGTATCCCTAGACTTAGGGATATCTATTATGAATTATTCATAATTAAGCACTAACAATAGTGGTCAGGTCTAAATATTAACCACATATCATACTCAATTTTTCTGAAAGAGAAATTATTAAGCACAAATTGTAAATAACTCATATATCATAAAATCAAAGTTATTACAAGGTAAAAATATAAAATTGTATCATAAACCTGAATCAAAGACACCTCATACCATTGGAGGATTTAGCTACGCATAATAATAAAGAAAAACATAGTAAAATTCATAAACCTGAATCACTTTGTGGCTTTAAATACTCAAAACAAGGCTTTTTTTACGTTTATGGGCGCCTATACACGTATGGGGGTGCCATACGCGTACGAGGGGTGCCATACGTGTATGGGTGGTTCCATACGCGTATGGGGCAGCTAAAACGTGCATTTGAGATTTTTAATACATGTATGGCGTATAGGGGGCAGGGTATACGCCTATGGGGTAGGGCGTTGTGTATGGGAAGAAACATGCATTTTTTTAGATCTGATACATGTATGAGCAAGTTGATACGCGTATAGGCAGACAATTCCAAATTTGCCTTTGGTGTCTTTATGAAAGTTGTAGCCCTTAATTTTATCTTTCATTTTCCTCGGGTCCCACATCATTCCGAGTTATGATGCTCTAGATATGATCAAAATACCACATGCCTATCATGATGTAAAACGTAATAAAAAATAGACTTTGTGAAACTTTCTGAAAATTTGTCGCGTTCCTTTTTCGACCATTTATTTGAGTCCCTCCAACCTACAAAACATGTTAAATTTCCCAAAATAATCAAAAGTACCATGAATAATTAAAACATAGACAAATACGAAATTAAAGGAATTGACATATAAAGCACTCAAACTATATGGAAAATGCAAATAATTCACATACTTTCACCTATTAAAATGATAATAACAATAGCATAAATATTGACTGATCACAACCCCAAACATAGCTTGTTGATTATCCTCAAGCAACTTTAAGAATAAAGAACTCGTGTCACCCCTAATTGAAAGAAAAAAAATTCACGTACCACAATACCTCTAAGATCTTCCATGGCTCTCATTTGTTGTTACATTTGGTTTTTGCTGGATTACCGAGGTCGATTGATTGGCCACACCTTCATTTGAAAGCACTGCTTCACCTATCAGCTCAATTCACACTCACCAAATCTCTTGTGTATTAATGTGTTTTACACTCAAAATTTACAATACACAATACCATACCATATGCTTGAATAAATTATCTTTTGATGTTAAGGTGCACGATACACACACTCTTTGAGGTCTTTATGGTTATAACGGGGCTAAGGTTAAGGTGGAATATTTTGGAAAAGTAGGCTAAGGTTCAGAGTCAATACGATCGTTATCTTCATTATGCTCGTTCTGATGGATTAGTGCTTGAATTCTTTCTTGCACTCGTCCTTTAGGATGAACTGTTATCGAGTATTTAACTTTTGAATTTGTCTTTATTTTCTATATTCGTTGACTTCTCCTTCTTTCAAGTGTCTTGATGATTAATTTTCTTTTTTTTTTCAATTTGATTATTCAAATTTTCATATTTTCTTTTTCTTCTCTTTTTTTTTCAATCATCAGGTGCCCTCATTTGTACTAACGCTGCACAACTACCCCAAACTTAAAGGTTACTATCCAAACAACAACCCCAAACTTAGAATGAACATAGATCTGATAACTCACATAAGTATTCTGAACATGGTGAGGAAGTGTTTGGGTCGTGGGTATATAATGTGGTTTTTAAAACAAAAAAAAATGGATAAAGGCTCAAATGGGGTTACCAATGGATAATAATAAAAAAGATGGCCATAAAGGCTCAGGGGTAATAACAAAAAACGTGCCTTAGTGTATGTAATCGTGCAACCGAAATCAGAAAAGAACTTACGCAAGTTCTGAATGATAAAGACATACATGAATGCTCTCTTATGATGTAGATTGTGTTTGGATTTTTCTGCTCTCACCATGTTGGGTAGAGCTGACAACCTCCACATTACCTCTTGTTTGATGTGACTTCTCAATCAGTTATGATAAACCTGCTAAACCTTCAGTCCAACTCAATTAAACCAATCAGATCATTCAGAAGTATATAAAAATATTTTGGCGAGTTAGCATGCACATAGGACACACATGCCTTCAGTTTGGGTAATTTTCACACAACCACTAAAGTTATAATTAACATATTACTAGATAAAAGTAAACAACCAGAAAATAAACCAACTGAAAGCAAACAAAACTCAAAAATTAATAAAAAAATTGAAACTATAAAATAAAAAATATGAATACCCTCCTTGGATTTCCTCCCAAGCAGCGCTCATTTATCGTCATTAACTTGACGCCTCACTCCCCAGGTTATGGGGGGTACTTCTGCTTCCACACCTTGTTGCTTCTCTTTTCCGAAACAAAGAAACCTTCTTTTTCAGAGATATGGACTACTTTGTGCCACAAGTCACTTCTAACTTCCATAACCTTACCTCGATGCTGCTTTCTCTTCTTTCTCTTGGCTTTTGGAATGGAAATATGATTTTTTTTCCACTCGGGGTTGTTAATGGAGGTGATACCAGTTGACATGGCCTTCTTGAGACTTTTTCTGATGTTGGCATGTTACTTTGGCCTTTCACATTTGTCCTGATCATTCATACTTGATAGTGATTTTATTTTTCTACCTTTTGCTTCCTGTTTTCAAGCACATGCAAGGTTATTTCATCTTCGTAAACTTTGAAAATCAATGCACCCTATTCTATGTCAAAATTGCATCGACTTGTCCACAAGAATGGTCGACCCAGAATGATAGGCGTCTTTTCATCCTCAAGTATGTCCATAATCACAAAATCAACAGGAAAACTAAATTGCTCCATTGTCACCAATACGTCTTCCGCTACCTCATATGCATTATTTATGGAGTGATCTGCAAATTTCAAAACTGTCCTTGTATCGTTGACTGTTCTAATACCAAGCCTTTGATAGACTGACAATGGCATCAGACTCACACTAGCTCCTGAATCAATAAGTACCTTCTTGAAAGTTTTGTCTTTTATAGTCCATGGGACTGTGACAGATCTAGGATCCTTATGCTTGATTGGGATTCTCCTACCTGGTGATATTGCACTAAACTTTTCATTAAAGGTTACCGGCCCATCTCTTATTGGTCTCTTTTTAGAGATTACCTCTTTCATGAATTTTTGGTACATGGGCATTTCCTCGAGTGCTTTAAAGAAAGACATATTGATCTCTAATATTTTGAAAATTGTGATGAATTTCTCAAAGTATTTCTCTTTTAGGTCCTTCTTTGTCACTCTCTGAGGGTAAGGTAACTTAATCACCGATTTAGCCTCCTTTTTAGTTTTCTCTTTAGTTGGCTTTGCGGGTGGTATAGCTTCTTTTGGTTCTTTCTTATTTTCCCTCACTTCCATATCTACCTCTATGACATGGTGATCATTTGTTGCCTTATCTTCTTCATCTTTAGCAAGTTTCTGACTTCTTATTGTGACAACATTAATATTCTTACGATTTCTTGGATTTTGTATTGTTGCACTCGGAAGGGTGCCTTGAGCTTGATTTGAGAGTTGTTGTGCTATCTGTCCCACTTGAACTTCCAGATTCTTAAATGTAGATGTAGTGTTCCTTTGGTTGTTCCTTGTATCTTCTTGAAATTGGGCATTTTGAACAACCATGTTTTCAGTAGTTATTTCCCAATCTACTTTCTGTGGTGCTTGTTGCTGATGTTGTTGTAGGAATTGATTCTGAAAGTTCTGTTGAGGTTGAAACTGCTGTTGATTCTGATATTTCACTGGATCCTGCTTTTGAATATTACCCTGCTGATCTTTCCAGGAGAAGTTTGGATGATTCTTTGAACTTGGGTTGTAAGTATTAAAATAGGGATTATTCTGCTTGAGATAATTAACTTCTTCTACATGTTGAAGGTGTGCAACGCAATACATGGCAAAATGAGATCCTCCACAAAATTCACAACTAACTAAGTAGCTTGTTGGACTTAAGCTACCTGCTGAGTACCTACATTTAATGCCTTAAGTCTCTTTTCAACTTCATCTGCAACCCGATCTTCTAACTTAATAACATGTGTATCCAGTCTCAAATCAATCACCCCTTCTTGTTTACTTGTGCATCTATCATATAATTCAAGATAATCATTTGCAGTATTGGCTTCAATGATCTTCTTTATGCCAATGGATGTTGTAAAACTGGATGAGCCATCGACAACTGTATCAATCAGCTGTTTTGTCTTTAACCCAAGCCCATTTACAAATATCTACATTTGTCCCGTTTGATCTATATTATGTGTAGGACATGCAACCAAGAGTCTCTTGAATCTTTTATACACGTCACCTAATGATTCACTTTCTCTCTGTCTAAAGTTTAGAATTTCATATCTTTTTCTGAAGAGAACTGAAGCAGGAAAATACGCATCAGAAAGGTCGTTTCCATCTCTTCCAAAGTGGTGATGCTATCAGGTGGAAGTGAATAAAACCATTCTTCTGCATCCTCTGCTAGAGTAAAAGGAAACATTCTCAGTTGCTTACTTTCTTCGGTATGCCCTTCTATCTTTAGAGTAGTACTCATTTTCAGAAACCTTTGTAGATGTTTATTGGCATCTTCATTGATTTTTCCTTTGAAAGGTCTCTTTTCAAGTTGGCGGGTGGTAGTAGGATGCAACTGATAATTGGGAACATTCACCAGTTGGTTTACTATTGTTAATCAACCCCCCGATGCATTTGTTATTTCATAATCACCCAATAATGTTTCAGGTTGTGGATCAACCATCATTAGCTTGTCTTCTTTTTCTAACTCTGTATCTGAATGGTTAGAGTTATTTTCTTTGTGTTCTGCCACTTTTTGTAATTGCGCTTTCCTAAGCTGAGCGCGTAAGGTTTTCTCAATTTCTGCGTCAAAAGGAAAATTAGCTAAGAGTTTTCCTCGCATACAAAATTCAGAAGCAAATTAGTAGTAACAGAATAATAATAATAAAAGTATAATAAAAACTGAAATACAAATTTTAGTTGCAGAGGGACACAATTTTAACTAAAATAAAACTATGAACTCTATAATCTTTGGTCGTCCCCGGCAATGGCGCCAAAAACTTGATCGGTAAATTAGCAAGTGTACTAATCTTCCAATGTAGTAATAATGGAAATTTTCCCAAGTATCAATCTCAAGGACTACTTGACGATACATAGTTCGTGTTTTATCTTAGTTAAACAAAAACCTTGTGGGTTTTGGATTGTTTCTTTAAAGAATTGAGAATAAAATGCAATAGAAGGTAAAAATAATAGTTGAACAAATTAAAATATATTATGAGTAAACATGATAGGTAAGGTGTATAATGGGATTCATCAAAAACAGTAAATTAACCTTGCAACAACTTAATTCAATAACATTGACTACCGGTTCTGAAGGGTGTTTACTCATAAGTCCTTAGTGAGAAAACCTTTAATCATTCAAATTAATTCATTTGTCCATAGTGAATTATAGATGAAATTAAGCATTATTTTAAACAAGAATATTCCGATTTCCACAGGATATCCCTAGGCCTAGGTGAAATCTACTATGAACTATTCACAATTAAGCATTAACAATGGCGGTCATGTCTAAATATTAACCACAGACCAGACTCAATTTTTCTGAAAGAGAAAACATTAAGTACAAATTATGAATAAGTCATATATCATAAAATCAAAGTTATTATAAGATAAAAATCTAAAATTGTATAATAAATCCGAATCAGGGACACCCCCTTAGCATTGGTAGGTTTAGCTACTCATAATAATTAAAAAACATAGCAAAATTCTTAAACATTATAGATATGGAGATGAAATAAGTCTTTAATCACTTAAAGCTCATGAAAATCTTAATCCACCTTGAAATTTTAAGTTTTTCTGCCTTCTACACTTGTTTCTGCCATCAAAATTCGTCCCCAAATCAGGCTAAACCTCAAAAATCACTTTCTGGCTTTAAATAATCAAAACAAGTTTTTTGTGTTTCTGGGTGCCCATACGTGTATGGGGGTGTCATATGCGTATGGGGGTGCCATACGTGTAAGGGGCAGATAAAATGTGAGTTTGAGATTTTCATACGCATATAGGGCGTATGAGGGACATGTCATATGCGTATGGGGGCAGGCCATACGTGTATGGGCAAAAACATGCATTTTTTTCAAATCTGATACGCGTATGAGCAAGTTGATATACATGTGGGCATACAATTCCGAATTATCCTTTGGTGTCTTGTGAAAGTTGTAGCCCTAGATGTTAGCTTTCATTTTCCGTCGATCCACGTCATTCCGAGTTACTACGCTATAGATATGATCAAAATACGACACGTCAATCATGATGTAAAACATGCTGAAAAATAGACTTTGTGAAATTTTATGAAAATTCGTCGCGTTCCTTTTCCTGCCATTTATTTGACTTCCTCCAACCTATAAAACATGTTAACCTTACTAAAAAGATCAAAAGCACCAACAATAATTAAAACATAGACAAATACGAAATTAAAGAAACTGACATATAAAGCACTCAAACTATATGAAAAATGCAAATAAATTGCATACTTTCACCTGTTAAAATGATAATAATTATAGCATAAATGATGACTGATCACACATGCAAAGGACAACAAAGACGGTTCTCGTTGAGTACAACGAATGTGAGGGGTGCTAATACCTTCCCCTTTCATAAACGACTCTTGAATCCTCTATTGGCTGCGACGAGCATCTTTTAGGGGTTTTATCGATATTTTCTCCTTCCTTTGGAATAAATAGAGTTCGGTGGCGACTCTGTATTTTTTACGGTGCGACATCCTGAATGTCAAAATGCCACAATGGGCATATTTAAAGATTACAAAAAACCAAATGTTATCCAAAAGACATAAAAAAAGACTTAACATAAAAAAATAGAAATACAAGTCTTGAAAGAGGAAAAAGACCTTGAGTTTTCATATTGAATTTTGGCTACAGCCAGTTGGCGACCAGCATGTGAGATGGTAGAAGTTAAGCCTTCAATTTCAGCGTCCAAGTTATTGACATTTTCAAGATGTAGAACTCCAATCGACACTTCTGCATCCAATTGTTGTTGACTAGCCTTATGTAGTTCAGTTTTTGTGCGTTCGACTTCTTCCACCTTTGATTGTAGCGCCTCAATTTCTTTCTTACTTTTGTTAATATCAGCATCTAAGGAAGCCACATTTTCATCCTCTTTACGAAGATCATCTTCCAACTGCTCAACTCGATTGTGTGATTCATTTGCCAAGCTCCATTCCTTTGACCGAGTTGTCTTCCTTAGATTTCATCTTGGTTTGTGCTTCATGTCTTCTCTGGAAGTCAATAATGAATTGGTAGAAAAGAGGACCAAAGGCTACCACAAAGTTGACAACATCGATGGGGGCATCAGAGACGTCAAGTTTTTTCAACAACGACTTGATGATATAACCATGAATGGAGTTCTTTTCAAGCGTCTCAAACAAGTCAGCTTCATCAAGTTTGGTTTTCAGTTGGTGAAGAATTCTATCAACAATCTCTAATAGATTGTTTCCTCCAGAAACTATCGAAGAGCTTGAATACTTGTCTGTCGAGCTGCCTCAGATACTCATCATTAGATTCAGATAGGCTCAGGGATTGGTCTTTTTCATCTCTATCAACTTCTCTTGAGATACAGAATTATTTGGTGTTGTAGTTTGTCTGAAGGCCGAGGTTTTTGTTGGTTCCTTTTCGATCTCTGGTGCAGTCTTTGTAGTTGGTTGCTCAGTGTTTCTAAGAGACTCAACATTTTATGGATTCTTGTGGGCATCATCTTTTTAGTTGGTGCAGTCTTTGTTAGATGAATCATGAGATATGGTTTTGTCTGTTTCTTTGGGTTCGTTAACTTCTTTAGCAGATTCTTTGATTGGATGGGTTGAAGGAGAGCTGGTGGTTTGAGGTATTGGATTTTTGAAACTCGACACAGGTTTGGCTGAGAGATTATCCTGAGAAATATGAGCATTAGTATTTAAAAAAATATTGAACCAAAAAGGAAATGATAGTTAAAAACAAAACTCACTTTGGGAGCATCTGCATCTGGGCTTGAGTTGGCACTTTTAAGACCAATAGAAATAAGTTTTCTTGTTGTTTGGGTTTCTTTTTTGCCTTTTCCTAAGGTTGATTTTTTCTCCTTCTTTTCCTTAGGGGTAGGAGTAACCTTTGGGATATGCACACTTTCTAGAGCTAGCCTCAGCAGTTTTCATCTTTTTCTTCTTATTATGAGTCTTAGGGGAAGAATTCTCGACAGGAATATCTTGGGTTTCTCCATCAACCTGGGTATTGACAAGAAACTCGTATAGAAAAAGTCAAGTATGATTTATATGGTGAATAATTTAAAATCCAATTTCAAATATTAAAATAAACCTATGTATCTTTAATTGGAGTAACATTGACCTTGGGCTTTTTTTAGGCCACAACAGCACTAGCAGCGTCTTTGGTTTGCTTCCTGTGTTCGGCCGCTGAAAGCATGCAATGACAAATGTGAGCAGGGGCACATCAATAAAAAGCTAAGTTTATTTTAATGTTAATTTACTTTCCTCACCTTCATGTATAGGGGATTCAACTCTTACATGTTCTATGTCGATATGAATGTGGCCTTTGAAACTACATACATCATGCTTAGTCAGAGTTACTCGTTTAGCAGGTTTCAGAATCTCATTTTTTTAGTACTTTTAATTTAAATCTTACCTACAAATAAACCAACTTGGTAATGGAGGTTCAAAAGCCAAAGCCATCTCACTGGTGGACAAATGGGGAAACTTGGGAGGATAATAGTTCAGTGCAAATGTGTACTTATAATTCACATAATTAGGGATTTTTAAGTCAGGAAGTTTTGCCATCATTTTTTCCTTAAGAGTGATTTCTACTTCACGAATAGTCCGACTAAGGTCATTGGGGTCATACACAATTTTAAAGTAGCGTTAGAAAGCTTGAGTCTCTTTGATATGTTTGTCTCTACCTTTCTGGAACTTCTTCTGTAAGGAAGAGAAAGTGTTTGTTAAATATTGAGATAATGTTGCAACCTCAAGAAATTCTTTTGCATAGTAGGCTCTCTACCAAGTATAAAATTGTCTGGTGCAATAGAAGGTTATTTGAAAATAAAATGGTGTGAGTACAATACAGTTAGAAACATGTCGAGCAAGATGTTGAAAGTAGTCATTCTCTGAGTAGTCGACAGTGCAAAGACAAAGTTCATTTTTGACACTAAAGAAGGACTTGAACACAATATGGCTAACTCCAAAATGGCGTGACACCAAATTGGGTTGGTAGCACAATATCTTCACACTTTATTTAGAGGTCCCAAGCCTGGTTGAAAGACGTTTTAGAGTAAGGAAAGCTGCCCATACCTCCTCTGGTCCAGCCTCTTGTTCACCAGTAGCAGGAAATTTTCTGGTGAACCACCCAGGCCGATGAATTCTATTAGAAAAATGAGCCATTGTGGGGGTGAAGTTGTGTCATTTATTAAACAACATAAAGTATTATGAAAAGGCTTATTTTTCTATTCAATGTGTATCAACGAGGGTTATTCGAGCAAGTCGAAGACCTTCGACGTGTCTGAATTTCATGTCTTCATCAGCAGTGTTGGGGTTTTTGATATCCAGGGAAGGTTCGAACATGGAATTTAACCAAAACCCGGGCAACCAATAGTGTCCAACCAACAAAAAGTTATCTTTAGGTTGGAGGTTTTTCAGGGTTTTAGTGGCTAAACCTAAAGATTCATAGAGGGATCCTAATATCAATTGGCTAAGACAGATGTCTCGCCCTTCGTGTAATTGGTTGGCCAGGGTCAAGTATCTTTGGCCACCTTCAAGGATTTGTAGCAGAAGATACATCTCGACAACAACAATGCTAAAAAAGCAATGTGTTCTTCATTATACACTTCGTCAGTATCAATGTCATGATGGTATTCGATGTATTTTCTACAGTTGGCACATTTAGTGTTGAAATTGATGGTGTCCTTATCTTTTTAATTAGGGTCGAAGCTATCGCCAGTTGGACGAAGACCAGTAATGGCCACTATGTCAAAAAGGGTGGGGGTAACCATTCCACAAGGAAGTTGGAAGTTATTGGTGCTACTCTCCCAGAAATACAAGGTTGTGACAAGCATGTTTATAAATAAAGAGGACCAACCCTCAACAACTAAATTAAATCATAAATTCCCCTAGTCTTCCAAGTTTCACCCATTTTCATTTAGATTTTATTCAACCAAAGGATATAATCCTCATTTCTTTTAGGGGAAGGAGCATAACGGAAAACAAAAAGAGTAGCAGTCATGTACTCTAGATCTATGGGTTTCTTAATGCTAGCTATGGGTTTTGTTCGGTGATAAGAAGGAAAAAATTCCCTAAGCTTAACAATATCCACCGCGGGGTCAGACATTGAACCCGTAAGTGCATGGATTTTACCAGCAATAGAGTAAGGGATCGGTACCTGGGACTTGAAGGTACGAAGCTTCTCTTCTTGATTTGGTGGTTCTGGAACGTACTCTTGATTCCCATCAAGGATAACATATTGTAATATGGTAGCTAGAGGTAGAGAAGCCTTGGATTCTTTGGAGGTTTTTGCTTTGGACGCCATTGTTGAAAGCAATGAATTTGATGCTTGGAGAAGAGAAATTTTTAAAAGATATTTAAGGGTAACAATGAGTAAAAAATAAGAAGAAATGAAGAAGAAATATTTATAGTGGGGGAAAAAGAGTCTTTAATTTTGCTGCTAACAAATGACGCCAAATTTTGTGACACATGCCATAATGTTAGAGGCAAAATTAAAATGACTTCGTGTGAAAATCCATTCCATCCTAAAAGAACGGAGCAATGATTAAAAGTTATGGGATTGTAAGAAAATTCATGCTTTCGAGGTGAGGTTGATGGAAAAGTCATGATGTCCATGATGTCAGTCCACTAGGTGGAATAGTATCGAGGAAAGTAAAAAACACATGTTACGTGAAAACATATTACATGCAAGTATACATGTTCGTTATAAAGTAGAAAGTGATAAAGAGTAAGGATATCATACCCACAGGGAGTAGAAGTAAATTAGGTTGATTTTGTAAGTAACTATCTTTTGGAAATTAAGCATGAGCAATATTAAAAAGAATTATCACAAGTTTGGTTTTCCTTAAATCAATATCTTAATAGTGCAGGGAGAGTGTTGTGAATATATCGAGAGTGAAAGTGAGTTATGATCCATTAATATGTATGAAGTAACTATGTTTATATGATGTGAAGTGTCGTGCCAGGAAAGGTCAGTGAGTGATCTAAGAGTGTATTTCTACAACATCAAAAGCATGCATAATATGGCAAGGGAACAAATATCTAATTCTCACTTATAACCCTAAGATATGTTTGTTTATCTCCTGAAATTCCTTTATAGTTGTAGTTTCTTATCTATAAGCAAACTAATGAGTGAATATCTCTATCTTACTCGCTCAACTACTTTTATTATGAAATCCACTTGTTGTTGGATCTCTCACAATAACAAGCTTTTATCTTCTTCTAAGTTAATCATTCAAAGAATAAAATTTAAATATTTTAACACATAATTGTCGCATCCGCGAAAAACAACCGGCGGGCTGAAACAAAAATAACACAGAGCCGCCACCGTGCGTTATTTATCCCAAAAGAGGGAAAGGAAACTCTCAGAGTAAACCTGGGAAAAGCAAGGTCTCGCGACCAAAGAGAAAGGGTACGGGAGTCAGTTACGCAAGGGGAAGGTATTAGCACCCCTCACGTCCGTCGTACTCGACGGGATCCACGCTCTAAAAGAAAGAAAAGGTTGCTAAACAAACATCACACACACACACCGAAGACAACACAGGTGGGGGAAAAGAGGAGAGGGCTCGCTAGGACATCGCATCCTATGCCTACGTATCTCGTCTGGAACGAGAATCAGAGCTGCCGTAGTTCGGCTCACGCACGCCAAACAAGACACACACAAACACAGGCAAACCTGGAACCCGAATGCCAATCGCTGGACTTACATCGGCTTCCGAACCAAACAAACACACTCAGGATACGGACAGCCAATCGCTGTGCTTACATCCATATCCTGACACACAAGAGGGTTAACAAGCAAACACACACAAAAAGAAAAAAAGTGCCTGGAGAGACCTCGCACGGTCTCCTGCCTACGTACCTCATCTGGTATGAGGATCAAGGCGACGTAGTTCCCCTGAACGGGAAAGAAATTCTAACCAGATACAAAGGGAGACACACTACCAGGGAGCTGGACTCGAGCCTAGTGTTATCATGCGTCATTGCCCTATGTTATGGTTTCTATCCTGACTTGCACAAGCAAACTAATCCTATCCAGGCAAAAGCAAGCAAGCAAGCATAAACAAAGCAAAGCAAATATTCAAGTAGCACACACTATATCCAGTCAAGTGAGGCTCAAATAAAGGGTTAGACTGCCGAAGCAAGTCATCTGTACAAGGGTGGTGTTAGCTCTTAACCCTGACATTGAGAGTCAGGGTGAAGCTGATGAAAGGTGAGTGAAGATTAGACTTCACAGCTCTTATCCCTGGCCAGGGAGAGCTTCAGACAAAGGAGCGTGGGTCCATAATGGAGGAACCCTTCTACACTCATGACTCTGACTCGACTGTACAAATGTACAAGATCTTGGGTTAATGTCCCAATGCATCAACACAGTGGTGTGAGCAGAGGGACGACTCAACAGAATAGTGGGGGATGGATTGCACATCCCTTGGGTTCCGCCAATTTCCTTAATCAAGGTCTTTACCTGCTTGGGGACAAAGTTAAACAATCACAAACATCGCCTCTTAAGGAGGACTTCAGACAGTTGCCTGGCCAAGTAACAGGCCAGGTCTTCCAGACTACATGGAGAAAAGAAATTCTACCTCAATTGGTTTATACAACCAAGCAACAACACAGCAAGTTCTTAAAGAACTAAAGCGACTATGGTACCTGGAATCAATCAAGCACCGTCAGTATACCAATCACACAGTCAAAACAAACAAGTTAAGAATCAACAGACAATACAATCAGACAATGCAATATGCAAAGCACAATCAACTCAAGTGAGCCAAGCATCCTACAAAATAAAACAAGTCAGTCCACAACAATTAGCCAAATCAAACTCAATTAACTTGCATCATTCTCCTTTAAGGCATTTGCATCTCAACCTGAAACACAATTCAACAGTGAGAAACAAGACCACTAGGACAAGTCTAGGGTCCAAAGGAGATGAAAAATCCAAAACAGCAAATGAAAATTAATCAAAATCACAATCAAACAAATTAGAAACAAATCCCATTGGTCCCATGCTCATATCATTCATCATCATCATTTCATGAAAGAAAAGGCACAAAACATGCAATTTGCAACCTCAAAGGACCAAACAGAATGATCACCACCAAATCTATATCAAAACAGCTCAATAAATTCCACAAAAATTCAAGCTTAAACAGAACACATTCAATGAGTAGCATATCAATTTTCGTGCAATTTGGACAAGTGGAAGTATGGAAATTAAATTCATAAAGTTCAGACAAGTTAAAGCAAGCCAACACAAGTCATCAAAACAATCATCAACTTCCATCAATCATAAAACAGTGACAACATATGCTAAATGAATGGGATCAAAGCCAAAATGACCTATAATGTGTCTACAATGCTCACACCAACTTTCACACTCATCCAATTAATGACCAGAATTTCACAAAGCAAATACCAACATGTATCACAAAAAATCAACAAATGACCAAACAGAGGGAGAAAATTCCAATCAAATAGGAAATGCTATCAATAACTCCAGAAAAATTCACATGTCATCTCAACATACATATGCTCAATCATGCAAAATTTTAGCCCAATTCAATGTCCCTAAGCAAGGCTAATAAAATCATGAAGTTCATCAAGCATGGTGTGACACAAATTGTCACACCTCTAATCAAAAATTCATATCTCATCAACCAGGGATCCAAAAATTGCAAACCACATATCAAAATCACCAGCAAAGAATCAAGAACATGCACAAAAAATTTCATGAATTTCTATGGAAGCATCAGCATTTCATGAGTGATATGGCAAAGCATGTACAAATTGCATACATCCAAACAATCCCTAAGCAAATTATTTTTTCACACGTGCACAAAAATCATAAAAATCACCATTAAAAACTACACATCATAAGGAAAATAATGCAAAAAACCTCACAAAATTTGGACAAATAATGAATCTCCTATGAATTTTCTAAGATCATGCATCAAAATGAAATGAAATTGAAAAAGAAAATGAAATGAATTTGGATAATATTGAAATAATTGCAAATTCGTAATTAAGCTTCAGCAAGGCAAAACGACGTCGTCCTCATTTAAACGCTGGCGCTACGTGATTGGTTGCTGGAAGCGGGAAACAGAAATTCAAACAAGGAAATGGAAAATGAGGATCAAACGCGTTCATCATCAAGTTCTTCATCAAGAACACTTCCAGATTTTCCAGAAATTGGACATGAACAATTTTTAACCAAAATTGACAAATGATACATCAAAATCACCAGCAAAGCACGTACATCATGGATATGCAACTAGTTTGACCTAACTCTCAACATGTTAACCGGATCGAACGGAAAAAAGGATTGCACATCAAACTTCAATTCAAGATTTCTCTCTCTATACTCAACCAAATCAAAAACCACAAGTATCATGACGATCTACATTGAGAGATCTACTAGAACCATATCACAATTTGATCAATGAAGGAATTCGAAAAAATACCTTATGGAGATGGCAGTTGTTGATTCGTGCTTTTCCAGGTGCAAGAAGCCAAAACAGATGAAGTTTAATAATGAGGAAGGTGAATGCAACAAGTAGTTCAGCTCAAAACAGCTTCAGCTCCAAGAATCATAAAAATGCCATTGATGTGCTCGCTTTCAACAGTCCAAGTTCTTCACTCTTTGGCCACGAATGTGTTGAAACAGATGTGCACAAACACTTGTGGAGCACGGATCCAACAAGAATGAACAAGATTGATGAGGATTTTGATGAGAATTGGTGAAAAATGTTGGAAAAAGTTTGAGAGAATTTGGTGAAAAATGGAGGGAAATTCTGTTAGAACCTTGAAGAATGTGAAGTGATTATCATTTTCTGTTATAATTAATGTTATATACCATCTCTTAATCCACTTTGCTAATCCAAATTAATAAATTGAAGTGAATTAGTGCTAATGCATTTTCAAGTGGAAGTCCAAAATAGCCTTTTGCCAATTAACCAATGTAACAGTAAAATGACAGTTGGAGCAAGTTCTATTTGGCATTTGGAATGTGTTAGAATTGGTCTTATGTGCAAAAACCAAGTATTTTGAAATTTCACTATTCCACACCAAAAATGCTAAATAGTCCACTTGAAAAATGACTTTTTGCCATGCTTATTTTTGATGAAATTTGACCATGCATCATGAAAGTACATGTGAAATGGGGTTTGCTCAAAGAAAAAATCAACCAATTTGGCCATTCCATGTGAAAGTTATGGCATTCTGAATTTAGGCATTTTCTGAAAATGATTTGATCATAACTTGCCAACCATTCATGAGAAATTCAAGTTCTTGGACTTTTTGGAAAGGTGAGAGCAAGATCTACAACTTTCATGTTGAACAAAATTTCATTTGAAGCATTTTTGGACATGTAATTTTGAGGTGAAAAACTTTCCATTTTTGGAAACTTTCATTACAAGTCACTTTCCATTTTTGGAAACTTTTCTCCTGACTTTATTTTCTTCATTCCCGATGTTTGGAATGCCAAATGAAACTTGTTTCAACATGAATGAAGTATATCCAACCCTCTCCCACCTCCAAATCCATCATTTCAAGCACAGTTGACCACAGTTGACTTTTCTGATTGATAGATGAATTTGGCCATGCATTGATCAAGTTGAGCCTCAATCTCCTGATGAAATGGCTCAATGATGAAACCCTAGCTTCCATAAGCTCAAAATAATCACATGATGACCCCCATATCCATTGTAGACCCCATCTCCTTGCCAAGCCCTGACTGGCCCAATGCAACTGATTAGGGTTGACTAGAGGTCAAAACCCTAATCTCAAAGTATCTGATCAATCTTCTTGAATCTCTTGGATGATAGCAAGACCACGATGATGATGATGTATCATTTCAACCAAAATGAAGCTCAACCCCCTTGAGGAACCATGAAACCCTAATTTGTACCACACATCCTCAGATGATTAGTGATCAATTCAATCAATGAAACCCTCAGCTTACATCCTAACTTCTTACCTTCTGACCAAGACCTAGAAGGATGACTTGCTCCATGTTACCACATGATATGCAACATGCAATGCCTAATGACCTACAAATGATATGTAAAAAATGCAAAGCTAGTCCCAAGAGAGGAGGGCAAATTTTGAGGTGTTACAATAATAAAACAAGTCACTATCATCACACCATTATAAGATAAAAATAACATCATATTAACTTTTCATTGCTCAACAAATAAAAGGTTTAGCTCATAATGAGCTGACTACAACTTACAAAGCTGGTTCTGAAAGGAAACTTTCTTAAACAAAAGATGAAAAAAGAAATAGCAACCTAAGATTAACTTGAAGCCTCCTTGTGATGGATAATCAATAAGAGATGGTGAGAAGAAGAAGCTTTCTTATCTCCCCATTCTTTCTTGCAATATTTTCTTCTATGATTTTCTCTAAGGTGCTGAACCCCCCCTCTCAATCTTCAACATGGTCTATTTATAAGCCTTCGGCTAGGGTTTCTTTTCCTTTGTCTTGGATCATGGTCCCTTCAGAAATCACATCAAGCCCAATATCAAATTCAACATATTCTCTAATTTCCTTCAATTTCGTTTTCAAGAAATCAGGTACGAAACAATAATGGGGGACAAGGTGTAGTGTGACAGTCTCTAGTGGCAAGGGCGTAGGCAGTGTTGTCCTTTTCTGCATGGTGCGCTCCTCAGTGGACATACTATTGTAACTTCTTTTGTCTTTTAGCGCCATGAGTCTTATCCATTTAGCTCAAGGGAATTCCACTAACACACAATCATATGTTCCTTTCCAATGCAGCTTCTTTTCCATGCATGCCCTAGGGATTCAACTTATTGCTTCATTTCAATCCTTAAATGAGTTTAGCTTTTGTTCCAACTTTGAACTCTCAGGTTATGTCCCTGACTGTCTTGCCTCATCTCATCAGAACAATACTTAAAACAAGCAACAAACATATCAAAACTATAAAAGAGAGCACCTATTATGCTCTAAGCTAAATACAGTAGAAACAACTATAATGCATTAAAACAAATACAAAATGATAACTTTACTAGCTTTAAACAAGAGATTAGGTTGTATAATAACTCACAGAATGTGGGTTATCACCCCCCTATCTTTTGTCAGTCGAAAGATGCATTTTTGAGGGGCAATTTGATAGCTGGGATTTTTGACAGGGTCAAAATATCAGCATAATAAGAAGGCTTAAAAAAGTTGAAAGTATAAAAGAGCATTTTTGACACATAATTTCCAGTTGAGGAAATTGAAGTCCCATGTGTAGGATAAGGATTAGGACTTAGTATTTTTTCTGAAAAGGGATTTTCGTCCAACATTTCGACCATAATATTGTTCAATGTTTTGACGCCAGCAATCAGCAAGAGACGTTAACCAAAAGTGGTTAGTGCGAAGAAATATTTTCAAAACAAGTAACTACTTTTCAGCCTTATCCAAAGGGATATGTGGAAGACATTTTAGAGGTGAAAATCATGCAAGAATTACGTGTCAAGTGCTGAAAAGGAGAATGTTACAAGCAGATATTCTACATTTAGTATAAATAGGAGTTCTAGTGTTAGGATTCAGAGGTGTTGTGTTGAATTCACACTAAAACTCTCAAATTCAAAGTACCTAGCATAGAGAGAAATGAGTTTACTTGAGCAAAATGTATGGTTCTAAGTATTGTTTCAATTAAATGCAAAGTATTTACTTCAATCTACTTTATTTGTAGTCTTGATTTCATTCCTCTATTAATTTTAGGTCACTTTACATTGTCCCCCCCCCCCCCCACCCCTTCTTATTTAAGATAAAGTCCACTATTTTTCTTGCTTATGCCCCCCCCCCTTTTTTTAGGATTTCCCAGAATAATAAATGTTTGGTCTCTTATATTCTCCCAGGGGATTACTTGTCTTGTTGGTGTTTTCTTCCAAGGACGGTGGTGTTTAAGCTTATTTGCTTGCCATAAATTATATGCATTCATTTTATTTCATAACACTTTTAGTCATGGAGATTGTGTCAACCTGGTAAGGATTTCTCGGGTGATTGGGTGGACTAAGGCATACTGGAAACTTAATATTTCTCTCGTGAGTGTGTTTTGGATCACACTTCAATTGATGTGGGTCCTTTGTCTAACTAAAGAGTGTTCCTTTCCAATATAAGAGGATATGCAACCAATATGATGGATGTGTCATCCCCTTCCATGAGTGCTTATTCAATCTCATAAGTTTTTTTGCATCTTTTTCAATGAGTTCGAGGTCAGCGTAATGAGCCATTTATTGATTTCTCCCTCTCAATTTCACCCAATGAGTTGGGCACTTATCAAGGTTTTCTAGCACTAGTATGAGTACAAGGAGAAAGCCAACAATGACATTGTTCTTTCATCTCTTTAAAATCTAAAACGGTCCAAATTCAGTGAATGATTCAGGTTTACTTTCCTTGAGGCAGAACATTAAATACTTTGAGACTTACTCCAATATCATGAAGGGTTTTAAGGATCGCTTCTTTCTGATCACTCCTCTTAATGGAGAAGCTCGTGAAATTATTTGCAAATTAGAGACTGATCCTTCACATATGTGTACAGATCTATTCCGTAAGTATTGAAGCTAAATTCATTTCTTGACAGGGGAGGAATCCTACCTTTACAATGAGTAAGACTTGTCTCATGAAGGCTTAAATATTTTTCTTTCTCTCCATAGCACTTTCCTTTATGTCATCCCTTATTAAATCTTTATTATTAAAAATCATGCCGAATTGAAACTTGACTCTCTCACCATTTTTGTAAGTTGAAAAGTTCTCATACTCTTGATCATCCTTACTATTATGAGGCTCATCCTCACTATCAAAAGGCATATGTAATTGATCACAATCCTCATCACGATCATTCTCAAAGTAAAAATAATATTTCTTAAAGGGTGGGGTATGTTGTTTCATTATTAGTAGGGTTAACATCTTCACCTAATGTCTCATATGGTAAGATTGTTGTCCAATCTAAGTCAATAGAATCTTCACCACAGTCATCCTCACTAACAATAGGACCATCACTTTCAACATAGTCATCATATGCATCATCATATATTTCATTATCATCTTCTACATCTCTAACACCTTTGTTATTCCTTCCTTTGTCATCTACTTCTTTATTAACATCTCAAACACCTTCGTTACTCCCTCCCTCATCATCTAATTCATTATCACTTTCTTCAACACCTTTATTATTCCTTAACTCATCATCTAATACACAATAATTATCATAATTCGGCCCATCATTAAATTGACCTTCTTCATCATATCCATGACCTAACTCTGCCTCATATATTATATTAGGGTTATCAACACAATGCTCCACATACACATCAACTAACTCAAATCCATTAACATCTTCAATAAATTTCAACATATAAGCATCATATTTTAGGGATATATTTCATATATCAAAGTTAAACCTATGATTCCAATACCACATACACTTCATATTTGTATATCTCTATTTTTTAATCAAAGTCTCCATCAGCATATAGACATATAGTCAACATCCCACTTCCAGCTCGTTTCTGACACTTCTCCATCCACATATCATTTAACAGGGGGAGTATGCAAGTTCACCCCTATGATATATTCTTAACCTAGTATTTGGCTCTTAGCTAACCTGGATAACAATTAAAATACACATATCATATTAGACATTTGGGCCCACTATTGGATTAATATATTTTGGGATCACAAACTAAGAAAAATGACCATATTTCAGATTAAACTATTTGGAGGGAAAAGGACCACAAGCGACAATTTCACTACAATGGGACCACAAATTAATGATATAAAATTAGGATTTTAGGAAATGGACCTCAAACAAAAACAACAACATACCCACTAACTTTGTTTTCTAAAAGGGGGACAATAAAGCACATCCTTGAGATAAATTTTAACTTCTTTGTTGCTTTTCCATGATTGTGGTGGGTTGTTCATTGCAGAAAAGCTTCTCTGAGCACAAGAACACAAGTGAGAAAAATGTACAATTAATGTTTGCAAAACAACGACAAAACATAATTGATGAGATAATGAACGAGTACGATGAATGTTCTAGGGTTCAGACAAAGTGGGTTCATAGCCAGAGCAATTCGAAATGAAAATGGAAGAACGGTTTTAGTTTCTCATTTATATATATATATATATATATATATATATATATATATATATATATATATATATATATATATATATATATATATATATATATATATATATATATATGTGTGTGTGTGTGTGTGTGTGTGTGTGTGAGGTTTTATAATTTTAAAAAAATGAATAACTTAATTTGAAAATATAATTAATATATAGCTTAATAAAAATAAATATTTTTTAAATTTTTTTGTTTTTAATGGCGTGACAACTAGTTTTAATATGTGGAGCTACATGCTACATGGCATGTCATAAGTCGGGATGTCATGTCCGCAAATGTGAATGTGGACCATCAAAAAATAAGAAATATGATAAAAGAGGATAAAAAAAGTATTTTTTTAAGAGGACTAAAAAGTTATAAGAATTAAAATAGTGAGACATAAACTGCATTTAAGCCTAAAATTAAATTATACATTAATAAATTCAACCAAAAAATGATTAGAAATTTGTCATAAAAATTAAATTAAATATTTAATGATACAACCAAAGTATATATAATGTTGTATGTTGAGATATTTATGCCAAATAAAAATAATTATTTTTAAAATTTTCATTTTAATTTTAATGATAAAAAAATTTATTTGGGTCGATGAGGTAGCTCAATTGATATATACTTATTTTTTTACACTTGATATATACTTGAGTTAAATAAATGTAAATTGCCAGTTTCAATTTTAATTAATAATTTTTTACCATTTAAATAGATAAAAATTAAGGCTTATTTAGTGTAAAAGTCCTTTAATTTGATTTCAGATTTCACTTTAGTCTCTTATCTAATAAATGCTACAAATTAGTCCATTAAAAATAATTTTGTTAGCAAACTTAATTCTTTGTGTTAAATATTGAGAAAAAACGTTAACTTGTGGTGATGTGACATAACAACAAGGAAAAACTAGAAATATTGACTCAACAAACTTGCTAAATCAATATTCTAAGCTTCATTCTCATCATTTCATTCGCTTCTTGATTTTTTAGGGTTTCCTATTCATCTTCTTCAATATTTATCTTCTTAAACATTCTTCTTCTTCAAAAATTTTGTTGTAATATGAAAGAATTCGAACACCTCTTCAAACAACCAAAGTTGTGGTACATTTGGATTCGTGCTTAGAAGAAATAAGGGAGTGTTTTTACCAAGATGAGTGTGTTCTCCGTACAGTTACAGATATGAACAGTGTGAATGTTGTGGACAAAATTTCCGTTGTAAAAATTACATAAATCAAATGGAAAAGGGTTGTATTTTTTCAAATGGTTATGTGATTACATTGTTGATGGAAGGGATTTAAAGATTGGAAGGAAAAAGAATAAAATTTTCAAGTTGAGGAGTGAGGTTGGCCACAAAAGAGGAATGTTGAAAATGTCAATGGTGTTTGGAATTTTTAGTTTAGGGTTGAATGTAGTGTTCTTAACAATGTATTTCAAATTGAGTTAGTTGATTGATTTTGTTGGTTGAAATCCATGTAATACTTGTATTTGTTTTATTGTTATAGGCAATCTATGTAATAATTTTATTAGTTTAATGAAATTGGTTGATCAAAAAAAGTTGTGTTACCTATTGTGTTGAGTTAAATAGTTACTGAAAAGTTTGGTTTAGTACAATCATATGACAATCTGTGTTACCTAAACAGTTGCTGAAAATTTTGTTGTACATAAACCTTTTTGAAACAAAATTTTAAGTTAATGGACACAAAATGTTAAGTTTCATAGATAATGGAATGTTTATCACAATATACTTTTCTCCATTTTATGAGATATGTCTAACCTCATAACAATATTCACCTACATGAATGTAAGAAAAATTCACAACAAATTACCTCACAGACCAAATGTAAAACACAACAAAAATTGACCTTCATATCCATATACAACACACACAAAATTACTTCACTATCCAATTGCTTGTTTCTTTGTGATTCCTTTAATATCCTTCTCTTGATATTTGGTAGAATATGACCTTCATATTTGAAAATCTTCTGCCAATTTGACTCCCATCTCAACATAAGATAAACTCTGATTTCTTCAATTATTGTGACAATTGGCTTGGCCCTAGCTGTGATAAAAACTGAGTTGAACGCCTCTAACATATTGTTCATCAAAGTACCACATCTTGGAGTGGTTCTAAACCTATATTTTCTCCAGACCTTGGTCGAATCTTTACTAAGTGCTTAAAAGCCTCCTTATTTAGTTCCTTGATTTCAAGCATTGCCCATGTATTGACAAACTAGCAGTAGCATTCTTCCATATTACTTCTTTCAATTGAATGCTTGGATACTTCTTCCTGAAGTTGTTATATAAATGCCTAGAATTTGCACATAATCAAATGTTAAAGTACTAAGTTGAAACCAATTAAATAAGACAGGGGACTAAATCGATATTAAATCATAATGCAATTTTAAACCATAATTCAATATTTAACCATAATATGCAATTACCTTACACAAAATCTTTGGTCCATTTCAGGGAGCAATTCATCAAGTGTTGGTAACAGTCTTTGCATTTAACAAAAAATACAATTAACTCTGAAAATCAAATAAATTTCAAAAATTAGATAACACATTTAGTTAAATGACATAAAATATTACCTTTTGTTGATCACGGATGAATGTTTAATAAGCTTGCACCTTCTAAGTCACTTATCAATAATGATAGAAACCAACTCCATGAATCCTTGGTTTCACCTTCTACAATAGCAAATGCAATTGGAAATATTTGATCATTCAGGTCCCTTCCAATTGCTGCAATTATTTTGCCCAACATAATAACCTTTAAAGAAGCATGCATCCAATCTTGTTATGGGTCGACACTTTAAAAAGTCGTCTATAAAAGATTTAAAACATATGTACATCCTTTGAAAGTGTGGGCTTAATGATCTCTCAAGATGTTAAATGATGTCCTCTCCATCTTGAAATGCTTGACTTGTCACTTTTGTAGTTGCCCATGAATTTGACCTTAACAACTCATGGGAATAACGACGAATTCTTTTTATTGCTCCTTAAATGAACCATCCACAATATGAATATCAATATCCATTATCTTTGCTCTCTATGCAAGTGTTCTGTTAATCCTTACATTCCATTTTTGTTGTGTCTTCTCCATGATATCTATCAATCTTAAAATTAAATTATCCCTCATATTAGTTTGTGTATTAATACTAAGCCACTTGGAAGTGAGGAACATAAGCTTATAATCCCTACTAAATTTATGGTTATTGTAACACCCACATATAATATATGTCTATAATACATATTATACATAGTGTAATAATGGTACTAAAATACATAAGCGCCTAGCGGCAACAGTGTACATATTACATGCCCAAAAGAAAATGCTACATGGCACAAAATATACACAAATGTGCCCAAAATAAAACTAGGAACTAGATCATTGTAGAATGATCTTAAAAATATCTACACAGCGGAGAAGCCATCCAAAATAACAGGTAAGCAAGACATCACTTTATCTTGTCCTTACCCTTCGCTTGTTCGGAACTACCTGAAAAATAATCAATAACATGGGGTGAGATAATAATCCCAATGGGTTCCCTATCTTATGGGTCCACTCGGCTCTACATGGTTTTCTAATCAATATCCAACTTAAGTCAACAAGGGAAAGAAGACTTAAGTGATGGGGAAAAGTATCGTAATGTATGGCAACATGCTCCTGAGTTCTCACAACTCAAAATAAGTCACTATTCAGATTCATGAAACATCAATCCCTGAGCGGACCTACGTCTATGTAAAGCTCAGTTCATGCATGCTCGTATGATTCGACTTTCGTGGTGGATATCGGGTCCTCTATGAGTTCCAAACACCATCGAAGTGACCGTCACCCGTATGGGACTCTAACCCACTTTGGGTATCTTTCACCTTATGGGCCTCTAACCCACTTTGGTGTCCACCTACCCCCCATGTTCTCCATGGTTGGGGCTCAAACCCAATTGAGGCACGAATCATTGGAGTCACATCCCACTGCTTACTCATCTAAGCATCTCAAATGGGGATGTACACCATCAAGGGTAAAACATCTGATTACGTGATCAGTTCTATAAAACATAACTAGATTCATCAATCACTGGTGACTTCATTCACCAATATACAAGCAATAAAAATGCATGTTCCATACGAAGCGTTCCATACGAAGCGTCTCACTCTCAACTATAACAATCATTCATTTACGAATTTCACATAAGCATCATACGAAGAAATGTCGCTTTCTAATGTTATCTAAATTATAAGTCTAACTTATGGCCTAAAAATGATCACTAGGTTAACTCACTAGGTTAACTCACTAGATTCAACATGCATTTCTCACATTCAACATTGATTCAATACAAGTATAACATAACAAGTGATTAATAGTTTATGAAATGCATTTAGAAACATTCAAAAAATGAAATTTTAAGTTTTAGGCATGAGCCAATCGATTGGTTGGGGAAGCCCAATCGATTGGTTTATCTCACATTTCTATTTTTCAAAGAATGCAGAGGATCAATCGATTAATCCTGAGTGTCAATCGATTGACAGATGAACAATTTCCAGTTTTCAAATTCAGTAAGTTTGTGCAATCAATTGGAGTCCACTGTCAATCGATTGGTCCTGCAAAAAATTTATTTTCTTCAAAACAGAAAGATAATACAATCGATTGTTACTAAGGACCAATGATTGGTCCCTGCACAAATCCTAAATCTTCTTCTGCAACAACTATATTTTCAACCTGTATAATATTTGTTCCAATCCTAGTAACCAATCTCTTAACATAACCATGAAAACACATCAAAAACTCCTTACCACATGTATATTCTTATTTTTCTCCAACAATCATAAACATAATCAAGCAACAACCACATCATTATATCATAAGAATTCAATAAATACAAGAACACATATAGAAGCATCATCAATGGAGGTTCATATGATTCATGGATAAACTCATCATAATATCATCTATCATGTTATCAATTCCATGGTTCATCAAACCCTAACTTCTAAATCTAAAGTTCTACCTAGAACCCACCTTAGGTATAGAAGAGGAGAAGTTGTTAAGGATGAGGTGATGAAATGGAGATGATGATCTTGTTCTTCCAAGTCCTTCTTGCTCCTAATCTTCTCAAGCTTATCTTCCTTCACTCTCTAACCTTCCCATTTCCTCTGCAAGTGCTTCTACTGATATGTGAAAATGAGACATAGAACATGTATTACTACATGTGGCTGGTAAGAGGCCACTAGGTGAGAACATGTGGAAAACAAGAGTTGAAATATTTGTGTGGATAGAAAGTGGGTAGGAGTAGTAGAAAAATATCTTGAGTGATACCACACTTAGATAATTACTCTACTAGAGCAATTGACCCATTATTAGTGTTACCAAAATGTCTCAATTAATAAAAGGTCAATCCCAAATAATATTAGTTAAGTCAATCTGAATTCACTATTCACTCTATTTATCCCAACTGATAACTTTTAGAGCACATAGGAGCTCAGTTGATCTCAAATAATATGAATTTGAGTATTTAAGGAAATACAGGGTATTACAATTATCAATAATTTTTCTGAGCTGCCAAGTCTCTTCTTGTGGTATTTTTGCACAATAATCCACCCATGGACAACCTTGGTTGCAAACCATTCCCATCCTCTTGCTGACATTTTTCTTGGATGTCAAATTCCTAATAGAATGTATAACATATGTTCTTATACCATCTTTAAAATCCTATTATATAGAAAAATATGTCCCCACTTACCACTTGTAATCCTCCATTCTTTTAAAAATCTTAATTGTTTAAAAATATGTCTTAGCACTAAGTTCATTTTCACTGTAATATTCTTCAAGTAAGCCATCATTATTATACTCTTGAATATCATGCAATCCTTTAAGGTTTACATATATAACATCCTTTTCATTCACACCGTCATGCAAAATACTTTCTTCACCCTCTATGATTATTTTGTTGGTCTCCCAACCTTGCTCTCCCTTTTCCTTTTTCCTTTCCCCTTTTTATTACCTTTACTTTTCCCCTTACCTTTACCTTTACCCTTCCCTTTACCTTTTCCTTTCTCTTTTCCCTTCCCTTTATTTTCATCAACATCCTCTTTAGGAACCTCCTCTTAAACAATTGGTATGCCTTCAATAATACCCGTATCATCCTCATAATATTCAAAATTAACATCCAAAGCATTGTCTTAACTACCACAACCTATTCCTTCATCTTCCCCATTGTTATAGTTTAGTACCTCATCTTATACATGGTTACACTCTAGTCCCCCCATCTAAATTCTCTTTTTTAACATCAACAAAATCTTCCCAAATAGTGGTCCCCTCGTCCAATACGGTTATCCCCTCTGTTGGGTGAGAATATGGACAAATAATGGTCTAAAGGGGGTTGAATAGACCTTACAAAATAAAAAAATTGTTTGAAAAAGGTTTTAACTAGAGTTTCAAAAACAATATGTTTTGCATGGAGGAGGCAAAGTTTGCGTAAAGGAGATTATGCTTATCGATTAGAGGTTATGCGGGTATCCTTAAACAGTTCACAATAATCAAATTGAACAATTGATTGCACCCAAAATTAGAAACTAATTGTATTATACAATCACTCAATTTTACAAGATGTGATATTGAATAACTTTCAATACAAGTAAGGTTTCACTATCAATGTTTCAGACTTAACCCATGACCGAACAAGGTTGAGTTTCCAAAACTAACATAACCTATAGATTATACAACAAATCACTACTAGCAGATAAATTTATTAACATGCAATTCTAGAATGCAATAACAACAACTTAATCATGCAATGAACTACGAAATAAAATGAAAGAGAGAGGGAGAGAGAAAGTGTACACTGATATTTATACTAGTATGGCACGTTCATACTCGCTTTGTGCTTAATCTAATATCCAATGGTTAATGATTTAAAATTTGTTGGTCTTCCATTATGATTTGAAACAATATTACAAGAGTTTGTACAATCACTAGTCCATAAATAAAATGTTGAAAACAAAATTTCCTTTATTCTTGATCTTGACTTGTACATAACTCCACGAACTAAACTTTATGCAAAATATTTACTCAAGATTGCTTCTTGAATCTTCCAGCCCCAACAACCTACTCCTAAGTCTTCGTCTGTGGCAATTTCCACACAGCTGCGTTGGTATCTTGAGTGTTGGTCTGTCCTAAGATCAAAATAACTCATACCCTGTCTATAGGCTTCCACACAAAATTGTAAGAACAAAATTAGTTCTACAATAGAATTCCAGGATTTTGATGATAACAAAGGATGAAACCAAAAATGGCACCCTAACGAAATTCTTCTAAGTGTGCAGGACTCTGAATAGCAACAAAGGAATTTGATCGTTTTATCAGATACAAACTTTGATCAGATACAAAGTACTAGAAGATCAGACTCATCTGAGGAAGAAGTGCGCCCAAGAAGTTCTGAATCTGAGCAAAGCAAGACAGTCAGAAGAACCAGAAGCTCTAAACATCCATTGGACTTAGTTCTGATGATCTGAAAGACCAGTACTCTGAGAAGCTCTGATGTAACCTCAACGTAATCTGCTTCTGACGTAGAACTCCGAGATAACAACGACTCTGATGAAGATTCTCCAAATCCAGAAAGAGTAACGGAAAGAATTTCTTCAAATGGAAAGGAAGTATTTTTAGAAAGAAATCATTCAGGGAGACAATTTGGTTATGGCAAGAAACACAGAAGTAATGACATTGAATGCTCATCAAAGGCCAATATTCTGTCATCACTCCAACGGTCCTTCTCACCACTATATAAAGGACAACCTACTTCATTGAGAGAGACACAACAACGCACAGAAAAATTCTTTACATTCTCTCTCAGTTTTTCACGAGCTGCTGCTCATACGTGAAAACGCCTGTTTAAATATTCTACTGTAATATTTGCTTACTCTTAGAAGCACTCTCTATTACAAATTTATTTTGCTGAATTATTTGTGTTCCTCAAGTGACTCTGCGCAGTCTGTATACTTGGGAGGACTAAGAGATCATTCTCTTAGACGTTTGGTTGTATTAATCTTTCAAGATTTGTGGATTAAGTCCTTTTTGAAGGCGAAATCACCTTGGTCGGGTGGACTGGAGTAGCTTTGGGTTATAAGTGGATCAGTATAAAATTTTGTATGTTCTTACTTTTGAAAAAGCTTTTAATTTCTAAAACAATTCAAACCCCCCTTTCTTGTTTTTCTCACCTTCAAAAATTACCAAGATCAAACTGGATAGAATAACCTTCTTCTTTTTCACTGGAACTGTCACAACCAGACACAACACCATATAATCTTGCAAGCCTCTTAAATCCTAAACAAATCTTCAAGAAAACATTAAATCCAAAAACTAATATATTATCATGAACCATCCTTATCTTTTCCGTAGTCTCTTGAACAATCTATGGCCCTAAGATTCTTTCTTCACCAACTGTCGTCCAACACAAAGGTGTTCTATATTTCCGTCCATACAAGGCTTCATAAGGAGCCATCCTGATACTTGCATGCGAATTCAATCAATGGTAAGAGCTCCTTCCAATTTCCTTCACTTTCAAGTACACAAGCTCTTAACATATCCTCCAGTGTTTGTATCGTCCTCTCAGTTTGACCATCCATTTAAGGATGATTAGACATACTCAAACACAAATTTGGTCCCATAGCTTGTTGAAATGCCCTCCAAAATCTTGAAGTAAACTTTGGGTCTCTGTCAGACACAATACTAGTTGGGACACCATGTAGTCTTACAATTTCTGAAATGAACAACCGTGCAAGATGACTTGCCTTGTAAGTAGATTTCACTGCCAAGAAGTGCGCAGACTTAGTTAACCGATCCACAACCACCCATATTGAATCATAACCACCTTGGGTCCGAGGTAACCCTACTGCAAAATTCATTGAAATACTATCTCATTTCCAAACTGGAATCTCTAAAGGTTGCAATAAACCGCCTGGTTTCTGATGTTTAATCTTTACTTGTTTGCACACTATGCATTCCGACACCAGGCCACCAGTAGTCCTTCTTCAGGTCTTGATACATCTTCGATGAACCTGGATGTATGGTAAACGCCCCTTGTGGTCTTCCTCTAAAACTTTTCTTTTCAGTTCGGCAGCATTCGGGACACAAATCCTTTGATTAAAAAGGACAACTTCATCTGGAGATTGAGTGAACCCTGGTTAAGTCGACATCTCTTGCAACTTCTCATCTATCATTTGTCCTTGCTGGATTTCTTCCTTTAGGTTAGAAGTAACATTCAAATTTCCCATTATCACACCATCCCGCATCCAACTAAACTGAAGGTTAAAATCTCGGAACTTTTCCAACAATGCGTATTCTAACATCATTAACTCAACTTTATGCATCTCTTTCCGACTTAAGGCATCTGCATCCCTATTCTCTTTCCCTAGGTGATACTTAAGCTCAAAATCAAAGTCTTTCAAATACTCCATCCATCTCCTCTGTCTCATGTTCAACTCTTTCTGGTCAAATAAGTACTTCAAACTCTTATGGTCACTAAACATCTCAAAACGTACTCCATACAAGTAATGTCGTCACACCTTCAATGTAAAAAAACAAAAGCTAATTCAAGATCATGAGTTGGATAGTTCTCTTCATGACTCTTCAGCTGACAAGAGGCATATGCTACAACCTGACCACTATGCATTAACACCACCTCCTAATCCTTTCTTATAGGCATCACAAAATACTTCATAAGACTTACTAGGATCAGGGATGATTGTTGTTAGTTTTTCCTTCAAACTCATGAAACTCTGCACACACTTTGAATCCCATTTAAAATAAATTCCCTTTCGGGTAAGTCTAGTCATTGGTAAAGCTAACTGAGAAAATCCTTTTATAAATCTTCGATAGTAATCTGCCAAACCTAAGAAACTTCTGACTTCGGAAGCATTCTTCGGTCTTTCCCAATTAATAACTGCTTCGACTTTAGATGGATCTACTGATACTCCTCCTTGTGATATGACATGACCAAGAAACCTCACTTCGTTCATCCAAAATTCACACTTACTTAACTTGGCAAAAAGTTGATTCTCTTGCAGTACTAATAGAACAATCCTTAGATGTTCTCCGTGCTCTTGTGGAGTACGAGAATAAATAAGAATGTCATCAATAAATATCACCACGAGCTGGTTCAAGTAAGGTTGAAATATCCAATTCATATAGTCCATGAAAACAGCATGGGCATTTGTCACACCAAAAGGCATTATAAGAAACTCATAATGGCTATATCAGGTTCTGAATGCGGTATTTGGTACATTCGAATTCTTAACTCTGATTTGATGATAGCCCGATCGTAAATCAATCTTCGAGAACACACAGGCTCCCTTCAACTGATCTAGTAAATCGTCTATCCTTGGCAGGGGGTACTTGTTCTTAATGGTGACTTTATTCAACTGGCAATAATCAATACACAACCGCATGTTGCCATCCTTCTTCTTCACTAGTAACACCGGAACTCCCCATGGTGAGACAGTAGGCCGAATGAAATGCTTGGTTAACAACTCTTCCAATTGATCCTTTAACTCTCTCAACTCGAGTGGCGCCATACGATACAGAGAAACGGAGATTGGAGTCGTCCCAAGTATCAGATCAATAGAGAATTCCACTTCCCTTTCAAAAGGAAGAAAAGTGACATCCTCGGGGAAAACTTCTAGAAACTCACAAACGATAGGAATTTGTGTAACATTCAGATTGTCGCTAGGTTCCTTGGTGAGAACTAAGAGAACCGACTTTTCCTTCTCAAATAAGAAATTAACCATACCAACCATACCTTCCAAGATAGTAGTTAATACATCCTTTGGAGTAGCTTCACTAGATGGAGTGATGATTAACTTCTCTTCACATCCAATAAACACCGAATTGGCGGAAAGCTAATCTATCCCCAAAACCACATCAACCTTCTTATGTGGTAAACAAATAAGATCAATTTGGAAAATTCTAGCATTCACCGAAAGCGAACAATTTTCACAAATTAACAGTGTCTCAACCATATTATACGTGGCAATAGTAACCACCATAGGAGGAGAAAAAGGAATTTCTTGCAAGCCAAGATGCTTCATAGACTGAATTGATACAAAAGAGCGTGTTGCCCCACAACCAAACAATACAAAACAAGGATGATCATTGACGAGACACGTACCAACAATCAAAGCATTGTTGCTCTTAGCCTTCCTTGCATCCAAAGTATAAACTCAACCAGTGTTCCTTCCTTGCATCAGATTCTTATTCTAAGGACAATCCCTAGCCATGTGTCCCTCCCCCTGACAAGTAAAACACCTAATCACACTTCCAGCATATCTTCCAAAATGAGACTTCTTACATACTTGATATTGCGGAAAATGGTTAGGTCTTGCATGTTGCACTTGTTTTCCTTTGAAAGATTGAGGTCTAGGCCTAAACTGGCTACCTGGCCTTCCCTGGTCCTTCTGTCCAATCCTATATTGATCCCTTTCTTCTTTAACTTTCTTTAAAGTGTTCTTAGCCACATAACATTGCCTTAGCAATTCAGCATAAGTAGTGAATTCTCTTTGAGAAACACTATGAGAAATTTCACCCCTTAAACCAAAAAGGAATTAATCAATATTCCACTTCTCATCTAGTGCGTACACGGCCTGTCTAGAATAAGCAGCCATATCTTCAAACTTTTCAGCTAACATAGCTACTGACATAGTACCATGTCTAAGCTGCTGAAACTCAAATTATTTCTAAGTCCTCAAAGAGCTAGGAAAGTACTTATCTAGAAAGGTAGTCTTAAAATGCTCCCAATCCCTAGGTACTTCTTAATTGGTCATAAAAGTCGAAGCACTTTCCCACCACCTCACAGCAGGACCCTTCATCATGTGAGAAGCAAACACAACTTTATTCTCTTCACTACAATGCACTATCTAAAAAATCCTCTCCATGTCGGTCACCCAATCATGATCCTTCACATGATTTAATCCACCATGGAACCCAGGAGGATTCATGCGAAAGAAATCTTGGAAACTACCACCTGCAGCTTCTTGTGGAACCCCTTGCGGATGGAGACATCCATTCAACTGTTGCATCATCTAATGCATGAATTGGTTATGTTATTGTTGCATCTGTTGCACAAACTAAGACCATTGAAAACCTTCACTACCACTTGGAGGTTCTGAATCTGAATTCTGAGTTCTGGGTCTATCACGACCTCTGCGTCTGTCAGCCATGATCCTAAATGTCATACAAATAAAATTAAGTTGATCAGACTTAATACTATGTGAAGCTAGCGGAAATATACCCGAACGTATCGCATGCTCGAACATACAATAGAGTCACCATCAAACTTTATTTATTCTAGAAGGAAAGGGAAAACATCGATAAAACCTGGTGGAAAGAGATATGTTGGGCAAGGAAGTCGGTTATGCAAGGGGAAGGTATTAGCACCCCAAACATCCATGGTACTCCATGGGAACCGTTTTGATTGTTCTTGCTCGAGTAGGTGTTATATCTAAAGATTACTCACAAAAGAATGGGGGGAAAGGAAGAGAAAATAGATAGATTGCTCGGTGAGGATTAGGGCCCTCATGCCTACGTATCCTCATAGTGTAATGAGGATTCAGAGCTTCGTAGTTCAAGGAACTAGAGGCGGTAGATGGAAAGAAGTGTGATCAAAGTCTGGTCTGAACCAAAGAATAGTGTTTTGAACTCCAACGAGGGTGAAACGATGAACCCAAGAGTAATGTGGCTATTACCAGTACGTGGGCTAGTAAGATCGCCACTATAGGGTAAAGCCGAAAAGACAAAGAAATTGGTGTTTGGGCACAGTCCCAAACATCTCTTGGTTCACAAGGTGACGCAAGAAGGAGCACAAAGAGGTAGTGTATTTGGCTCAAAGGTAACTGGTATATCACATGGAATGAATGAAGGTAGAATATGAAGGTATCGTAGGGATGACGGGGTGAAGTGACCAAAGTCACAGAATTGAATATTTGGTGATAAGTGACTGAAGAAGTATTGTTTGAAATCAAAAGGTGAATGTGTATTAATCCATAAGAGAAATGAGACTTGTACCATAGAGGGAAACGAATTTGACCGATACGTGGACTAGTAGGACCACCACTATAGGGTGATTAGCCACAAAAAAGAAGGAATTAAGTGTTTGGGCACAGTCCCAAACAACTCTAGATAGAAATGTGGACTTTACGTTAGGCGTCCTAAAAGGGTGTGTATGGAATCCCAAAGAAAGTGTATTTCGATGTCAAAGGAATAATATGTCATTGGGTGAACGATTTATGATCGAAGGTAGATAATGGATTGTGAAAGATATGAATGGTGCCCTGAGGCATAGGAGGAATAATTAGAAGTATGCTCGTCAAGGATTCACATCCCCGTGCGTACGTATTCTCATTGTGCAATGAGAAAGTCAGAGCAATCGTAGTTCAGAACCACGAGAATAGAAAGAGAGACATACAGTGACGAAGAGTATAACTTGTACCAACAGGATGGTATCAAAAGGTATTTGTCCAAGCAACGAGGACTCACAAGACAAACTCAATTTCAGAGGTTAACTGCCATGAAACAAGGAGAGAGAGAGAGAGAGAGAGAGAGAGAGAGAGAGAGAGAGAGAGAGAGAGAGAGAGAGATTTGTCTAAGCAACGGGGACGCACAAGACAAACACCCCTTCAAGGAATGACTACAGTATTGTATAATACAAGGAATAGTGTATCACTGGATGGGGAACAAATAGTACGAGATCAAAGAAGAATAGTATCTTGGATCCAAGAAGGAGATATACTCTGAATCGAAGAGCAAGATAGGCATTTACCAGTACGTGGGCTAGTAAGACCGCTACTATAGGGTAAAGCCAAAAAGAAAGACTGAATTAAGTGTTTGGGCATAGTCCTAAACAACTCTCGATTGATGAGGTGGATTGCCGCTATATCGTCCTAAAAGGATGTACAATGAGAGACACACAACAACGCACAGAAAAATTCTTTACATTCTCTCTCAGTTTTTCACGAGTTGCTGCTCATACGTAAAAACGCCTGTTTAAATATTTTGCTGTAATATTTGCTTACTCTTAGAAGCACTCTCTATTACAAATTTATTTTGCTGAATTATTTGTGTTCCTCAAGTGACTATGCGCAGTCTGTATACTTTGGAGGACTAAGAGATCATTCTCTTAGACGTTTGGTTGTATTAATCTTTCAAGATTAGTGGATTAAGTCCTTTTTGAAGGCGAAATCACCTTGGTCGGGTGGACTGGAGTAGCTTTGTGTTATAAGTGAACCAGTATAAAATT
Source organism: Lathyrus oleraceus (assembly GCF_024323335.1). Taxonomy (NCBI): domain Eukaryota; kingdom Viridiplantae; phylum Streptophyta; class Magnoliopsida; order Fabales; family Fabaceae; genus Lathyrus; species Lathyrus oleraceus. The sequence continues at coordinate 367,725,737 of NC_066585.1, read as the reverse complement.
CTGTGTGTTCTTACTTTTGAAAAAGCTTTTTATTTCTAAAACAATTCAAACCCCCCTTTCTTGTTTTTCTCACCTTCAGTTGGTATCAGAGCTTCGGCTCTGTTTTTGATTTTCTAATCAAACACTTAACAGTGTAGAGAGATCCAGAACGAGAAAAACAATGGCCAACACCAATGAAAGAGATAGTTACAATGCTAAGCCTCCAGTCTTTGATGGAGAGAAATTCGATTACTCGAAAGATAGAATTGAAAGTTTCTTTCTGGGCTATGACGCTGATCTCTGGGACATTGTCACAGTTGGATACAAACCTCCTGTAATAGATGTTGGAGTTGTCGTTCCCAGAAGCAAAATGACAGATGATCAGAAGCGCGACTTCAAGAATCATCACAAAGCCAGAATGATACTTCTCAATGCCATATCCTACAATGAGTATGAAAAAATCACCAACAGGGAAACAACCAAAGATATACTCGACTCCCTGAGGATGACTCATGAAGGAAACTCTCAGGTCAAAGAAACAAAGGCTCTGGCTCTAATCCAGAAATATGAAGCCTTCAAAATGGAGGATGATGAAGCTGTAGAGGTAATGTTTTCTAGATTCCAAATTCTAATTGCAGGTCTCAAAGTGCTAGACAAAGGATACACAACTGCGGACCATGTCAAAAAGATAGTCAGAAGCTTGCCAAAGAAGTGGAGACCCATGGTCACAACCTTAAAGCTATCAAAGGATCTGAACAACATCAGCCTTGAAGAGCTTGCCAGTTCACTCAGAAGTCATGAGATAGAACTGGAGGAAGATGAGCCTCAGAAGAAGATCAAGTATGTAGCATTAAAGTCCAGATCTGAAAGGCGCAAGTCTGATAGAAACAAAGCCTTTCAGGCCGAAACAGAAGACGCTGATGACTCTGAACAGGAAGATTCTGACGATGAGGAAGAATTATCCCTTCTGACCAGAAGAGTAAAACAACTCTGGAGAAAAATGAATAATAACTTCAGAAAACCAAGACCCAGAGGGGACCGATCAGAATCAACCTCAAAAGGTAAAACTAACAAAGATGTTACGTGTTATGAATGTAAAGAAATAGGTCACTACATGAACGAATGTCCCAAGTTAAAGAAAGACAGTTCCAAAAAAGAGAACTTCAAGAAAAAATCCCTCAAAACCAAAAAGGGACTGATGGCTACCTGGGACGACAGTGAATCTGACTCATCAGAATCAAACTCTGATGAACAGGCAAATGTGGCACTCATGGCTACCACATCCAAGAATACTTCAGATGAAGAATCTGAATCAGAAGAGGTATTTTCTGAACTTTCTTGATCTGACCTAGAATCATGTATGTCTGAAACTCTAAGCTCATATCAGAAACTCAAACAAAAATTTAAAGCTATAAAAGGTGTTCTTGAAAGAGATGCAACAAAAAAAAATTGCTCAAAACTTGAAGAAGCGTTATCTCAAGCTCCACAAACTTCAAACACAATAATTTATAAATATGAAAAATATTTTCAAAAGTTTCTGAAAAATGGGATAGAGAGGAGCAGAATGGCATCCATGATTTATGGGGTCAGTCAGAATAATAGAAGAGGAATTGGGTATGATCCTAGTGAAGATAAAACTTCTACTAATGACCAACCTAAATCTCCTTTTTCATATCACTATACACATACACAAGCACAACAATTTAATAATGCTAGAAAATCCAAAGTTTTAAGAAACTCTAGGAAAACTAATCACAAAGGACCCAAAATACTCTGGGTACCAAAGGATAAGATTGTTTATGTTGCAGATATCTTATGCAGCAGAGTTAAAACACCAGTCATGGTACCTGGACTCTGGATGCTCGCGACACATGACGGGAAGAAAGTATATGTTCCAAAGCTTGGAACTTAGAGACGTTGGATTCGGAGGAGATCAGAAAGGAAGGATCAGAGGCTCCGGAACTATTGGTAATGGTACTCTTCCCTCTATATCTGATGTGTTATATGTAGAAGGATTAATGCATAATCTGTTATCAATAAGTCAATTAAGTGATAACGGATATGATGTAATCTTCAATCAAAAAACATGTAAAGCCATAAATCAAAGCAATGGATTTGTCCTATTCACTGGCAAGAGGAAAAACAATATTTATAAAATAAATCTTTCTGATTTAAAAGAACAAAATGTGAAATGTCTGATGTCTGTTCACAAAGAGCAATGGGTATGGCATAGACGCTTGGGCCACATTAGTATGAGAAAATTATCTCAGCTAAATAAACTCGAGTTAGTCAGAGGTCTACCTAAGCTGAAGTTTTCTTCAGACGCTCTATGTGAAGCATGTCAGAAAGGAAAATTTTCAAAATCATCTTTTAAAAAGAAAAACATTGTTTCTACCTCTAAGCCTCTGGAACTTCTTCACATTGACTTATTTGGTCCTGTGAAAATAGCATCAGTCAATGGAAAGAAATATGGACTGGTCATTGTTGATGATTTTAGTCGTTGGACATGGGTAAAATTCTTAAAGCACAAGAGTGAGTCTCACTTTGTATTCACTAGCTTCTGTTCCAAAGTGCAAAACGAATTTGACTCTAAAATCATCAGAGTCAGAAGTGATCATGGTGGGGAATTTGAAAATAAATTTTTTGAGGAATTATTTGACTCTAATGGAATATCCCATGATTTCTCCTGCCCTAGAACTCCACAACAAAATGGAGTTGTGGAAAGGAAGAATAGGACACTCCAAGAGATGGCCAGAACCATGAGCAATGAAACAAATGTGGCTAAGCACTTTTGGGCTGAAGCTGTAAATACAACGTGTTACATTCAGAATAGAATCTCCATAAGACCTATTCTGGAGAAGACTCCCTATGAACTGTGTAAAGGAAGAAAACCCAACATTTCTTATTTTCATCCTTTTGGATGTTCTTGTTTTATTTTAAATACTAAAGAACATCTGAACAAGTTTGATTCCAAAGCACAAAAAGGTATTATGTTAGGATACTCAGAACGCTCTAAAGGCTACAGAGTATACAACACAAAAACCAAAATTGTGGAAGAATCGATTCATGTCAGATTTGATGATAAGCTTGACCCTGAAAAGTCAAAGCTAGTTGAGAAACTTGCAGATCTGGAGATTACTCTTGTAGGTTCTGGCGAGAAGATTAAAGCTCCTGAAGCAACTTCCATTCAAACCTCAGAAGGAACTAAATCCCCAGTAATCCCAAAGAAAGCTAAAAGTCGCCTCAACATATCTGCAGAGTTGATTCTGGGAAACAAGGACGAACCTATCCAAACTAGGTCTACCTTCAAAACTCCTGAAGAAACTCCTCTGGGACTAGTATCTCTGATCGAGCCTACTTCCTATGATGAGGCACTTCAAGATAGCGACTGGGTTCTAGCCATGCAAGAAGAGCTAGATCAATTCACAAAGAACGACGTCTGGGATCTTGTTCCTAAACCCAAAGGCACTCACATTATCGGAACCAGATGGGTGTTCAAAAACAAGCTGAATGAGAAAGGAGAAGTTGTCAGAAACAAAGCTCGACTGGTGGCTCAAGGTTACAGTCAACAAGAAGGCATTGACTACAATGAAGCCTTTGCCCCAGTCGCCAGGTTAGAATCTATTCGCTTACTTGTCTCATTCACTATAAATCATTCTATCAAACTGTATCAAATGGATGTCAAGAGCGCATTCCTTAATGGTTATATATCAGAAGAAGTGTATGTCAACCAACCCCCGGGTTTTGAAAATTCAAATTGTCCAGAACACGTTTTTAAACTTAAGAAATCCTTATATGGACTAAAACAAGCTCCCAGAGCTTGGTATGAAAGACTAAGTAATTTTCTTCTGGAACATGATTTTTCCATAGGGAAAGTTGACTCTACACTCTTCTGTAAAAACATTAATAATGATCTCATGATATGCCAGATATACGTTGATGATATCATATTTGGTTCAGCTAACGCCTCTGTATGTCAAGAACTCTCTGAGCTAATGCAGGCAGAATTCGAAATGAGCTTAATGCAAGAACTAAAGTTCTTTCTAGGAATTCAGATTAATCAAACTTCAGAAGTCACCTACGTTCATCAAAGTAAATACATAAAAGACATTCTGAAGAAATTTGAAATGGCTGAATGCAAACCTGCAAAGACACCCATGCATCCAACCTGCATTCTTGAAAAAGAAGAAGTCTGTCAAAAGGTTTGTCAGAAGCTCTATCGTGGTATGATAGGCTCCCTTCTCTATCTGACTGCTACTCGTCCTGCTATTCTATTTAGTGTTTGTCTCTGTGCCAGATTCTAATCAGATCCTAGAGAATCTCATTTAACAGCAGTTAAGAGAATTCTCAGATATCTGAAAGGAACTCCTAACCTGGGCCTGATGTATGAGAAAACATCAGAGTATAGACTATCTGGTTTTTGTGATGCAGATTACGCAGGAGACAGAATGGAACGAAAAAATACATCTGGAAATTGTCAGCTCTTGGGAAAGAATCTGATATCCTGGGCCAGCAAAAGACAATCAACCATAGCCTTGTCTACTGCAGAAGCGGAATACATCTCAGCATCACTGTGCACCACTCAGATGCTCTGGATGAAGAATCAATTAGAGGATCTGCAAATCTTTGAGAGTAACATTCCTATCTTTTGCGATAATACTGCTGCCATTTGTTTAAGCAAGAATCCTATTTTACACTCCAGAGCTAAGCACATAGAAATAAAACATCATTTCATTAGAGACTATGTTCAGAAAGGGGTAGTAACATTGAAATTCATTGATACAGATCATCAATGGGTTGACATCTTTACTAAACCCTTAGCTGAAGATAGATTCCTCTTTATCTTAAAGAATCTGAACATTCAAAATTGCCCTGAAGAAAATGTGCCTCTGAGTTTGTAAAATAAAGATTCTGATGTAAACAAAATGGAATCTGCCTCTGACTCTGATACTCCTACCAAGTTAGAAGTCATCTGAGTTAGAAATCTCCAGGAGTCAATCCTTTGGTATTCCTGAAGATCAGATAGAGCAAACACGTGGAGTACCTTGCATCTGACCTTGGAACTTCTAGACAGCTGTCTAGCAGTAATCAAGGAACAGTCTCTTGAGATCTCCTCGAGCAGTGTACTAACTGTTGGGATTAGACATCATTTATGAGTTGTAATCATTTTCCCTCTAAAACGTGTTGACTTGGTTTTTGTGCTAAACTATGTTTTGTGTTTCGTTTTGCATGCGCCCTAATTTGGGTATTTAAACACCTCTATTCACACATTGCACACTTTTCACTCTCACGCACTCATAACCCTCTGCAAGTTCAGCTCTCTCTCTCAAGGCATTCATGCAGCATTCTTCAACCTTCAACTCAGCTCTCAACAACACTCATGGATGCCCAACAACAATCAGTCTACAACTTCTCTTAACAAATGGATTCAAACGAACAAGCTCCAAGTTCAAGCAACCCAAACCCAGCGGTTACCGGTGTCGTCTCAACTCCCATCTACAAAAAGCCTCACATTCTTGATTGTGAGCCTCACATCAATCTTGCAATGCCATTTGAGAAACTGGAAGTCTTATGTGAATCCTTGGTGGATTTTGACAACATGCGCAGAAATGGTATTGACCTCACTGAAGAACTCAGGAATCAAGGTTGGGGAAACTACTTCAAACGTCTGTATGGTCCAGTTTACACAAATTTAGTGAATGAATTCTGGAGATTCGCTGATGCTGATGATCACTACATCGTCTCCTATGTTCTGGGAGTCAAAATGGTGATAACTGAGAAGTCCATTGCTGCTCTTCTAGTCATGGAGAAAGATGGAGGAAGAAGAATCTACAACATTAATCCTAGGGCAAAATATGTGTCCCATGAGATTAACCCAACTATCTTCAAACAGAACGGTGAAGGCAACCACTCCAAGAACAAGGAGTTACATCAGAACCTCCGGGTCTGGCTGAAGATCATCCTGGGCACCATCCATCATCGCCCAGCTTCAAATTCTTCAGACTACATCAACACAGACCAGAAGTGCATCCTGTACTGTATCCACAAGGGTCTGAAGCTCTGCCTTCCAGCACTTCTCTTCAAGTACCTCAGAGATTTTGTACGAGATACAAGAAACAACATGAAGCCCAGAAACTACATCCCTCTAGGAAGGCTAATCTCTGATGTTCTGATTGAAAGTCGTCTCGTGGACCACCTGATAACATTCAGACTCATGGAAGACGTGATGATCGACACTAGCAGAGCTCTAAACGCCAAAAATCTGAAGAGCATGGGGATTCTAGATCAAGTCAAGTTCAAACCTACTATGGACACCTCCTGGGAAGCTCTCAAAGATTAGAGGAAGATCCCAAATGGACTCTATATGTTCTCAAAGATCGACCCTCCAGAGGTAATCCTTTATTACTTAGATGATCTGAGGAAAGAAGGAGTAGATATCTCAAACTTCAACATAAGCCAGCTGCCAGATGAGCCTCCAAACTTCATGAAGCGTCCATGAGGACCCTCTGAGAAGGCGAAGCAAGCTAAGAAGGCAAGACTAGGAGAATCCTCCGGATCAAGACCTCCAGCACCTCTGCCTGGACCTTTTGGTAAGTTTGTTTCTCTTGCTCCTTCTGTACAAACACATCACATTGCTTCTTCTATCCCTCAACCCACACCTATCTATACAAACTCAGAAACTCCTCCCTCAACCACCAGAAAATCTCACCAACCATCCCAGAAATTTAACCTTGCCACCACAACCTTACCTATTTCTGACGCAGAAATGTTGAACGAAACCACTTCACCATCTTCATCTTCTTCTCCAGAATCACCCCCCTACTACAACATTTCCACAGATACAGAACACTCTGACCCTACCTCTCCAACCCTGGCCCAGCTCCAAACTCGTACTCTGGCCTCACAACAGCAAACACAACCCACATCTGAACCAGAAATCACTTCCTCACCCACAGAACAACCAAACCCAACCACATCTGACCCTCCACCATCTGGAACACCTCACGCTGAATCTCATCCAAACAACTCTGACACACACCCACCAAATACATCCGCTGAACCACAAACTCCCACACTCAACCTAAACCCTCCCACTTCTCCACCCCAACCCTCTGAACCAGAAAAAACCCTGCCAGCCCTTGAGGAAGCAATAATGTTGTTTGCAGAAGCTTCAGTTGACAAGGTCAAGTCTCTGACCATCAACTATGGCATCAGTGATGATCCTTCAGTAATAAGGACACACTGGAACAGAGTTATTGGCTGGATGACCGCTGAAGCCTTCAAACTGAAGGGCCTCTTTGAGCAAGTTCGAAACGACTTCATCAGAGACGCTGAGCTAAGACTCCAGGAGCGCCTAGCCAAAGAAGCTGAGGAGCGAGCCCGCGAGGAAGCAGAAGAGAAAGCCAGGCAAGAAGAAATGCAAAAGATTAAGGAAGCTGAAGCCAAAGCTCTAGCTGAGGCTGCTGCTATTGCTGAAGCTGAAGCCAAAGTTGCCGCTGAAGCTCGTCTTGCTGAAGAGTCTGCCAACAGGGTAGAACCGGATGCTCTGACTTAGGGGGAGTCCTCCACCTTTGTCCCTCTAGTTCTCAAAACACTTGAAGATCTTCAGAAAGAGCAGAAAGAAGTCTGAGCCAGATTGGATCAACAGGATTCAGTAAATGTCAACATTCAGAACCTGCTAACCCAGCTGCTCCAGAGGATGCCTTCACCTCCCAACCCTTAGGCACCTAGGACTTGTCTTTTTTGTTTTCCTTGCTTGTTGCTCTGATTTGTCTGTTGCTTTCTGTTTTTCATGTGTTTGCTTGTTATCTGTGCTTCTAGCATTTGTGAATATATATATATATATATATATATATATATATATATATATATATATATATATATATATATATATATATATATATATATATATATATATATATATATATATATATATATATATATATATATATATATCCTTTCCTTCGTTTATCTAAGTCTTTTTGATTCTGACAAAAAGGGGGAGAACTAAAAATAGCTTTGATGAAAACATATCTAAATCCTTTCAGTACTCTGCAAACATTGTTTATAAATTGGTTCTAATCCTTTTTGACTTAGAAATATGCAGAAGAGAATCTTGAAGCATCATCTCATTGAAGCTCTGGTAAGAACTTCTGAACTCCCAGACTTATCTCAGGGGGAGCTCACTTCTAAAAACTCTTATCTATAATTGTTTCATCTCTAAAAATTAGATTGTTTTGTCATCATCCAAAAGGGGGAGATTGTAAGAACAAAATTAGTTCTACAATAGAATTCTAGGATTTTGATGATAACAAAGGATGAAACCAAAAATGGCACCCTAACAAAATTCTTCTAAGTGTGCAGGACTCTGAACAGCAACAAAGGAATCTGATCGTTTTATCAGATACAAACTCTGATCAGATACAAAGTACTAGAAGATCAGACTCATCTGAGGAAGAAGTGCGCCCAAGAAGTTCTAAATCTGAGCAAAACAAGACAGTCGGAAGAACCAGAAGCTCTAAACATCCACTGGACTTAGTTCTGATGATCTGAAAGACCAGTACTCTGAGAAGCTCTGATGTAACCTCGACGTAATTTGCTTATGACGTAGAACTCCGAGATAACAACGACTCTGATGAAGATTCTCCAAATCCAGAAAGAGTAACGGAAAGAATTTCTTCAAATGGAAAGGAAGTATTTTTAGAAAGAAATCATTCAGGGAGACAATTTGGTTATGGCAAGAAACACAGAAGTAATGACATTGAATGCTCATCAAAGGCCAATATTTTGTCATCACTCCAACGGTCCTTCTCACCACTATATAAAGGAAAACCTACTTCATTGAGAGACACACAACAACGCACAGAAAAATTCTTTACATTCTCTCTCAGTTTTTCACGAGCTGCTGCTCATACGTGAGAACGCCTATTTAAATATTCTGCTGTAATATTTGCTTACTCTTAGAAGCACTCTCTATTACAAATTTATTTTGCTGAATTATTTGTGTTCCTCAAGTGACTCTGCGCAGTCTGTATACTTGGGAGGACTAAGAGATCATTCTCTTAGACGTTTGGTTGTATTAATCTTTCCAGATTAGTGGATTAAGTCCTTTTTGAAGAGGAAACCACCTTGGTCGGGTGGACTGGAGTAGCTTTGTGTTATAAGCGGATCAGTATAAAATTTTGTGTGTTCTTACTTTTGAAAAAGCTTTTAATTTCTAAAACAATTCAAACCCCCCTTTCTTGTTTTTCTCACCTTCAAAAATTACCAAGATCAAACCGGATAGAATAACCTTCTTCTTTTTCACTGGAACTGTCACAACCAGACATAACACCATATAATCTTGCAAGCCTCTTAAATCCTAAACAAATCTTCAAGAAAACATTAAATCCAAAAACTAATATATTATCATGAACCATCCTTATCTTTTCTGTAGTCTCTTGAATAATCTATGGTCCTAAGATTCTTTCTTCACCAACTTTCGTCCAACACAAAGGTGTTCTATATTTCCGTCCATACAAGGCTTCATAAGGAGCCATCCTGATACTTGCATGGTAACTATTGTTGTATGCGAATTCAATCAATGGTAAGAGCTCCTTCCAATTTCCTTCACTTTCAAGTACACAAGCTCTTAACATATCCTCCAGTGTTTGTATCGTCCTCTCAGTTTGACCATCCATTTAAGGATGATTGCACGTACTCAAACACAAATTTGGTCCCATAGCTTGTTGAAATGCCCTCCAAAATCTTGAAGTAAACTTTGGGTCTCTGTCAGACACAATACTAGTTGGGACAGCATGTAGTCTTACAATTTCTGAAATGAACAACCGTGCAAGATGACTTACCTTGTAAGTAGTTTTCACTGCCAAGAAGTGCGCAAACTTAGTTAACCGATCCATAACCACCCATATTGAATCATAACCACCTTGGGTCTGAGGTAACCCTACTGCAAAATTCATTGAAATACTATCTCATTTCCAAACTGGAATCTCTAAAGGTTGCAATAAATCGCCTGGTTTCTGATGTTTAATCTTTACTTGTTGGCACACTATGCATTCCGACACCAGGCCACCAGTAGTCCTTCTTCAGGTCTTGATACATCTTCGATGAACCTGGATGTATGGTAAACGCCCCTTGTGGTCTTCCTCTAAAACTTTTCTTTTCAGTTCGGCATCATTCGGGACACAAATCCTTTAATTAAAAAGAACAACTTCATCTGGCGATTGAGTGAAACCTGGTTAAGTCGACATCTCTTGCAACTTCTCATCTATCAATTGTCCTTGCAGGATTTCTTCCTTTAGGTTAGAAGTAACATTCAAATTTCCCATTATCACACCATCCCGCATCCAACTAAACTGAAGGTTAAAATCTCGGAACTTTTCCAACAATGCGTATTCTAACATCATTAACTCAACTTTATGCATCTCTTTCCGACTTAAGGAATTTGCATCCCTATTCTCTTTCCCTAGGTGATACTTAAGCTCAAAATCAAAGTCTTTCAAATACTCCATCCATCTCCTCTGTCTCATGTTCAACTCTTTCTGGTCAAATAAGTACTTCAAACTCTTATGGTCACTAAACATCTCAAAACGTACTCCATACAAGTAATGTCGCCACACCTTCAATGTAAAAACAACAAAAGCTAATTCAAGATCATGAGTTGGATAGTTCTCTTCATGACTCTTCAACTGACAAGAGGCATATGCTACAACCTGACCACTATGCATTAACACCACCTCCTAATCCTTTCTTATAGGCATCACAAAATACTTCATAAGACTTACTAGGATCAGGGATGATTAAAACAAGAGCAGTTGTTAGTTTTTCCTTCAAACTCATGAAACGTTGCTCACACTTCGAATCCCATTTAAAATAAATTCCCTTTCGGGTAAGTCTAGTCATTGGTAAAGCTAACTGAGAAAATCCTTTTATGAATCTTCGATAGTAACCTGCTAAACCTAAGAAACTTCTGACTTCGGAAGCATTCTTCGGTCTTTCCCAATTAATAACTGCTTTGACTTTAGATGGATCTACTGATACTCCTCCTTGTGATATGACATGACCAAGAAACCTCACTTCGTTCATCCAAAATTCACACTTACTTAACTTGGCAAAAAGTTGATTCTCTTGCAGTACTAATAGAACAGTCCTTAGATGTTCTCCGTGCTCTTGTGGAGTACGAGAATTAATAAGAATGTCATCAATAAAGATCACCACGAACTGGTTCAAGTAAGGTTGAAATATCCGATTCATATAGTCCATGAAAACAGCATGGGCATTTGTCACACCAAAAGGCATTATAAGAAACTCATAATGGCCATATCGGGTTCTGAATGCAGTCTTTGGTACATTCGAATTCTTAACTCTGATTTGATGATAGCCCGATCATAAATCAATCTTCGAGAACACACAGGCTCCCTTAAACTGATCTAGTAAATCGTCTATCCTTGGCAGGGGTACTTGTTCGTAATGGTGACTTTATTCAACTGGCAATAATCAATACACAATTGCATGTTGCCATCCTTCTTCTTCACTAGTAACACCGGAACTCCCCATGGTGAGACAGTAGGCCGAATGAAATGCTTGGTTAACAACTCTTCCAATTGATCCTTTAACTCTCTCAACTCGAGTGGTGCCATACGATACGGAGAAACAGAGATTGGAGTCGTCCCAAATATCAGATCAATAGAGAATTCCACTTCCCTTTCAAGAGGAAGAAAAGTGACATCCTCGGGGAAAACTTCTAGAAACTCACAAACGATAGGAATTTGTGTAACATTCAGATTGTCGCTAGGTTCCTTGGTGAGAACTAAGAGAACCGACTTTTCCTTCTCAAATAAGAAATTAACCATACCAACCATACCTTCCAAGATAGTAGTTAATACATCCTTTGGAGTAGCTTCACTAGATGGAGTAATGATTAACTTCTCTTCACATCCAATAAACACTGAATTGGCGGAAAGTTAATCTATCCCCAAAACCACATCAACCTTCTTATGTGGTAAACAAATAAGATCAATCTGGAAAATTCTAGCATTCACCGAAAGCGAACAATTTTCACAAATTAACAGTGTCTCAACCATATTATACGTGGCGATAGTAACCACCATAGGAGGAGAAAAAGGAATTTCTTGCAAGCCAAGATGCTTCATAGACTGAATTGATACAAAAGAGCGTGTTGTCCCACAACCAAACAATACAAAACAAGGATGATCATTGACGAGACACGTACCAACAATCAAAGCATTGTTGCTCTTAGCCTTCCTTGCATCCAAAGTATAAACTCGACCAGTGTTCCTTCCTTGCATCAGATTCTTATTCTAAGGACAATTCCTAGCCATGTGTCCCTCCATCTGACAAGTAAAACACCTAATCACACTTCCAACACATCTTCCAAAATGAGACTTCTTACATACTTGATATTGCGGAAAATGGTCAGGTCTTGCATGTTGCACTTGTTTTCCTTTGAAAGATTGAAGTCTAGGCCTAAACTGGTTACTTGGCCTTCCCTGGTCCTTCTGTCCAATCCTATACTGATCCCTTTCTTCTTTAACTTTCTTCAAAGTGTTCTCAGCCACATAACATTACATTAGCAATTCAGCATAAGTAGTGAATTCTCTTTGAGAAACACTATAAGAAATTTCACCCCTTAAACCAAAAAGGAATTAATCAATATTCCACTTCTCATCTAGTGCGTACACGACCTGTCTAGAATAAGCAGCTATATCTTTAAACTTTTCAGCATACATAGCTACTGACATAGTACCATGTCTAAGCTGCTGAAACTCAAATTATTTCTAAGTCCTCAAAGAGCTAGGAAAGTACTTATCTAGAAAGGTAGTCTTAAAATGCTCCCAATCCCTAGGTACTCCTTAATTGGTCATAAGAGTTGAAGCACTTTCCCACCACCTCACAGCAGGACCCTTCATCATGTGAGAAGCAAACACAACTTTATTCTCTTCACTACAATGCACTATCTAAAAAATCCTCTCCATGTCGGTCACCCAATCATGATCCTTCACATGATTTAATCCACCATGGAACCCAGGAGGATTCATGCGAAAGAAATCTCGGAAACTACCACCTGCAGCTTCTTGTGGAACCCCTTGCGGATGGAGACATCCATTCAACTATTGCATCATCTGATGCATGAATTGGTTATGTTGTTGCTGCATCTGTTGCACAAACTGAGGCCATTGAAAACCTTAACTACCACTTGGAGGTTCTGAATCTGAATTCTTAGTTCTGGGTCTACCACGACCTCTGTGTCTGTCAGCCATGATCCTAAATGTCATACAAATAAAATTAAGTTGATCAGACTCAATACTATGTGAAGCTAGCGGAAATATACCCGAACGTATCGCATGCTCGAACATACAATAGAGTCACCATCGAACTTTATTTATTCTAGAAGGAAAGGGAAAACATCGATAAAACCCGGGGGAAAGAGATATGTTAGGTAAGGAAGTCGGTTATGCAAGGGGAAGATATTAACACCCCAAACATCCATGGTACTCCATGGGAACCGTTTTGTTTGTTCTTGCTCGAGTAGGTGTTATATCTAAAGATTACTCGCAAAAGAATGGGGGGAAAGGAAGAGAAAATAGATAGATTGCTCGGTGAGGATTAGGGCCCTCATGCCTACGTATCCTCATAGTGTAATGAGGATTCAGAGCTTCGTAGTTCAAGGAACTAGAGGCGGGAGATGGAAAGAAGTGTGATCAAAGTCTGGTCTGAACCAAAGAATAGTGTTTTGAACTCCAACGAGGGTGAAACGATGAACCCAAGAGTAATGTGGCTATTACCAGTACGTGGGCTAGTAAGATCGCCACTATAGGGTAAAGCCGAAAAGACAAAGAAATTGGTGTTTGGGCACAGTCCCAAACATCTCTTGGTTCACAAGGTGGCGCAAGAAGAAGCACAAAGAGGTAGTGTATTTGGCTCAAAGGTAACTGGTATATCACATCGAATGAATGAAGGTAGAATATGAAGGTATCGTAGGGATGACGGGGTGAAGTGACCAAAGTCATAGAATTGAATATTTGGTGATAAGTGACTGAAGAAGTATTGTTTGAAATCAAAAGGTGAATGTGTATTAATCCATAAGAGAAATGAGACTTGTACCATAGAGGGAAACGAATTTGACCGATACGTGGACTAGTAGGACCGCCACTATAGGGTGATTAGCCAAAAAAAAGAAGGAATTAAGTGTTTGGGCACAGTCCCAAACAACTCTAGATAGAAATGTGGATTTTACGTTAGGCATCCTAAAAGGGTGTGTATGGAATCCCAAAGAAAGTGTATTTCGATGTCAAAGGAATAATATGTCATTGGGTGAACGATTTATGATCGAAGGTAAATAATGGATTGTGAAAGATATGAATGGTGCCCTAAGGCATAGGAGGAATAATTAGAAGTATGCTCGCCAAGGATTCGCATCCCCGTGCCTACGTATTCTCATTGTGCAATGAGAAAGTCAGAGCAATTGTAGTTCAGAACCACGAGAATAGAAAGAGAGACATACAGTGACGAAGAGTATAACTTGTACCAACAGGATGGTATCAAAAGGTATTTGTCCAAGCAACGAGGACTCACAAGACAAACCCAATTTCAGAGGTTAACTGCCATGAAACAAGGAGAGAGAGAGAGAGAGAGAGAGAGAGAGAGATTTGTCTAAGCAACGGGGACGCACAAGACAAACACCCCTTCAAGGAATGACTACAGTATTGTATAATACAAGGAATAGTGTATCACTGGATGGGGAACAAACAGTACGAGATCAAAGAAGAATAGTATCTTGGATCCAAGAAGGAGATATACTCTGAATCGAAGAGCAAGATAGGCATTTACCAGTACATGGGCTAGTAAGACCGCCACTATAGGGTAAAGCCAAAAAGAAAGACTGAATTAAGTGTTTGGGCATAGTCCTAAACAACTCTCGATTGATGAGGTGGACTGTCGCTATATCGTCCTAAAAGGATGTACAATGAGTCCAAGGAGAAGTATGGTTCATCTCAAAAATATGGTATTGATTTAATGAATAGAGAATGATTGAATAAATAGGGTAGCTCGCGAAGAAACTTGGTTCTCCTGCCTATGTATCCTTATAGTGCAATAACGAAATCAGAGCTTTCGTAGTTCAGCCCACTAGGGCTGAAAACAAGGTGATTGAAGGCAAAAGAGTGATTGAAGGATTGAATAAAAGTGAATAGAAATGGAGAGTGAGGAAATGAGAGACTTGATAGTCGATTGATAGGAATCACATTAAAGTCTATGAATAAGGGCGAACACTTTAAATATTTGGGGCCTACGTCCCATACGCAAAGTCGCTCTAGACAAGGATGGAAGAAACTTCGTCTCATCATTCCCTATTACTTAAGGCTCGTAGCGCATGATACTTATCTTAACTGACAAGTTGCTGGTGAAGAATCTTCATTTTTGATCGTTGTGTTGATGTTGATTTCGTGTGAAGAAGACTTGGTAGTTTAATCGATTCGTATTGTACTAAAGTCTATGAATAAGGGTGATTGCTTTGAATATTTGAGGCCTACGCCCCATATGCAAAATCGCTCTAGAAGAGGATAAGAGAGACTCCATCTCATCATTCCCTATTACTTAAGGCTCGTTTCGTACAAATTGAATCGTGTTAGCAAGTGTTGACCTTTGATTTATCTTGTATAGTCCGCTGCTTGGTGTGACTGAGGATACCTTGATTGAAGATCTTGACTTGAGGCTTCGAGCTCCACAGCTTAGAATAAAAGTCTTATTAAGTGATCAAGGTTCTTTTGGTCACTCAAATTAGACTGTGGGATTATACAAGTTCAAAGGATTTAATTGATCAAAATTACTTTTGATCAATTTGAATCGGAGGGCTTGAAATGATTTAGAATTTTAGGTTAGAACCCAATCTAAAGGTGTTATGATTGATTGAAAATTCTATGTAAAAGATCCTAGGGGAGCATGCTAATGTTGGTCAAAAATCTTAGTAAAAAACTCTATGTTAAAATCCTAGGGGAGCATGTCATGATTAATCAAAAATTCGATTAAAAATTCTAAGTCAAAATCCCAAAATAACCCTTAAGGGGTAAAATGGTCAATCTCAAAAATATGGATATTGGATTAATTTCCTAATTATGAAAACAATTAAAACCAATTAGAACCTAAGCAACTCTAGTTATTCTAAAACATCTAAAAATATCTAATTCCAATTAATCCCTAATTTCTAAAATATAATCAACCACTCAAACTAAACCTAAAAAAAATCTAATTAACTATTCCTTAATCAAGAACTAATTCCTAATTATACTAATCTAAAACTTAACGAACCTAATTAACTAAACATTAATCAAAAGCCTAAATACTAACTGCGCCTAATTACTAACTAAACTACAACATAACCAGACCCAAGAAAAGAAATAAAGAATGAGCCCAAAAACAAGTGTGTAGGCCCACGAGGAGGAGTGCAGGAAACGGATCCTTGGGCACAGAGGCCCATCCTAGGCCCGCAGCAAGGGGTGTTGAATAGAAATTCGTTTGGGCCTCCAACCCAATCTTCAGACCCGGATCCAAGCCGACACGGTCAAACGCGCAGTAGCACACACTCATCAACTCACACGGACGCGTTAAGATTCCTCCACAACTTCATCTAATTGCTTCGAAAATTCACACGAAATGAGATCCACAGATATTTGATTCCAGATTCCCACTTTCATTTCGAAAATCAAATGGATGTTATGAACAAATCTGAATTCGGAATAATCATCCTTATTCACGTCCTTCGACTCAACTTCTTCCCTGAAGAGGGGTCGTGGAATCCGTCTGCAAGGTCAAAAGGTTCACATTGAGATGCTGAACAAGAGAAAGAGACTTACCGAATTCGGGCGTCGGCGAGATGAGGTGGAGTCTTCGGATCCGTCATTTTGCGCTGCGGGAACCTGTAAATGTCCTCTCGTTCCCTTGTTTGTTTGTGTTTCGCTTCAGCTTCTTCCGTTCTTCCTCCTTGTTGACGTTGGTTCGTTACAGAGATCGCGGAAATGGTTACAGTACAAGATAGTACCTCTGATGCAGAAGGTTTGTGCTGAAGATGACAGATTCGGAATGAAGATATAGGTGATGCAGGACATGGACGAGGACGAGGGTGAAGTAGAAGATTTTAGGGATTGGAGAGGTATGAATGGATTTGAAGATTGAAGGCTCTTACTACAGAGCGAAAAACTCTTGCTGCAGAGTGAAAAACTCTGGCTACAGAATGAAAAAAAAAACCTCTGCAGAGTGAAGGTAAGTCCCCTTTTATACTTCTCTGATCCTCCTCCCTCTCAATTTCTATTTTCCAATCTCTTAACGTATCTCCAGTTTGTTAGAGTTTGTTGGTTGTTAATAGAAGTTAGGTGGGTTAGTTTTGATTCAGTTTTGAAAACGGTTAGGCAGTTAGGTTGGGTTTTTTTAGTTGGAGATTAATTCTGTTATGAGTTATGATCCTTTCTATGGTGAAGTTGCAACAACAGTTTTTGATGAGAAGCCCTTTTTTCTTCTAAGTTTTTCTTTTTAAATCCTGTTGTAAAGTGAAATTGGTTTCAACCTAAATCCAGTTAGCCAAAAAGAACTATTACACTAATGTCCAGTTAGTTATGGGATCGTTTACGCAGTCAGTTACGAAATGGTTAGTTTTGGTTACAAATCCGGTTAGAAAGTTCTATTAAATTAATGTTAATTCAATTGGCAAAACTTTGTTAGCTTGCAGGAAATGAGTTTGGTTGATGCGAATCAAGTGTAGCATTCACCCTACCAACAGTTAGCACAAAATTGCATGATTCGTAATCGGTTTGCTTAGTTAGTGCCAAATGTCGTTTGGGATTGAAATTAAATTGTAACATGAAGCTCCAATTTTTAATTGAAACCATAACTGAACCGTATGCCATGTTGTTATGCTATTAATTAGTAGCTAGTTTGCTACTAAACGGTATTTTGGGAATAGAATTTAACATACACGAGCTTTGGATTGTTAGTGTGATGAAACTGACATTCAACTTGCTGTTACATGAAGACCAATTAGCTCAAATTATGGGAGTATGCGGGAAGACATGGCTTCTTGGGTTGGCAAATGATGAAGAATTCCTGTTTGGTTGTAGGTCCTTGGAGGTGCGGCTGTAAAATTAGAATGCAAATGAGGAGCCTTTTTTTGAATTTCCATTTCTTTTCTGGTATTAGTCGAAATCTTGGGTGGCCTGCCGGTTAAATTGTCAGTTCTATGTGTTGGTGTAAGCCTTAGAGGCCAATACTTTTGGTTGGTACCTGTATCGAATTATTTATTAATAAATAAAAGGCTTTTTCTTTATTATGTTTGTTTAATAAAGTCCCTAGAATAGCCAATCTGTTTAATGTATCAAGTATGACTTAATCATGAGATCACATTAAACATAAGGACACTATTCTTAAAGTATCCGTAGTCGAGCTTTATTGTGAAGTGGGATAACATTAAAGCATTAAGACTATTATGTATATAGACTGATGATCACATCTCATGGATCATGGATAAGGAGTTATCAAGTCTTAAACATATGTATGAATATTAAGAGTAATTTTTATACCGGATTGACCCGCTATGAGAATACTATATAAAATGTTTTGCAAAGTGTCATAAGTTATTTTCATGGTGATAATGGTGTATACCACTCTTCGACCTGAAACCACTATGGACCCTAGATGTAGAGTCGAGTGCTTTATTGTTGATCAAACGTTGTCCGTAATTGGATAACCATAAAGACAGTTCATGGGTACTCCGCGAAGCATGCTGATGGACATGAGTGACCTAGATGGAATCTGTTCATCCTGCATAACAAGATAAATGTCTATGAGCCCAATATTGAACTGGACAAGGATGAGACGGTCTATGTCTTGTGTTCAATATAGACATAAGGGCAAAAGGGTAATTATGCACATAAGTATTATCACAGAAGAATTTGTCAGATCACATGACATTTTCGTGTCTTAGGTAGCAGTGATGTGTTGCTAGATACTGTCGCATTACGCGAAAAACCGACGGGAAACGAAAACAACAGAGCCGCCACCGTGCGTTATTTATCCCAAAAGAGGGAAAGGAAACGCTCAGAGTAAACCTGGAAAAGACATGGTCTCGCGACCAAAGAGAATGGGATCGGGAGTCGGTTATGCGAAGGGAAGGTATTAGCACCCCTACGCATCTGTCATACGGTGAACTGACTTGGGGTATTTTGCTTTTTATCGCAATGTCGCGGATAGCAAGAGTCGCCACCGACTTTTCTTTTATCCAATAAGGAAAGGTGGAAAAGAACAGGAAAGACCTCAATAGATTTTGGGTTCGGGAGGTACATTATACAAAGGGAAGGTATTAGCACCCTTTGTATCCATGGTTATCCATGGGCTCTTAATTGCTGGATCACTTATATTTTTGTCTGAAAAGTGTTGGTGAATTGTTAAAAAATGTTTCGAAAAGAGAGTTTAACTTTGTAATGATTCTCGTATGAATGTATACAAAGTATTTATCTCGTTTGATTTTGAAAAAAAAAAACAGTTTAGAAAAATATAACTTGGTAATGATTCTAGTATGAATGTATACCAAGTGGTGATTTTCTAGGACTTGCAAAGTGTGAGGGGCGGAAAATGTTTTAGGTTATGATCCAGCAATTGAGAGTTATACCTTCCTAAGGTCGTTATGAACGTTTCCTATCCTTATGAGGGTAAAACTGTCCTTACTATTGAGAAGTAAGTAATTTTACCCTTTGGATGTTTAAGGGTCATCGTAGGGTCATCGATAGGTCATTGAAGGCAACAGTTGTAAGGATACCTTAGCATTCGAAGGGACGATCATCATTTAACCGTAGGCTACACCGAAGGGTCATCGAGGGACAAAATCGTAATTTCGAAAGCAACATCCGAGGGACCATGATTTATTTTATGATGATTTAACCGAAGGGTCTTTGCTAAGTGTATCCCTACATTCGCGGGACATGACCGTTATACCGTAATACCATAGGGCAGCAAAGAGAGGTCCAAAATCACATGTTTAAAGGTCATATTTTAAAGTCAATTAGGTGATTAGGATGAATCTCCACATTAAAATCAATACATTAAAATTAATACATTAACATTAATTAAGCAATTTAGGGTGGATCTTCATAAGGGTATCCCACAAATAAAGTGGAAGGCCTAAACAACACTCTTTTCCTGGGATATGTGAACCTTTACAAAATTCAGCAAACGGGTTAGAATACCAATCAGGGTGCAATCGAGGATTACATCGCAAAAGAAAACACAGCAGCATGAATGTCAGGCAAAACAGTGCATAATTAACATAGAATAGATCAGGTTACGCATAGGACATAACAAATATCAACGGCTGTCCCGTTCGCCTCTGCCTCGCCTAGCGAGGGCCTAGCGAATGCTCGCTACATGCTCGCTTAGCGATGTGCTAGCGAGCGGCTGCGGGTTTTGAATTTCAGAACAGTATGATCTCAGCATGCTGCATGCCTTATTGCATTCAATTACAGAAATAATACGGTCAAACACTCAGGATATTCAGGCGTACTGGAATTCACATGCAGAGTCTAATTACATATCCAAAAATTCAATCATGATGCATTATGTATTTAGAGATTTACAAATTGGAAGCATAAAACAATAATGATACACAAACCTGTTTGCAATGGAGTGGTAATGCTGAATTGGCAAGTCACTTTTGGTATCGGGTTGAGTTGGGCGGCGGTAACTTCGGTGCGGATGAGCGGCCGTCAGGGTTTCTTCACTCCACTTCTCTGGGCTACTCTCCGGGGTTGCTATGCCAGGGTTTCCGGCCGTCTCCGTCTCGGTTTTTCGTTTTTCCTTTTCGTTCTGGAGTTGGGGTATTTATAATACTCCTTTGATGACCTAATGGGCTCAGAATAAAGCCCGAAATTTTCTGTTGTCTGTCAGCTTCGCTAGGCGAGCGTGTAGCGAACGTGTAGCGAACGTTCGCTAGGCGAGCGTGTAGCGAACGTGTAGCGAACGTTCGCTAGACGAGCGTGTAGCGAACGTGTAGCGAACAGGCCAGTTTGGGCCATTTTCTGGATTGGGCCATTCGTGAGCTGGACCTTTGTTCCTTTAAGATCAGTGTCATAAAAATGAGTCGGAGTGCCCTGAAAAATGTCTTAAAATATTAATGGGCAAATTTTGGGGTATGACAGCTGCCCTTGTTCAATATTCTTGAACCGAGAGAGTCAGAATGGTATGTACGCCATTCGTGGTCTGGAGGTGGAAGATTATTGAACACTTAGAACGCCCCAAAAATTTGCACTTGTCAATTAGTTAGTATGGATGGAGATGGGCTTAAAGATGCCATCTAGGAAGTTTGATGATGAGAGCTTCAGAGTACGTCGTACGTTAGAAGATATCTGAAGTCATGGGTGTCACTGGGTCATACGCTAGACCATATAGTGAGTCATTCATTAGGCCGTCGACTTCACTGGGGAGTTAGAATGGGTCATACGCCGCTGGGGATAAAGGATCAGAATGGATCATACGCTAGATCGTATCTGAGTTGCAGAATGGGCCGTCTGTTAGGCTGTATCTGACGAAAAGTAGTCGTACGCTAGACTACACCTCGGGATGTACCGTACGCTAGGTAGTATCTGAGGAATGAAGATCCGAATGGGTCGTACGCTAGACCATATTGTTGGAGGAGTAATATGTTGTGCCGAATCAAAATGAGATAAGAATCCGAATGAGTCATACACTGCTGGG
This sequence comes from Lathyrus oleraceus, assembly GCF_024323335.1. NCBI lineage: Eukaryota > Viridiplantae > Streptophyta > Magnoliopsida > Fabales > Fabaceae > Lathyrus > Lathyrus oleraceus. Next base: position 367,704,005 of record NC_066585.1, on the reverse strand, counting down.
GATAAAGGATCAGAATGGATCGTACGCTAGATCGTATCTGAGTTGCGGAACGAGCCGTCCGTTAGGCTGTATCGTTACTGGGGGTGAAGGATCAGAATGGATCGTATGCTAGATCGTATCTGAGTTGTAGACTGAGCCGTCCGTTAGGCTGTACCTGATGATGAAGGGGGTAGTCATACGCCAGACTACACTTCAGAATGTACCGTACGCTAGGTAGAATTTGAGGCCTTGAAGGTCCAAATGGGTCGTATGCTAGACCGTATTGGAGTTGTTGAAGGTCGGAATGGATCGTACGTTAGATCGCATCTGAGTTGAAAGAGTCATATGTTGAGCTGAATCAGAATGAACCGTACGCTAGGCTATATCTGATAGTATTTGTATATGTTGTATTTGCAATAAATGTCTGGGATGGGCTTATAGATGCCATCGTTAGGAGGATGTCAGAATGAATGTTGACATGACGTATATCTGAAAGATGTAGTTGAATCCTGAACGTAATTGATGAGGATGTCCGTCTGAATGGACTTTTGTTTTGACTGTATCAGGGGAATAATTAACCTGAAAAATAAAGTTAGCTTCATGCCATGTCATGATGCATGAGATGTTTTATGCTTTCGAAAATAACTGCGAACGATATATGCATGCGTATGCTGTGAAATGATGTAATGAATGAATTATGCATCTGAAAAGTTCTTCCAGAGGACTCTACTGGGGAAAACAAATCTCAATCTTCTGGTTGGGAGATACTGGTATCGATGACCCTTTCTTAGCCGGGGATGCTTGATTTCTGTCTGACGGTAGAAATGTTCAACAGAAGCCCGGTTGGGGGTGGAAGAGATGACCCATTTGTCTAGTAATGCCACTCTCTTCTGGGAATGACTGGCTTTGCTGGGGGATAGGATTAGCAACGGATTCATTGGAAAGCATGATTAGACCTTCTCCTCGATCCTGAAGTCTAGTAGTAATCACTATTTCTATTTTATGCACGCATTTTTGGTAAACATCGATCATATCCAAATGCATATATTAATTCGAATTAAATCAATGGACGCTTATGCAAACAAAACAGAGAAAGTAAAACAAGAGCATTTTTTTTTGAAACTAAAATTATATTGATTTCGAAAGAGGGCCTATAAACAGGCAATTTGTGTACAAGGAGACAAAAATCCTAGTAAGAGGAAATTGTCAAGAAAACAAAGAGAAAGCTATGCCGAAAACGTCCTATTGACTTTAATTCCACTACTGCCATTATGTCTTCAAGCCTCTCATCTCCTGCTGTCGGATAGAAGTGATTAGCTTGTTCAGTCCTTTGAACTTGGATGAAGCTGTCTGAGAACGGGACATAGTCATACGCTTTGATCCCTAATTTTTGCCTGGACCGCCTTTTCAGGTTTTCAATCCACCAGGATACCCTTTTTTGCCCAAGCCGCCTTTTCAGGTTTTCGACTTGCCGGGTGTACATTTTTTTATGTTTATCCCTAAATTTTGCCCGAACCCTTTTGGTTCGCCGGGATGCCCTTACTTTTGCCTAGATACGTCGACCTAGCGGGTCTCTTTTATGCGTAGTATTTTTTGACTATGTCTGCGTTCACGGGATGCGGGAAGTCTTCGCCGTCCATTGTAGCTAGTATCATGGCTCCACCAGAGAATATCTTCTTAACTACAAACGGCCCTTCGTACGTGGGAATCCATTTGCCTCTGGGATCACCTTGTGGTAGAGTGATGCGCTTTACCACCAAGTCGCCAATTTGATACACCTGTCTCTTGACTCTTTTGTTAAATGCCTGGGTCATGCGTTTCTGATATATCTGTCCATGACAAACAGCCGCAAGTCTCTTCTCATCAATCAAGTTTATCTGATCGAGTCGAGTCTGAATCCATTCATCTTCATCTAAGCTCGCCTCTTTCATGATTCTTAGAGAGGGAATCTGAACTTCCACTGGTAAAACGGCTTCCATTCCGTAGACTAAAGAGAAAGGAGTTGCTCCTGTCGAAGTGCGTACTGAAGTGCGATAACCGTGAAGAGCAAACGGTAACATCTCATGCCAGTCTTTGTACGTCACCGTCATCTTTTGTATGATCTTCTTGATATTCTTATTAGCAGCCTCCACGGCACCGTTCATCTTTGGCCGGTACGGAGAAGAGTTATGGTGTTTTATTCTGAATTGCGTGCAGAGTTCAGTAATCATCTTGTTGTTCAAATTAGTACCATTGTCAGTAATAATTCTTTCAGGGATGCCATATCGACAAATGAGATTATTCTTGATGAATCGTGCCACCACATTCTTGGTGACAGAAGCGAATGAGGCGGCCTCTACCCACTTTGTAAAGTAATCAATAGCAACAAGGATGAAACGATGCCCGTTAGAAGCAGTAGGTTTAATCTCTCCAATCATATCAATGCCCCACATTGCAAAGGGCCAAGGTGCGGTCAACACGTTCAATGGAGCAGGAGGTGCATGTACTTTATCCGCATATATCTGGCACTTGTGACAGGTTCTGGAGTGATGGTGGCAATCAGCTTCCATGGTAGACCAATAATACCCTGATCTCAGAATCTTCTTGGCCATCGTATGTCCACTAGAATGAGTCCCAAAAATACCGTCGTGCATATCTCCCATAATCTTTTCTGCTTCCTTTTTATCCACACAGCGAAGCAAAGTCGAATCGTGGTTACGTTTGTATAATACTCCATTACTCAAAAAGAATTTAGCAGAGAACTTCCTCAGGAATTTTCTATCATTGATAGATGCCCCCTCAGGGTACTCCTGAGTTTCTAAATATCTTTTTACTTCGTGGAACCAAGGTTTCTCTTCCACTTCATCAGTATTAAGCTCATAACAATGTGCTGGTTCATCCAATCGCTCAATGGTGATCATGGGAGCTTCATTGTCCCATCTGACTCTGAACATAGATGACATGGTAGCCAATGCGTCTGCCAACTGATTCTCTTCTCGTGGGATATGTTCGAATGTAATCTCTCCAAAGTATGGGATTAGTGACAACACCTTCTCTCGATAAGGGATGAGATTCGGATGTTTAGTGTCCCATTCTCCTTTGATCTGACTGATTACTAATGCTGAGTCTCCGTACACACTCAAAAGCTTGATCCTTAGGTCTATGGCAGCTCTGAGTCCCAAAATACATGCTTCATACTCAGCCATATTATTGGTACAATCAAAACATAGTCTAGCAGTGAAAGGCGTATGGCAACCCCTGGGAGAAATAATTACGACACCAACACCGTTGCCCAACGCATTAGAAGATCCATCAAAAACCATAGTCCATCGGAATCCCAGTTCAGGTCCTTCATCCGGTCCAGGTTTTTCATAATCAGTAACAAGCATGACATCCTCATCTGGGAACTCAAAATTCATAGATTGGTAATCGTCCACCGCTTGATGAGCCAAATGATCGGCTAGCACGCTTCCTTTGATTGCTTTCTGGGTAGTATACTGGATATCACACTCTGTTAAAATCATCTGCCATCTTGCTATTCTTCCGGAGAGGGCAGGTTTCTCAAATATGTATTTGATGGGATCCATCTTAGAAATCAACAAAGTGGTATGATTCAACATATACTGTCTTAGTCGGCGAGCAGCCCAGGCCAAAGCACAGCAAGTTCTCTCGAGCAGTGAGTATCTTGTTTCACAGTCGGTAAACTTTTTGCTAAGGTAGTATATGGCATACTCTTTTCGACCAGACTCGTCATGTTGCCCCAACACACACCCCATTGAATTTTCTAACACGGTTAAATACATAATTAGAGGTCTTCCTTCAACTGGTGGTATCAGGATCGGAGGCTCCTGGAGATACTTCTTGATTTTGTCAAAAGCTTCTTGACATTCGTCATTCCATATCATCTCTTGATTCTTCCTCAGTAGTTTGAAGAGGGGTTTGCAGGTGGCGGTCAAATGGGAGATAAATCGGGCAATGTAATTCAAGCGTCCCAAGAAACCTCTGACTTCTTTATCTGTACTGGGAACTGGCATTTCTTGAATAGCTCTCACCTTGGCCGGGTCAACCTCAATCCCTTTACCACTGACAATAAAGCCCAAGAGTTTGCCGGATCTTACTCCAAAGGTGCATTTGTTCGGGTTCAACCTCAACTTGTATTTCTTCAACCTCTCGAACAGTTTGTATAAATGATCGAGATGCTCTCCCTCAGTATGAGATCTGGCTATCATGTCATCCACATACACTTCTATTTCATGATGGATCATATCATGGAACAAAACCACCATAGCACGCTGGTACGTTGCCCCTGCATTCTTTAAACCAAATGGCATTACCTTATAACAGAACGTGCCCCAATGCGTCACAAACGTAGTTTTCTCCATGTCCTCAGGCGCCATCTTAATCTGGTTGTAACCTGAGAATCCATCCATGAATGAGAACACCTTGTGTTGAGCGGTGTTATCTACCAGAACATCAATGTGCGGAAGTGGAAAGTCGTCTTTGGGACTCGCTTTATTCAAATCTCTGTAGTCTACACACATTCGCACCTTGCCATCCTTCTTTGGCACTGGTACCACATTAGCAACCCATTGAGGATAAGAAGTAACAGCCAGAAAACCTGCATCAAATTGTTTCATAACCTCGGCTTTGATTTTCTCAGACATTTCAGGACGCATGCGACGAACCTTTTGCTTAACAGGACGACAATCTTCCCTCGTTGGCATCCGATGTACTACTATATCAGTATCCAGTCTTGGCATGTCGTCATAAGACCAAGCAAAAATCTCTACATAGTCATGTAACATCTGAATCAACCTTCTTTTGACACTGTTTTCCAAGCCTGCTCCTATTTTGACTTCTTTCTTGTCTACTTCAGTACCCAGATTTACAATCTCAATTGACTCCTCGTGCGGCTGTATAGTCCTCTCTTCCTGCAGTAACAGTCTGGCAAGTTCTCCAGCTACTTCACAATCTTCCACACTTCCATCCTCGGCTTGGTAGATCGGATTTTCAAAGTCATAATGAACAGTAGTAGAACTATTATCAACAGGATCCAGAGTGGGTATGGATCTGCAATTCGTTACGTGAGTGTGTGTAAGAAAACATAGCTTGTTTGGAAGATGACAGAAAAGACAAAGAGCGCAATATTTGAATGCAAAAAGTCCATTGATTTATTGAATATGAATATGCTTATGAAAATGACAAAACCCTTAACAAATTAGCTATTGTGCCCCGGGCATAGACACAACGCTTGGAGAAGTTCAAAAACAAAAATTTGCAACACCAAAATAGACAATAACAATTACTCCTGACTAAAGGAAATCGGGATAGTGTCTTCAGCCTTCCAATTATTGAGTCCGTCACCAATTATTGGGAAAATCCAGCTGTCCAGGTCGCAATCGCTGTCGGCATCTTCTACAACATTAATTTGACTCTTGTCAGAGCTGAACCCCAGGCCAAATTTGTCAGACTTGTACGGTACGTCGATCAATTGACCCCAGCCAGTACGACCACCATCTTCAACCACGGCTTGAGCGTCCTTCAGAGAAATCATAGCAGGAGGAGCACGAATAACCTTGGGTACACAGGAAGTTGGCTTATGGACAGGATTGGTCGGAGGAACTACTTCAAATGACTGACAAGGAGTCTCAATGGATTCACCATCCTGTAGCGGTGTATTCGTCGCTATATGATCTATCGATTAAACCATAAGCTATGAGATACATTGAAATTTCGAGTCGCCACCGCACTTTTATTTATCCAAAGGATTGGCTAAAAAGCGAACAAAAGCCTAAGAAGTTTTACACTTAGAAAACTAATAAAAAGATCAGAGATTCTGGGTAAGGGGTAAATTACGCAATGGGAAGGTGTTAGGCACCCACTACGTCCTAGGTACTCCTAGGGAGCCCTTTTCACACTTGTTGTGCTAAATTGTTATTTGTTATGACATAAATATTGTGCAAACATGATTGGGATGATGAGAAAAGAATATACATTTTTATTATTATTGGGTATTGGGTTCGAACGGATGAACCCGTTGCCTACGTACCTTCCATCAAAGGTAAGGATCAGAACGCCGTAGTTCGGCTAAAAGATTTCCAAAAAGTGGGTTAGGTTCAATTTTAAACACAAACCCCAGGTCTTACGTTATCCACGGGAGAAAACTCAACCTTATACAGACAACAACGTCCACCATGTGAGAACAGCTTCAACTGGCCAGAGAGGGGTTAACCCTATAATAGGCGAGGAAGACTTACAATTCAATCACTAAAGACAGAAGGTGAGATTAACATCAACCACTAAGATAAATCAAACCTATAGCTCATGTATGAAAAGATTAATGGACAAAGCCAAAACAAGTGAATGAGTGGAGTTACTGATTATGATTATGAAAATGAAGTCAAAATATGATTAAGATCAATTCAAATAAGTATTATGAAATGAAGTTTGGAAAAAGGTCAAGGACTTGAGTCCAGGTTTTTAGTTAGAAAAACATGAAGATGTTTGCACAACACTTATGTCAAGTTTAAAAGATAAGATGTGAAAAGGTTCTAAGACGTAATGAATGATGAATGGATGAAGATGGATAGTAAAACTTCTTAGACGGTTCACTTCTTGAAATCATATGGGAAATGATTCAAGTGTGTCCTTTGGAATAGCAATTAATAATAACAAACAAACAAAGCAAGCAAAAGCGGATATCGGATGCCAATCAATGGTCTTAAACCAATCTCCTTAAAACAAAACGGGATATCAGATGCCACTCAATGGACTTACACTAATCTCCACAGGCAAAGAAATGAAAGGCGGATACCGGATACCAATAGATGGATTTACACCAGTTTCCTAAAACAGAACAGGATATCAGAAGCCACTCAATGGACTTACACCAATCTCCTCAAAAGAAAAACAACGATGAAATATGGAAGTTAACTGCCAATCTATCTGGACTTAAGTTAACTCCACAGTATGGTCCTAGGAAATCCAATGCCACGTTACTGGGACTTACAATGGATCCTCACATACAAGAACAAAAGCAACAATATGATCACAGGAATGCAAATGCCAACTTACAGGGACTTATAATTGCAACCTCTCATACAAACAGATGATCACAGGAAAGCAGATGCCAACTTACAGGGACTTATAACTGCAACCTCACATACCAACCAAACAGATCAAATTATGATCACAGGATAACAGATGCCAACTTACAGGGACTTATAACTGTATCCTCACATACAAAGAGATAACAGAAGATATGAGTGACCAATGAGGTCTTACACTCTATCCTTCCATATCACAGGAGCAAATGCCAAAGCAATGGACTTACAGTTGTCCTCAATGGGCAAACAACAATGATAGCATCACAAAACAAATGAGATGATCATGCACTAATGGCAATTGATGGTGATGATAAATGCATAGCATACAAGCAAGCAAGTGCACATGAAGCAATCAATCAATCAATGAATAGCAAACAGCACACTCTATAGCCAAACAAATGGGGGGCTCACACAAGAGGGTTTGACTTTGAAAGTCCACTGTAATGGGTAAAAGTTGCTCTTAACCTGGCCATTGAGGGGCTCAGGTGAAGCAGATGAATAGGAGATGAGGAGTAGGCCTCATTGCTTCTATCTCATATCAGAGAGAGCATCAAAGAAAGTGTGGGAGTTCAGAAAGTAGGAACTCTCTCCACATTATTGACTCGATTGGATCTTGGGTATTTATCTCATTGCTTCAACCATGTAATGGGAGCAAGAGAGGACACACTGAATAGTGGGGGATAGATTGCTTATCCCTACCTTCCACCAATTGCCTTACTTGAAGGACTTTCCCTGCTTAGGACAAATATAAACAAACACAGGCATTGCCTCTTAAGGAGGACTTCAGACAGTTTGCCCGGTCAAATAACAGACCGGGTCTCCAGACTACATGAAGAAGAAGTAATTATACCTCAAAGCAAATGCTATAAAGCAAAGCAAGCAATCAAGTTCAAAGAACTTAGGCAACTAAAGTACCTGAAAAAGTCAAACTCATTAGTAAACAAGTCAACAATCAAAAGCAAAAGAAAATGAACCAATAGTCACACAGAAGGACCAATTGTGCAAGGCACAAAGACTCAAGCATATGAGTCACCTACAAAACAAGTGGTTAGCACATGATAAACAAACCAACTCAATCAAAATTGAAAGGTCTTTGGGGTATTGGTGCTCAACCTGAAACAAACAGCTCAATTGTAAGCTCAGAAGACCACTAGGACTAGCCTAGGGTCAAAAATGAAAGAAAAAGGCCAAGGCAGCAAGCAATGTTCAATCAAAGTCAAATTCAATCATGTAGGAAGGTAAACACAATTGGATTCAAACTTACATCATGCATCAAGGTCATTTCATATGCAAAAGGATGCAAAGCATGGCAAAAGAAGCATACAAAAGTCAACAGCAAAGACTTCCTTCAAAAGTCAACTCAAACATTTTCAAAAATTATGAAATAAATCACACTCAATCCTAACATCTAACATGGTATACATGCAAAATTTCATGGCATTTGGATGAGAGGAAGGCAGTCAATGAAATTCATGAAGTCAAATCAAATTCAAGTAAACATGGTGAAAGTCAACAAGCATGGGTCAACTTCAAAAAATCATATCAATTTGAAAACAGAAGAGAAATGAATGAGATTAACACCAATGCAAAGCTTGAGATGTCTAGTTATCACATATGAAATTTCATGATCATACAATGAGATTTGAGAATTTCACAAAAGATTTGGCAAGGCATAGCACAAAAAGTCAACAAATGACCACAGATGGAAGAAAATTCTCCATCAAATGGAAAACAGCAAGATTAATTCCAAGAAAATTCATACATCAATTAGACATACAAGGGATCATTCATGCAAAATTTGGAGTCATTTGGATGTAGGGAAGTGTGTGAACAGAAATTGTGAAAATGCATGATCATGGTATAGCACCAAATGCAACACACAACTTCAAAAAATCATAACTATCAATCCACAAATGATAAATGCACAAACTTTATATGGAAATGAAGGTCAATGTGTCTAGTTTCACCACAAAAAATTTCAAGCTCATTGGATGCAACATGAGAATTTCACAATTGAAATGGCACAATGTATCATTTATGCACACATGTTGGAAAATCATTTATCATTTAAAATCCAGAACATGAAAAATTAACTAAAATTCACAATTAAATATTAGACTCATTTGTGAACATGTGGAAAAAATTTCATAATTTTTTGATAAAAAAATGAATTAGAAAACAATTTGTTGAAGTTGGATGAAATAGTGTAGCAAGCATGAACAAAAGGCAAGGCAATTGGTCAACACAAGTCAACAGAATGGCATTTGTAAATATCCCTATCATTTAGCAAAACACTGCGTTTTAGGGCATGGAATGAAATAATCTTATTGGTCAGCTCTTAATGAAACAGTGTAACAACCAACAACAGCCAATCACATTTGTTTTTTTAGAAAAAAAATACTGCTAGGGTTTTAGAAACTTGGGGTTTTAGCATGGTTTGGCAAAGGCATACAGCATACATCTTCAACATCAATCATGAGCAAAACGCATCCAACAGTTTACAATCATGCAACGGCCATGCAATACTAACCTAATGCAACATTAGCTAACAACAATCCAACAAAAACATGAGAAAATTCTGGACAGGGTTATGCTTGGTATGGACAGCAGCAAGGCTTACAAATAACAGCAATCAATCGTGTTGCAAGATTCTGGGCTCACATGCATTTTAAGGTTTGGCAACATGGTTTCTCAACATCAAAACAAATTCCAACCATCACACAATCAACATAGCACTTAACAATGTTCACATGGCAATCAAACAACAAATATGCAACACAGTTCATATGATTTTCTTCTAGGAATTTCGAGGGTTTTGGCGCAACAGTATGGCTCCATGCTCAGCTTCATGTTCGACCAATAATCATATATGAACTACACACATTCAGCATTAAGAAAACAAGCACAACTGTGCAACCTCATCACCATACAACATTTAACCAATCATCAAGACAGACATTAACCAATAGGAAATTCGGGCAGGGCAAGGTTGCAGCAGCAGCATGATGGAATTTCAAGCAAGTTCATCATCATGAAAATAAATTCCAGCATAAACACACAGCAGCACTCATGGCATTTCAAGCATTGATCATGGACAAACAATATCAAGTAGACAGCATGGCATTGGCAACTTCAAGCTCATGTTCATGAACAACAATCAACAAACAACATCAAAATCATGGGAAGTTTTGGGCAGCTCATAAATTTGGGCAGGGATAAGGTTTTAATCATGGACAGCCTGTGTTCATCACCATCAAGTAATCACTTGGAACCCAGCAGAAACAACTAGTCAGGGCAAGGAGGTACTGTCATGATGCAGTAGCATCAATCAACAACAAAACAAAACAGCATAGCACAGTAGGTTCATGCAAATATCATGCAACATTGAACAACCAACACCAAACACAACAAACACAATGCAATGGATTTTCTGAGCATGTTTATGAGATTCAAAACTGCAGCAGGTTTTAGCAAGCAAAACATCAAGTTCATGTTTCATCACCATCAAACCAAACAAGTTTTGAGCAACAACACATAAATGACATAGCATTAGCACTTATGTAGCATCACAACAGCAACACACACAACAGCATAGTTCATTGTCTTCGTGGTACCAACAACATCAAACATCATGTGTTCAATCATTCAATCAACAACTTTCAAACAAAGTCAAACAATAACATGGCATTAGTGTTCAGGTCACAACATTTAGCAACAAACAAACACACACCTCACATGAATTTCTGGACAGAACCATGGATTATGCAACAGCAGTACTCATCATCATCATGAGCTTGAAAATTCAAGATGTTCAGAAAACAAAATCACACATACTAACATCATCATTAAACATCCAACAACAAGAATATCAAGTCCAAATTCATTAAATCAACCCCAGCAATGCAAATCGACCAAAAGTTCATTTGTAACAAGAAAAAGAAAAGCAGATTTCTCCATCAAGAGAACACCATTTCAAACAAACTTTATTTCCTTAGAATCAGCATAAGATGATCTTTCATGAACATATCATAGCATTGCATATAATGGAAGTCGATTCACTTACTTGTTCTTGAAGAAAAATGTGAAACAGTGGCCCTTGGTGTGTGATAGCTTGAAACAGGTGAAGACCTTGGCTCTAAATGATGGATGATAAACTCGTTTCAACTCACACTTGCTTGGACTTCTTCAAAACTCTAAACTGCCATGGTGGGTTCCTTGGAAAACAGAAAATGATGAAGGCTGGACAGATGAAATTTTATGGTTCACAGAAGCTCACCAAAGTGTTTTTGTGGAGAAACAATGAAGGGGATTCTAGGGTTTTCAGTGTTTTGTGCAGAAAAACCAATTTGGCCAAAATGCAAGAAGAGAGAATATCTGTTTTTTTGTGTGGTAGGCTGAGAAAACTAGGGTTGGAAACAGAAAATGAAGGCTTAAATATCATCTGTTAATCATCATTTAATCATGTGGTAAATTGGTTTTGTGTGTAATGATCATTTTGCAAATTGCTAATTGTGGAACAAGTGAAAATGGTGGGTGTGTTTGTCTGCACAAATGGGCTGTAAAGGCTGCTAGCAGACCAAACAAAATGCTGCTTGTGGTTGTACAGAAAATGCTGTACTATATTTGCTTTTGTGAAGCCAATTGCCAATTTTGTCAATTTTGCATTTTAATTCAAAATGATGGGAAAATGGTGGTATGATGATGGTTTAAGGGTTGGAACAAGTCACAAATATTGTATGGAACATTTCCCAATTGACCAAATCAAGAAAAAGTCAAAAACCCAAAAAGTCAAAGTTTGGTCAAACTTTGAATTTAAATGCAAAAGGTCCAAAAATGCCATTTTGAATGGTAAGGTTTTAGGTCATGAAATTTATATTTTTGGAAAGAGGATGAAAAATGTGGTGTGTAGGAAAAAACCCCACCAAATTTGGCCTTATGGTTTGAGAGATATGGCTTGTTGAAGTTCAAAAATTGGTGAAAATGATTTGATCATATCTTGACAACCACACATGGGATTTGAGAGTTCTTGGACTTTTTGAAAATGGGAAGACAAGATATTCAACTTTCATGTTGGGCAAAAATTCATTTGAAGCTTGTATCATGATGTAAGTTTAAGATCAAGAAGTTTCCATTTTTGGCAGTTGAAATTACAGGTCCACTTGCTATTTCTGGAAAATTTTCTGATTGACTTGATTTTCTTCCATGATGAGGTTGGACATGATATATGAGGCTTATACAAGCATGAATGAACTCCTTCAAATCAATTCTATCCATCAAATCTCTGATTAAATCAACAGTTGACCAAGTTTGACTTTTCTAGGGTTTTGGACTGACTGAACCACTTCTGATGATTTCCAAACCCTAATTCCTTGAGAACTTGACTTCAAATGATGTCCCAAGATGTATGAACTTGTGATTATTGATCATGATGCCCAAATTCCACAAGAATGGCCATCATCCATTGCTTTGACTGACTGTTGACCATCTTTGACCTAATTTCTGATGGTTGCTTCAACTGCAAGCAAAAAGATTAGACTGACAATATTTTTGTACTTTTTGAATGATAAACATATGAAAGCAAAGATATACAAATGCAAAGTATGCTTGGTGATCAAAAAACAAACCTACAAGGCAATCTACCCACTAGGAGGGTACAAAGGTATGCAATGATCCTTGAGGTTATGATATGAATGATATGGGCCATGAGGGATCTTAGGGCCCAAAATTGGGGTCTTACACATCCATCTCGACGTATCTGAAGGTATACACACTACTGACAATGTACTCTTCTTCTCCACACACGGTGACAATTTTGCCCTTTGTGGGATACCTCAACTTTTGATGGAGAGACGAGGCTACAGCGCCTGCCCCATGAATCCAAGGGCGTCCCAGTAAGCAGGAATAGGCAGGACGAATGTTCATTACATGGAAGGTAGTGTTGAAGACTTGAGGTCCTATCTTGATAGGAAGGACTACTTCGCCATGGACAACACTCTTCGCACCATCGTAAGCACGTACCACAATGTCACTAGGTTTCAGTTCAATGCTGTTACAATCCAGCTTATCCAGCACATCTGTTGGCAGCACATTCAAGGAAGAGCCATTATCGATCAACACATGAGACAAAGTGATTCCCCTACACTCAATGGAGATATGCAGGGCTTTATTGTGATTCTTTCCTACTGGTGTCAGATCAGCGTCGGAAAAGCCTAGGCCATTGTCAACAGCCAAGTGAGCAACATAATGTTCGAACTGATCGACAGATGTCTCCTGAGGTACATGAGCGGTCTTCAAGAATTTTATCAATGCATTGGCATGAGGTTCAGAAGATAACAGCAAGGATAACATCGAGATCTTAGACGGGGTATGCCCCAACTGTTCCACAACATCAAAATCACTCTTGCGAATGATTTTCAGCACTTCTTCCATTTCTTGTTTGGCAACATCTTCGGGAGTAACTTCGACCGGTGTCTCTGACTGAGAAGGATTGACTGGTTCCTTTCCTCGAGTTTCAAGGACAGGAGGTGAGATTTCTGGAGAGAAGATCCTTCCGCTTCGAGTAATTTTACTAGTCCCAACAATGCCACTAGTACTAGCAGCATTATCCACTTGCTTCACGCCATGTACGTAAACATCACCGCCATAGTTCCACGGAATAGCTTTGCTTGAGGAATACGGGATCGGGCCAGGTGCAGTAATGATTAGGGGAGCTACCTTGGGCTCAGCAGTAATCTTCACGGGTGCCCTGGTAGCGGTAATCTTCACTGGAACTTTGGACCTAGCAATCACAGATATTTCTTCAATAGGGTTTTCCGCCTTAGGAATCCTTTCGAAGAGAACTGTACGATCGTCCATCAGCCGTTGAATACCATTCTTCAATTTCAAATAGTCCTCGGGCCGGAGTATGCAGAGATTGCAATCTTCAGCACAACCTGGAAATAAACCAGCTTGCAATAAATTCCTCTTTATGATCGGGAGAGGAGATGTTAAGTCCGCCACATTGGAAATGTGAGAACCGTCATCCATAGCATTAACAGTCTTGTCATGGTTAGGCATAGGAGCAGTGATGACATTAGGAGTCTCCGGAGGCTCAAACTCAATTTCTCCAGCTTCGATCATATCCTGAATCTTATTCTTCAATGACCAGCAATCGTTTGTATCATGCCCGGGGCTATCGGAGTGATATGCACACCTGGCATTGGGATTATAACGAGAAGAGGTAGTGTTGGGATTTGTAGGAGGATCTCTAAGGGTGATCAAATTTGCCTTTAGCATTCCCTGCAGTGCCTGTGCCAAGGTCATATTGATCCTGGTGAACTGCCTTCTTGGCCTGTCTTGTTTGGGCTGGAAGTTTTGAGATGGTGGTGCTGCAATCGTAACTGCTCCAATGTCGTGGTCACGGTTTTTCTTGTTACGACCCTTTTGACCGTACACAGCATTTGATTCGTTCCTCCCCTGATAGGACCTTTTGGTGCTTGCAGAGGTAGCCGCCTGTATCTTTCCACTTCGGATGCCGCTTTCAACACGTTCACCTGTTAATATAAGTTCAGTGAAACCTGATGAAGAACTTCCCAGTAGATGGCTGTAGAATGGGCCGGTCAGTGTGCCCATGAACATGTCCACCAATTCTCTGTCAGTCATAGGGGGTTTGACTCTGCCAGCCAAATCTCTCCACTTTTGAGCATATTCTTTAAAGCTTTCTTTAGGTCCCATAGTCATATTCTGCAACTGTAGCCGGGTAGGTGCTAGTTCAGAGTTATACTGGTACTGTTTATAGAAAGCTGTTGCTAAATCAGTCCAGGTGCGGATGTCAGAGCTCTCGAGCTGATAATACCATTCCAACTGTGTGCCAGACAGGCTCTCTTGGAAGAAATGGATCCATAGCTTCCTGTCAGCGGTATGCGGCTGAATCTTTCTCACATAAGCTCTCAGATGCATCTGAGGACAAGACGCACCGTCGTACTTAGTGAAAGTGGGGATTTTGAATTTGCGAGGAATGGTCACATCGGAGACCAGACCCAAACTTTCGAAATCCAGACCGGGCGCCTTCTGACCCTCCATAGCTAGCATACGTTCTTCCAGCAACTTGTACTTATCATCTCTTGGAGAGTACTGTTCATTTTCATAATCTTCATCATCATCCTCAGGGTTGGAGAAATCAACATTCTCTTCCTCTGAATCATTCTCCGCCCCCTCTTCTGGACCATTCGGGATTCCAAACTTGACTCCTGCGGCCTGTCCTTTACGCCTTCTTCCCAGGTTAATGTAACTCACAGCTTTCTTGTCTTTCTTCTTTTCGAGCAAAAGAGCCTTCAGTTCCTCCTGCCCCTTGGATAAGCTTAGCATCATCTCCTTGAATTGAGCATTCTGAGTCTGGAGATCTTTGACAGTTTGTTCGAGATCCATTTTTCTGTTTGTAATGAAGACCGTGAGAACATTGAACTTGTAGAATACCTGTTATGCAGTGTTATGTTATGTTATGCAATGCATGAAATGTTTTCAAGGACTTTTGGAATTTAACTTTGCGTAAATCACCAACAAGAGAGAAATGTTTATTGCTAATTTCTTTGATCAATGCTCTTTACAAAAGGAATAATAATAAAAATACAATGAAAGCTCAAGTCTCCCAGGGGAGGCTTCTTTTTGGGCGAAGATACGCATTGAGTCTTCGTTCCTCATTAAGCTGACTGGTAAGTTCTAACACTTTCTTCCTTTCTGCGACGAACTGAGTCTCGAAAGTATCCCTTTCTTCTCTCAACTGGATCCAGGATCTCTTTAGTTCCTCAACATTGGTAGGCATATCCGAATAAGGAATGATCTGAGGAGCACCTCCTTCAGCTTCAGGTTCGACAATCTGAGGTCCGATTGCAAGATATGGCATGCCAAGTTCACGAGCTCTGGCGCGTACCCATCTGAGATAAGGTTCCATAGGAATAGAATTTTTCTGTCCTAACGTACCTCTCTTCACCATGCCCCAAGCTCGTACAAATCTTTGACGGAGGCCTTGGGAATCGTTGTCATAGTCGAACACAATGCCTTCGATGATCATTTCAGGTGGACCATCTCTTCGAGCATAACCAAACTGTCGCAGAGCTAAAGCAGGATTATAAGTAATACCCCCTCTTATTCCTAGGAGTGGTACATTAGGGAACTCGCCACAACGGTCAATGATGGTAACATTTTCCTTGAACTGAGGACACCAACAGATGTCTGGGTGGGAGAGCGACATTATCCTTTGAGACCATTTCAAATTCTGCTCGTTCTTCAAGACTGATTGAGGAAGGTGCGAAATAAACCACCTAGACAACAAAGGTATGCAGCACATGAGAGTCCCTTGCTTCTTCATGGTACGAGTGTGGAGGGAATGCAAAATGTCTCCCAGCAAGGTAGGTACAGGGTTATGAGTGAGAAATATCTTAATAGCATTCATGTCTATGAATTGTTCTGGATTAGGGAATAACACCAAGCCATAGATTAGCAACGCCAGGATGTCTTCGAAAGCACGGACATTCATAACTTTTAAGAATTCTCGGGCCTTATTTGTCAGGAATTTGGCAAGTAAACCCTTAACTCCACTCCTTGTTACCCAATTAGCTTCAATGTCGGACTTCGTCATGTGTAAAGCTACGACAACTTCTTCAGACTTCGGAACCTTTTCTAAACCACTGAAAGGTATTTGATCAAGGATAGGTATCCCAAGCAGTCTGGAGAATTCTTCCAGTGTAGGTACCAACTGATAATCCGGGAATGTGAAGCAATGATGTTTAGGGTCGAAGAACTGGAATAAAACTCTCATCATATCTTCTTTGAAACTAGTGGTAACCAAATTGAGGAGAGAACCGTGTTTCTTGATGAATTGGGCATGATCGGGGAGCTCTGACACTAAGTTCTTGAGTTGAGGAGAGATTGCTACAAGATTAATCCGGATGGTCTTCCTGGGAGCCATAGCCTTACAAAACAGAGCAAAGTTAAATCCCTAAGTCCTTGAAATGGTTAGTACAATGTTATGATGACATGATGTTATGATGTTAAGATGTTATGAGGTTATGAGGTTAAATAAATAACAAGCACAAGCAAGTCACATAACCATCATTCCTAGGTTTTAAGGCTTGCATGAGTTCCATAGGTAAGTACCCTCCCCACTGAAGTTTAGTTGGTTCAACCTGTCCTAGAATAGTAACCGGGTTCTAGAAGGATCTCAAATCACCGACCTTCCTTTAAGTCCACTTCAGTGCAACACCAAGTGGTTGACCGAAGCTTCCCTAAAGTCCAATCTCAAAGAGTGTAGTATCGAGTCTCAACCAACCCCAGTCGGAATCGAAGCCAGTTATCTCACTACTTTCTAATGGCCAGGATGAGTCAATTAGGGTTCTAAAGGTCTGGTTAATGCTTTAATGACACCACGCGAAAGCCAAATTTTTCCTCAAGTGAACATGAGGAACATCAGGACATCCAAAGTGTCACATTAACCGTAGCCATCATTTTAACCATTCCAGTATACGCCGGATAGTCGCGATGATCTATTGCTACTTACCTAAGGTACACTAGATCCGGGTGTAGGATCTTTCACTCAAAAATACCCAAGCAATCCCATAAAAGTAAATCAGACAATTTGGAATAAGTGATCTTGTTTTTAAGGTAAAGTATCCCCAGCAGAGTCGCCAGTTCTGTCATACGGTGAACTGACTTGGGGTATTTTGCTTTTTATCGCAATGTCGCGGATAGCAAGAGTCGCCACCGACTTTTCTTTTATCCAATAAGGAAAGGTGGAAAAGAACAGGAAAGACCTCAATAGATTTTGGGTTCGGGAGGTACATTATACAAAGGGAAGGTATTAGCACCCTTTGTATCCATGGTTATCCATGAGCTCTTAATTGCTGGATCACTTATATTTTTGTCTGAAAAGTGTTGGTGAATTGTTAAAAAATGTTTCGAAAAGAGAGTTTAACTTTGTAATGATTCTCGTATGAATGTATACAAAGTATTTATCTCGTTTGATTTTGAAAAAAAAACAGTTTAGAAAAATATAACTTGGTAATGATTCTAGTATGAATGTATACCAAGTGGTGATTTTCTAGGACTTGCAAAGTGTGAGGGGTGGAAAATGTTTTAGGTTATGATCCAGCAATTGAGAGTTATACCTTCCTAAGGTCGTTATGAACGTTTCCTATCCTTATGAGGGTAAAACTGTCCTTACTATTGAGAAGTAAGTAATTTTACCCTTTGGATGTTTAAGGGTCATCGTAGGGTCATCGATAGGTCATTGAAGGCAACAGTTGTAAGGATACCTTAGCATTCGAAGGGACGATCATCATTTAACCGTAGGCTACACCGAAGGGTCATCGAGGGACAAAATCGTAATTTCGAAAGCAACATCCGAGGGACCATGATTTATTTTATGATGATTTAACCGAAGGGTCTTTGCTAAGTGTATCCCTACATTCGCGGGACATGACCGTTATACCGTAATACCGTAGGGCAGCAAAGAGAGGTCCAAAATCACATGTTTAAAGGTCATATTTTAAAGTCAATTAGGTGATTAGGATGAATCTCCACATTAAAATCAATACATTAAAATTAATACATTAAAATTAATACATTAACATTAATTAAGCAATTTAGGGTGGATCTTCATAAGGGTATCCCACAAATAAAGTGGAAGGCCTAAACAACACTCTTTTCCTAGGATATGTGAACCTTTACAAAATTCAGCAAACGGGTTAGAATACCAATCAGGGTGCAATCGAGGATTACACCGCAAAAGAAAACACAGCAGCATGAATGTCAGGCAAAACAGTGCATAATTAACATAGAATAGATCAGGTTACGCATAGGACATAACAAATATCAACGGCTGTCCCGTTCGCCTCTGCCTCGCCTAGCGAATGCTCGCTACATGCTCGCTTAGCGATGTGCTAGCGAGCGGCTGCGGGTTTTGAATTTCAGAACAGTATGATCTCAGCATGCTGCATGCCTTATTGCATTCAATTACAGAAATAATACGGTCAAACACTCAGGATATTCAGGCGTACTGGAATTCACATGCAGAGTCTAATTACATATCCAAAAATTCAATCATGATGCATTATGTATTTAGAGATTTACAAATTGGAAGCATAAAACAATAATGATACACAAACCTGTTTGCAATGGAGTGGTAATGCTGAATTGGCAAGTCACTTTTGGTATCGGGTTGAGTTGGGCGGCGGTAACTTCGGTGCGGATGAGCGGCCGTCAGGGTTTCTTCACTCCGACTTCTCTGGGCTACTCTCCGGGGTTGCTATGCCAGGGTTTCCGGCCGTCTCCGTCTCGGTTTTTCGTTTTTCCTTTTCGTTCTGGAGTTGGGGTATTTATAATACTCCTTTGATGACCTAATGGGCTCAGAATGAAGCCCGAAATTTTCTGTTGTCTGTCAGCTTCGCTAGGCGAGCGTGTAGCGAACGTTCGCTAGGCGAGCGTGTAGCGAACGTGTAGCGAACGTTCGCTAGGCGAGCGTGTAGCGAACGTGTAGCGAACAGACCAGTTTGGGCCATTTTCTGGATTGGGCCATTCGTGAGCTGGACCTTTGTTCCTTTAAGATCAGTGTCATAAAAATGAGTCGGAGTGCCCTGAAAAATGTCTTAAAATATTAATGGGCAAATTTTGGGGTATGACAGCATCCGTCGTACTCGACGGGATCCACGCACAATAGGAAGGAATATGGTTGCTAAAGCACTGCTCACACACACACTGGCTGAAAGAGACACAAGAAAACAAACAAGACTGACTCGGCAGGATATCGCATCCTGGGCCTACTTAGTCTATCAAGCATAGACATCAGAGTCAAAGTAGTTCGGACTGGGAAAAACACATGCTCGCTAGGATGTCGCATCCTATGCATACGTATCTTCTTGGACTAAAGAAGAATCAGAGCACTCGTAGCTCGGCTCACTCACGCAAACAAAACCACAGGCAAACATGGAATCCGAATGCCAATCGCTGGACTTACATCAGATTCCGAACCAAAACAAACCACACTGGAAACCAGATGCCACTTGATGGACTTATACCGGACTCCAAACACACAACAAGAGGATGCGGAATGCCAATCGCTGGTCTTACATCCATCTCCTAACACACACAAAGGAGACAAAACAAAAAGGGCGCCCGGAGAGATCTGCTCATCTCCTGCCTACGTACCTCATCTGGTATGAGGATCAGGGCGACGTAGTTCCCCTACGCAGGGACACAGGACTAGCCTAACCAGATAACAGAGGGAGACACAACTAGGGAGACTACGACTCGAGCCTAGATGTTATCATGCAAATCATCCCTAAGTTAAGGTTTCTAGCTAACTTGCACAGGGAGCAAGCTATCCTAAACATGACTTGCACAGGGAGCAAGCCAAACTAACCCTAACTTGCACAGGAAGCAAGCTAAAACAAACACACAAGCACAAATAGCACACACTATATGCAATCAGTTGGCTCAATCAAGGTTAGGTTTTAGTCGAGGGGTCATGTCAACCTCGACAAACAAACCACTGTAACAGGGTAATGTTAGCTCTTAACCCTAACATTGAGAGTTAGGGTGAAGCTGATGAAAGGTGAGTGAAGATGAGACTTCACAGCTCTTATCCCTGGCCTGGGAGAGCTTAAGACAAGAATGTGTGGGTTCAGAAGGTGGGAACCCTCCTACACATATGACTGACACAATGTACAATGATCTTGGGTTAGTATCTGCAATGCATCAACACAGTGGTGTGAGCAAAGCAGATGACACACAGAATAGCAGGGGATGGATTGCACATCCCTGGTATCTGCCAATGCCTCTTCACTTAGGAGGTCTTTGGATATGTACAAGGACAAAGGTAAACAAACACAAACATTGCCTCTTAAGGAGGACTTCAGACAGGTGCCTGGCCAAGTAACAGGCCAGGTCTTCCAGACTACATGGAGAAAAGAATGTTATACCTCAATGCAAATGCTATCAAGCAAAGCAAAGCGAGTTCTCAAAGAACTATTAGCAACTAATGTACCTGAAATCAATCAAATACAGTCAGTATACCAATCACAAAGTCAAAACAAGCAAATAAGAATCAACAGTCAACACTATCAATCACATGTGCAAAGCACAAGCCCAAAGCAAGTGAGCTAAGCATCCTACAAAATAGAACAAGTTAGTTCATAACAATCAACCAAACTCAATCAACTTGCATTAATCTCCTTAAAGCATTTGCTTCCTAACCTGAAAAGCAAACTCAAACATGAGAAACAAGACCACTAGGACAAGCCTAGGGTCAAAAGGAGGTGAAAAATTCAAAACAGCAAGTGAAAATTGATCAAAACCAAGATTAAACAATTAGGAATCCAATCCAAGTGGTTTCACATTCATATCATTCATCATTATCATTTCATGAAGGAAAAGGCACAAAACATGCAATCTAAAACCTCAAAGGACCAAACAGAATGATCACAATCAAATCAATACCAAAACATTTCAATAAATCCTCAAAAAATTCATGATCAAACAGTATTCATAACATGTCAATCATACCAAATTTCAGCTCATTTGGACCAAGGGAAGCAAGTCAATGAAATTCATAATGTCAACACAAATTCAAGCAAGCTCATACATGGCATCAAAACATGCATCCACTTCAATCAATCATAAAACAGAAACCAAACATGATAAATGAATGAGACCAAAGCCAAGATGCACTTCAAAATGTCTACAATACACATGCCAAATTTCATATCCATCCAATTAATAACCAGGATTTCACAAATCATATAAAAACATGTCTCCCAAAAATTCACCAATTGACTAAACAGTAAAGAAAATCCCAATCAAATAGGAAATGAATTCAAAAAATCCAGAAAAATTCACAAGCATTCTCAACATTCATAAGATCAATCATGCAAAAATCCAGCTCAATCCAAGTTCAATAAGCATTGCAAATAAAATCAAGAAGATGCACAAGGAATGGTGTCACACAAATTGTAACACCTCTAAAGATCATATCATATCTCTCAATCCAGGAACTCAAAAATTACAAACCACATATCAAAATGACCAGGAACATGTCTAGTTTAAGCACAAAAAATTTCATGAATTTCTAATGAAGCATCATCATTTTATGATCAAAAAAGTGAGCATGGTGCACAAAATGACATGTCAAAGCAAACCCTAAGCATTTTCAAAATCTACCCGTGCACAATATTATTAAAAATCCCCATAAAATAAAGCACATCACAAGGAGAATGGCACAAAAAAATTGCATCAAATTTGGATTAAAATTGAGTGAGTTATGGATTTTTGATTATGGAAAGAAAATAAAAAATGAGATGGAAGCAAGGCATGTCACATGTGAATCAAATGAAGAAATAATGGATTTAAATATTTGATGTTATTTAAATGGTAAAGGCGCCCCTTGCTGAGTACAAAACTCAGCGTTTCATTAAAAGGGGGGGGGGGGGGTCAACGCCCAGTCAACTGGAGCAAAGGGCCAATCGCGCGCTAGCATGGCCCATACAGCATGACCAATCACAGCTCATCTGCTACAAACACATGCAAACCCTAAGTTATGCTACAGGAAAATCAAAACCAAATCTGGGCAGCGCGTTCAACAAGTTCATCCATGAAACCCAGGTTCAAGAACAAATTTCTGGTAAATCGAATTTAAGCACATCATCGTGTAGCTCTCACTTCATACATCACGAATCCACATTCCATTCATCAAGATACAAAAAGGCAAGCATGGATCGAAGCAAATAAATTCAGCATCACAAGATTAAATCAATGATATCTCACTCAATACTCAACGAAAATCAAAAACATAAAGTTTAGTGAACTCATGGATGCAAGATCTATCAAATACACATCCTAATTTTAACAAATACAAGGTTCGAAATCCAACCTTCAAGAAATGACAGAGTTGAATCTGGAGTTCTTTGGCCGTGTAAGCGCGAAACAGACGCTTAATGATGATGGAGAAGGTGAATGAACGATGTAATTCAGCTCAACAATCCTTGAAGCAGCTCCAATCAGCACTTGCCATGGAAGAAGCTCAATGTAACAGTTCTTGAATATGCTCTACAGTGGCGAATTTCTGCTTGCAAAAGCTTCAACAATACTTGGAGATGAAGGATCGTTGAAGAACAGCACAAGTTTCTTTGGAAAATTTGCAGAAAAAATGAAATGAAAAGTTGAGAGAGTTTTGGATTTTTGATTCTAGATCTGAGATGAGTGAGTGCTAATGTGTTTTCTATTAGGGTTTCATTTATATATCATCTGTTAAGCAAGCTCTTAATCATGTTTAGGCATTTTGCAAGTGGAATTAGTGGAAACAAAAGTTTATGCAAAGTTGGTATTTCCACCTCTATGCATGGTGTGCGTGCTACAGTGCACGAAAATGGGCCTAAACATATTCCAAATATGATTTTCAGTCAAATGCCATTGGTAGAAAGTGTAGAAAATGTTTATTTTGAAAGTCACTTTTTTACCCCTCCCTTTTTAATTCAAGTCACTTGAAACATGCCATTTTGATTGGATGATTTTTGATGAAATGTGATGAAGGATTTGGATAGAACATGTCAAATGTGACTTGTAGCAAAAAACCTCACTCAATTTGGTCAAATGGTTCAAGAGTTATGCCACTTTGAAGTTCAAAAATTCTTGACAATGATTTGATCATAACTTGCCAACCACAAATGAGAAATGAGTGTTCTTGGACTTTTTGGAAAGGTGAGAGCAAGATATTCAACTTTCATGTTGGACAAAATTCCATTTGAAGCTTGTATGATGATGTAAATTTGAGGAGAAGAACTTTCCATTTTTGGCAGTTTGAAATTACAGGTCACTTACTATTTTTGGAAACTTTTCATCTGATCTCAAATTCTTCAATGATGATCTTTTATATGTCAAATGAGACTTGTATGGACATGAATGAGGCCTTACAAACCATCTCCCACCTTCAAATCCTTGATTTCAGGCACAGTTGACCACAGTTGACTTTCTAGGGTTTCTGGTGGATTGAACAATGACTGATGACTTCTGAGCACCCAATCTTTGACCAAACCACTTCAAAAGGACCCCTAGTTCATGTGAACATGTTGAACCAAACCTAGGGCTTTGCTTCCTTGAGAAATACACTTGCTTGCTTGATTAACTGATCCTCCTAACCAGTTGACCTAATCTTGTCTGATGACTTGCACTTGGGCAAAGGACAATGCAATGCTATGCAGTGGACTATGCTATGCTAATGACTTAAAATGAAAATGAATGTACAAAATGGGAGGTGCAAATTTGAGGTGCTACAGCTGCCCCTATTCAATCAACTGGGAACCCGAATGGATGAGAGCAACGGCTGTCAGACTTTCAGGGTAAACAGGGATTGAATACCGAAGAACCGTAGAAATTTGCACAATGCGGGGATCCACCAACGGAAACGTCCACTGGGATCTGATATTTATTACTGAGAATTTTGATTTTTCTTCTTTCTTTGTTCAAAGGTAAATCACATCCAGACATCGACACACGATGAATGGGAACAGAAATCACAACTAGAGGTCAACGGACAACTAGGAAAAACTCGACGTTTACCAAGACCAACGGAGAGGTAACCAGTCATTAATGAATGACTGGAAGAGAGATACAACCATACGTCAACGGACGACATGGGAAAAACTCAACGTTTACCAAAACCAACGGAGAGGTGAATCAACTGGGGACGACCAGGAAAAACTCGACGTTTACCAAGACCAACAGAGAGGTAAGCCAACTCGGGACGACCAGGAAAAACTCGACGTTTATCGAAACCAACGGAGAGGTAACCAATCATCAACGGATGAATGGGAAGACTCGACCAGACGTCAACGGACGAAAGGGAGAAGCTCGACGTTTACCGACATCGAAAGATGATGTTTACTGACACCAAAAAAGGATCGACCAGACATTTACGGATGAATGGGAAGAACTCGACGTTTACCGACATCGAAAGATGATGTTTACTGACACCAAAAAAAGGATCGACCAGACATTTACGGATGAATGGGAAAAACTCGACGTTTACCGACATCGAAAGATGATGTTTACTGACACCAAAAAAAGGATGGACCAGACATTTACGAATGAATGGGAAAAACTCGACGTTTATCGAAACCAACGGAGAGGAGAACCCACTTCACTGAGGAAGGGTACAACAACCTGAAACCGAATAGGAGCCTACCGACGACTCTACTGGGGATTCTGAAGTTAGGAATCAACCAGACATTAACGAATGACTGGGGAATAGGATATACAATCAGACGTCAACGGACGAATGAGAAAAACTCAACGTTTATCGAAACCAACGGAGAGGTAAATCCGCATGGGGAGGGGTACAACTAGACGCCAACGGACGACTAGGAAAAACTCGACGTTTATCGACACCAACGGAGAGGAGAACTCTGAGGGGAATCATCAGGCATTTCCAAATGATCTGTGGGGAACAAACAACTATACGTCAACGGACGCATAGGAAAAACTCAACGTTTATCGACACCAACGGAGAGGAGGATTCTTCTGGGGATAATGAACACAACCAAATCATCAACGGAAGATCGGGAAAAACTCGACGTTTATCGACACCAACGGAGAGGAGGAGTGCTTCACTAGGGAAGGAGGACACAACCAAATCATCAACGGATGATCGGGAAAAACTCGACGTTTATCGACACCAACGGAGAGGAGGAATGCTTCACTGGGGAAGGAGGACGACGTTACGAACATCGAAAGATGATGTTTACCGACATCAAAAGAAGACCAGACACTTCGCATGACTGGGAAATCACCGAAAGATGGTGTTTACCGACACCAAAGAAGACCAGACACTACGCATGACTGGGAAATCACCGAAAGATGGTGTTTACCGACACCAAAGAAGACCAGACACTACGCATGACTGGGAAATCACCGAAAGATGGTGTTTACTGTAACACCCTTCTAAAATACCCCAAATATTTAATTAAAATAATAACATATAAATCAGAGTAATCATGCAACTAAGGGTGTCACACATTTATTTCGCACCATTCGTCATACTATTTAGTCATGCTCATTATTTAACTCAAAACATAAAGTATTGCACAATACGCAGCGGATAGAGATCAAATCGATCATTCAAAACATGTAACATACTACATGTAAACTGGTTCAACAAACATCAACAACACAATTAAAATGTTCCCTCCCGATGTTACATCTATCAGAGCATGACCCACTAAGGAGACTACACTAGACTCCAAGCATTAGCTTCTACTCAATCACTGCTCGTTACCTGAAAAATAGTTGTAAGGGTGAGTTCCTCAATCGATATAATAAGCATTATAGAATATAATGTCATGTTAAGTAATTTAACACATTAATCACCCTAATCGTATCACACATTCAGTAACGGCACATCAACTCAAATATCATACTCAATATCAACACAATTCATACTCATGCTCAATGCCAACACAACACACGTATAACATTGGAATACACCCATTCATATTATACACTACACATATATTATGCAATGAGACTCCATGCATGCGGTACCGACTATTCGTGAACATATAGTTCAACTTCACCGACCAAATCCAGGTACGGCTACCAAGCTCACCAGTCCCACTCATTTGAGACCTAGTGACTCACATCACTAATTCCTCACCATGGGAATTAGCTACCACCCCAAGGGCCATGCTATGCACGCTAATTCACCTAGCATGCAAACATCAAAAACAGTCCAAATGACTAACATCACTAATTCCTCACATGGGAATTAGCTACCACCATAAAGGCCACATTATGCACGCTAATCACCTAGCAATGCAACATCACAACAATAATCCACAATGGACCGATGCTCACTCTCTAAGCCATAAAACAGTCCATTCGCAACATATGCATAACATACACATTCACAACATTATGCATACCATCATACATTATCAACACATGTATCAACACATCATATCATGTCAAATAATTAAACACAGTATTAGCACACTCTACTAATACCTATACTGCTCAAAACAGCGGGAAATAATCCCTACTATATCACACACCGATATAGGCAACCATCAATTAGGCACACAACATTTTAATTAACAATTTTTCCACTCTGCAACAGTGTTAACCGGTTAACGCCCTGGGTTAACCGGTTAACGCAGCACAAACACACTTTCTGGCAAAACGCAACAGTGTTAACCGGTTAACGCCCTGGGTTAACCGGTTAACGCAGACAAAACAACAGTTTTTTCACAATTTATAACAGTGTTAACCGGTTAACGCCCTGGGTTAACCGGTTAACGCAAGACAGAAAGCTGTTCCCGCGCTAACACAAAGCAGAATGCAGAATTCTCCGCATTTTCCGCCGTTGGAGGACTTCCGGACCTCCGATTCTAATTCCGTAAAAAGCTACACGTCCAGAAATTTACGACACACACCATTATCGATTCAATTACAGTTTTCACACGACTTATTCATCACAATTTCTCAGCATTCCAAATCCCAATTAGGGTCAATTCAACGGTTTATCACTACCCATTACATGCTAACCCATAATACCCATTAAACGACGATAAACCCCCCTTACCTGAGTTAATCCGGCGAATCTTTAAGCTTCAAGCTTTTCTCTTCTCCAACCTTTGCCCTTGCTCTTCCTCTTTGCCCTTTCTCCACTTTTCACTTTTCAGCCGCTTCTCTGTTTCACGTAAAAACTCTTTTTACCAAATGGGATTCTTTTTCCTTATTTCACACTTATATATTTTCCAATAATTATTATTCCAAAATAATAATAATAATAATAACCCAATAATTCCAATTATTTAACTAAATTAATAAATATAATATTAATTTAAATCAAATAATTATCTTATTTTTATTGGGGTGTTACAACTCTCCCCCACTAAAAGAGTTTTTGTCCTCGAAAACATACCTCAAGCGAATAACTCCGGATAAGACTCCTTCATCTGACTCTCAAGTTCCCAAGTCACATTGCCACCTGCTGGTCCTCCCCAAGCTACCTTTACCAAAGCAATCTCTTTACCCCGCAACTGCTTCAACTCTCGATCCTCTATCCTCATAGGTGATGTTTCAACAGTCAGGTTATCTCTCACCTGTACATCATCTACTTGGACCACATGCGAAGGATCAGGAATGTACCTCCTCAACTGAGACACATGAAAAACCTCATGCAAATTCGCAAGTGACGGCGGTAAAGCGATACGATAGGCTACCTCCCCTATCCTCTCCAAAATCTGATAAGGACCAATAAATCGAGGTGTCAACTTCCTCGACTTCAAAGCTCGACCAACTCCAGTTATCGAAGTAACACGAAGAAACACATGATCTCCCTCTTGGAACTCAAGTGACTTCCTCCTCTTGTCATGATAACTCTTCTGACGACTCTGAGCAATTCTCATCTTCTCCTGAATCATCTTAATCTTTTCCGTAGTCTGTTGAACAATCTCCGGTCCAACCACAGCACTCTCACCGGACTCATGCCAACATAAAGGTGTCCGACACCTCCTACCATACAAAGCTTCAAACGGTGCCATACCAATGCTCGAATGAAAACTATTGTTGTAGGTAAACTCAATCAAAGGCAAATAACAATCCCAAGCACCTCCCTTTTCCAAAACACAAGCTCTCAAAAGATCCTCTAATGACTGAATCGTCCTCTCAGTCTGACCATCAGTCTGCGGATGATATGCAGAACTCAATCTCAGCTTAGTTCCCAAAGCCTTCTGCAAACCTTCCCAGAACTTCGATGTAAATCTCGGGTCTCTGTCCGAAACAATACTCGACGGAATACCATGCAAACTTACAATCTTCTCAATATACAACTCGGCTAATCTCTCTAACGGATAATCCATTCTGATTGGGATGTAATGAGCCGATTTCGTCAATCTGTCAACAATCACCCAAATGGCTTCAAAATTCTTAATTGTCCTCGGCAAACCAGACACAAAATCCATACTGATACTATCCCACTTCCACTCTGGAATAGTCAACGGTTGCATTAGCCCAGACGGCTTCTGATGCTCAATCTTTGACTTCTGACAAGTCAAACAGGAATAAACAAAACTCGCAATTTCTCTTTTCATTCCCGGCCACCAAAATAACTTCTTCAAATCATGATACATCTTCGTAGCTCCAGGATGAATACTCAGGCCACTACGATGTCCTTCCTCAAGAATACTCTTCTTAAGTTCGGTAACATCCGGAATACACACCCGATTCCCAAATTTCAAAATACCATTCTCATCAACTCTGAATTCACCACCTTGACCTTGATTCACTAAAGTCAACTTATCAACCAAAAGCACATCGGATTTCTGACCCTCTCTAATCTCATCCAGAATACCACTCGTTAACTTTAACATTCCCAATTTAACACTATTGTGAGTACTCTCACACACCAAACTCAAGTCTCTAAACTGCTCAATTAAATCCAATTCTCTAACCATTAACATAGACATATGCAATGATTTCCGACTCAATGCATCAGCCACTACGTTTGCTTTACCCGGATGGTAATTCAACCCAAAGTCATAATCCTTCAGAAACTCTAACCATCTCCTCTGTCTCATATTCAGCTCTTTCTGATCAAACAAATACTTTAAACTTTTATGGTCACTGAAAACCTCAAATCTTGCCCCATACAAGTAATGCCTCTATAACTTCAGAACAAATACCACAGCTGCCAACTCTAAATCGTGGGTCGGATAGTTCCTTTCATGAATCCTCAGTTGTCTCGAAGCATAAGCTATAACCTGCTTATTCTGCATCAACACACCACCCAAACCCAACAATGAAGCATCACAGTAAACCTCAAATGATTCCGACGAACTCGGTAATATCAGAATAGGAGCAGTAGTCAACCTTCTCTTTAACTCTTGGAAACCTTCTTCACAATTTGAGTCCCAAACAAAAGCTTGCCCCTTTCTAGTCAACATCGTCAACGGTAACGCCAACTTAGAAAATCCCTCAATAAATTTCCTATAATAACCAGCCAACCCAAGGAAACTTCGAATCTCAGCAACAGACTTCGGAGCTTCCCACTTAGATACCGCTTCTATCTTAGAAGGATCAACAGCAACACCACCTCTTGAAATCACATGACCAAGAAAACTAACCTCCTCTAACCAAAATTCACACTTGGATAGTTTAGCAAATAACTTCTTTTCTCGTAGAACTTCTAAAACCACTCTCAAATGCTCAGCATGCTCTTTTTTAGATTTCGAATACACCAAAATGTCATCAATAAACACCACAACAAACTTGTCTAGGTACGGATGGAAAATCCTATTCATATACTCCATGAATACTCCAGGGGCATTAGTCACACCAAAAGGCATTACAGAATACTCATAATGTCCATACCTTGTTCTGAAAGCAGTCTTCTGAATATCCTCAGTTTTCACACGTATCTGATGATATCCCGATCTCAAATCTATCTTGCTGAACACACTCGCACCAACCAACTGATCCATCAAATCATCAATCCTCGGCAAAGGATACCGATTCTTGATCGTCACTTTATTCAGTTGCCTGTAGTCCACACACAACCTCATAGTACCTTCTTTCTTCTTAACCAATAACACTGGTGCACCCCACGGTGACACACTCGGACGAATAAATTTCTTATCCAACAGATCTTCCAGCTGACTCTTCAATTCAGCTAACTCAACAGCAGACATACGGTACAGAGCCATCGATATCGGTCTAGTACCAGGTACCAAATCAATCGAGAATTCAACTTCACGCTCTGGCGGCAATTCATTCACTTCCTCAGGAAACACATCAGGAAAATCACACACCACGGCTAGATCGCCAATCACCAGTTTATCTTTAGCCTCCAAAGTCGCTAACAGCATAAACAACTCTGCCCCACCTGCTACTTCCTCATTCACCTGCCTTGCTGATAGAAACAAACTCTCTCCTTCCTCAATCTCAGGAAAGATCACAGTCTTATCAAAACAGTTGATATAAACTCGGTTAAACACCAACCAGTTCATACCTAGAATAACATCAATCTGCACTAGTGGAAGACACACTAGGTCCATCCCAAAGTCTCTACCAAAAATACTCAAAGGACAATTTAAACAAACTGAAGTAGTAGTCACTGAACCCTTCGCAGGAGTATCAATCACCATACTTCCATGCATCTCAGATATCTCTAACTTAAGTTTCACAGCACAGTCCAAGGATATAAAGGAATGAGTAGCACCGGTGTCAATAATAGCTACAAGAGGAAAGCCATTAATATAACACGTACCTCGGATCAAACGATCGTCTGCAAAAGTCTCAGAACCCGATAAAGCAAAGACCTTGCCTCCCGACTGGTTCTCCTTCTTTGGCTTAGGACACTGTGGACTGATATGACCCACCTCTCCACAGTTGAAACAAGTCATAGTCTTCAACCGGCACTCTGCAGCCAAGTGACCACCTTTGCCACACTTGAAACACTTCTTCTCAGCACTGGTACACTCATGGAAACGATGTCCAGCCTGACCACATCTGTAACACTTAGCAGGGGCACTAGAGTCTCCCCCACTAGGCCTCTTCATCCCACTCTGTCTCTGGAAACCTTTGCCAGCTGCATACGGTTTCCCATGATCATTCTGATTCTTGCCTTTCCTATCAACCCTCTGCTGATAGCTCTCTGCTCTGGCCTTGGTATCCTGTTCAAAAATCCTGCAACAGTCAACCAAATCAGAAAACTCTCTAATCTGCTGATACCCAATAGCCTGCTTGATCTCGGGACGTAACCCGTTCTCAAACTTCACACATTTTGAGAATTCCCCAGTAGCCTCATCATAGGGAGTGTAATACTTCGACAGCTCTGTGAACTTAGCAGCATACTCAGTAACAAACTTGTTACCCTGCTTCAATTCTAAGAACTCTATCTCTTTCTTTCCTCTGACATCTTCTGGAAAGTACTTCCTCATGAATCTCTCTCTGAACACAGCCCAAGTGATCTCAGCATTCCCAGCAGATTCCAACTCAGTGCGGGTAGCAACCCACCAATCATCTGCTTCTTCTGACAGCATATGCGTACCGAACCTGACCTTCTGGTTATCGGCACACTCAGTCACCCGGAAGATCCTCTCGATCTCCTTCAACCACTTTTGAGCGCCATCTGGATCGTATGCTCCCTTGAACATTGGAGGATTGTTCTTCTGGAACTCACTCAGTTGACGAGCAGCTCCCATTCCCACAACATTCGGATTTCCTCCAAGTACTCCAGCTAGCATACCCAGAGCCTCAGCAATCGCAGCATCGTCTCTACCTCTTCCCGCCATCTCTATTCTGAAAACCCAACAAGCTAAAACAATAAGTACTGATAGGGTTACACAACACCTATCCCGTACAGGGAAAACAGAATAATTACGACTCGACTCGACCAACTATGCTCTGATACCACTAATGTAACACCCTTCTAAAATACCCCAAATATTTAATTAAAATAACAACATATAAATCAGAGTAATCATGCAACTAAGGGTGTCACACATTTATTTCGCACCATTCGTCATACTATTTAGTCATGCTCATTATTTAACTCAAAACATAAAGTATTGCACAATACGCAGCGGATAGAGATCAAATCGATCATTCAAAACATGTAACATACTACATGTAAACTGGTTCAACAAACATCAACAACACAATTAAAATGTTCCCTCCCGATGTTACATCTATCAGAGCATGACCCACTAAGGAGACTACACTAGACTCCAAGCATTAGCTTCTACTCAATCACTGCTCGTTACCTGAAAAATAGTTGTAAGGGTGAGTTCCTCAATCGATATAATAAGCATTATAGAATATAATGTCATGTTAAGTAATTTAACACATTAATCACCCTAATCGTATCACACATTCAGTAACGACACATCAACTCAAATATCATACTCAATATCAACACAATTCATACTCATGCTCAATGCCAACACAACACACGTATAACATTGGAATACACCCATTCATATTATACACTACACATATATTATGCAATGAGACTCCATGCATGCGGTACCGACTATTCGTGAACATATAGTTCAACTTCACCGACCAAATCCAGGTACGGCTACCAAGCTCACCAGTCCCACTCATTTGAGACCTAGTGACTCACATCACTAATTCCTCACCATGGGAATTAGCTACCACCCCAAGGGCCATGCTATGCACGCTAATTCACCTAGCATGCAAACATCAAAAACAGTCCAAATGACTAACATCACTAATTCCTCACCATGGGAATTAGCTACCACCATAAAGGCCACATTATGCACGCTAATCACCTAGCAATGCAACATCACAACAATAATCCACAATGGACCGATGCTCACTCTCTAAGCCATAAAACAGTCCATTCGCAACATATGCATAACATACACATTCACAACATTATGCATACCATCATACATTATCAACACATGTATCAACACATCATATCATGTCAAATAATTAAACACAGTATTAGCACACTCTACTAATACCTATACTGCTCAAAACAGCGGGAAATAATCCCTACTATATCACACACCGATATAGGCAACCATCAATTAGGCACACAACATTTTAATTAACAATTTTTCCACTCTGCAACAGTGTTAACCGGTTAACGCCCTGGGTTAACCGGTTAACGCAGCACAAACACACTTTCTGGCAAAACGCAACAGTGTTAACCGGTTAACGCCCTGGGTTAACCGGTTAACGCAGACAAAACAACAGTTTTTTCACAATTTATAACAGTGTTAACCGGTTAACGCCCTGGGTTAACCGGTTAACGCAAGACAGAAAGCTGTTCCCGCGCTAACACAAAGCAGAATGCAGAATTCTCCGCATTTTCCGCCGTTGGAGGACTTCCGGACCTCCGATTCTAATTCCGTAAAAAGCTACACGTCCAGAAATTTACGACACACACCATTATCGATTCAATTACAGTTTTCACACGACTTATTCATCACAATTTCTCAGCATTCCAAATCCCAATTAGGGTCAATTCAACGGTTTATCACTACCCATTACATGCTAACCCATAATACCCATTAAACGACGATAAACCCCCCTTACCTGAGTTAATCCGGCGAATCTTTAAGCTTCAAGCTTTTCTCTTCTCCAACCTTTGCCCTTGCTCTTCCTCTTTGCCCTTTCTCCACTTTTCACTTTTCAGCCGCTTCTCTGTTTCACGTAAAAACTCTTTTTACCAAATGGGATTCTTTTTCCTTATTTCACACTTATATATTTTCCAATAATTATTATTCCAAAATAATAATAATAATAACCCAATAATTCCAATTATTTAACTAAATTAATAAATATAATATTAATTTAAATCAAATAATTATCTTATTTTTATTGGGGTGTTACATTTACCGACACCGAAGAAATAACACACGCGGGTGCTGACAGGATACCGACATCTACATGTCTGGGCAAGGCTACACACTTGCAGGGGATCTCACTAGGGATCAAGGTCACGACAGCGAGCAAACAGGAAGGAGCACCAAGAATACCGGGTTGTAGGCATGAAAACCGGTGACCGACCAAAGCGTGAATTGGTTTGTGTTCCAAAACACTCATCATCCTGAAGAGGGCTAGAAAAGCGATCTTGTTAAAGGATGGACATCTGATTCCGAACAAAGGAATACGAATCTTACTCTGATGGTGAAAATAATCAAGAGATTGACCAAAGAGTGCATGAGATATATCATCTATAGTCGTCAAAACGTAGATAATACACTTGCATGGAAGATTATCCATAACCGGATTGGTTGTTAAAGGGATAGATCGACCGACATCATCCTGAAGAGAGCGAAACCAAACTTGTTAAAGGATGGACATTCGATTCCGCAAGGAATACGAATCTTACTCAACTGGGGAGGACGACTTCGACCCAAGAGCGCATGAGATATATTATCTATAGCCGTCGAAACGTAGATAACATACTCGCATGGAAGATTATCCATAACCGGGTTGTAGGTTGTTAAATGGATAAATCGACCGACAAGAAAGGCATCGGGATACCAGGACTAGGTATGCAAAGATGACCAATCAAAAGGGAAACCACAACCATTACCAGCAAACGGTGAATGAAAGAGGACCCGCCGGGGATAAAGTTGCTTACTCGGAGCAAATATCCGAAAGATGAAAGGAATATCAATACCGCAACTGGATAATGATAACCACAAAGAGGGGATTACATCTACCGGTTAGTAGGCAGAAAACCACAGAAAAGTAACCGTCATCGACTAGGATGAGCACAAGGGTTGACTCCACAAAGGGGAGAACATGGAGTTTACATCTACTGGTTCATAGGTAGAAGACCGCAAACATAGGACTTACAACTACCGGTTCGTAGGTAGAGGCCAACAAACAATCTGGTGAGGGACAGAGTGAGAACAAAGGATTTACAACTACCGGGTAGTAGGTAGAAGACCGCAAATTCCGCTGAGGATAAGATGAGTGAGTGCCGGTTAGTGAGCAACTATTCATTTATGCCCCAGGGAGGCACGAGAGACAGTCACAAAGAAGCCAGTTTAGGATCGATCCAAAAAGGCAAACTGAATCAAGACTCATCCTAATGAGGAAAGAACTCAATAGGGAAAACCCATCCCGTTATGTGTAGGGAGGGAACGGAAACAACCGTCATCCACGAGGATGTATCTCAGTGGGGAAATGGCAGGAAAGGATAGACACTTTCTGCTTAAGGGGTTGGCTCTACATGGAGAGATCAGACACACCCATATCTGCTAGGGAGGATCTACTGGAGAGATTTGTATCAACAAATAGCAGGAGACAACCATCAACAGATACACGGCAACAGCTGCGTCATGAGTATCCGAATGCTATGATTATGCATGTATGCATGATACCTAAAAATGTATGATGAATGCTGACAAACAGACGTGCTCAACATAGAGGTCCGGGAATCAACCATCCGGTACCACTCTTCCGGAGGGAAAACCAAAGTCACCAGAGAGCCAAGAAAATCCACTGGAGACTGGGATATCAGGGAGCAACACCATCCTGCAGGGGAGGAAGGCCACCAGAGGCTTCCGGAGGGATCGTCGGTCATAACCGGAGAACAGAGTTCAGCATACAGGCGGACGCGCCATGACCACTCGTGCTGGAGATCAGAGATACCATGAAGCAACCAGATCTCTGATGCGGATAGATAGGCACTGGTGAAGCTCATCATGCCAACAACTCCACTGGGGATCTATCTGAGGACATGATGGAGTACTGGATGTCAATCCACGAAATACTGAGTCTTCCAAAGACAAGCACCCATGCAGGGGAGAGGAGAAGACTGCTCTGCTGGAGAGACGAAAGTTAAAGTCTTCAGTAAACACTCTGCTTGGGGAACTGCCCCACAAAAGTATTTCAACAGCAACCTTGCTGGGAATGCCCCACGGTAGGGCTCAAACAACCCTCTACTGGAGATGTCCCACAATAGGGATAACAGGGACTTGGAGGAAGAATGTTGCACTGTCGGGGACATGAAGATGAACAACTTCAATCAACACTGCACTGAGCAACCTCGTTGAGGAGAAACCATAAGAGGTTCTACAGGAAAAAGATACAGTTATGCTCGAGATACGAACAAATGTCTTACCTGTTGGTAATCATACCACCCTTGGGAGAGCACTGCGGATCTCCTAAGTATCCTTCCATCATTATGAATGTTCACTTTGTTTAAGAACAATTTGTAAAAAATTTGTTTATTTTGAAAACAATGATACTTTATCAATTAAACATGCAAAACATTCGTTGGGTTGAAACAAATAAGAGTGCAAATAATTGGATAAAAGCTCAAATTGATGTGATGGAATGGTAGTCTGCAAATGGCGAGACTCCATGGATCTGTACAAGTTTGAAATCGGTGATATATATTGGAGAGGGATACATTGAACATAATGACCTTTCCTCTACCATTCTGAATTTTCGATGTATTCAGAGCTTCAGTCGACAACGAATCGAGAATTCCTGACGGATGACAGATGTACGGCACAGTCTTGTCAGGATGCAGTTACTTGCCAAATCCCTAATTTTTGCCTAGATTGCCCCAGTGTGGGGTGCTCAATCTAGCGGGATGCAAATTCTTTTTTTTTTTCAATGTCTCTAACTTTTGCCTGGATCGCCCTTTCGGGTTTTCAATCCACCGAGGCGCTCCTTTTTGCCTAAGTCGCCCTTTGGGGTGTTCGACTTAGCGAGCTATTCTGCTTTTTTTTTAGGCGAAGTATTTCTTGACTGCATCGGAATTCACAGGACGAGTGAACTTCTTCATCCATTGTTGTAAGTGTCAAAGCACCGCCTGAAAAGGCTCTCTTGACAACATATGGACATTCATAGCTTGGGGTTCACTTGCCCCTGGAATCGGGCACGAAAGACAAGACTTTCTTGAGCACGAGGTCACCTTCTCGGAACACACGAGGCTTGACCTTTTTATCGAATGCTTTCTCACTCTTTGCTGATATGACTGACCATGACACATGGCAGTTGATCTCTTCCTTTCGATTGGATTCACCTGGTCGTAGTGACTCTGAATCCATTCAGCATCAGTCAACTTGGGACTTTGAGGGTGCTATTTTTCTTTTGTTTCTTTCTTTCTTTTTCTTTCTTTTGATTTGGGTTTCTTTTGATTTCTTTTGATTTTGCACCCTCCTCTTTCTTTTTTCCTTTTTTTTTTTTTGTTTTTTGTTTTTTTTTTGTAATGCCCCAGTTGGCTGTTCTGCTGATTCTCGAGATGCAGCTGAGTGATTTTCTTTTCTTGCTCAAGAGGTCGGGAAATACCGTCAGGAATCCCTTCAACATCATCTTCGTCCGCTTCGAATACAGGGAATTCAAAATTGGGAGATGACGTCGGATCACTATGTTCAATGGGTTTAAGAAACAACCTGCATAATGATTTTGAGTATAAAAAGCACTTTGAAAATCAAACAAGACAATCGTTATGCAGATGAAAAGATTGCTTTTATTCTTGTTTTTAGGGTTTTTTGTGATCACCAATTTCATGCAAAAGGCAAAAAGGGAAAACAAATGGAAAAACAAATGTTTAAACATGCTTTATTTGAATAAAAATATCATTGCACAAAATGTTGCCAACAATGTCATCACTTCTCCTTTTGGCATGGGAGAAGGGTTTTTAAACAAAGTGATTATTACTCTGACTTATGAACAACTGTAGGAACGCCCACAGTGACCCAATTGCGATAGATCCCTCCAGGGATGACAACTGTCAGAATCTCTTGCATCAGCAGCTCTTGCTTTTGGAACAACCCTATTCGTTGAAGACTTCAGAAGAAAAGCCAACGCCAGCCCGGGACTTGTTATCTTCAAGCTTGATTAACCCTGGGACCTAAGTCCTCGAAGCTCAGAATCCCTGATCTGATAAGGTCCTGCACCTTATTCTTAAACTGAAAGCAGCTTTCCACATCATGACCAGGAGCACCCGAATGATACACACAATGTTGATCAGGCCTATACCACCACCGAGGGTTGACAGGTATAGCCGGCGGGTCTCTGGGAGTAATCAAGTTCTGCTCTATCAAAGAGGGGTACAACTCTGTGTAGGACATAGGAATCGGATCAAAAATGATCTTCTTCCTCTCATTACTAGTACTGGCCTGATTACCCTTGTGAGGCTGGTAAGCCTGCTGTTGAGGACGATGTTGTTGATGCTGATATTGCTGAGTTGGTCTTCTCTGCTGTTGTTGAGTTGCTGGAATAGTCACAACAGCAGCCTGACGATACTGTCCTCTGTTCACACTCCTCCGACGGTGCACATCATTTGTTTCACTTTCTCCCCTTTTGGGTGCCCCAGAGGATGGCTTCTTAGAACCGGAAGAACTTGAAGAGCCAGGATGGCGAACCAGAGCGCGGGTTGCTCTGACATTAACAGTCTCTGCAGCAAGAGGCTGTTCACTTATTCTGATCCCCCTCAATTCATCACCCACGGCATAATCATTGACGAGAATAGTGACAGCAGCATTCTCATGAACGGGTACATCCACTGGTGAAGCACGGTGGACTGGTGGAATCACGGCTTCCAGTCTCTAGGCTAAGGCACGCAGCTCCTCTTGCCCCTGAACAACTCCTTGCATCATTGTCATGAACTGGGCCATGTTTGCCCTCATCTCGGCCAATTCTGCTTGAACCTGATCCATACTCCTCTGTTGATTCGATCTGGTTGAGTAGCGGTGCGGACGACGGTCAGCAATCCTGTCTCAGTCAGGAACCAAAGTGAGAAGTCCCTCCAAACACGTCTGTAATGCAAGAATGATATGTGCATGATATGCATGATGCGGATGCGGATGCTATTTTATCATGAATGATCCTGATAAAGGATATGCGTATGCGAGTTAACTTTTTTCGGTTTTTTCATGCATTATTATTTTTTTTGAAAATAAACATGCTATGATGCAAATGATGCGAACATGACTGGTCAGGCTGTGCGTCTCAAGGCACAGGGTCAAAGCTTCGGCTTGAACTCTGGCATCAATCAAAGTCATCTGAGACCCCAAAATCATCTGAAACCCAAAGTCAACTGATACTGTCATCTGAACCCAATCTGAGGAACCAAATCACTATCTGAGCGAGTACCCTCAAGTTCAGCCCAGGGATCCGAAATAAATGGAACCCTCTAATCAATACCAGGGTCAAACCTCTGGCGTCCAGAAATAACTGTCCATAATTCATAGTCACCATCAGTACCGAGAGTCACCAACTGCACCTGTAATAATGATCATCCCTCCCCACTCACGGGTGTCATCTAGGCCAGGGTAAGGTCGAAAGAAACGCAGCATAAATAACCTTTCACAGAATATCATCATATACACACCCGAAGTATGTAACGATAATATCCCACCATGGTCTGAACTGCTCGTGATATCAATGTTCCGCTAAGTGGCGCATACCACCCGCTTCCCATGAATCACTCTATTCCTAGGTTTCCTAGATTTCACTCATAGCCTGGGTATTGGGCCTTTTACCTCGAGTAACTCCCACCCCAAACAGAGAAACACAGCACATCCAGCAGATGAATATGAATGAATGCAAACATTAATGCAAACAATAAATGCAAACAGTAAATGCAAATATATACAAATGAATGCAATAAATACAACAACAAACAGCAACCAAAACCCTAACCTAGAGAGCGCTAGGAGAGACTCGCTTAGGGAAGATGGACCAGCAAGAGGTCAACTTCCTTTTCCCCAGCAGAGTCGCCAGCTGTCGCATTACGCGAAAAACCGGCGGGAAACGAAAACAACAGAGCCGCCACCGTGCGTTATTTATCCCAAAAGAGGGAAAGGAAACGCTCAGAGTAAACCTGGAAAAGACATGGTCTCGTGACCAAAGAGAATGGGATCGGGAGTCGGTTATGCGGAGGGAAGATATTAGCACCCCTACGCATCCGTCGTACTCGACGGGATCCACGCACAATAGGAAGGAATATGGTTGCTAAAGCACTGCTCACACACACACACACTGGCTAAAAGAGACACAAGAAAACAAACAAGACTGACTCGGCAGGATATCGCATCCTGGGCCTACTTAGTCTATCAAGCATAGACATCCAAGTCAAAGTAGTTCGGATTGGGAAAAACACATGCTCGCTAGGATGTCGCATCCTATGCATACGTATCTTCTTGGACTAAAGAAGAATCAGAGCACTCGTAGCTCGGCTCACTCACGCAAACAAAACCACAGGCAAACATGGAATCCGAATGCCAATCGCTGGACTTACATCAGATTCCGAACCAAAACAAACCACACTGGAAACCAGATGCCACTTGATGGACTTATACCAGACTCCAAACACACAACAAGAGGATGCGGAATGCCAATCGCTGGTCTTACATCCATCTCCTAACACACACAAAGGAGACAAAACAAAAAGGGCGCCCGGAGAGATCTGCTCATCTCCTGCCTACGTACCTCATCTGGTATGAGGATCAGGGCGACGTAGTTCCCCTACGCAGGGACACAGGACTAGCCTAACCAGATAACAGAGGGAGACACAACTAGGGAGACTACGACTCGAGCCTAGATGTTATCATGCAAATCATCCCTAAGTTAAGGTTTCTAGCTAACTTGCACAGGGAGCAAGCTATCCTAAACATGACTTGCACAGGGAGCAAGCCAAATTAACCCTAACTTGCACAGGAAGCAAGCTAAAACAAACACACAAGCACAAATAGCACACACTATATGCAATCAGTTGGCTCAATCAAGGTTAGGTTTTAGTCGAGGGGTCATGTCAACCTCGACAAACAAACCACTGTAACAGGGTAATGTTAGCTCTTAACCCTAACATTGAGAGTTAGGGTGAAGCTGATGAAAGGTGAGTGAAGATGAGACTTCACAGCTCTTATCCCTGGCCTGGGAGAGCTTAAGACAAGAATGTGTGGGTTCAGAAGGTGGGAACCCTCCTACACATATGACTGACACAATGTACAATGATCTTGGGTTAGTATCTGCAATGCATCAACACAGTGGTGTGAGCAAAGCAGATGACACACAGAATAGCAGGGGATGGATTGCACATCCCTGGTATCTGCCAATGCCTCTTCACTTAGGAGGTCTTT
Source organism: Lathyrus oleraceus (assembly GCF_024323335.1). Classification (NCBI taxonomy): domain Eukaryota; kingdom Viridiplantae; phylum Streptophyta; class Magnoliopsida; order Fabales; family Fabaceae; genus Lathyrus; species Lathyrus oleraceus. Next base: position 367,662,328 of record NC_066585.1, on the reverse strand, counting down.
GGATATGTACAAGGACAAAGGTAAACAAACACAAACATTGCCTCTTAAGGAGGACTTCAGACAGGTGCCTGGCCAAGTAACAGGCCAGGTCTTCCAGACTACATGGAGAAAAGAATATTATACCTCAATGCAAATGCTATCAAGCAAAGCAAAGCGAGTTCTCAAAGAACTATTAGCAACTAATGTACCTGAAATCAATCAAATACAGTCAGTATACCAATCACAAAGTCAAAACAAGCAAATAAGAATCAACAGTCAACACTATCAATCACATGTGCAAAGCACAAGCCCAAAGCAAGTGAGCTAAGCATCCTACAAAATAGAACAAGTTAGTTCATAACAATCAACCAAACTCAATCAACTTGCATTAATCTCCTTAAAGCATTTGCTTCCTAACCTGAAAAGCAAACTCAAACATGAGAAACAAGACCACTAGGACAAGCCTAGGGTCAAAAGGAGGTGAAAAATTCAAAACAGCAAGTGAAAATTGATCAAAACCAACATTAAACAATTAGGAATCCAATCCAAGTGGTTTCACATTCATATCATTCATCATTATCATTTCATGAAGGAAAAGGCACAAAACATGCAATCTAAAACCTCAAAGGACCAAACAGAATGATCACAATTAAATCAATACCAAAACATTTCAATAAATCCTCAAAAAATTCATGATCAAACAGCATTCATAACATGTCAATCATACCAAATTTCAGCTCATTTGGACCAAGGGAAGCAAGTCAATGAAATTCATAATGTCAACACAAATTCAAGCAAGCTCATACATGGCATCAAAACATGCATCCACTTCAATCAATCATAAAACAGAAACCAAACATGATAAATGAATGAGACCAAAGCCAAGATGCAATTCAAAATGTCTACAATACACATGCCAAATTTCAAATCCATCCAATTAATAACCAGGATTTCACAAATCATATAAAAACATGTCTCCCAAAAATTCACCAATTGACTAAACAGCAAAGAAAATCCCAATCAAATAAGAAATGAATTCAAAAAATCCAGAAAAATTCACAGGCATTCTCAACATTCATAAGATCAATCATGCAAAAATCCAGCTCAATCCAAGTTCAATAAGCATTGCAAATAAAATCAAGAAGATGCATAAGGAATGGTGTCACACAAATTGTAACACCTCTAAAGATCATATCATATCTCTCAATCCAGGAACTCAAAAATTACAAACCACATATCAAAATGACCAGGAACATGTCTAGTTTAAGCACAAAAAATTTCATGAATTTCTAATGAAGCATCATCATTTTATGATCAAAAAAGTGAGCATGGTGCACAAAATGACATGTCAAAGAAAACCCTAAGCATTTTCAAAATCTACCCGTGCACAATATTATTAAAAATCCCCATAAAATAAAGCACATCACAAGGAGAATGGCACAAAAAAATTGCATCAAATTTGGATTAAAATTGAGTGAGTTATGGATTTTTGATTATGGAAAGAAAATAAAAAATGAGATGGAAGCAAAGCATGTCACATGTGAATCAAATGAAGAAATAATGGATTTAAATATTTGATGTTATTTAAATGGTAAAGGCGCCCCTTGCTGAGTACAAAACTCAGCGTTTCATTAAAAGGGGGGGGGTCAACGCCCAGTCAACTGGAGCAAAGGGCCAATCGCGCGCTAGCATGGCCCATACAACATGACCAATCACAGCTCATCTGCTACAAACACATGCAAACCCTAAGTTATGCTACAGGAAAATCAAAACCAAATCTGGGCAGCGCGTTCAACAAGTTCATCCATGAAACCCAAGTTCAAGAACAAATTTCTGGTAAATCGAATTTAAGCACATCATCGTGTAGCTCTCACTTCATACATCACGAATCCACATTCCATTCATCAAGATACAAAAAGGCAAGCATGGATCAAAGCAAATAAATTCAGCATCACAAGATTAAATCAATGATATCTCACTCAATACTCAACGAAAATCAAAAACATAAAGTTTAGTGAACTCATGGATGCAAGATCTATCAAATACACATCCTAATTTTAACAAATACAAGGTTCAAAATCCAACCTTCAAGAAATGACAGAGTTGAATCTGGAGTTCTTTGGCCGTGTAAGCGCGAAACAGACGCGTAATGATGATGGAGAAGGTGAATGAACGATGTAATTCAGCTCAACAATCCTTGAAGCAGCTCCAATCAGCACTTGCCATGGAAGAAGCTCAATGTAACAGTTCTTGAATATGCTCTACAGTGGCGAATTTCTGCTTGCAAAAGCTTCAACAATACTTGGAGATGAAGGATCCTTGAAGAACATCACAAGTTTCTTTGGAAAATTTGCAGAAAAAATGAAATGAAAAGTTGAGAGAGTTTTGGATTTTTGATTCTAGATCTGAGATGAGTGAGTGCTAATGTGTTTTCTGTTAGGGTTTCATTTATATATCATCTGTTAAGCAAGCTCTTAATCATGTTTAGGCATTTTGCAAGTGGAATTAGTGGAAACAAAAGTTTATGCAAAGTTGATATTTCCACCTCTATGCATGGTGTGCATGCTACAGTGCACGAAAATGGGCCTAAACATATTCCAAATATGGTTTTCAGTCAAATGCCATTGGTAGAAAGTGTAGAAAATGTTTATTTTGAAAGTCACTTTTTTACCCCTCCCTTTTTAATTCAAGTCACTTGAAACATGCCATTTTGATTGGATGATTTTGATGAAATGTGATGAAGGATTTGGATAGAACATGTCAAATGCGACTTGTAGCAAAAAACCTCACTCAATTTGGTCAAATGGTTCAAGAGTTATGCCACTTTGAAGTTCAAAAATTCTTGACAATGATTTGATCATAACTTGCCAACCACAAATGAGAAATGAGTGTTCTTGGACTTTTTGGAAAGGTGAGAGCAAGATATTCAACTTTCATGTTGGACAAAATTCCATTTGAAGCTTGTATGATGATGTAAATTTGAGGAGAAGAACTTTCCATTTTTGGCAGTTTGAAATTACAGGTCACTTACTATTTTTGGAAACTTTTCATCTGATCTCAAATTCTTCAATGATGATCTTTGATATGTTAAATGAGACTTGTATGGACATGAATGAGGCCTTACAAACCATCTCCCACCTTCAAATCCTTGATTTCAGGCACAGTTGACCACAGTTGACTTTCTAGGGTTTCTGGTGGATTGAACAATGACTGATGACTTCTGAGCACCCAATCTTTGACCAAACCACTTCAAAAGGACCCCTAGGTCATGTGAACATGTTGAACCAAACCTAGGGCTTTGCTTCCTTGAGAAATACACTTGCTTGCTTGATTAACTGATCCTCCTAACCAGTTGACCTAATCTTGTCTGATGACTTGCACTTGGGCAAAGGACAATGCAATGCTATGCAGTGGACAATGCTATGCTAATGACTTAAAATGAAAATGAATGTACAAAATGGGAGGTGCAAATTTGAGGTGCTACAGATACCGCTCACTGTTTATTATGTTAAATAGGTGATTTAATATAATTGTCAATGCCGCGAAAACCTACAGGGTCACACACAAATGACGAATTGATGAGAGATAGAGTAACTAAGGAACACCGTAAGGTACGGTGTACTTAAGTGAATTGTAGAACATCGTAAGGTACGGTGTACTTAAGTAGAATACGAAATATGGTAAGGTATCACACGCTTAAGTGATTTTGGCATATTGTAAAATATGGGTCACTTACACTTAAGTGGGCTTTTTAGCTTGAAGCCCACACAAGTGGTTCTATAAATAGAACCCTTGTGCAGAAGCATTCATTGCGGTTGCATTTTCGTTTTCTCTTTCTTTCTCTCTCTCACTCAAAGCCTTCATTCATAGCAGCTAGCACTGAGATTGAAGGAATCTGTTCGTGTGGACTGAGTAGAGGCGTTGTCATCGTTCAACGTTCGTGATCGCTCCGTAGATCTGCATCAAAGGTTTCAATCATCACAAGAGGTAATCTTTCTATCACTGGTCATGCCCATTCGTAAGGATCACTAAAGGAGAAAATTTTAATTTCCGTCGTGTTTTGTATCGCCGTTCTCCTTCAGTGGTATCAGAGCCACTTACGAAACCATGCATCGGATAGCTGTTTATTTTTTGTATTAATATGATTAAAAGACAGAATGAATCAAAGAATAAACGAGTAATTAAATTTGGCATCATGTGTGTACGATTTGGATGATTGATGTTGACTATGCTTCGGAACCGACATTAGTATGGTGAAGCAGCGATACATCGATCGTCCATGGTTACGCAATTGAGACCGATCAACTTATATATGATATAAGTAATCCTAATGCAAAGTACGGTATATATGATATACAGTTTCTGTTTCATTCATTCAAACACTAAATGGTTGTTTTCCTTTGAGCGATCAATGGTCATTTGCTTCGGAATCCGACATTAGTATGGTGAAGCAATGATCTGTTGATCAATCATACTGAATCAACAATCGAGGTGTGTTTGACGGTCTGAAATTGATGCATTAGGGTTAGTGACGGCACAAGGGTTGTGCCGTCAAAGAGTTGTGAATTGAGGGCTTGTTGGATCACGTCTGTTGACTGTTTCAAAAGCGCTGATTTTGGCCGTGTGACGTTTGTCGCGAGCCTGTGACGACCGTAACAAGCTGGATGTGACGGTCGTCACATTCACAGATCCAAAATTCTAGGCGTTTTTGTTATTTTGGCCGTGTGACGTTCGTCATGGGCATGTGAAGGTCGTAACAAGTTGGACGTGACGGTCGTAACATGCTTGTGACGGTCGTCACATTCACAGAGTCAGAATTCTCGGGGTTTCTGTTTTGTGACTGCGCAAGAGTTGTGTTGATGCAAAACGACGTCGATTTCAAATGAATTGTTCATTAAAATTTCGGACAGGGGCGTTGCCCCTACAACCCCGCAAAGGGCGCTTCCCCCTTGACCCCCGTCCGCTGATCGGTCAGCGGAACCACCGTCCGCTGACCGGGCAGCGGAAACCCCGTTCCCGCTGACTGGGCAGCGGACCCCTAGCTAACTCTGCGTAGTGTGATCGGTCGCCGAAATTTAGTTTGGTTTTAAGTAATTAAAGGAATTAAAATTAATAATAATAATGTGTTTATTATTATTGTCTTGTGGTGATCAGTTATGGCCTTCGTTTTCCTTTATTTTGTTTTGGGTTTTTAAAATACGACCTGCGTGTCGTGCCTCTCCTTTTAATCTCTTAATGTAACTTCTTTTCTCATCTCACTCCCTCGTATGTAAAACGAGTTTTTCTTTTATGTAATGCAATGTTATGAAGAAAGAGAAGAATTCAATATCAAAGGAGGACAATGTTATGAAGAAAGAGAAGAATTCAAGGAAAGAGAAAAATTAAATATCAAAGGAGGACAACCTTGAAGATCTTGCTTGGAGAAGCTTAGATCGTTATCAGGTTAACTTAGGTTCTCTCATTGGCTTGGGAGAACGATTGCGCTAGGGGCCATAACTGTTTCATTATGTATGTTGATGCATGTGAATGTATGTTGATGCATGTGAATATATGTTGCTACATGTGAGAGACGATTTATATGATAAATAAGCCGGTGAGATCAGAATAATTGCAATTCCCTCAAAAATTAAATATTAAGTTTATGCTTTCCAAGTTTTAGCACTCATCAAGACTAGTATCGGATAATGTAGGTTTCGCCTACGCGAGGTGCATGTTCTATATTAGTAAGGTGCGATGGGATAATTGTAATATCCAATTTCTAAAACAATGGGTCAAACTTAATTAAATAAATTATATTAAGATTATATATGTTTAGAAGCAAGAGTTGGAAATGATCCATCTGATGGATTGGAATAAGGAGTTATTCACCCAACTGAAATTTTCGAGAGTTGTATGAGATACAATTGGAAGGAGTTCCTACCTAAATAACCTAGTTTTGTGTAATCCTCCTAGGCGGACTTAGACAAAGTGAAATATGGATCTCGACCCACTAGAAAATCTTCCAACGGGATTTTCTGAATCAAATGATGAGGGTCATTTGTTTTGAGTAAAATAGTGGGAGCATATTTAATTAAAGGCCTAATTAAATATGTTATTGATACTTATATTTTCATTAATCTCAACAAACACCTCTAACAAACATTTTGCGATCAATCCTTGACAAAGAAAAATTGTCATGGACAAATTTTCTGGATTGACACCGAAATCTGAGAATTGTCCTCAAACATAATAGAAAGCTGTATGTCTTGGAGAAACCTCCTAGTTCTGCACCTAAGGCAGAAAGAGATGCTTATAAGAAGCATGTCGATGATGCCAATGAAACTGCTTGTCTCATGTTGGCTACCATGAACTCAGAGTTGCAAAAGCAACATGAGAAAATGGCAGCGTTCGATATGATCGAACACCTGAAGATGCTCTATCAAGCTGAGGGAGCCCCTGTAGGTCCCCATGTGCTCAAGCTGATTGGGTATGTGGAAAACCTTGAAAGGTTGGGTTTTCCCCTCGGAAAGGAACTTGCGACTGATTTGATCTTGCAATCGTTGCCAGATAGATTCAGTCAATTTGTCCTAAATTTCAATATGAATGATATGGACAAATCTCATCCTGAACTGCTAGTCATGTTAAGAACTGCTGAGCAGAATCTGAAGACAAAAAGGAAGTCCATTCTGATGATCAGAAATGGAAAAAGACGGAATAAAAGGCCCACCAAGCAGGGTGATAAAGGGAAAGGCAAGGGAGTTGCCAAACTCAGACCCACTGTTGCTGCTTTGAAGCCTAGTGGAGGCATAACAAAGGCAGGCACCTGCTTCCATTGCGGTAAGACCGGACACTGGAAGAGAAACTGCCCAAAGTACCTGGAAGATATGAAGAATGGAGTAGAGACTTCATAAAGATCTTGTTTAATTGGAAAGATAACAAAGTCTCCATTCACCGGAAAAGGTGAAAGAGCTAATGATCTTTTGGCCCTCATACATACTGATGTATGTGGACCACTAAACATACTAGTCAGAGGAGGTTTTCAGTACTTCATCACATTCACTGATGATTTCAGTAGATATGGTTATGTGTATTTAATGAAACACAAATCGGAGTCCTTTGAAAAGTTCAAGGAATTCAAGAATGATGTACAAAACTAACTAGGTAAGAATATTAAAACTCTTCGATCAGATCGAGGTGGTGAGTATTTAAGCCTAGAGTTTGATGATCATCTGAAAGAGTGTGGGATCCTATCCTAACTTACTCCTCCTGGAACACCCCAATGGAATGGTGTATCTGAGAGAAGAAATCGAACCCTGTTAGACATGGTCCGATCCATGATGAGTCACGTCGATCTTCCAAACTCCTTTTGGGGACATGCACTATTGACAGCAGCTTACACACTTAACCGTGTTCCACCCAAAAAGGTTGAGAAGACACCATATGAGATATGGAGTGGTAAGAAACTACATATGTCTTACATGAAGATTTGGGGTTGCGAAGTTTATGTGAAACGATAAATTTCAACTAAGCTTGAGCCCAAATCTGACAAATGCTTATTTGTGGGATATCCTAAAGAAACAAGAGGGTATTACTTCTACAATCCTTCTGAGGGCAAAGTGTTTGTCGCTCGAACTGGACTTTTCCTAGAAAAGGATTTTATTTCCAAAGGAATCAGTGGGAGGAAAGTAGAGCTTGAAGAAATTCAAGAATCACAAAGCATTGATACACCTATGGAGGAATTAAAGCAGGAAACACAAGTAGTTGTGGAAGAGCAACCTGCTTAAGTAGAACAAGGCCAGCGTAGGTCAGGCAGGATACGTCACCTACCTGAAAGATATGGATATCCCATAACTGATCAATGTGATGTATTACTCATGGATCAAGATGAGCCTGTGACCTACCAAGAGGCCATAATTGGTCCCGAGTCTGAGAAGTGGCTAGAAGCCATGAAATCTGAAATGGATTCCATGTACACAAACCAGGTTTGGACCTTGGTAGAGCCTCTTGTAGGAGTTAACCCTATAGGATGCAAGTGGGTCTTCAAGAAGAAGACTGACATGGATGGTAAAGTACATACCTATAAGGCAAGACTGGTTGCAAAAGGATATAAACAAATTCATGGGGTTGACTATGATGAAACCTTTTCACCAGTTGCAATGCTTAAATTTGTTCGGATTTTACTTGTTATCGCTGCATATAATGATTATGAAATATGGCAGATGAATGTCAAAACTGCTTTCCTTAATGAGAATCTTCTTGAGGATGTGTACATGATACAACCTGAAGGATTTGACATACCAGAAGAAGCCCAATAGATATGTAAGTTACAAAGATCAATCTATGGATTGAAGCAAGCTTCTAGAAGCTGGAATCTTCGTTTTGATGAAACGATAAAACAATATGGATTCATCAAGAACGAAGATGAGCCTTGTGTCTACAAGAAGGTTAGTGGGAGCATGATCATTTTCCTGGTATTATATGTAGATGACATATTACTCATTGGAAACGATATCCCTACCTTACAACAAGTAAAGTCTTGGTTGGGGAAATGCTTTTCTATGAAGGACCTAGGTGAAGCATCCTATATATTAGGAATCAAAATGTCCTTAAGTATTTGAGAATGACTAAGGACTCATTCTTGATATATGGAGGTCAGGAAGAGCTGACTGTAATTGGATACACCGATGCTAGCTTCCAGACAGATAAGGATGACTTTAGATCGCAATCTGGTTATGTGTTTTGCTTAAACGGTGGCGCTGTGAGCTGGAAAAGTTCAAAGCAAGATACAATTGTTGATTCTACAATCGAGACCGAGTATATTGCTGCCTCAAGTGCAGCAAAGGAAGCTGTTTGGTTCAAAAAGTTCATTAGTGAACTTGACATAGTTCCTAGCATTGTGGATCCCATTGATCTCTATTGTGACAACAATGGTGCTATCGCACAAGCTAAGGAGCCTAGATCTCACCAACGATCCAAACACATACTTAGGCGTTATCATCTCATTCGAGAGATAATAGATATATGAGATGTGAAAATATGCAGAGTACCTACACTTGACAATATTGCTGACCCACTGACAAAGCCTCTCGCGCAGAAGAAGCATGATGACCATTCTAGATCTATGGGAATTAGGGGTATACCTGATTGGCTTTAGTGCTAGTGGGAGATTGTTGGTGTAAGCCATAGAGGTCAATACTTTTGGTACTTGTATCGAATTATTTATTAATAAATAAAAGGCTTTTTCTTTATTATGTTTGTTTAATAAAGTCCCTAGAATAGCCAGTCTCTTTAATGTATCAAGTATGACTTAATCATGAGATCACATTAAACATAAGGACACTATTCTTAAAGTATTTGTAGTCGAGCTTTATTGTGAAGTGGGATAACATTAAAGCATTAAGACTATTATGTATATAGACTGATGATCACATCTCATGGATCATGGATAAGGAGTTATCAAGTCTTAAACATAGGTATGAATATTAAGAGTAATATTTATACCGGATTGACCCGCTATGAGAATACTATATAGAATGTTATGCAAAGTGTCATAAGTTATTCTCATGATGATAATGGTGTATACCACCCTTCGACCTGAAACCACTATAGACCCTAGATGTAGAGTCGAGTGCTTTATTGCTGATCAAACATTGTCCATAACTAGATAACCATAAAGACAGTTGATGGGTACTCCACGAAGCATGCTGAGGGACATGAGTGACCTATTTGGAATTTGCCCATCCTGCATAACAGGATAAATATCTATGGGCCCAATATTGAACTGGACAAGGATGACACGGTATATGCCTTGTGTTCAATATAGACATAAGGGCAAAGGGATAATTATGCGCATAAGTATTATCACAGAAGGATTTGTCAGATCACATGACATTTTCGTGTCTTGGGTAGCAGTGATGTGTTGCTAGATACTGCTCACTGTTTATTATGTTAAATACGTGATTTAATATAATTGTCAATGCCGCGAAAACCTACAGGGTCACACACAAAGGACGGATTGATGAGAGATATAGTAACTAAGGAACACCGTAAGGTACGGTGTACTTAAGTGAATTGTAGAACATCGTAAGGTATGATGTACTTAAGTAGAATACGAAATATGGTAAGGTACCACACGCTTAAGTGATTTTGACATATTATAAAACATGGGTCACTTACACTTAAGTGGGCTTTTTAGCTTGAAGCCCACACAAGTGGTTCTGTAAATAGAACCCTTGTGTAGAAGCATTCATTGCGGTTGCATTTTCGTTTTCTCTTTCTCTCTCTCTCTCTCTCTCTCTCTCTCTCTCTCTCTCTCTCTCTCAAAGCCTTCATTCATAGCAGCTAGCACTGAGATTGAAGGAATCCGTTCGTGTGGACTGAGTAGAGGTGTTGTCATCGTTCAATGTTCGTGATCACTCCGTAGATTCGCATCAAAGGTTTCAATCATCACAAGAGATAACCTTTCTATCACTGATCATGCCCATTCGTAAGGATCACTAAAGGAGAAAATTTTAATTTCCGTTGCGTTTTGGATCGTCGTTCTCCTTCACTATGTGCATACTGTGAGCTGTTTTGATCCTCTAAAGTAGAAGATTTCAGATAATTTTTTGCAAATACAGAACCACTGACAGGTTTATATTGCATGCCAACAGAAAGTGATACCGAAGAACGATAAGGCATGTCTTCTGATTTATGAAGGCCTGGTTGTTGAAAATAACTGGTGTATGATAGGTCAGGTTGTTGATCAGCATAATCCCCATCGACATCGACAATAGTCCCTTTTGCAGCAGTAGGTGAAATTCGGGGACCTTTGGTTGAAGCCGTGAAGAGAAGAAGTGATTGAACTGAAACAGAGGAATGTAAGAATAAATATAGAACACACTAGACAATGGCGAAGTGGATAAATTGCAATCGCAGAAACAAAGATGATGGTCTTTTATCATGATCCGTTTATGTGTGTGTAGCACCTCAAATTTGCACCTATCATTATACATACATTTTCATATTAGGTCATAGCATGTCATGATCCATTGCATAGCATTTGCATTGTCCCTCAGTTGCCTCAAGAGCAAGCAATCAAGAATTAGGTCAAACTAATCTCCTGATCAGTCAACCAAACAAGCAAAGGAATTTCTCATTGAATCGAGGCCTTGGGGTTTGTCCAACAAGTTCACATGGCTTGGAGGTCTATTTGAAGTATTTTGGTCAAGGATTGAGGGCTCAGAGGTCAGCAGTTCATGCCCAGACAGTCAAAAACCCTAAAAAAGTCAACTGTCAGTCAAAGCAGTGGATGGTGGTCATTCTTGTGGAATTTGGGCACCGTGGTCAATAATCAAGAGTCCATACAACTTGAGACATCATTTGAAGTCAAGTCCTCAAGGAATTAGGGTTTGGAAGTCATCAGTCAATGCACAATCGGTCAGAAACCCTAAAAGTCAACTGTTGGTCAACTGTCTGTTTAATCAGTGATTGGATGATTGGAATTGGTTTGTGAGAGTTCATTCATGTCCAAATAGTCATCATACATCATGCCAAACACCATCATGGAAGAATTTGAAGCCAGATCATAAGTTTCCCAAAATGGAAACTGGGCCTGTAACTGAAACTTGCCATAAATGGAAAGTTTTGATCCTCAAACTTACATCATGATACAAGCCTCAAATGAATTTTTGCCCAACATGAAAGTTGAAGATCTTGTTCTCCCATTTCCAAAAAGTCCTAGAACTCTCAATTCCCATGTGTGGTTGGCAAGTTATGATCGAATCGATTTCAGAAAATCTTGAACTTCAAAGGGCCATATCTCTCAAACCGTTTGGCCAATTTTGGTGGGGTTTTTTCCTACAAGTCACATTTGATCCCCTCTTTCCAAAAATATAAATTTCACGAGCCAAAACTTCACCAATCAAAATGGCATATTTTGACATTTCTCATTTAAATGCAAGTTTGACCAAGAGTTGACTTTTTGATATAAGCATTTTTTCAACATTTGGCCAATTGGGAAAGCTCAGGAATGTCATTTAGGATGTGTTTGCAAAGTCAAATTATGCAGCACATGTGAATCTATACTTGGTTGCTTGAATTATAAGAAAGGTACAAATGCACCATACTTGTCCATACTTCCATGCCTTGTACCAGCAGCATTGTGCAACATTTTTCTGTCATGTTGAGACCTCATTATGCAGCCAAATAACCAACAAGTACATATGGCCTTACTAGCTTACTTGAATATTGGAAAAAAGGACATGTTCATAACAAAATTCATGAACCATACCTCTTGCAACCTTGCCTTGTACCACTCTCACATAGCAGAATTTTTGGCCATCATTTTCTGTTTTGGACACACACATAACACAGCCACATAACCAATTGCATACCACTCACTCTCTAAAAAACCTCACCCTGCTGTGCAATTAATTGAAACCATACCATGCCATATTTAATGCAGCAGAATACAAGCCATTTTTCTGTCATGTAGAAAGACATTGCCTTGCTGAAGAAGCAGCACTCCACAGCAGGTTTTAGGATGTATTTTCTGTCCTTTGGAGGACAGTAGCAATGTACTGCAGCAGAAAAAGCATGGCATTTTTGATAACACATCCATATTGACCATTGTGAAGCAAGGAGCAAACCAACCAATCTCTCATTCACCTTGCCCTCACCTTGCTGCCTGCATCTCAAAAAAATTTCTGTCCAAACTCAAGAAGCAAAGGATCCTGCTATGGGCATTGGATTTTGGCTGTCAAAAAAAAAAAACACAAGAGAACAATACCATACCTTCCATTTTTTTTTCTGTCATTAAACCACCAGGACAGTACCAGGACAGTAGCAGGATAGCAGCATCACAAAAAAGGAAACGTTTTGGCCAAGGCAAATTTACTATGCATTCTTATTCTAAAAGCTCACTTGCCTTGCATTTCAAAAAGGACAACCATATCTCCATACCCTACTTGTACCATATGACACAGCAGACCTCATGCATCATGATTTTTCTGTCATCATGAACACAACTAACACCATATCTTCCTCACTTTTCTGGTATGGCATTAGGGGCAGCTTCTAAAACTGCACACAACTCATATGATGAACTGCCTACTGCTAAGTAACAAGGCTTGACATTACCACTGGCCAATCTCCAAACCAGCAAGAAAAGTACCACACCCCTGTCATGAAAAAAACCTGCAAGCATCCAATCACAACCAACTTCACATTTACACACACTTCACTTGTTGGCCAAGGTCATTTGCTGTCCAAACACATAGCTTCAAAATAACCAAAAAACCCTGCCACAAGTAGCATGCCACAAACAAACCTTCACTTATTTTTCCAACCAAAGCCCTTGCTCACTTGGCCATTGTTCTGTCAAAAACACAACAAACTAAGCAGCATGATCTAACCTGCCTTGCCTTGCACATTCCACTCAGCATTTTGAACCAACAAGCAGCAGTACACCACAAACACCTTCACTCAGTTTTCAACCTCAACCTTGTTTTGCATCTCAAAACCCTGCCATGAAAAAACTCCCAACTAAACCTAGCCTTGCATTGCTTTGACCATCCATTCATCAAACCAAAATTGCAACCAACAACACAACAGAAAAACCTTGCTTCATTCACTCTCAAAAAAATCTCACCTTCTTGCATTTTCAAATTTGCTGTCAAGACTCAAAACCAAAAACAACTTCTGATAGCAGCTTTGATTCATCAACTTATCATCATTACCAAATTTTGCAGCCATCACACAGCAACAAGGCCTTGGCACTCATTCTCCAAAATCTCATCCTTTGCATTTTTACAAAAACCAGTCCAAAACACTCAAAGCCAACTTTGCCTGGCCTTTGTCTTCTCATCACACAAGCATCTTTGTGGACTCTTTGGAATCACATTTTCCCACTTATAAGCACCTTTCCACCACTGTCTTCAACCCTGCATCCTCCATGGCAATCCAAGTGTGAGCTCATTTCAATCTACACAAGCCAAGACAACCTTCATCATTCATCATTGGGAAGGTTCTAAAGCATCAGTTTCAGGCTAAGAGGATCAAAACCACACTGTTCCTCTGTCTGCTTCAAAAATAGGTGAGTTTTCGACCTCAACCTTTTCAAAAACTATGATGCACATCTCATAGGTCTTTTCACCCTGATCACACTGCACTTTGTGTTTTTAAAAATGGTTGAATAATGGTTGAGTAATGTCGAAATGAATATTGATGATTCAAACTTGTTTTGCTTGTTTCTTATTGCCTAGCTCGATTTAATAAAAACCATGATTGGATTCATATTGCTTGTTGTTTGCTGATCATGTTGGTATATGCAATTGCTTTTTTTGGAGAAAAATTGGTTGGGTCGAATTTGAGAAGATGATGCTGCTACAGTAAACCCCAAAGCCATTTTCCAGTTTTTCTTCTTTCCTCACGTGTACTGTGCCATTCCCCACTGGCCAATGAAAACATTTTATTTTCAGGGCCAAAACGGCAGTGTTTAGATAAGTGAATCAAAATATTACCAAAATGCCACTCTTTCAATGTTAATTTCAATAATTATTTCATTTTTGATGCCCATCTTGTAAAAATCATAACTTGTTCAATCTTGATCCAAAATCAATGGGATTTTTTGTGTTGTGTTCATCATGATCTCTACTTTTTTATCATTATTTTTCCAGAATTTTTGGATGAATGGTTTTTAAATGTTGCTAGGATGTGTGACATGTGACCAAATTTTGTACACTTTGCCAAATCAATTGTGAAATGATGAGAATGTATCCAATGGTTCCCAAAATTTTTGTGCTTAAACTAGACACACTCATGGTGATTTTGGTATAAAGTTTGTGAATTTATCATTTGTGGTTTGTGAGATATGATTTTTTGAATTAGGGTGTGACAATTTGTGTCACACCATTGATGACCAACTTCATGATTTTCATTGCTATGCTTCTTGACCTCTAAATGGATTGAAATTTTGCATGAGCCTACTCTTGAATGTCTAGTTTACATGTGAATTTTCCTGGATTTAATTGAACTATTTTCTATTTGTTTGAGATTTTTCATCCCTGCCTAGTCAAATGTTGACTTTGTGTGACACATGTTCCCATTTCATTTGTGAAATTCTCATACTTTATTGGATGGACATGAAATTTTGCATGAGATAACTAGACATCCTCATCTTTGCCATGGCTTTAGTCCCATTCATTTATCATACACCATTCTTGACTTATGATTTTTCTAAGTTGATGCATGTTTGGTTGACTTCTTTGAGCATGTTCAAAATTGTTTTGACTTTCTGATTTTCATTGACTGCCTTCCACTTGTCCAAATGGGATGAAATTTGACATGCTTACCATGCTATGTGTTAGGTTTGACCATGATTTATTTGATGATTTTTGGAAAATGTTTAGATTGCTTTTGATGCAAGTCTTGCTGTTGACTTCTATGAGCTTCTGTTTGCCATGTTTTGACCTAAATGGTTCATGAAATGATGATGATGATTGATGTGAATGTGAACCCAATTGGTTTTGTTTCCTATTTGTTTGAACATGATTTTGGATACTTACCCCTTGCTGTTTGGACTTTCTCATTCACTTTTGACCCTAGGCTAGCCCTAGTGGTCCTGTTACTCGCCTTTGAGTTTGTGATTTCAGGTTGACCATCAAATGGCCATTAAGACCAATTCTTTTGACTGAGCTTGATTAAATATCATTGTCTAACCTCTTTGTTTTGTAGGTGGCTTGGCTCACATGCCCTAAGCCTTGTGCCTTGCACATCCATGTGCCTCTAATGGACTGTTGTTGTCTGTTTCTGTTTGTTTTGTTTGAAGTTGCATACTAACATCTGCTTGACTGTTTCAGGTGCTTTAGTTGCTTAGTTCCTTGTGAACTTTTTGCTTTGCTTTGCTTGTATAAGCAATTTGCATTGAGGTATGTCTCTTTTACTTCATGTAGTCTGGAAGACCTGGCCTGTTACTTGGCCAGGCAACTGTCTGAAGTCCTCCTTAAGAGGCAATGTTTGTGACTGTTTACTCTTGTCCTTGCATAGAGTCAAAGACCTCCTAAGTGAAGAGGCAATTGGTGGAAGGTAGGGATATGCCATCTATCCCCCACTATTCAGTGTGTCATCTGCTTTGCTTACACCACTGTGTTGATGCATTGCAGATACAAACCCAAGATCTTGTACAACTGTACAGTTGAGTCAGTTCTAAATGTGTAGAAGGGTTCCCACTTTCTGAACCCACACATTCTTGTCTTGAGCTCTCCCAGGCCAGGGATAAGAGCTGTGAGGTCTCATCCTCACTTCATCCTTTCATCTGCTTCACCTTAGCCCCTCAATGGCAAGGTTAAGAGCACATTCACCCAGTTCCAGAGGTTTGTTTGTCGAGGTTGATATGACCCCTTGACTAAAACCTAACCCTTGTTTGAGCCACTTGTTTGTGTATAGCGTGTGCTATCTGTGCTTGTAGGATTGTTTGACTTGCTTCCTGTGCAAGATAGGTTTGTTTGACTTGCTTCCTGTGCAAGATAGGATTGTTTGACTTGCTTCCTGTGCAAGTTAGGATTAGTTTAGACTTGCTTCCTGTGCAAGTTAGGTTTTGCTTGGCTTGCTTCCTGTGCAAGTTAAGTGTGTGTGGCTTGCTTCCTGTGTGAGCCATACTTAGGATAGGTCGGCCCTTGTGCCATTTAGCTAGAAACCATAACTTAGGGTTGATTTGCATGATAACATCTAGGCTCGAGTCGTAGTCTCCCTAGTTGTGTCTCCCTCTGTTATCTGGTTAGGCTAGATCCTTGTCCCTGCGTAGGGGAACTACATTGCCCTGATCTTCATACCAGATGAAGTATGTAGGCAGGAGATTGAGCTGATCTCTCCGGGCGCCCTTTTTCTTTTTGTGTGTGTTGTCTGACAGTTGCTAGGCTCGAGTGCCTGACTCCTTAGCAATTTGTTGTCTGTCTGTTTGAGTGTGTGCTTGACAGTTATAGGCTCGAGTCCCCGACTCCCTATTAACTTGTTGTGTGGTTGTGTGCGTGGAAGCTGATGTAAGTCCATCGAGTGGCATTCGGGTTCCAGTGTGCGTGTGTTTGGTTCGGATGCTGATGTAAGTCCATCAATTGGCATTCAGGCTCCATGTTTGCCCTCTTGAGTGCGTTTTGGTTCGGATGCCGATGTAAGTCCAGTGATTGGCAGTCGGGCTCCGCCTTTGCCTGCTTTTGTTTGTGTGCGTGTCAGCCGAGCTACGAATGCTCTGATTCTTCTCTCGTCCGAGAAGATACGTATGCATAGGATGCGATATCCTAGCGAGCATGTGTCGTCTCCCCAGTCCGAACTACTTCGACTCTGATGTCTATGCCTGATAGACTAAGTAGGCCCAGGATACGATATCCTGCCGAGTCAGTTTCAGTCAGTCTCTTGCGTTTCTTTCAGCCAGTGTGTGTGAATATTTGAGCAGTGTTTAGCAACCAATTTCCTTCCTTTTGTGCGTGGATCCCGTAGAGTACTACGGATGCGTAGGGGTGCTAATACCTTCCCTTCGCATAACCGACTCCCGAACCCATTCTCTTTGGTCGCGAGACCATGTTCTTTTCTAGGTTTACTCTGAGCGTTTCCTTTCCCTCTTTTGGGATAAATAACGCACGGTGGCGGCTCTGTTGTTCTTTCTTTTCCCGCCGGTTTTTCGCGCGATGCGACAGCTGGCGACTCTGCTGGGGATATCCGAGAAGTTGACCTGTGCTGGTCCATCTTCCCTGAGCGAGTCTCTCCTAGCGCTCTCTAGGTTAGGGTTTGGTTGCTTTGTGCTGTGTTTATTTATTGCATTCATTATTTACTGTTTGCATTCATTGTCTATTGTTTGCATTTATGTTTGCATTAATGTTTGCATTTATTCATCTGTTCACCTGGCTGGTTGTTTGTTTCTCTCTGTGTGGGGGGGAGTCAGTTGAGGTAAAAGGCCCAATACCCAGGCTATGAGTGAAATCTAGGAAACCTAGGAATAGAGTGATTCATGGGAAGCGGGTGGTATGGCGCCACTTAGCGGAACATTGATATCACGAGCAGTTCAGACCCTGGTGGGATGCTGTCGTTACATACTTCGGGTGTGTATATGACAGTATTCTGCGAAAGGTTATTTATGCTGCGTTTCTCTCGACCTTACCCTGGCCTAGACTACACCCGTGAGTGGGAAGGGAATGATCATTATTACAGGTACCGTTGGTGACTCGGTTCTGTTGGTGACTTGGTTCTGTTGGTGACTCTAGTTCAGACAACAGTTTTCGGTTGACCTTAAGTGGGATTTATGTTCTGATTTTGACTGAAGCTTCGACCTAGTATCAGAGTCTGCACAACCAGCCAGTCCAGTCTGCATCATGTGCATCATAGCATATTTATTTTTCAAAAGAAACGCATTGAAAAAATGTATATAAAAAAAAATCAATCAAAAAAAAAAGAAAAAAAAGAAGAAAAAAAAACTAATCTCTGCATGCATATCATTTCTCAGGTACATTCCAGAGCTTGTTCACTGATAGAGATGGCAACAGTCTCAGAGCCAAAGCGGAAGACCTGTTCCTACAGTTTCCACCGTGAGCCGTTGACTCCGTTAGTTGAGTTGGGTAGCCTCGTGACAGACGATCGACTGAAGAGTTTTGTTGGGCGGTACGGAGATATCTTGACAGTATTGAAGACAGTAGTGGATCCAGTGCCTCTGCAGACACTACTTCAGTTTTATGACCCAGAGCTCAGATGCTTCACTTTCCAGGATTATCAGCTTGCACCCACTCTCGAAGAGTATTCTATCCTATTGAGTATCCCTATTCAGCATCAGACTCCCTTCTTGGACGTTCCAAAGGAGGTCGACTTCAGATTAATTGCCAGAGCTCTCCGGTTGAGTGTTGAGGAGGTCGGTAAGAATTGGAAACCCTGTGGGGAGGTTGTAGGTCTACCATTGAAGTTCCTGTTGAGAGTAGCCAGAGTTGAAGCAGAAAAGGGGAATTGGGAAGTTTTTCACGCACAGCTAGCTGCCATGATCTATGGTATCATCCTATTTCCCAGTATGCCAAACTTTATTGACTTCACTGCTATCAGCATTTTCATCAGAGGGAATCCAATCCCTACTCTTCTAGCAGATACTTACTATGCCATTCACAGCAGGCATGGTAAGGGAGGAGCCATCAGGTGTTGCCTACCTCTTCTGTTCAAATGGTTCATGTCTCTTCTGCCAGCCAGTGGACCATTTGTGGATACCCAGAGCACTCTTAAGTGGACTCAGAGGGTCATGTCGCTTACTTCCTACGACATTAGGTGGCAGTCGTACCGGATGGATGTGAAGGATGTCATCATAAGTTGTGGTGAATTCCGGGGCGTGCCACTCATAGGGACCAAAGGTTGCATCAATTACAACCCAGTTCTTTCTCTTCGCCAGCTAGGGTTTGTTATGAGTGAAAGACCGCTCGAAGCAGAGATAGCTGAGAGTTTTTGTTTCGAGAAGAAGGATGACCCTGTTAGGTTGGAGCAGATTGGGAGAGCTTGGAAGTCCATTGGCGTCAGAGATGGATCCGTCTTGGGGAAGAAGTTTGCCATTGCTATGCCCGATTACACTGATTGGGTCAAGAAGAGAGTAGAAATTTTGTTATTACCCTACGATAGGATGGAACCGTTGCAAGAGCAACCACCCTTGATTCTTGCTGATAGTGTGCCTGCTGAGCACTATAAGCAAGCTCTGATGGAGAGTCGTCGGTTGAGGGAGAAGGAGCAAGATACCCAGATGGAGTTGTACAAAGCTAAAGCTGATAGGTTGCACATGGCCCATCAACTCAGGGAAGTGCAAGGAGAAGATGCTAGCAGAGCAAGGAGCAAGAAGAGATCATACGAGGAGATGGAGAGTATGTTAGACGCAGAACACCGGGAGCGCTTGAGGCTGCAGAGGGTTGAGGCCAGTCATCAGAAGGAGATCAGAGACTTGGAGAAGCAACTCAGAGACAAAGACGCTCAGTTGAAGAAGGAGATGGAGTTGAGACAGAAATCAGAGGACCACCTTGGAGGAGAAGTCTTGGAGCTCAGAAGACAGTTGAAGGAGAAGATCACCCCTCTACCAGATTGTTCAGAATGCTCACTGTTGATCGACCAGTGCCATTACCTGAAGACCCTCATTCCGGAAGACCGTCTGTCTTAGTTTGTATCTCTGTTTGTATTTTGTTGAGAATCACCTCCAGGCTTGTTGGATGGGATTCATTTGCGTGTAAGCCATCTCTTGGATCTTTTGTTGAGAATCACCTCCAGGCTTGTTGGATGGGATTCTTTTTCTTTGTGCGTTGTTTATTCAGATATTCTGTTGACATTGGTTGTATGCCTTTTTACCCTTATGTATATATAAGGATGTCAGCATTTCCTTGTATCTGTTTGTTCTCTTGTTGCTGCAGGTTGCCATCTTTTCAGGATGGGTCAGGCTCTTTGAATGCCTGAGAAATGAGCATATCATGTGCATCATACGCATCATTTGCATCATACTCATATCATTTTTGCATAACAGGTGTTCTTGGTCGTGACTTCTCACTCTTGGTTCCTGTTCAGGCAGGATAGCTGATCAACGTCCGCACCGCTACTCAACAAGACTGAATCAACAGAGAAGTATGGATCAATTTCAAGCTGAGTTGGCTGAGATGAAGGCAAGCATGGCCCAGTTTATGAATATGATGCAAGGGGTTGCGCAAGGTCAAGAAGAACTTCGAGCTATGGTTCAGAGACAAGAGGCTGCAAATCCACCGATCAACCATGCTCCGCCAGAGGGAGGCCCAGTCAATGATAACAATGTTGCTGCTGCTGTACCCGCCCACAACTATGCTGTAGGTGATGAGTTGGGGGGTATTCGAATCAACGGTCAACCTATTGTTCCAGATGCCGCTAATGCCAGAGTAGTCCGTGCTCCGGCCCGTAATCCTGTTCCGATTGTTGACAGACAAGAGGATATGTTCTCTCTGCTCAGTGAAGACGAAGACGTTCTGGGAAGGGTTAATGAGAGAGACCGCAAAGTTGAGGCTCTTGCTGAAAAAATCCGTGCTATGGAAAGTCAAAATTCTCTCGGTTTTGATGTTACTAATATGGGATTGGTTGAAGGTTTGAGAATTCCTCACAAGTTCAAAGCACCGTCCTTCGACAAATACAACGGTACTTCTTGCCCTCGCACCCATGTGCAGGCTTATTATCGAAAGATCTCTGCGTATACCGATGATGAAAAGATGTGGATGTATTTTTTCCAAGATAGTCTATCTGGGGCTTCTTTGGACTGGTACATGGAATTGAAGAGAGATTCTGTCCGCTGTTGGAGGGATCTGGGTGAGGCCTTCTTGAGGCAGTACAAACACAACATGGACATGGCGCCGAGCCGGACTCAGCTGCAGAGTCTTTGTCAAAAATCTGGAGAGAGCTTCAAGGAGTATGCCCAGAGGTGGCGTGAACTGGCTGCTAGAGTTCAACCCCCTATGCTGGAGAGGGAGTTGACAGATATGTTTATCGGTACTCTTCAAGGTGTGTTTATGGACCGGATGGGAAGCTGCCCATTCGGTAGTTTTTCTGATGTCGTCATTTGTGGAGAAAGAACTGAGAGTTTGATTAAAACTGGGAAGATTCAAGATGCTGGTTCCTCTTCTTCTAGGAAGCCGTTTGTTGGGGCACCTCGTCGAAGAGAGGGTGAAACTAATGTTGTTCAACACCGCAGAGATCAGAACAGAATTGAATATCGTCAAGCTGCTGCAGTGACCATTCCGACACCTCAACCTCGTCAGCAACAACAACAAAGAGTTCAACAACCGCAACAACAACAACAACAGCAGCGCCCTTTCCAGCCTAGGCAGAAGTTACAGGCTGATAGAAGATTTGATCCTCTGCCCATGTCTTACACAGAGTTATTACCCGAACTACTCAAGTTGGGGATGATTGAGTTGCGTACAATGGCTCCGCCTACAGTGCTGCCTCCCGGCTATGATGCTAATGTTAGATGTGACTTTCATTCTGGGGCACCAGGCCACCATACTGAGAAGTGTCGAGCTCTCCAGCACAAGGTTCAAGATTTAATCGATGCCAAGGCAATCAACTTCGCTCCGGTGCCTAACGTCGTGAACAACCCTATGCCTCAGCATAGCGGGCATAGAGTGAACAACATTGAAGGGAAAGAAGCTGAAGATCTGGTTGTTAATGTTGATGACGTTCAGACCTCTCTGCTAGTCGTGAAGGGTCGTCTGCTGAATGGGGGTGTCTACCCGGGCTGTGATGAGAATTGTTTGGGCTGTTCAGAATCTGAGAATGGTTGCGACCAGTTGAGGACCGGTATCCAGGGTATGATGGATGAAGGTTGTTTGCAATTCAGTAGGGCTGTAAAAGATCGCGGAACAGCGTCAACTATCACCATTTACTTTAAACCATCTGAAGAACGTGGACAAAGGATTGTCAGTGCACCTGCAGCAAATGGTACCCCAGTTACCATTCCCGTGCCTGTAACCATCAGTGTTCCGACTACTATCGTGGCGTCTGAAAGAAGGACTGTTGAGAATAGTAAAGCCGTGCCGTGGAAGTATGATAATGCTCACCGCAATTACAGAAGGGCTGAAAGCCAGACAAGACCAGTGAATCAAACTCCAGTGACAATTGGTGTACCGAATAGAGTTCCTGCAAGTGTTGGTCCGGCTGTGGATAATGTAGGGGGTCCAGGAGGTTTTACCAGAAGCGGTCGTCTGTTCGCACCGCAGCCTTTGAGGGACAATAATGCTGAAGCTCTCGCCAAAGCAAAGGGTAAACAAGCTGTGGTTGAGGAAGAACCTGTCCAGAAGGAAGCGCCTGAGGGGTCATTTGAGAAAGACGTGGAGGAGTTCATGAAGATAATCAAGAAGAGTGACTACAAGATTGTGGATCAGTTGAATCAGACTCCGTCCAAGATTTCTATACTTTCACTATTGATGTGCTCTGAGGCACACCGTAATGCCTTGCTGAAGATGTTGAATCTGGCTTACGTGCCTCAGGAGATTTCTGTCAATCAACTGGAGGGTGTGATGGCCAATGTGAGCACCAGGCATGGTGTAGGTTTCACCAACCTGGACTTACCGCCTGAGGGGCGGAACCATAACAAAGCCTTGCACATCACCATGGAGTGCAAGGGGGCAGTGTTGTCTCACGTATTGGTAGACACCGGGTCGTCGCTGAATGTGTTGCCTAAGCAGATTCTGAGGAAGATTGATGCGGAAGGGTTTGTGCTTAATCCTAGTGACCTGATCGTTCGTGCTTTCGACGGCTCCAAACGTTCTGTGTGTGGGGAAGTTACCTTGCCTGTGAAGATAGGTCCTGAGGTATTCGATATCATCTTCTATGTTATGGACATCCAGCCCGCCTATAGTTGTTTGTTGGGGCGTCCATGGATTCATGCAGCAGGGGCAGTATCGTCGACTCTCCATCAAAAGCTCAAGTATGTCTGGAACGGTCAGATTGTGACTGTGTGCGGTGAAGAAGAGATTCTGGTGAGTCATCTATCCTCGTTCAAATATGTTGAGGTGGATGGCGAGATCCACGAAACTTTATGCCAGGCGTTTGAGACTGTGGCTCTTGAGAAAGTGGCGTACGCTGAGCAGAGAAAGCCGGGTGTCTCAATCACTTCTTACAAGCAGGCTAAGGAGGTTGTTGATTCTGGCAAAACTGAAGGCTGGGGAAAGATGGTGGATTTGCCGGTTAAAGAAGACAAATTTGGTGTTGGTTATGAGCCTCTCCGAGCAGAGCAGAATGGTCAAGCGGGTCCGAGTACCTTTACCAGCGCTGGGCTGATGAATCATGGCGACGTCTCTGCAACCGGTAGTGAAGACTGTGACAGCGATTGTGATTTGGACAACTGGGTTCGCCCGTGTGCACCAGGGGGGTCTATCAACAATTGGACGGCTGAAGAAGTGGTTCAAGTTACTCTTCTGACAGAGTAATTTTCTGTTGTTGTCATTTTGCATGAAAATCCTACGTTCTGCCCAAGGCGTAGTGATTCATTTTTGTAGGGCCTCATCATGTTTTAATGATTATCATTAATGAAGGACATTTTTTGAACAAACTTTGTGATCCCTGTCTTTCTATTTTTTGTTTTCATTTTCTTTTCCAAAAAAACAATAAAAATGGCAATGTTTTTATTTTTTGCGACCTTTTTGAACTCTTTTTCTAAAAACAAAGCATTAAACATGCAGAAGCGATCTTATGGCATTCACTATGAACAGTTCTGTTATGGCTCAGTATGATTTCGATAATCCCATTTACCAAGCTGAAGAGGAGAGTGAGGAAGACTGTGAACTCCCTGCAGAATTGGCCAGATTACTGAAGCAGGAGGAAAGGGTCATCCAACCTCATCAGGAGGAGTTGGAAACTGTTAATCTGGGTACTGAGGACGACAAAAGAGAAATCAAGATTGGGGCTGCTTTAGAGGACTCTGTCAAGAGGAGGCTGATTGAGATGCTGAGAGAATATGTGGAGGTGTTCGCCTGGTCATATCAAGATATGCCTGGTTTAGATACAGACATTGTGATGCACCGATTACCTCTTAGGGAAGGATGTCCTTCGGTTAAGCAGAAGCTTCGTAGAACGAGTCCTGACATGGCAACTAAGATCAAGGAAGAGGTTCAGAAGCAGTGGGATGCAGGTTTTCTGGCTGTTACAAGTTATCCGCCGTGGGTGGCCAACATCGTTCCTGTGCCGAAGAAGGATGGTAAAGTCAGAATGTGTGTCGATTACCGGGATTTGAATAGAGCGAGTCCGAAAGATGATTTCCCATTACCTCACATTAACGTATTGGTTGATAATACGGCTCAATCTTCGGTATTCTCTTTCATGGATGGTTTCTCCGGATATAATCAGATCAAGATGGCGCCAGAGGACATGGAAAAGACGACATTCATTACACCTTGGGGCACGTTCTGCTATAAGGTGATGCCATTTGGGCTAAAGAATGCGGGTGCTACCTATCAGAGGGCAATGACGACTCTCTTTCATGACATGATGCACAAAGAGATTGAAGTGTACGTAGACGATATGATTGCAAAGTCGCAGACAGAAGAGGAGCACCTGGTTAATTTGCAGAAGCTGTTTGATCGGTTGAGAAAGTTCAAGCTGAGGTTGAATCCGAACAAGTGTACGTTTGGGGTGAGATCCGGGAAGCTCTTAGGCTTCATTGTCAGTGAGAAAGGGATTGAGGTTGATCCAGCTAAAGTCAAAGCTATTCAAGAGATGCCTGAACCGAAAACGGAGAAGCAAGTCCGTGGGTTTTTAGGGAGGTTGAACTACATTGCAAGGTTCATATCTCACCTAACTGCCACATGTGAACCAATTTTCAAACTGCTCAGAAAGAATCAGGCGATCAAGTGGAATGATGATTGTCAGAAAGCTTTTGACAAGATAAAGGAGTATTTACAGAAACCTCCAATCCTTATACCTCCAGTTCCAGGGAGACCTCTGATAATGTACCTGTCAGTGACTGAGAACTCGATGGGGTGTGTATTGGGACAGCATGACGAGTCTGGTCGAAAAGAGCATGCCATATACTACCTTAGCAAAAAGTTTACCGACTGTGAAACAAGATATTCACTGCTCGAGAAAACTTGCTGTGCTTTGGCCTGGGCTGCTCGCCGACTAAGACAGTATATGCTGAACCATACTACCTTATTGATTTCTAAGATGGATCCAGTGAAGTACATCTTTGAGAAACCAGCTCTCACCGGACGTGTTGCCCGTTGGCAGATGATTCTAACAGAGTATGACATTCAGTACACGTCACAGAAGGCCATCAAAGGTAGTATTCTGTCAGACTACCTCGCCGAACAACCGATTGATGACTATCAGCCTATGATGTTTGAATTCCCTGATGAAGATATCATGTATCTTAAGATGAAAGATTGTGAAGAGCCTCTTGTCGAGGAAGGACCGGACCCGGATGACAAATGGACGCTGATGTTTGATGGGGCTGTGAATATGAATGGTAACGGTGTTGGGGCAGTGATGATCAATCCTAAAGGTGCTCATATACCTTTTTCTGCCAGATTGACGTTTGACGTCACCAACAACGAAGCTGAGTATGAGGCTTGTATCATGGGGATAGAAGAAGCCATTGATCTGAGGATCAAAACTCTTGATATATTTGGAGATTCCGCTCTAGTGGTCAATCAAGTCAACGGAGATTGGAATACGAACCAGTCGCATTTGATTCCGTATAGAGATTACACCAGAAGAATACTGACGTTCTTCAAGAAAGTAAAGTTGTATCATGTCCCCCGGGATGAGAATCAAATGGCTGATGCCTTGGCTACTTTGTCGTCTATGATCAAAGTTCATTGGTGGAATCATGTGCCACATGTTGCGGTGAATCGACTCGAGAGGCCTGCGTATGTGTTTGCAGCCGAGTCTGTTGTGATTGATGAGAAGCCGTGGTATTATGACATCAAGAATTTCCTCAAGACTCAGGAGTATCCTGAAGGTGCGTCTAAGAATGACAAGAAAACCCTGAGGAGGCTAGCTGGAAGCTTCTATTTGAATCAGGATGATGTGTTGTATAAGAGAAACTTTGACATGGTCTTGCTCAGATGCGTGGACAGACCCGAGGCAGACATGTTAATGCAAGAAGTTCATGAAGGTTCCTTCGGTACTCATGCCGGCGGACATGCAATGGCTAAGAAATTGTTGAGAGCGGGTTATTACTGGATGACTATGGAATCCGATTGTTTCAAGTATGCTCGGAAGTGCCATAAGTGTCAAATCTATGCTGATAAAGTGCATGTACCACCAAGCCCTCTGAATATCATGAATTCACCTTGGCCGTTTGCCATGTGGGGCATTGATATGATTGGGAAGATCGAGCCTACTGCTTCTAATGGACATCGCTTCATCTTGGTTGCGATCGACTACTTCACCAAATGGGTAGAAGCAGCTTCTTATGCCAACGTTACCAAACAAGTGGTTACCCGGTTCATCAAGAAAGAAATCATATGTCGTTATGGAGTTCCTGAGAGAATCATCACTGACAATGGTTCGAATCTCAATAACAAGATGATGAAAGAGCTTTGCAAAGATTTCAAGATTGAACATCACAATTCTTCTCCTTACAGACCGAAGATGAATGGTGCTGTAGAAGCGGCAAACAAGAATATCAAGAAGATTGTACAGAAGATGGTCGTTACGTACAAGGATTGGCATGAGATGCTGCCTTTCGCTTTGCATGGGTACCGTACCTCAGTACGTACGTCGACCGGGGCAACCCCTTTCTCCCTTGTGTATGGTATGGAAGCTGTTCTACCTGTTGAAGTGGAGATTCCTTCTCTGAGAGTTTTATTGGATGTCAAGTTAGACGAAGCCGAGTGGATTCAAACAAGGTTTAACGAGTTGAGCCTTATCGAGGAGAGACGGCTAGCAGCTGTATGCCATGGACAGTTGTATCAGAGAAGGATGAAGCGAGCCTTTGATCAGAAAGTGCGTCCTCGAAGCTATCAGGTCGGTGATTTAGTTTTGAAGAGGATCCTCCCTCCCGGTACAGATAACAGGGGCAAGTGGACTCCTAATTACGAAGGTCCGTATGTTGTGAAGAAGGTCTTCTCCGGTGGAGCTTTGATGCTTACAACTATGGATGGTGAAGATTTTCCGTCCCCTGTCAACTCAGATGTAGTCAAAAAATACTTCGCATAAATTGACCCGCTGGACAAAAAGAAAAAAAGAGTCCAGGCAAAAAAAGGGCATCCCGTCGAACCAAAAAAAAAAAAAAAAAAAAAAAAAACAGAAAAAAAAAGGTTCGGGCAAAAATTAGGGATAAAAATGAAAAATTCGTACACCCGGTAAGTCGAAAACCCGCAAGGGCGGCTTAGGCAAAAATGGGTATCCCGGTGGATTGAAAACCCGAAAGGGCGATCCAGGCAAAAGTTAGGGATTAAAGCGAAGACTACAGTCTGAGTTGTCTGTACTTCATCAAGCTTTGTCATCCGCCATCTCGAAAGATGTGATCCGTCCAGTCATTCTTCTCAGAAAGCAAGGAGTTGGGAGGAAAACTGATGATCTGTGAGTTATAACAGAATTGGGAAATAGTGAACGCCATGTTCACGTTGCCATTAGGATAGATTTTTTCCTTTTGTGCGCAGTTACCTCTTTCTAGGAATTGCTTCCCAATGTATTTGCCTCTTCAGGCACATTTTCAATCAATAAAAGTCGTTATTCAGATAAATATCTCTCTTGTTTTTATTTTTATTTTTACTGTTTTGTTTGCAAAATGTCCGAATTTTTGATAAGCATTGCATATATAAAAAACATGAAGGCTACACAACAATGTGCAGAATGATAAAACATTTGAAAATCATTTTGAATGTTGCGGACACTTGAGCGTATCTTGTCCATACACCCCCTGGGGGGCATTTTGTGGTGCTGTTTTTTCAGGTTGGCATCTGTGAGGACGTTTCCTCAACAGATTTTTTCCCCGAACAAGTTTGGAAGCCATCAGAGCTATGTTCCCCCGCGAAGACGTCTGTGGATAGTGCCTTCTATTCCCCAACAGATCTAAGGATTGCCTATCCCCAGTAGGCCTGTATTTGCCGATTTCCTCCCCGAGTGAGGCAGCTTCATTGAATTTTATCTCCAACATTTATTCTATCTGTGGGCTGAAGGATATCCCCAGCGGAGTTTACCAATCCCCAGCAGCAGTACTGTTCTTCAAACATGAGTGTGAAGTCACTTTACCATTCCTCAAGCAGAGTTCCCCGCAGAGTAGTTCCCCAAGAGGAGTCTCCCCACAGAGTCAGAGTATCTGATCATTTCGGCTCCCTAGCCAGGGTTCATTTGCATTTTGCATGTAGTAATCATTGCATCCTCAAAAATTGCGTAGCATTCCCATTCAATATGGAGCATTACGCCATAGAAAAATTCAAACATATGCATTCATGTGTTAACTTCACCAGACCGTATCCCCGGCAGAGGCGGATCATTTCATTCAACATCAGCACAGCAAGTCTGCTACAGTTGCTTCGACAGCATTCAGAATTGATTATCCCCACAGAGGTTTATCTCCTCACCCGTTGGTGACAGAAAGTCTGTTTCTCCCCAGTGAGACCCCCCAGCAAGTGGTCAACCTTGCCTTGACATATCTAAGATGTCGTTCTTGTGATACCGGTAAGTGTCATGCCAGCACCCGCGTGTGTTCCTTTGTTTGGTGTCTGTAAACACCATTGCTTCGGTGTCTGTAAACATCGGGTATTCTCCCCAGTCATCAGTAAATGTCTGGTCATTGTTGTTGGTGTCTGTAAACACCATTGCTTCGGTGTCTGTAAACATCGGGTTTTCTCTCCAGTCATCAGTAAATGTCTGGTCATCATTTTTGGTGTCGGTAAACACCATTGTTTCGGTGTCTGTAAACATCGGGTATTCTCCCCAGTCATCAGTAAATGTCTGGTCATTGTTGTTGGTGTCCGTAAACGCCATTGTTTCGGTGTCTGTAAACATCGGGTTTTCACCCCAGTCATCGGTAAATGTCTGGTCATTTTTTGATGTCGGTAAACATCATCTTTCGATGTCGGTAAACATCGAGTCTTTTCTGCAGTCATCGGTAAAGGTCTGATAATCCCCAGCTAGAAATCCCCAGTAGAGTCATCTGTAAATGTCCTATCTGGTTTCCAGTTGCAAATATTTATTTCTCATTCCCGGTCATCGGTAAATGTCTGGTCATTCTTTTTGATGTCGGTAAACATCATCTTTCGATGTCGGTAAACATCGTTTCTCATCCCAGTCATCGGTAAATGTCTGGTCATTCTTTTTGATGTCGGTAAACATCATCTTTCGATGTCGGTAAACATCGTGTCTCATCCCAGTCATCGGTAAATGTCTGGTCATTCTTTGTTTTATTGTTAATAAAATCAAAATCCCCAGAAGTCGTCGGTAAACGTCTTGTCTGGTATCATCACAAAGAGTTTGTTTCTCCCCAAGTGGAGACGCCATCGGTAAATGGCCCCGTTTTCTTCGATATCGGTAAATATCGAGCTCCCAGTAACAGCAGCCATCGGTAAATGGTTTTGCTAAGTTGACATCGGTAAATGTCAAGTTTCTTTGAAGCCACCATCGGTAAATGGTCTTGCTTCCTTTCTACATCAAAATCTGTTTCCCAGCAGCCATCGGTAAATGGTCGTGCTGAAGTTGATATCGGTAAATATCAAAGGCCCAGTTTTAACCATCGGTAAATGGTTTTGCTTTTCAGAAGTTTGTTTTCCCCAGCCGCCATCGGTAAATGGTCGTGCCGGTTGATATCGGTAAATATCAAGATTCTAGTTTCTAACCATCGGTAAATGGTTTTGCTTTTCTGAAGCTGTCGATTGCAGGCGTCATCGGTAAATGACGTGGTTCTTCTTGTATCATATCCAGTACTGTGCAAATTCTACGGTTCTTTGGTATTCAATCCCTGTTTACCCTGAAAGTCTGACAGCCGTTGCTATCATCCGTTCGGGTTCCCAGCTGATTGAATAGGGGCAGCTGTAGCACCTCAAATTTGCACCTATCATTATACATACATTTTCATATTAGGTCATAGCATGTCATGATCCATTGCATAGCATTTGCATTGTCCCTCAGTTGCCTCAAGAGCAAGCAATCAAGAATTAGGTCAAACTAATCTCCTGATCAGTCAACCAAACAAGCAAAGGAATTTCTCATTGAATCGAGGCCTTGGGGTTTGTCCAACAAGTTCACATGGCTTGGAGGTCTATTTGAAGTATTTTGGTCAAGGATTGAGGGCTCAGAGGTCAGCAGTTCATGCCCAGACAGTCAAAAACCCTAAAAAAGTCAACTGTCAGTCAAAGCAGTGGATGGTGGTCATTCTTGTGGAATTTGGGCACCGTGGTCAATAATCAAGAGTCCATACAACTTGAGACATCATTTGAAGTCAAGTCCTCAAGGAATTAGGGTTTGGAAGTCATCAGTCAATGCACAATCGGTCAGAAACCCTAAAAGTCAACTGTTGGTCAACTGTCTGTTTAATCAGTGATTGGATGATTGGAATTGGTTTGTGAGAGTTCATTCATGTCCAAATAGTCATCATACATCATTCCAAACACCATCATGGAAGAATTTGAAGCCAGATCATAAGTTTCCCAAAATGGAAACTGGGCCTGTAACTGAAACTTGCCATAAATGGAAAGTTTTGATCCTCAAACTTACATCATGATACAAGCCTCAAATGAATTTTTGCCCAACATGAAAGTTGAAGATCTTGTTCTCCCATTTCCAAAAAGTCCTAGAACTCTCAATTCCCATGTGTGGTTGGCAAGTTATGATCGAATCGATTTCAGAAAATCTTGAACTTCAAAGGGCCATATCTCTCAAACCGTTTGGCCAATTTTGGTGGGGTTTTTTCCTACAAGTCACATTTGATCCCCTCTTTCCAAAAATATAAATTTCACGAGCCAAAACTTCACCAATCAAAATGGCATATTTTGACATTTCTCATTTAAATGCAAGTTTGACCAAGAGTTGACTTTTTGATATAAGCATTTTTTCAACATTTGGCCAATTGGGAAAGCTCAGGAATGTCATTTAGGATGTGTTTGCAAAGTCAAATTATGCAGCACATGTGAATCTATACTTGGTTGCTTGAATTATAAGAAAGGTACAAATGCACCATACTTGTCCATACTTCCATGCCTTGTACCAGCAGCATTGTGCAACATTTTTCTGTCATGTTGAGACCTCATTATGCAGCCAAATAACCAACAAGTACATATGGCCTTACTAGCTTACTTGAATATTGGAAAAAAGGACATGTTCATAACAAAATTCATGAACCATACCTCTTGCAACCTTGCCTTGTACCACTCTCACATAGCAGAATTTTTGGCCATCATTTTCTGTTTTGGACACACACATAACACAACCACATAACCAATTGCATACCACTCACTCTCTAAAAAACCTCACCCTGCTGTGCAATTAATTGAAACCATACCATGCCATATTTAATGCAGCAGAATACAAGCCATTTTTCTGTCATGTAGAAAGACATTGCCTTGCTGAAGAAGCAGCACTCCACAGCAGGTTTTAGGATGTATTTTCTGTCCTTTGGAGGACAGTAGCAATGTACTGCAGCAGAAAAAGCATGGCATTTTTGATAACACATCCATATTGACCATTGTGAAGCAAGGAGCAAACCAACCAATCTCTCATTCACCTTGCCCTCACCTTGCCCTCACCTTGCTGCCTGCATCTCAAAAAATTTTCTGTCCAAACTCAAGAAGCAAAGGATCCTGCTATGGGCATTGGATTTTGGCTGTCAAAAAAAAAACACAAGAGAACAATACCATACCTTCCATTTTTTTTTTCTGTCATTAAACCACCAGGACAGTACCAGGACAGTAGCAGGATAGCAGCATCACAAAAAAGGAAACGTTTTGGCCAAGGCAAATTTACTATGCATTCTTATTCTAAAAGCTCACTTGCCTTGCATTTCAAAAAGGACAACCATATCTCCATACCCTACTTGTACCATATGACACAGCAGACCTCATGCATCATGATTTTTCTGTCATCATGAACACAACTAACACCATATCTTCCTCACTTTTCTGGTATGGCATTAGGGGCAGCTTCTAAAACTGCACACAACTCATATGATGAACTGCCTACTGCTAAGTAACAAGGCTTGACATTACCACTGGCCAATCTCCAAACCAGCAAGAAAAGTACCACACCCCTGTCATGAAAAAAACCTGCAAGCATCCAATCACAACCAACTTCACATTTACACACACTTCACTTGTTGGCCAAGGTCATTTGCTGTCCAAACACATAGCTTCAAAATAACCAAAAAACCCTGCCACAAGTAGCATGCCACAAACAAACCTTCACTTATTTTTCCAACCAAAGCCCTTGCTCACTTGGCCATTGTTCTGTCAAAAACACAACAAACTAAGCAACATGATCTAACCTGCCTTGCCTTGCACATTCCACTCAGCATTTTGAACCAACAAGCAGCAGTACACCACAAACACCTTCACTCAGTTTTCAACCTCAACCTTGTTTTGCATCTCAAAACCCTGCCATGAAAAAACTCCCAACTAAACCTAGCCTTGCATTGCTTTGACCATCCATTCATCAAACCAAAATTGCAACCAACAACACAACAGAAAAACCTTGCTTCATTCACTCTCAAAAAAATCTCACCTTCTTGCATTTTCAAATTTGCTGTCAAGACTCAAAACCAAAAACAACTTCTGATAGCAGCTTTGATTCATCAACTTATCATCATTACCAAATTTTGCAGCCATCACACAGCAACAAGGCCTTGGCACTCATTCTCCAAAATCTCATCCTTTGCATTTTTACAAAAACCAGTCCAAAACACTCAAAGCCAACTTTGCCTGGCCTTTGTCTTCTCATCACACAAGCATCTTTGTGGACTCTTTGGAATCACATTTTCCCACTTATAAGCACCTTTCCACCACTGTCTTCAACCCTGCATCCTCCATGGCAATCCAAGTGTGAGCTCATTTCAATCTACACAAGCCAAGACAACCTTCATCATTCATCATTGGGAAGGTTCTAAAGCATCAGTTTCAGGCTAAGAGGATCAAAACCACACTGTTCCTCTGTCTGCTTCAAAAATAGGTGAGTTTTCGACCTCAACCTTTTCAAAAACTATGATGCACATCTCATAGGTCTTTTCACCCTGATCACACTGCACTTTGTGTTTTTAAAAATGGTTGAATAATGGTTGAGTAATGTCGAAATGAATATTGATGATTCAAACTTGTTTTGCTTGTTTCTTATTGCCTAGCTCGATTTAATAAAAACCATGATTGGATTCATATTGCTTGTTGTTTGCTGATCATGTTGGTATATGCAATTGCTTTTTTTGGAGAAAAATTGGTTGGGTCGAATTTGAGAAGATGATGCTGCTACAGTAAACCCCAAAGCCATTTTCCAGTTTTTCTTCTTTCCTCACGTGTACTGTGCCATTCCCCACTGGCCAATGAAAACATTTTATTTTCAGGGCCAAAACGGCAGTGTTTAGATAAGTGAATCAAAATATTACCAAAATGCCACTCTTTCAATGTTAATTTCAATAATTATTTCATTTTTGATGCCCATCTTGTAAAAATCATAACTTGTTCAATCTTGATCCAAAATCAATGGGATTTTTTGTGTTGTGTTCATCATGATCTCTAATTTTTTATCATTATTTTTCCAGAATTTTTGGATGAATGGTTTTTAAATGTTGCTAGGATGTGTGACATGTGACCAAATTTTGTACACTTTGCCAAATCAATTGTGAAATGATGAGAATGTATCCAATGGTTCCCAAAATTTTTGTGCTTAAACTAGACACACTCATGGTGATTTTGGTATAAAGTTTGTGAATTTATCATTTGTGGTTTGTGAGATATGATTTTTTGAATTAGGGTGTGACAATTTGTGTCACACCATTGATGACCAACTTCATGATTTTCATTGCTATGCTTCTTGACCTCTAAATGGATTGAAATTTTGCATGAGCCTACTCTTGAATGTCTAGTTTACATGTGAATTTTCCTGGATTTAATTGAACTATTTTCTATTTGTTTGAGATTTTTCTTCCCTGCCTAGTCAAATGTTGACTTTGTGTGACACATGTTCCCATTTCATTTGTGAAATTCTCATACTTTATTGGATGGACATGAAATTTTGCATGAGATAACTAGACATCCTCATCTTTTCCATGGCTTTAGTCCCATTCATTTATCATACACCATTCTTGACTTATGATTTT
Organism: Lathyrus oleraceus; assembly: GCF_024323335.1. NCBI lineage: Eukaryota > Viridiplantae > Streptophyta > Magnoliopsida > Fabales > Fabaceae > Lathyrus > Lathyrus oleraceus. The sequence goes on along the minus strand of NC_066585.1, from coordinate 367,627,632 downwards.
TCTAAGTTGATGCATGTTTGGTTGACTTCTTTGAGCATGTTCAAAATTGTTTTGACTTTCTGATTTTCATTGACTGCCTTCCACTTGTCCAAATGGGATGAAATTTGACATGCTTACCATGCTATGTGTTAGGTTTGACCATGATTTATTTGATGATTTTTGGAAAATGTTTAGATTGCTTTTGATGCAAGTCTTGCTGTTGACTTCTATGAGCTTCTGTTTGCCATGTTTTGACCTAAATGGTTCATGAAATGATGATGATGATTGATGTGAATGTGAACCCAATTGGTTTTGTTTCCTATTTGTTTGAACATGATTTTGGATACTTACCCCTTGCTGTTTGGACTTTCTCATTCACTTTTGACCCTAGGCTAGCCCTAGTGGTCCTGTTACTCGCCTTTGAGTTTGTGATTTCAGGTTGACCATCAAATGGCCATTAAGACCAATTCTTTTGACTGAGCTTGATTAAATATCATTGTCTAACCTCTTTGTTTTGTAGGTGGCTTGGCTCACATGCCCTAAGCCTTGTGCCTTGCACATCCATGTGCCTCTAATGGACTGTTGTTGTCTGTTTCTGTTTGTTTTGTTTGAAGTTGCATACTAACATCTGCTTGACTGTTTCAGGTGCTTTAGTTGCTTAGTTCCTTGTGAACTTTTTGCTTTGCTTTGCTTGTATAAGCAATTTGCATTGAGGTATGTCTCTTTTACTTCATGTAGTCTGGAAGACCTGGCCTGTTACTTGGCCAGGCAACTGTCTGAAGTCCTCCTTAAGAGGCAATGTTTGTGACTGTTTACTCTTGTCCTTGCATAGAGTCAAAGACCTCCTAAGTGAAGAGGCAATTGGTGGAAGGTAGGGATATGCCATCTATCCCCCACTATTCAGTGTGTCATCTGCTTTGCTTACACCACTGTGTTGATGCATTGCAGATACAAACCCAAGATCTTGTACAACTGTACAGTTGAGTCAGTTCTAAATGTGTAGAAGGGTTCCCACTTTCTGAACCCACACATTCTTGTCTTGAGCTCTCCCAGGCCAGGGATAAGAGCTGTGAGGTCTCATCCTCACTTCATCCTTTCATCTGCTTCACCTTAGCCCCTCAATGGCAAGGTTAAGAGCACATTCACCCAGTTCCAGAGGTTTGTTTGTCGAGGTTGATATGACCCCTTGACTAAAACCTAACCCTTGTTTGAGCCACTTGTTTGTGTATAGCGTGTGCTATCTGTGCTTGTAGGATTGTTTGACTTGCTTCCTGTGCAAGATAGGTTTGTTTGACTTGCTTCCTGTGCAAGATAGGATTGTTTGACTTGCTTCCTGTGCAAGTTAGGATTAGTTTAGACTTGCTTCCTGTGCAAGTTAGGTTTTGCTTGGCTTGCTTCCTGTGCAAGTTAAGTGTGTGTGGCTTGCTTCCTGTGTGAGCCATACTTAGGATAGGTCGGCCCTTGTGCCATTTAGCTAGAAACCATAACTTAGGGTTGATTTGCATGATAACATCTAGGCTCGAGTCGTAGTCTCCCTAGTTGTGTCTCCCTCTGTTATCTGGTTAGGCTAGATCCTTGTCCCTGCGTAGGGGAACTACATTGCCCTGATCTTCATACCAGATGAAGTATGTAGGCAGGAGATTGAGCTGATCTCTCCGGGCGCCCTTTTTCTTTTTGTGTGTGTTGTCTGACAGTTGCTAGGCTCGAGTGCCTGACTCCTTAGCAATTTGTTGTCTGTCTGTTTGAGTGTGTGCTTGACAGTTATAGGCTCGAGTCCCCGACTCCCTATTAACTTGTTGTGTGGTTGTGTGCGTGGAAGCTGATGTAAGTCCATCGAGTGGCATTCGGGTTCCAGTGTGCGTGTGTTTGGTTCGGATGCTGATGTAAGTCCATCAATTGGCATTCAGGCTCCATGTTTGCCCTCTTGAGTGCGTTTTGGTTCGGATGCCGATGTAAGTCCAGTGATTGGCAGTCGGGCTCCGCCTTTGCCTGCTTTTGTTTGTGTGCGTGTCAGCCGAGCTACGAATGCTCTGATTCTTCTCTCGTCCGAGAAGATACGTATGCATAGGATGCGATATCCTAGCGAGCATGTGTCGTCTCCCCAGTCCGAACTACTTCGACTCTGATGTCTATGCCTGATAGACTAAGTAGGCCCAGGATACGATATCCTGCCGAGTCAGTTTCAGTCAGTCTCTTGCGTTTCTTTCAGCCAGTGTGTGTGAATATTTGAGCAGTGTTTAGCAACCAATTTCCTTCCTTTTGTGCGTGGATCCCGTAGAGTACTACGGATGCGTAGGGGTGCTAATACCTTCCCTTCGCATAACCGACTCCCGAACCCATTCTCTTTGGTCGCGAGACCATGTTCTTTTCTAGGTTTACTCTGAGCGTTTCCTTTCCCTCTTTTGGGATAAATAACGCACGGTGGCGGCTCTGTTGTTCTTTCTTTTCCCGCCGGTTTTTCGCGCGATGCGACAGTGTGTATATGTATGGTTCTCATGATTTGAAGGTTAATGCGTAAATGTATGGTATGATATGGATGTTATGAAGTTAACTATGTTATGTAGTGATATTTTGACCATGACATGTGTGTGTTATCATCTGCAGGAATTATGTATATATGATGAAAGGAGATTGGATGGGATTATTAGCCGACTCATCATGTTATACAAAGAAATTGTCCATGGCCATATGGAATGCTACGCTTAGTTGTTCATGTTATGTTGATGTAATGGTTTGGCGTAGATGCAGGTGGAATTGAGTTTGTAATTAGATTAGGACGATATGGTAAGTTTTGAACTTGAGTTGTATGGGTTTGTTTAAGCCATCAAAGAAAGATATAAATGATTAATGTATTGTGATGGTTTAAGGAATGACACAAAAATGAATGTGATTATGTTTTGAAAATGGAATTAATTTGGAGAATGAGAATGTTGGTTTAATTTGGTCCTCGAATGGAAAGTATATGGAATTGTGTTAAAAAAATGAAATTGTTTTGAATGGTTTTATATGGGGAGTTAGAATATTTGGAAGTAGAATGTTTTACGTTTTGATTTGAAAATGGAGGTTGAATGGTAAAAAAAAGACTTAAAATGTGATTCTGGTTTGAATGAACAAAAATCTTAAAGTGAACATGTAGTGTAGTGGCTTATGGATTTTGGATACAAATGAATTATGTATTGCAAATGGAAATGGACATGGGTTAGGGTTTGAAAGTGACTTATGGAATGTAGTTGACTTTGACCCACTGGTTGACCAAAAAGTCAATAGTCGAATGTTCAAATGAAACAATGCAAAAATGTGAATTCACATGACATTTTCCAATTGAAAACACGTACTATGAATGATTATGAAATGATTGGACCGGACAAACAATGAATCCTTGGACCAATTGATTTTAAATGAACCTTGACACACAAAGGGACCAAATTGATGAAACCTAGACCAGATGATGACCGAGATAGTCAATGGATGAAATGACAACATATAATGGGATGTAAGCATGCCTTAGACTAAATCCACGAGGCTTGTTAGCAAGTGTTAATCATGAATAAATGTTGCACATGAATGAGTCTCAGATCATAACTGAGGTGAAAATAAAAAAGGGAGCTCAAAGTCCTGATTATATCTTTAACCCTAGGTACTCCTTGATTGGTCATAAGAGTCGAAGCACTTTCCCACCACCTCACAGCAGGACCCCTCATCATGTGAGAAGCAAACACAAGTTTATTCTCTTCACTACAATGCATTATCTGAAAAATCCTCTCCATGTCGGTCACCCACTCATGAGCCTTCACAGGATTTAATCCACCAAGGAACTCAGGAGGATTCATGCGAAAGAAATCTCGGAAACTACCACCTGCAGCTTCTTGTGGAACCCCTTGAGGATGAAGACCACCATTCAACTGTTGCATCATCTGATGTATGAATTGGTTCTGTTGCTGCTGCATATGTTGCACAAACTGAGGCCATTGAAAACCTTCACTACAACTTGGCGGTTCTGAATCTGAATTATGAGTTCTGGGTCTACCATGACCTCTGCGTCTGTCATCCATTATCCTTAATGTCATACAATTAAAATTAAGTTGATCAGGCTCAATACTATGAATATAACATCAAGGACAATGATGACAACCCACATATGAGGCAGAAAGGAATACTTATAATATCTCATGGCTAGGTCGAGGACATGACCAGGCTCTGATACCAATTGTAACACCCACATATAATATATGTCTAGAATACATATTATACATAGTGTAATACTGGTACTGAAATACATAAGCGCCTAGCGATAACAGTGTACATATTACATGCCCAAAAGAAATGCAACATGGCACAAAATATACACAAAGGTGCCTAAAATAAAACTAGGAACTAGATCATTGTAGAATGATCTCAAAAATATCTACACAACGGAGAAGCCATCTAAAATAACAGGTAAGCAAGACATCACTCTATCTTGTCCTTACCCTTCGACTGATCGAAATTACCTGAAAAATAATCAACAACATGGGGTGAGATAATAATCCTAGTGGGTTCCTTATCTTATGGGTCCACTCGGCTCTACAATATTTTCTAATCAATATCCAACTTAAGTCAACAAGGGAAAGAAGACTTAAGTTATGGGGAAAAGTCTCGCAATGTATGGCAACATGCTCCTGAGTTCTCACAACTCAAAATAAGTCACTATTTAGATTCATGAAACATCAATCCCTCAGCGGACCTACGTCTAGGGCAAGCTCAGTTCATGCATGCACGTATAATTCGACTTTCGCGGTGGATATCGGGTCCTCTATGAGTTCCAAACTCAATCCAAGCGACCGTCACCCGTATGGGACTCTAACCCACTTTGGGTATCTTTCACCGTATGGGCCTCTAACCCATTTTAGTGTCCATCTATCCCCATGTCCTCCATGGTTGGGGCTCAAACCCAATTGAGGCACGAATCGTTGGAGTCACATCTCACTGCTTACTCATCTAAGCATCTCAAATAGGGATGTACACCATCATGGGTAAAACATTCTGAATACGTGATCAGTTCCATAAAACATAACTAGATTCATCAATCACTGGTGACTTCATTCACCAATATACAAGCAATAACAATGCATGTTCCACACAAAGTGTCTCACTCTCAACTATAGCAACCATTCATTTACGAATTTTACATAAGCATCGTATGAATAAATGTCGCTTTCTAATGTTATCTAAGTTATAAGTCTAACTTATGGCCTAAAAATGATCACTAGGTTAACTCACTAGATTCAACATGCAATTCTCACATTCAACATTGATTCAATACAAGTATAACATACCAAGTGATTAATAGTTGATGAAATGCATTTAGAAACATTTAAGAAATGAAATTTGAAGTTTTAGGCATGAGCCAATCGATTGGTTGGGGAAGCCCAATCGATTGGTTTATCTCATATTTCTATTTTTCAAAGAATGTAGAGGATCAATCGATTGATCCTGAGTGTCAATCGATTGACAGCTGAATAATTTCCAACTTTCAAAGTCAGTAAGTTTGTGCAATCGATTGGAGTCCACTGTCAATCGATTGGTCCTGTAAAAAATTTATTTTCTTCAAAATAGAAAGATAATACAATCGATTGTTACTAAGGACCAGTCGATTGGTCCCTGCACAAATCCTAAATTTTCTTCTGCAATAACTATGTTTTCAACCTGCATAATATTTGTTCCAATCCTAGTAAATCTCTTAACATAACCATGAAAACACATCAAAAACTCCTTACCACATGTATATTCTTATTTTCCCCCAACAATCATAAACACAATCAAGCAACAACCATATCATTATATCATAAGAATTCAACAAATACAAGAACACATATAGAAGCATCACCAATGGAGGTTCACATGATTCATGGATAAACTCATCATAATATCATCTATCTTGTTATCAATTCCATGGTTCATCAAACCCTAACTTCTAAATCTAAAGTTTTACCTAGAACCCACCTTAGGTATGAAAGAAGAGAAGTTGCTGAGGATGAGGTGATGAAATGAAGATGATGATCTTGTTCTTCCAAGTCCTTCTTGCTCTTAATATTCTCAAGCTTATCTTCCTTCACTCTCTAACTTTCCCATTTCCTCTGCAAGTGCTTCTACTGATATGTGAAAATGAGATATAGAACATGTATTACTACATGTGGTTGGTAAGAGGCCACTAGGTGAGAACATGTGGACAACAAGAGTTGAAATATTTGCGTGGATAGAAAATGGGTAGGAGTAGTAGAAAAATATCTTGAGTGATACCACACTTAGATAATTACTCTACTAGAGCAATTGACCCATTATTAGTGTTACCAAAATGTTTTAATTAATAAAAGGTCAATCCCAAATAATATTAGTTAAGTCAATCTAAATTCATTATTCACTATATTTATCCCAACTGATAACTTTTAGAGCACATAGGAACTCAGTTGATCTCAAATAATAGGAATTTGAGTATTTAAGAAAATACGGGGTATTACAGTTATCAATATTTTTTCTGATCTGCCAAGTCTCTTCTTGTGGTATTTTTGCACAATAAGCCACTCATGGAGCACCTTGGTTGCAAATCATTCCCATCCTCTTGCTGGCATTTTTCTTGGATTTCAAATTCCTAATAGAATGTATAATATATGTTCTCATACCATCTTTAAAATCCTATTTTGTAGAAAAGTATGTCCCCACTTACCACTTGTAATCCTCCATTCTTTTAAAAATCTTAAATGTTTAAAAATATGCCTTAGCACTAAGTTCATCTTCACTGTAATATTCTTCAAGTAAGCCATCATTGTTATACTCTTGAATATCATGCAATCCTTTCAGGTTTACATATATAGCATCCTCTTCATTCACACCATCATGCAAAATACTTCCTTCACCTTCTGTGATTATTTTGTTGGTCTCCCAACCTTGCTCTTCCTTTTACTTTTTCCTTTCCCTTTTTTATTACCTTTACTTTTCCCCTTACCTTTACCTTTGCCCTTCCCTTTACCTTTTCCTTTCTCTTTTCCCTTCCCTTTATTTTCATCAATATCCTCTTTAGGAACCTCCTCTTCAACAATTGGTATTCCTTCAATAATACCCACATCATCCTCATAATCTTCAAAATTAACATCCAAAGCATTGTCTTAACTACCACAATATATTCCTTCATCTTCCTCATTGTTATAGTTCAGTCCCTCATTTTATACATGGTTACACTCTAGTCCCTCCATCTAAATTCTCTTTTTCTACATCAACAAAATCTTCCCAAATAGTGGTCCCCTCATCCAACACAGTTATCCCCTCTGTTGGGTGAGAATATGGACAAATAATGGTCTAAAGGGGGTTGAATAGACCTTCCAAAATAAAAAAATTGTTTGAAAAAGGTTTTAACTAGAGTTTCAAAAACAATATGTTTTGCATGGAGGAAGCAAAGTTTGCGTAAAGGAGATTATGCTTATCGATTGGAGGTTATGCGGGTATCCTTAAATTGTTCACAATAATCAAATTGAACAATTGATTGCACAAAAAATTAGAAACTAATTGTATTATACAATCACTCAATTTCACAAGATGTGATATTGAATAACTTTCAATACAAGTAAGGTTTCACTATCAATGTTTCAGACTTAACCCAAAACCAGACAAGGCTGAGTTTCCAAAACTAACAAAACCTATATATTATACAACAAATCACTACTAACAGATAAATCTATCAACATGCAATTCTAGAATGCAATAACAACAACCTAATCATGCAATGAACTACTAAATAAAATGAGAGAGAGAGAGAGGGAGAGAAAGTGTACACTGAGATTTATACTGGTATGGCACGTTCATACTCGCTTTGTGCTTAATCTAATATCCAATGGTTAACTATTGAAAATTTGTTGGTCTTCCACTATGATTTGAAACAATATTACAAGAGTTTGTACAATCACTAGTCCACAAATAAAATGTTGAAAACAAAAATTCCTTTATTCTTGATCTTGACTTGTACATAACTCCACGAACTGAACTTTATGCAAAATATTTACTCGAGACCGCTTCTTGAATCTTCCATCCCCAACAACCTACTCCTAAGTCTTCGTCTGTGGCAATTTCCACACAACTGTGTTGGTATCTTGAGTGTTTTCCTGTCCTAAGATCAAAACAACTCATACCTTGTTTATAGGCTTCCACACAAAATTACCAAGATCAAACTGGAGAGAATAACCTTCTTCTTTTTCACTGGAACTGTCACAACCAGTCACAACACCATATAATCTTGCAAACCTCTTAAATCCTAAACAAATCTTCAAAGAAACATTAAATCCAAAAACTAATATCCTCAATCAATCACGAATATATAAAGATAAGATTCCGATCCATGCAACAATGAAAAAAGAATGAGGTGGAAGATGACATAAATCGTTTGCAAGTGTTCAAGAAAAATTCAAAATCCTTTTAAAAATGTAAGAACAAGTGGTTTGTGAGTTTTCAAATCATTAATGAAAGAATGTGTTTTCTAACATTATGAAAGGTTGAAAGATGAAAAATTATTTATAAGTGCTGAAGATGAAGCACAAAAAGAAGTGAAAAATTCATGTTTGATTCGAGTCAAGAGCATTTGGTGATTTGAGTCATGTTAGAAAAGTGATGTGGAACAAGATCAATACTTAAATAGAGACCCATTTTTTTGTGATTCAACTCAAGACTAAGGCATGATTCGACTCACAGGGGTCATGATTCGAGTTAGAGCTTGGTCAAGATTCAACTCAAAACTGGATTGTGGCTAGAAAATGATATGTGATTCGACTTATGTACAAACTATGATTTGACTCACAGTTGATTCAAATCAAAAGTTACTTGTGATTTGACTCACAAGCTTCAACCAAAATCTAGTTCACCTATGCCTTGTTTGATTTGACTCAGGGATGTGTGTGATTCGAATCACACATCCAAAATCTAAAAAATCCATGTTTTCAACTATGTTTTGAGATTCTACCTTTGACATGACTTTAATCAATCTCAATATGGTTATTGTTCAACAAAACTCGACAAATTAACTTAAAACATAATGTTCAAACTCAAACAAAAACACTTTGAATTATGCATGCTAAAATACAGATTCAAAACTCAATCCTAAAAGATATGCATGTGAAGAGGAGACTCAAGTATAAACTAAATGCAAAGTAAAGCTTGAAAGACAAGCAACAAAACCACATAAGATTCTCCCCCTCAATGTATCAAAGACATGCAACTTCTCCCACATCCAAATTGTTTTTTTCAGGCATAACATATTCCAACATAGTGGTCCCCTCATCCAAATTGTCTTCTTTAGCCTCATCATCTTCCAAAACAATGGCCCCCTCATCCAAGTTCCTTTCTTCATCCACAACATTTTCAACATAGTGGTCCCTTAAACTAAATCCTCTTTTTCTACATTATTCTTTCCTAACTCAGTGTTGACATCCACATTTGACACATCTACACAATTGACATCCATATTTGTCTCTTCCACGCAATTGACTGCGACATTTGACTCTTCTACACAATTAACATCTCCAAATTTATCATTGGATCCTACAACATTATATTATAAAGAAAATATTGGCTCCTCAATAATGTCAGGGTGTGATAGTGGATGGATAACATATAAATAGACAGTCTCAGTCAACACTGAAATAGTTTTCATCCTCATAGTTCTCAAATCATCTTTCAACAGAACAATCTTATAAAAGTCCATTTCATCGTAATACCACAGACTCCCCACAATTGAGTATCCTAAATCTTCTAAACCAATCAACACTTCAAAATAATTCTAGGAATTATGATCAACTTTCCAAACCTCCTCTAACCATTTGTAACCTAGTTTCATAAACTCATAAAACTCACCCTCATGATGCAATACACTCAAACCTACTATCCATCGCCTATTCAAGCTAAACAAGATGGAAGAAGTAGTGAGGAAGATGGATAAAAAAAAGTTTACATTTTTAATAAGTTAGAGGTGAATATTTGTACCTTTTGAAGAAATGATAATATGGTTTCGTCTTTAAATACGATGTAGATGAATAATGAAAGTCTTCACTCCGAATGCTATTTTTATCTCTCAAGGGCTTCGTTTTTTGGGGTTTTGTCTTTCCTTCCAACGCAACCTGTCTTCCCTTCCAACGCAATTTGTCTTTTCTTATGTTGGGGAAAGAAACGTGAAATGAACCAGTTTAATGTTTCATCTTCTCTTATTTTTTAGTTATAAATTAATACTTAATAATTTGTTAATAAAAAATATTCTATGTTATGTCAACTAAATAATAAGTGCCCCTTATATATATATATATATATATATATATATATATATATATATATATATATATATATATATATATATATATATATATATATATATATATATAATTTAACGATTTTTTTACAAAATTTAACAATTAAATTGGTTAACGGAAAGAGATTTAAGGGATTTGAAATTATTTTTATTAAATAAGGGAGTAAAATAAAACTTTAAATTAAGTCAAAAGATTAAAAAGATGCCTTAAGTAAAAAATTAATTCTTTTTAAAATCTCAGATTCAAATTCTATTAGATGTTAATAATCTTTCTGTTGAGTTAGTTCATACATAATTTTACTCTAACTTTGAACAGAATCTCATCTAGTTGACGATGAAGTTGGTTGTCTTGAATTAGTGGGTAGGAAGTTGGATATTAAGATTAAAATAAAATAAGAAAAAGCCAAAAATTAATCTAAATAGTTTGAACCTTTGCCACCATTTTTATTGTCACACTTTATTCTTCTCCTTCTCTATTCTATGTTTTCACGGAAAAGGACGATGTTCTTTCCACTCATATCATAGAATGGCCACTCATATTAACATGTATTCATTGTTGCAGAAATGCAACGCTCTCATTCACATGAAGCAGCTTCAAGCCTATCTCATAACCACCGGCAAATTCCAATTCCACCCTTCCCGCACCAAGCTCATTGAGCTCTTCGCCATCTCTCCTGCCGGCAGCCTCTCTTACGCCGCTACAATTTTCCGGCAAATCCAAAACCCCTCCACAAACGACTACAACGCCATTCTTCGAGGCCTCGCTCAAAGCTCCGAGCCAACTCAGTCCATTTCATGGTATCGCAACATGTTACGCTGCCTTCAAAAGATCGATGCTTTGACATGTTCCTTCGCTCTCAAGGGATGCGCGCGTGCTTTAGCTTTCTCTGAAGCAACCCAGTTGCATTCTCAGCTTCTGCGTTTTGGGTTTGATGCTGATGTATTATTACTCACTACTTTGTTAGATGTGTATGCGAAAACTGGTTTTCTTGATGCTGCACAGAAGGTGTTTGATGGAATGCTGAAACGAGATATTGCTTCTTGGAATGCAATGATTTCTGGGTTGGCTCAAGGGAGTCGACCCAATGAAGCTATAGCCTTGTTTAACAGGATGAAGGAGGAGGGGTGGAAGCCTAATGATGTGACTGTTCTCGGTGCACTCTCGGCTTGTTCTCAGTTGGGTGCTTTGAAACAGGGGGAGATTGTTCATGGGTATGTTGTGGATGAGAAGCTAGACAATAATGTGATTGTTTGTAATGCTGTTATTGATATGTATGCTAAATGTGGGTTTGTTGATAAAGCTTTTTTGGTCTTCAATAGTATGAGTTGTAGGAAAAGTCTTATCACTTGGAATACAATGATCATGGCTTTTGCAATGAATGGAGATGGATACAAGGCACTTGATCTTTTGGATCGAATGACTTCAGATGGAACATGTCCGGATGCAGTCTCGTATCTTGCTGCATTGTGTGCATGCAACCATGCCGGATTGGTGGATGAAGGGGTTAGACTGTTTGATTTGATGAAGGTGTCTGGGGTGAAACTTAATGTTAAGCATTATGGGAGCGTGGTTGATTTGTTGGGTCGAGCGGGAAGGCTCAAAGAAGCATATGATATTATAAATTCCATGCCTGTGTTGCCTGATGTGGTTCTTTGGCAGAGTTTGCTTGGGGCTAGCAAGACTTACGGGAATGTGGAAATGGCAGAGATGGCATCTAAGAAGCTGGTGGAGATGGGATCTAACAGTTGTGGAGATTTTGTCTTGCTGTCGAATATTTATGCAGCACAACATAGGTGGAAGGATGTAGGGAGGGTAAGGGAGGCTATGATAAGTAATGACGTTAGGAAGGTACCGGGATTTAGTTACACAGAAATAGATGGTAGGATACACAAGTTTATAAATTGTGATCAGAGTCACCCGAGTTCCAAAGAGATATATGCAAAGCTGGATGAGATCAAGTTTAGGATCAAAGGCTATGGATATATAGCTGAAACTAACCTTGTGTTGCATGATATAGGCGACGAGGACAAGGAGAATGCATTAAATTATCATAGTGAAAAGTTGGCTGTTGCTTATGGTTTAATTAGTACAGTTGATGGAACACCAGTTCAGGTTATAAAGAACCTTAGAATATGTGTGGATTGTCATGCTTTCATAAAAATTATATCAAATATTTTTAATAGGGAGATTATTGTAAGGGATCGAGCACGATTTCACAGATTTAAAGATGGTGTATGCTCTTGTAAAGATTATTGGTAAAATTAAAAGTAGATGCATATTGTATATATTTTTATTTTCTTAAAGAAGCTTGAATAATAAATTTTTCACAGGGTGGGACCACAACATCTCAGGTAATTCATTACCTTACTCCTTTCTTATGTATGATATTACAAAAAAAATTGGTAAAAGCTGTTATTTTTTATTCATCAGCCTTAGCTGGTTTATATAGTGAAGATACAATAATTACAATTTATTTTATCCTTAATTGAGAATAAAGAAAAATAAAGGTAGTATTAAAGACAATAATAAAATCGGAAATAATATATTTTCCAACACCCCCCTCAAGTTGGTGCATAGATATCTATCATGCCCAACTTGTCTATCAAATACTCAAAAGTAGGCCTTGCCAAACTTTTGGTCAGGATATCCGCAGTTTGTTGACTTGAAGTCACGAAGGGTAGACATATGATTCCCGCATCTAACTTCTCATTTATGAAGTGTCGATCAATCTCGATATGCTTGGTTCTGTCATGTTGAACTGGATTATGAGCTATGCTAATAGCAGCTTTACTGTCAGAGTACAATTTCAATGGAAGCTCAATTTTCATCTTAAGTTCTTCTAGGACTCTAAGGATCCATAATCCTTCACAAATACCTTGAGACATAGCTCTAAACTCGGCCTCTGCACTACTCCTTGCTACAACTCCTTGTTTCTTGCTCCTTCATGTCACAAGATTACCCCAAACATAGGTACAATATCCAGATGTTGATCTTCTATCTGTGACTGAACCTGCCCAATCGGCATCGGTGAAGATAGACACATTTTTTTCACTAGTCTTTTTAAAAAATAATCCTTTTCCAGGATTTCCCTTCAAATATCTCAGTATCCTATATATTGCCTCAAGATGTTCCTCGAAAGGAGAATGCATAAACTGACTCACTACACTAACTGAGAAAGCAATATCAGGTCGGGTGTGTGACAAATAAATCAATTTCCCAACCAATCTCTGATATCTCCCAGTATCAACAGAAACATTACCTTCTCCCCAAAGTTTAGCATTAGGATCCATAGGGGTATCTGCAGGATGACATCCACTCATTCCTGTTTCTTTCAACAAGTCTATAATGTATTTCTGTTGTGAAACCACAATACCATTTTTTGATCGAGCAACCTCCATACCTAGAAAATATCTCATGAATCCCAGATCCTTGATTTCAAAGTCTACTGCCAATTTCTCTTTTACTCTTGCCATTTCCACTGTATTGTCTCCAGTAAGGACAATATCATCAACATAAACAATTAGGACAGCAACTTTCCCATCGTGGGAGAATTTTGTGAACAAGGTGTGGTCAGCCTGTCCTTGGATGTACCCTTGTTTCTTCATGGACTGAGTGAATTTTTCAAACCAAGCTCTAGGGGACTACTTTAATCCATACAAAGACTTATTTAGTTTGCACACATTTGATCCAAATTTGTTTTCAAAGCCAGGAGGAATGTCCATATATATTTCTTCTTCTAGATCGCCATTAAGAAAGGCATTCTTAACATCTAACTGGTACAAAGGCCAATCCAGGTTAGCAGCAAGAGACAAAAGAATTCTGACAGTGTTCAATTTTGCAACAGGAGCAAATGTCTCTGAGTAATCTATACCATAGGTCTGAGTAAAGCCTTTAGCCACCAAGCGAGCCTTGTACCTTTCAATTGACCCATCTGAATTATACTTCACAGTAAATACCCATTTGCATCCAACTGTCTTCTTGCCATCTGGTAGTGGCGTAACACTCCAAGTTTTGTTCTTTTCTAGAGCTTTCATCTCCTCAAGTACAGCTTCCCTCCACTTTGGAATTTCTAGAGCAACCTGTACACTTTTTGGAATTTCTACACTAGACAATTTTGAAGTGAAGGCATACATAGATGAAGACAAATTTGAATATGATATAAAATTGGACATGGGATGTTTAGTGCAAGATCTGACAGGTTTTCTAATGGCAACAGGATCATCTATATCAGGATACAAAATACGACTCTCAGAAACAGAGATAGACTTACCTTTTCTTTTGTTAGGAAATTGATCATTCCCCGGTTCAGATTCCTGGCAGTGTTGAGATGTGGACTTGTCCTTTCCTTTATGGTGCTTTTTCACAAAAACCTTTCCTTTCCAAGTCCCGTTTCCTAATTCAGATTTGTTTTGTTGAAGTGACTCATTATTTTGTGGCATTTCAATTAGATCATCGTTATCATCGTTTTCAGGATTCTCATTATTTTCTACAAGAGAAAATGTAGGCTCGGATTCACAAGGTTCCTTACTCATGACAGGAGTAGGATCAGATAAAGAATCGCGGCCATTTTCTGTTGGTGCAGGTGTAAAAAACTTAGAATTTTGTGATATTGGTAAAGATAAGTTATTTAAAAACCTCATGTCCTCAATTTGAAACGAGTCTTCGTTTATCTCCCCCCCTTGAAGATGAGTGTCATCAAAAAAAGGTTTATTTTCAAAGAATGTAACATCTATAGTGACAAACATTTTCTTATTTTTTGGATCAAAACATTTATATCCTTTTTGGGTTGGGGAGTATCCAACAAAGACACATTTTATAGCACGTGGCTCAAGTTTTCTAACATTTTTATGTTCATGAACAAAGGTTGTGCAACCAAAGATTTTTAAAGTCAAATCAGTTAAAACACGAGTACTAGGAAAACATTCTTTAAAGACGTTAATAGGAGTTTGAAAATTGAGAATTTTGGAGGGCATTCTGTTAATTAAATACGCAGCTGTTAAAACAGCTTCGCCCCACAAATAATTTGGTACTTTATTTGAAAAAAGTAGAGCTCTAGCAACCTCTAGTAAATGTCTATTTTTCCTTTCGGCCACTCCATTTTGTTGAGGAGTATTAGGACATGAAATTTGATGAACAATCCCATTTTTTAGAAAAAAATCACCCAGGATAGTGTTAAAATATTCTTTGCCATTATCACTTCTAAAGATTTGGATATTTGTTTGAAATTGGTTCTGCACCATTAAAACAAAATTCTTTACAGCCTGACAAACATCTGATTTTCCCTTTAACAAGTACACCCAACATACTCTTGTATGGTCGTCTATAAATGTGATAAACCATTTTTTGAGAGAGAGTGTACTTGTACAGTTAGGGCCCCAAATATCACTGTGTATAATAGAAAAAGGCTTTGATGGTTTATAAGGTTGTATTGAAAACTGGGAACGATGATGCTTTGCAAATTCACATGCTTCACATTTAAACGAAGAAAAGTTTTTATTGTGAAATATCTTAGGAAACAAGTGTTTTAAGTAACGAAAACTAGGATGACCTAATCTTAAATGCCATACCATAATATTGTCATCTTTATTATTCAAAACGGAAAAAGACTCAAAGCAGGAACTTATTGTTTTTGAAGGTAGTTGTGATGCAGATCCAATTTCAAGGTAGTAGAGTCCTCCACTCTCCTTAGCACTGCCAATCATCTTCCCCGAGTTCAAATCCTGAAAGACACAGTGAGATCGGAAAAAATTAGTTTGACAATTTATATCTTGGGCTAATTTACTCACGGATATTAAATTACAAGATAAATTTGGAACATGAAGGACATTTTTAAGTGTTAACATTTGAGACAACACAACTGACCCTTTACCTGCAATGGCTGAAAAAGAGCCATCTGCAATTTTTATTTTTTGATTACCTGCACATGGACTATATGAAGAGAACAAAGTAGATTCACCTGTCATGTGATTGGAGGCTCCTGAATCTACTATCCAAGTATGACTGGGACTGACACTAAGAAATGCAGAATTACCTTTTGTTGCTATAGAGCAAGAAGGGGTTGGAGACTCAAGGAGTTTGTACAGTCTGTCTAGCTGCTCCGTAGTGAATGGGAACTGAGACGGAAGAGATTGCTGCCCTTGATCAGAATTACTAGCCTGAAATGCACGACCACTTTTCTTCTTCCAGTTAGGAGGTTTGCCTTTGAGCTTCCAACAAGTTTCACGTGTATGCCATTCGCGCTTGCAGTGATCACACCAAGGAACTTTGTCTGACCTTCTTCCCTCGTCAAGGTTCCTAGTAGCCAGAGCTGAGCCTTCAGATTCAGAATTTCGTTGTGTCTTACCCATCATAATTCCTTGTCGTGCATCTTCCCTTCTTATTTCTGCAAAAATTTCACGAAGAGTTGGCAATGGTACTTTTCCTAAAACTCTACCTCTTACCTCATCAAGGTCTTTATTGAGCCCAGCGAGAAACATGAATACACGACCATTTTCTTGCCTCTTGAGAAACAAAACACTGTCTTCTGTACACCTCCACTTGTCATCATAACAGAGATCTAACTCTTGCCACAGTGTTAACAGTTCATTGTAATAAGCAGTTACACTCCTGTCACCTTGTTTCGCATGCCATAACTTTGATTTTAAACCAAAAATTTGAGAGGAGTTTTGAATATCAGAGTATGTTTCCTTAACAGCTTCCCAAACATCCTTTGCAGAAGGTAAAAACATGTAAGGCTTACCTATTCCAGTTTCCATAGAGCTTACCAGCCACGCAATAATCAAGGAGTTTTCTGACTTCCATTGTTTGTAACGAGGGTCTCCTGTTGCCGGTTCAGCTACTGCTCCGGTTAAGAAATCAATTTTTCCTTTGCTATCCAATACCAATCGAACGGTTTGAGCCCATTCATTGTAGTTATTCCCATTCATTTTAGGGATATTGACCTTGAGGGAGTATGAGGAACCCTCTCGATCATTACCGCCTATGTTGGAATAACCGTCACCAAAAACAATGTTGTTCCTGTTTCCATTGTTGCCGTCATTACAACCACTGTTTATGACCATCGACGGTTCCTCATGTACACCGTTTCCGCGGCCACCGCCGTTTCCACGGCTGAAGCCTGAATCAGATTGTCGTTGGTCGCCATTACTACTATTGTTTATGACCACCGACGGTTCCTCATGTACAGCGTTTCCGCGTCCACCGCCGTTTCCACGGCCACCGCCCAAATCAGATTGTGGTTGGTCGCCATGGTTGGATCCAGTGTAGGCTTGTGATAGGGGAGGCCACATATTATTGTCATTCGCCATAGGAGGTTAATAGAGTATGTGAATTGGGTCAAAAAATACGTACAAGGAAATTTTATGGTAACCCCTAACCCAACAAAAATAGGTTGAGGAAAGCTTTTACGGTAACCCCTAACCCAGTGCTCTTGATACCATATTAGAAAAAATTGGTAAAAGCTGTTATTTTTTATTCATCA
This sequence comes from Lathyrus oleraceus, assembly GCF_024323335.1. Lineage (NCBI taxonomy): Eukaryota > Viridiplantae > Streptophyta > Magnoliopsida > Fabales > Fabaceae > Lathyrus > Lathyrus oleraceus. Next base: position 367,609,851 of record NC_066585.1, on the reverse strand, counting down.
GCCTTAGCTGATTTATATAGTGAAGATACAATAATTACAATTTATTTTATCCTTAATTGAGAATAAAGAAAAATAAAGGTAGTATTAAAGACAATAATAAAATCGGAAATAATATATTTTCCAACATATGTTTTTATAAAAAAATGCTTTGTAGCATCTGGTGTTATTAAATAGAGGTATAACACTATATCAGTGTTATAGTGTAGCGGAATTTGAACCAATTCCCATTGTTCTGCAATATGCTATTTGGTACAAAATGTTGTCAAATAGCGTCTATAGTGGTAGTGTGGCAATTTTGCGTAACATAATTTGAACAAACTACTCTTTTTTGTGATCATTCGATCGACAACCTTGCTTTATTTTCCTCTTTACAGACGACAAAGAGAAAATGTGATTCTTGAATGTAACCTGCATGCTGCAGCTGAGTGATCAAAATAATAATCAAGAGTGAGACCAAAGTTATGAAGCTCCCTGTGCTTGTCATAATGGTTACTGTGATCTCGCTGTGATGACTGAGGATAGACATAATTGTAACATATCAAGGGGTTGAATGTCTTCCTCTACTGATGAGTTCCAAATTCTTCATAGGTTTAATGTTCCAGGTAAACCTAGGAAAGAAGTACTAGAAGTGTTGTGGAAACCACCTGCTATTGGATGGGTCAAAGTCAATACTGATGGCTCAGCAATAGGTTTTCCTTCCATTGCTGCTACTAGTGCTATTTTTTGAGATCATAGAGCTCTTTTGTTCGTTTTTTGCTTCGAATATTGATCAAGAATGTGCTCTGGTGGCTGAAATTAGTGCTGCAACGATATCAATTGAAAGGGCCAAGTATAGTGTAAATTGTGGATTGAAAGTGACTTCATGAATGTTATTATGACCTTTGAAAATATCGACATTGTCCCTGGGAAATATTGACATTGCCTCATAATTTCTCAATCTCTGAGATTTATCTAGACTCAGATATTTAGAGAAGAATATTTTGTGTGGATTTCTTTTCTTGTCATGTTCATGTTTATGTTGGTGGACACATTCACTTGATTTTATTAGGACGGTTTTCATTAGAGATATGTCTCTGCATGCTTCTGATTTATCTTTAAAAAGTAAATTTGGCTATTGGTTGGTTTATCTAAAAAAGAAAAGTAAATTTGTTTAGGGTCAGATTCAAATGAAGGGAAGGGAAGTGATTTTAATGGAGAAGAGGGAAGGGAAGGGAAGGGAATGGGAGGGGAGGGGAAGGGAGAGATTTTTTTAAAATTAAATATATGTTTGGTTCAAAAGAGAGGAGGGGAGGAGAAATGAGAGGTAGGGAGAGATTTTATTAATAATTTATATTTTTGTCTTTATTATCATATATAAGTTATATGATATTTAAAGGTGAAAAATTCATAAATATTTTTTTGATGATAAAATTTGTAATATTGAATGATTAAAAAAATCATTACTTATCACATAACGTTAAAAAAAATTGAGTACATTTGATTCGTATTATAACTCCTCGACACATTAAACTATAAATTGATAATAATTTTTAAATACAATATAATAAATAAATAAATAAAAATGAATGGTTTAAAATTTTATATAAAAGAAAATATAACAGAATACATAACAAAATTAGATAAAAAAAACTAGGATAAATAAACATAAAAAGAAAAAATTATAAAAGAAAAAAAAATGTTGTAGTAATTATAATTTATATTAAATACAAAATTGAAGATGAAAAATAATTATAATAGTTGACGGAAACAATATAGAAAAATAACAAAAGCAAATATATTTTATTAGAAATATCCTCTCTCATCCTCTCCATCTACTTCGAACCGAAGACTCCTAGAAAAAGTTCCAACCAAATTTAGTAATTATCTTAATTAACTTTAAAATTCTTATTATATAATGGTATATATAAATGATATAGATTTTTAAAAAATCAAATGAATATCCATGCATAATAAATTAAAGAATTTTTTTAATATATGTTACTTAGGCACCACGTGAAAATACTTAAATGTTCTCAGATTCTAGAGATGTATCTTCGAATGCACTCAATTCTCGATTAATATTAAAATATATTGGAGATGCATCTTCAAACTTATTTTGGAGATGTATCTTCGAAATATTTTGGAACTTAAATCGCATCAGAACCATTCTCCTTCCTCATTTATGAAAAATCTCAAAACCTCTTCAAACTCTCTCAATTTTTTTCATCACTAAGTCCAAAATCAAACAACCAAACAAAGTGAAAAATTGTAAGTTTTTTGGTGTTTTGAAAAGTTTTTGAGTTTTTGTGTAAATGAGTAAAAATTGATGATTAAGGTAAGAAATGAGTAAAAATTCCATAAATGATAGTTTAGACATAGTGTAAAATATATTTGTTGGCTGAAAATGATGATCAAACCATTCTTTTTTGTGTTTGCATGTCTGCATTTCCGCCATTGACGTGCCTGAGGTGTTGCAGAAATTTCCGGAGATGCATCTCTGAAATTTTTCAACATTTAAGTTTCCCAGTAACCGGAGATGCATCTCCGAAATTTTCTTAGTTTTTTTTTTAAAATTTACTTGCTTGTAGTGTTGCTTGCTTGCACTAATTGTCTGATTTACTTTAACTTACAAGCATTATGGCTGATAGACATAATAGGCAGAGGCACATGAGGATTGCACATCATGCATCAATGCGACGAGAGAAGATTCAGGTTTTAGAGGCTCTTGTTCACTCTGGCCATGTAGAGTCATCTATTTCTAGGGTTCATGCCTGTCCTTAAGTTTATACATCTTCTTCCCGTAAGAGACGAGTTTCACCTACTGACACATCAATCCCTTTATCCTCTCGCAGTCGCCAGGTTTCACCTATTCAGGCGCCAGAGGTACCCGAGTTATCGGTGGTACCGGAGGCACCACTGCCACCTCTACACATGATGATGTTGAGCTAATGACACCTCATACTGTTGATACTGTTGACGTTGTTGAGCTAGTGCCACCTCATACTGCTGATAGTGTTGAGCCAATGCCACCTCCAGATGGTGAGGCTGCTGAGGATGCTGAGCCAGAGGCATTTGGAGGAGGCCCTATAAAGTTGTCACTACTGCCTCTGTGCCCAGACCATACTGCCAAACATATATGGGATAAATAGATAGCATTAGTTGGATTCATTCTTTTAATTTACGTGTATTTTAATTGACAAGTTTCTAACTTTGATTTATTTTTCTGTAGGACCATGATCTGTTGAAGATTATTAACCACAGACGGAAGATTACTGGCTTACCTCAACCGAATGATGAGTGGTTTCGAGAAGATTTGTCCTTATCTGGAATGAAAGACTTGTGCATGACCCGTTATATTATGGTCAACCACATGATGATTAATGCATTCGTCGAGAGATAGCACTCTAAGACCTCGTCATTTCCTCTCCCGTTGGGTGAGATGTCTATCACACTCGACGACGTGTCATGTTTGATACATCTTTCAATCAGGGGGGACTTCTAGATCATGGAAGGATTAGCAAAGATGAAACACTCGATATGATGGTAAACATTTTGGGAGTTGACCTAGCGGATGCGATGGCGGAGATGGATAGAACCAGAGAGCTCATGCTAGGTTTGAATTCTTGAAAAAGGTAAATACATATGAGCTATAGAGAGATGATGAGGCTAGAGGAGATGACGAGCAGGTGTGGCTCCATAGAGCGTATGCTATGAGAGCATACCTGCTATATTTGGCTGGCACTGTGATTTTTATGGAAAAGAGTGTCACTTATACAAATGTCGTCTACCTACGGTACTTCAAGGATTTCGAGTAGATCCATGAGTACAACTAGGGGGAACTTGTTTGGTCCACTTGTAATCAAAGTTATAAGAGGGCTGTAGGTGGAAGACGAAGCAGATCACAAGCAGCATCACACTACCAACGGTAATTTTTATTGGTATTTTAATGTTTATGTGTCATTTTTATTTCATCTTTGCAACGCCATTACCGATGATTTGTGTGTTCCAAACTTTCCAAGCTTGGATCCTCCAGCACTTTCCGTGCATCTCTGGTTGGGCGAGTGTACCGACTTACACTAAGGATATGCCACGTGCCACAGCATTTTCCCCGTTCAGAGGGAACCAAGCGATAGAGCCGTTTAGAGTGTATCTTGACCGCTTGGTTGTCGAGGACATGCACTTCAACAACTATGTCGATCACCGTGAGACACAACCATTTGAATAGATAATGTTATACTCTAGATGGTTTTCTTGCGAATCACATCTCACTGCTCCTCATATGCCTGAGTGCGTGATACGACAATTTGGCTACACTCAGACCATTCATAGACACCTTGTTATCTCTTCTCATTCTACTTTGACACGTAGACAGATGGATGCCATGTTTGATGATTATGAGAGTCATCTGGTATCGGGGGAGGTATGGAGTACCATATCTGAGAGCATCTAGAGCTACATCGATGGGTACATCAGGTGGTTCTTCCGAGTGTCACATCTGTATATGGTGCAGCCTCCAAAAAACCCACCTAGATAAGCTCATCAGGAGATACTAGAGGATGAACATGCACTATTAAATCATGTTGAGGATGTATTGCCTATATATCATCGCATAGTGGGATTGCACAGGCAGGCATTAACAAATGTATCTTCTCTGATGGGCCTGAAGTGAGGCAGATCCTAGATGCCATCATGACGTAGGCACAAGAGGCATTGATGTACCAGAGATAGCGGCAGAGGGCGGGGAGGGGGGGGGGTGGGAGATTGATGGCCGAGGAGTCAGAGGGGGCGGAGGAGGAAGAAGACATGTAGTCCTACATACACAGTAGTGTAGTAATATATAGTAGTTGTACTTTTGATTCATTTTGGATTGTATTTTGTTTTCACCTCATGCTACTTTATAGTTATTTTCGACTTTATTTATATATGACACTTTTGGACCATCTGGATTTATATACATCATTTTTTACATATCGATTGTATGGTTTAAATATTCATCTGAATACACGTAAACAAAATATAACATGTGCTATTATATTCTGATATATTAGAGAGATGCATTTCCAGTACAATAAACTTGTAAAATGATTTCTGAGTGTAATGCATGGTATATGTTTTAAATTATTACAGAAATGCATCTCCTGTTCATTTAACGTTTCAAGGTGCGTCTGAAGATGAATCTCCAAAATCGGAGGGTATTTAAGTATTTTTACGTGGTGTTTAAATAATATATAGGATGTATTAAGAAATTCTTTAAATTAAAGGGAATTCTTATCTATCCATGCTAAGGAGAGATGTGGGTGTAACTTATGAATTGAAGTGATTCTATTAATGTTTTTATGGCCTTCGAAAATATTGACATTTTACCGAAGACCCGTAATAGATAGAAAAACTGACTCTCTTGTATCAATTTATGAGATTTATCTCCACTCACATGTTTAGAGAAGAAAGTTTTTATTTGACACATTTACCTTATTTTAGTAGGAAGACTTTCATTAGAGATATATTTCAAATTAATCTAAAGAAAATTAAATTTGCTTAGGAAAATTTTCAATTATGGATGACAATGGATAGAGTTTAAACAAATTAATATCCTCATATATGTTGTTTAAAAAAAATTCAGTATTTAAGTACATCAACGTTTCTAATCGTACTCGTATTCTATGGATGCTTATGCATTCAAATACTTCTTTTTAATCATACCCATATTCTATGGATGTTTAAGTACTTACATATTTGTACCCATTCTTTGTATTTTTAGTAAAATTAAATCAATTAATTATAAAATATTGTATAATTTTTAAATTTTTAACAAAATTAAAAAAGATTTCAAATTTTTTATTGTTGAAATATATAATATGTAATAATTTAATAGTGAGTAGTTTTATGTATTCATATTTATATCTATTTTGTACATTTTTATTCTATTAGTTGTGAGTATTTTTTTTTTTACCGTATTCATAGGATATGAGTTCAATTATATCCTTAGTTTCAATTAGATTTTGTATATACTGTTAATTTTAAAATTTTCTTTAGATGTGATCAGAGACGGAGCTATGAATTAATATTTAATTAATATTCTACTCATATGCTAATATATAATAATAATAATAATAATAATAATAATAATAATAATAATAATAATAATAATAATAATAATATATACAAACAATGTTATGTTGTATATGCTTTATATGATAAATTTTTCAAGACTCAAATTCAATCAGATAGTTAACTGTGTTTTATATGCAATACCTATTAATATAAAACAGCTAGTATATTTTTAATATCTATTACATATAATTAATTATATTTTTAAGGTAAGACAATTGATAATTATAAATTTTAATTGAAATTACTATATTATATCAATAATTTAATATATATATATATATATATATATATATATATATATATATATATATATATATCTATATCTATATATATATATATATATATATATATATATATATATATATATATATATATATATATATATATATATATATATATATTATATATATATATATATATATATATATATATATATATATATATATTCATAATTTCTATATTATAAATTGTAATATTTATTTATCAATAAACAAGATTCAGTATTGTCTCTAAAATTTTGTTATATTAATAAATGATAAATATTTATAACTTTGATTTGAATTTGAATCTAAAATCTCATAATTATGTAATTTTAATAATTATTATCATTTTGTTTAAAATAATAATATTTATTTTTTAAAGTTAAATATACTTTACATACAAAATTAATATATTATTATGTTTAAATATAATTCAATTAGTATGCATATTGTTGTTAATAAAAAAATCACATTTATGTTCAATTATCTCATAGATATGAATATTTGGCCAAATATTTTATAAGTAATATAAGAAAGTGACATAATAATAATAAAAAATAATTTAATACATGTACAACTAATTTTTACATTATGAAAAAATATATAATAGGATTAAAATTTGACCTAATTCATCCATACAACTAATTTTTACATTATGAAGAGTGTCACTCTATATAAAGACTTTGTGAATTATATCTTTAACCCATGTTTAACCTATGTGAGACTTGAGTTTTTTTCAATAATATATAATATATATTGCTCCCACATCTTAAATTTTCTAGCTCCGTCTCTGGATGTGATATAGATTATTTTAAAAATTAAATGATTATGTTTTGATATATGCATATTAAATCAATTATTTAAAATCTTTTTAGATAAAGTTTGTTTTGATAAACAAATAGAAGAATGTGTATCATGCGAGTACATGGTTCTCAACCCTTAATATAAGTAAAACTCGTACATAAACCTAATTAACCAACACATAAAATGGGATTAGACAGTCAATCTGCCAATTGAACACCACACGCCCTTTATGTCTATCTACACACCAATCCCACGACACTAATTTAACCACACCCAATACATCCTCCACACTTTTAGCCCTCATCCCTCCCCCATCCCTTAAACAAAATATCACTCCTACTGAGACACAAAGCTCAAGAAATATCTAGCCAAAATAATACATGGAACTTTTTGTTAATCAAGCCTTTAAGTAATGCTCAAAATTGCTTGATACAATCTGCCATAAAACCTGATAAGTTCAACTCAGGGATTCCAATCCATACATAAGATTTCCTCCACTCCTTTGTAGCAACCAAACACTAGAAAGAAAAAAAGATAACTGAATGTTTATTTTGTACCAAAACACATGGGACAGACCACATTGTGACCCCCCCTAAGCATTCATCTTGTTACAAGTTCTGATCTTGAAGACAACCTATTGAGGGTCATTCTCTATCTAAACAATTGAACTTTACCTGGAACGTTTGCACTCCTAATTTGTCAAACTCTGTTAGAGTTTTGCCTTCCAACAAGTTACCTATATCACAATTACTTGACAATATTATGTAGTTGTTCTTAACAGAAAACCCATTTTCATTTGTCCACCATACAAAATTGTCCTCCTTGTCCATAATAGACTGAACACCCTGCACAAGATCCAACAACTCATTCATTTGATTCCCTTCAGATTTAAACAAATTGCTAATTTCTATTCCAACATTTTACACCTAACTATATTCATTACAAGCCCCAATCTCAAACACTTTGAACTTAGAACTGACAGTGCAAGAGTAAAGATTTGGGAACATGTTACACAAGTTATGGGGGACTAACCTATTGTGTTTTCAAAACTCTACATCTTTGCCACTTCCAAGTTTTACACTGATACTTAAGAGAACCAATTATGATATCCCCCATAGACATTACTAGTGATCTTACATCTTTACACCATAGATAATCTTTTCTACCATTACTAGGCACTTCAACATCCATTTTTCTAGCCTTAATATCTTTATACCTAAATGGAAGAAAAAAAGACCAAATAACCTCATTTTTATTTAGGATTCTCCGACACCACATGCTAAGTAAGGTAAGGTTGAAGATTTCACGATGTTTGACTCCTAAACCTCCTTCCTTCTTTGTCTTGCAAACTCTCATCCAACTAACCCAATTGATTTTCCTACTCTCCTCAACACCCCTTAAAGGAAATGACGATGCATCTTCACCAATTCATGAATGATGATTTGGATGTTATTTAAATATGCATTCAACATCATAAACCTCCCCATAGGTGACATTTTTTAGTAATTGAATAAGTATTTCAAAATTCAAATTTCACTAAAATTAATAAGTGTTTCAACATCATATAAAATATGCTATTTTTTTACATGAATTAAATTTTAAATCTCACTAAAAAAAATTTAAAAAAAATCTCAAAACTTGAATACTATCGAGTCTTACGACGCGTTTGTTTGTTGGATTGAAAATTTATTCTCTGAAATATAGGCTAGAATATTTTAAATTCCAATGTTTGTCTCAAATTTGAATAAATCATGTCTAAAAAAAATTTATTCTAAAAGATTTATTTTACACATAGTTTCACTACTACAAATAATACATTTCATGACAAAACTTTCACCTCACCCTACTAAAAACCGAGGTAAAAGGTCAAGGCGTGCCATATTTTATATTATGTTTTAATAAATACCACATATTCCCTCGGTTTCAAAATAAAATCGAGCTGAAAAATATTTCAGGACATGCTTCGAATCCCATCATCAACAGTTTATATTTTAATTTCTTTCAAAATGATGTCTTTCTTTTTATTTTAAAATTTTAAATTAATGATCTATTCCTTCGATTATATTTAATAACAGAGGGGATAAATTTTTATATTTTACTATAAATGCACTTGTTAATCAAATTTTACCCTAAACTTAACTTATATGTAGCCGCTCCCAAGTCTTACACATCATTCTTTTTGTTGGTGCACAAGGTGATAAAGATGGACAACGAACAAGAGAGAGAAGAAAGAATAATAATAAACTTTCACTACTCAAAATGGTTACACAGAAAAATGCATACACACACACACTTCAAAAGGAATAAAGGTGCAGTTTGTTCACACCACTCACTTGCTTAAATACAAGTGGGACTTTAGGAGAAATACTAAAATACCCTATAACAAACTTTGTCAACAAGTGTCTGAAATGAATTAATTCTAACACCGTCCCTTAATTCATATTCAGCTTAACCAAAACTAACAACACCAATTCCATCCCTCAAGCGAAGAAATTGATCAGTCTTGATCGTCTTCGTCAGAATATCTGCCAGCTGCTTTTGGGTGTTGCAGTGCACAACTTCTAGCGCTCCATTCTGAATCTGATTTCTCAGAAAGTGACACTTAGTCTCAATATGCTTGCTTCTCCCATGCAACACTGGGTTCTTGGAAATATTGATTGCAGACTTGTTATCAATCATCAGCTTCAGAGGCTTGTTTACCTTGATCTTCAGATCCTGCAGTAAATTCAGAAGCCACACAGCTTGACATGCAGTCACAACACCTATAATATTCTGCTTCACAGGTTGACAAAGAAATAACTGGTTGCTTCTTGGAACACCAAGAAATAGTACTTCACAGAAACTTAAACAAGTATCCAGAAGTACTTCTTCTATCAACTCTGTCTCTACACCAATCAGAATCTGAGTAACTCGGAAGTTCTGAGCCAATTTCAACACCATAAGGGAACAAAACTCCATACTTCAGAGTTCCATTTATATACCTTAGAATTCTGACAGCAGCTTGGTAATGAGACCATTTTGGTTTACTCATAAACCTACTCACTATTCCAACTGCATAGCAAATATTAGGTCTGGTATTACACAAATACATCAGAGACCCTACCAACTGCTTGAACGTTGTCGCATCTGCATCATCACCATCAGAATCAGAATCCAATTTCTGATTTGTATCAGCAGGTGTGACAGTAACTTTACAATTCAGCAGCTCAAATCTCTTTAGAAGCTCAAGTTCATATTTCAACTGATGTAAAATTATGCCTTTCTCAAAGTACATAATCTCCATCCCTAGAAAATAAACCATATTTCCTAGATCAGTCATCTCAAACTCATTCATCATCTCCTTCTTGAACTTAACTTTCTCATGTTCACAACTTCTTGTTAGCAATATTTCATCAACACACAGACATACCAGAATCGTATTGCCTTCATAAGTATGTTGAACATAGACACCATACTTCATCCATATTTATGAAATCTCAGCTTCTTGAAAGATGTATCAATTTTTAGATTCCAAGCTCTATGGGTTTGCTTCAGTCCATATAAAGCTTTGTGTAATTTGTACACCATTCCTTCCTGATTCTTTTTCTCAAATCCAGGAGGTTGTGACACATAAACCTATTCTTCTAATGGACCGTTCAGAAATGCATATTTCACGTCTAAATGCATCAGAGGCCAATTCCTGTTAGCAGATATCGCAATCACCAGTCTGATTGTTTCATGTCTTGATACATGCACAAACACTTCAAAGTAATATAACCCAGGTTTCTGCAGAAAACCTCTCACAACTAACCTTGCTGTGTGTTTGCCAATTGATCCATCTGGCTTTAGCTTACCTTATAAACCCATCTCACGCTGATGGCTTTCTTGTTCTTTGGAAGTTCTGTCAGCTTCCAAGTCTTGTTTCTCTCTATGGCATCAAGTTCTTCTTTCATGGCCTTCATCCATATATTCTGCTTGAGAGTTTCTTCCATACTCACGAGTTCAGAGTCTACTAACATGGCACACTGAACAACTTCCCCTTCAGAATTTACTTCAGTATCTTGCAGCATGTCAAACTCTACAAACTTTCTCGGAATGTTTATGATTCTTTGTGGCCTCTGAACTTGTTCATAACCTTCTGATTCTGGAATAGTATCAGATGATGAAACTCAAAAATTACCAAATTAAGAAGCATGACATGTTGGTGTAAGCCCTAGAAGCATGACTATTATGCATATAGACTGATGATCACATCTCATGGATCATGGATAAGGAGTTATCAAGTCTTAAACATAGGTATGAATAATAAGAGTAATATTTATACTGGATTCACCCGCTATGAGAATACTATATAGAATATTATGCAAAGTGTCATAAGTTATTCTCATGGTGATAATGGTGTATACCACCCTTCAACCTAAAACCACTATGGACCCTAGATCTAGAGTCAGATGCCTTATTGTTGATCAAACGTTGTCCGTAACTGGATGACCATAAAGACAGTGGATGGGTACTCCACGAAGCATGCTAAGGGACATGAGTGACCTAGATGGAATTTTCCCATCCTGCATAACAGGATAAATGTCTATGGGCCCAATATTAAACTGGACAAGGATGACACGGTCTATGCCTTGTGTTCAATATAGACATAAGGGCAAAAGGATAATTGTACACATAAGTATTATCACAAAAGGATTCGTCAGATCACATGACATTTTCGTGTCTTGGATAGTAGTGATGTGTTGCTAGATACCGTTGACTGTTTATTATGTTAAATATGTGATTTAATATAATTGCCAATGCCGCGAAAACCTACAGGGTCACACACAAAAGGACGGATTGATGAGAGATAGAGTAACTAAGGAACACCATAAGGTACGATGCACTTAAGTGAATTGTAGAACATCGTAAGGTACAATGTACTTAAGTAGAATACAAAATATGGTAAGGTACCACGCGCTTAAGTGATTTTGGCATATTATGAGATATGGGCCACATACACTTAAGTGGGCTTTTTAGCTTGCAGCCCACACAAGTGGTTTTATAAATAGAACCCTTGTGCAGAAGCACTTGTGCAGTTGTAATTTCGTTTCTCTCTCTCTCACACACTCAAAACCTTCATTCGTAGCAGCTAGCACTGAGATTGAAGGAATCCATTCGTGTGGACTGAGTAGAGGCGTTGTCATCGTTCAACGTTCGTGATTGCTCCATAGATCTGCATCAAAGGTTTCAATCGCCACAAGAGGTAACGATTCTATCACTGATCATGCCCATTCGTAAGGATCACTAAAGGAGAAATTTTTTAAATTCCACTGCATTTTGGATCGCTCTTCTCCTTCAGTGGTATCAGAGCCACTTACGAAACCATGCATCTGATAGCTGTTTATTTTCTATATTAATACGATTAAAAGACAGAATGAATCAAAGAATAAACGAGTAATTAAATTTGGCATCATGTGTGCATAATTTTGATGATTGATGTTGACTATGCTTCGGAATCCGACATTAGTATGGTGAAGCAGCGATACATCGATCATCCATAGGTTACGCAATTGAGATCGATCAAGTTATATATATGATATAAGTAATCCTGATGAAAAATACAGTATATATGATATATTATTTCTGTTTCGTTCATTCAAACACTTAATGGTTATTTTTCTTTGAGCGATCAATGGTCATTTGCTTCTTGATCCGACATTAGTATGGTGAAGCAATGACGTGTTGATCAATCATACTAAATTAACAATCGAGGTGTGTTTGACGGTCTGAAATTGGTGCATTAGGGTTAATGACAGCACAAGGGTTGTGCTGTCAAAGAGTTATGTGATTAGGGTTGTGACTGCACAAGAGTTGTGCTTTAAAGTATCAAGTGTTGATGCGAAAAACGACGTCGATTTCAAATGAAATGTTCATTAAAAATTTGAGTCAGGACAGCGAACCCGTGGCTAACTCTGCGTAGTGTGATCGGTCGCTGAAATTTAATTTGGTTTTAATTAATTAACAGAATTTAAATTAGTAATAATAATGTGTTTATTATTATTGTCTTGTGGTGATCGGTTATGGCATTAGTTTTCCTTTATTTTGTTTTGGGATTTTAAAATACGACCTGCGTGTCGTGCCTCTCTTTTAATCTCTTAATGTAATTTCTTTTCTCATCCCACTCCCTCGTATGTAAAATGAGTTTCTTTTATGTAATGTAATGTTATGAAGAAAGAGAAGAATACAATATCAAAGGAGGACAACCTTGAAGATCTTGCTTGGAGAAACTTAGATCGTTATTAGGTTAGCTTAGGTTCTCTCATTGGCTTGGGAGAACAATTGCGCTAGGGGCTATAACTGTTTCATTATGTATGTTGATGCATGTGAATGTATTTTGATGCATGTGAGAGACGATTTATATGATAAATAAGCCGGTGAGATCAGAATAATTGCAAATTCCCTCAAATTAAATATTAAGGTTATGATTTCCAAGTTTTAGCACTCATAAAGACTAGTATCGGATAATGTAGGTTTCGCCTACGCGAGGTGCATGTTCTATATTAGTAAGGTACGATGGGATAATTGTAATATCCAATTGCTAAAACAATGGGTCAAACTTAACTAAACAAATTATAATAAGATTATATATGTTTAGAAGCAAGAGTTGGAAATGATCCATGTGATGGATTGGAATAAGGGGTTATTCACCCAACTAAAATATTCGAGAGTTGTATTAGATACAATTGGAAGGAGTTCCTACCTAAATAACCTAGTTTTATGTCATCCTCCTACGTGGACTTAAAACAAAGTGAAATGTGGATCTCGACCCACTAGAAAATCTTCCAACGGGATTTTTCGAATCAAATGGTGAGGGTCATTTGTTTTGAGTAAAATAGTGGGAGCATATTTAATTAAAGGCCTAATTAAATATGTTATTGATACTTATATTTTCATTATTTTCATATAGATTACCATGACAACAAACACATCTAACAACATTTTACGATCAATCCTTGACAAGGAATAATTGTCTGGGACAAATTTTCTGGATTGGCACCGAAATCTGAGGATTATCCTCAAACATGATAGAAAGTTGTATGTCTTGGAGAAACCTGTTCCTGAAGAGGAACCTCCTAGTTCTGCACCTAAGGCAGAAAGAGATGCTTATAAGAAGCATGTCGATGATGCCAATGAAACTGCTTGTCTCATGCTAGCTACCATGAACTCAGAGTTGTAAAAGCAACATGAGAACATGGCAGCGTTTGATATGATCGAACACTTGAAGATACTCTATCAAGAGCAAGCAAGTCATGAAAGGTTTAAAGTTTAGAAAGCCCCTTTTTAGGGCAAGTGCTAAGGAAGCCCCTGTAGGTCCCCATGTGCTCAAGATGATTGGGTATGTGGAGAACCTTGAGAGGTTGGGTTTTCCCCTCGGAAAGGAACTTGCGACTGATTTGATCTTGCAATCGTTGCCAGATAGATTTAGTCAATTTGTCCTTAATTTCAATATGAATGATATGGACAAATCTCTTCCTGAACTGCTAGCCATGTTAAGAACTGCTGAGCAAAATCTGAAGTCAAAAGGGAAGTCCATTATGATGATGGAAAATGGAAAGAGACAGAATGAAAGACCCACCAAGCAGGATGATAAAGGGAAAGGAAAGGAAGTTGTCAAACCCAAACCCACTGTTGCTGCTTTGAAGCCTAGTGGAGGCATAGTAAAGGAAGGCACCTGCTTCCATTGCGGTAAGATCGGACACTGGAAGAGAAACTGCCCAAAGTACCTAGAAGATAAGAAGAATGGAGTAGAGACTTCAACTTCAGGTATTTTTGTTATTTAAATTAATTTATCTACTTCTGCATCATGGGTATTAGATACTGGATGCGGTTCTCACATTTGTACCAATGTGCAGGGGCTAAAAAGGAGTAGAGATTTGGCAAAAGGTGAAGTTGACCTACGAGTTGGCAATGGAGCAAAGGTTGCTGCTTTAGCCGTAGGAACTTATGTATTGACTTTACCTAGTGGTTTAATAATTCAGTTAGAGAACTGTTATTATGTATTTGTAATTAGCAGGAATATTATTTTTGTTTCTTGTTTGGACAAGTTTGGTTTTTCATTTATAATAAAGAACAATTGTTGCTCAATTTATTTGAATGATATATTCTATGCTACTGCACAAATGAACAATGGACTATATGTCCTTGATCTTGAAATGCCTATTTATAACATTAATACTAAAAGGATGAAACCTAATGAGTTAAATCCAACTTACCTTTGGCATTGTCGATTAGGCCACATAAATGAGAAACGCATTTCCAAACTCCATAAAGATGGACTCTTGGGCTCTTTTGATTATGAATCATATGAGACATGTAAATCTTGTTTAATTGGAAAGATGACAAAGTCTTCATTTACACGAAAAGGTGAAAGAGCTAATGATCTTTTGGCCCTCATACATACTGATGTATGTGGACCACTGAACATACCAGCCAGAGGAGGTTTTCAGTACTTCATCACATTTACTGATGATTTTAGTAGATACGGTTATGTGTATTTAATGAAACACAAATCAGAGTCCTTTGAAAAGTTCAAGGAATTCAAGAATGAAGTACAAAATCAACTAGGTAAGAATATTAAAACTCTTCGATTAGATCGAGGTGGTGAGTATTTAAGCCTAGAGTTTGATGACCATCTGAAAGAGTGTGGGATCCTATCCTAACTTACTCCTCCTGGAACACCCCAATGGAATGGTGTATCTGAGAGAAGAAATCGAACCCTGTTAGACATGGTCTGATCCATGATGAGTCACGCCGATCTTCCAAACTCCTTTTGAGGACATGCACTATTGACAACAGCTTACACACTTAACCGTGTTCCATCCAAAAAGGTTGAGAAGACACCATATGAGATATGGAGTGGTAAGAAACCACATATGTCTTACATGAAGATTTGGGGTTGCAAAGTTTATGTGAAACGACAAATTTCAACTAAGCTTGAGCCCAAATATGACAAATGCTTATTTGTGGGGTATCCTAAAGAAACAAGAGGGTATTACTTGTACAATCCTTCTTAGGGCAAAGTGTTTGTCACTCGAACTGGAGTTTTCCTAGAAAAGGATTTTATTTCCAAAGGAATCAGTGGGAGGAAAGTTGAGCTTGAAGAAATTCAAGAATCACAAAGCATTGATACAACTATGGAGGAATTAGAGCAGAAAACACAAGTAGTTGTGCAAGAGCAACCTACTCAAGTAGAACAAGACCAACGTAGCTCAAGCAGGATACGTCACCTACCCGAGAGATATGGATATCTCATAACTGATCAAGGTGATGTATTACTCATGGATTAAGATGAGCCTGTGACCTACCAAGAGGCCATAACTGGTCCCGAGTCTGAGAAGTGGCTAGAAGCCATGAAATCTGAAATGGATTCCATGTACACAAACCGACTTTGGGCCTTGGTAGAACCTCCTATAGATGTAAGTGGGTCTTCAAAAAGAAGACTGACATGGTGTTTACTGTGGAAATTGGTAAACAACCGCTGGTCCTCCCTAGGGCTTAAAACTTAAGGGTTACTTGCAGGATCGACCAGTTGATCCTAAGACATGTGCTAGTACAAGTGAGGCTTATTCAATTCGACATAACAACTTTGTGAGGAACGACTCCTGACAAAGTATTGAACAAGCGCAAGTTTTTTCCACACGAAAGGTTTAAACGATGCTATAGCCTATGGGTGACTCGTGACCGACAACACTATAGCATTCAAAAGACGTACACGACGAACACGCTTTTGGTGAACTCTATTATCGTAATAGAATCAGTGTCGACAGCGTAGACGACAACGTAAAGTGAAAACTCAAAAGTAAATGAAATTAAAATAAAATGTTGAACGGGAACAATTGAAGAGTAAGGAAGTTGCATTGAAATAAATGTGGTGATTCACGTACATAGCACCCTTAAAAACTCTTGCTTCCTCACGCTGGGAATGAGAAGTTTTTTACAAGTGATTTTTAGTACAAGGTGAACACCCCGAGCCCATCGTGGGATATCCTATTTATACTAAACTAAAGAAACTGACTACAGGCCAAAAATTCCTAAAAAATAGCATACGTTGTGCCACACGATCTACAAACTGCTCTATACACGTTTTGCAAACTGCTCCATATTCTGGCACTTTATTCTTCTTGTAACTGCTAGTCATTTTCAATTTCAAACTTCTCCCGCCCAAGTATTTAAGGCGACCCTGTCTTCTATGTGTTTGGCACAACCCAAAATTCTTTAAGTCCCAATCTTCGTTTCAGCCGACGAAATGGATTTTTGACCAAACCTGATTCTTCTGTCGGTTTCATCCCTTGATGACTTACGTTTTTCTCAACTCTTGCTTATCTCAGGCACATCTCCACACCTTGATGGGGTATGAACCTTAAATTCATAAGACCCTTTCATTAATTATGCCTTCAATATGCCTTAGAGATTTCTTGTGGTAACAAAATGCCCCTAGAGATGCCATTTTCGAATGTCGACGTTTGTGAGATAATGGCATCTTTGAGATGTCGACTTGCTCCTTACCGCTTCCACTTCTACTTAGTGGGACACATGTTTGCCCCATGCTGATGACATCATCTAATCATGACGAACGTTTCCTTTTTTCCTCGAGACACACAAAATCACGTCTCCATCACTTCACGTCTTTATGACTAAAACATGCTTACCATCATAACTGCCTTCTCTCCTCCACGTGTCTGCAGACGTGGGAACATGTGTATACGTGTCGAAACAGAAGATCAAACGTTCACTCTTCCTTTTCCTAGGGTTTAGCCCTTATAAAACCCTTGTTCCTTCTTCTTCTTTCCTTTTTCCGCCCTTTGCTTCTGTAAACGATAATCACCTGCACTTTGTTTTAGTAAAAAGAACAACCCTTCTTCTCCAAAAAAACTTCAACTTCTTCCATGGCTAGCTCAAGTAAAAGTAAAGCATTTCCCTCCGCTGCTAAGCTCACACACCCTCTCACCATTGATGGTAAGGAGTACGTTCCTGAACCTCCATTCGCAGAAGAGAAGGCAAAAATCTAGCGTTCTCAGGTATTGATCCCTTTCTCCTTGGCTGATGAACCTTTAGCGTTTTTAGGTCCTCTTCCAGAAAATCGTCGCCCTGAGATAACCAAAACAGATTCCCTTTTCCCCACCAGTCATCTCTCTGAACCTTTGGTTTCTTCCCAAAAGGCTTTTTCCCTTCGTTATGTCGACAGGAATTTTAGGACTGCTCCTCCCAAGAACTGTCCTAAGTTTTGCGCCTGGATGGACCGATTAGAAACAGAGAAAATCGACCATTGGAAAAGGCCAGGTATCTACACCCTTCTACATATTGCCCGTTGTGGCCCTCCTTAATCCAGTGGCATGTTACTAGCTGCCCTCCAATTTTGGGATAGTTCGACCAATTCTTTCCATACCAAGTGTGGCATGATTACGCAGACACTCTTGGACGTTGCTGCCATCACTGGCTTGAAACCGACAGGCGAAGTCGTTGACTACGAAGCCGTAGCACCAATCCCTCTGCGGTTTGACGTTGGTGACTCTCGTAAGTTAACCTACAACAATTTTATCGATCATCATGCCACCTCTTCAGGCCCTGTGACCACTGAAGAACACGTGGCTTTTCTGACTCTATGGCTATCTCGCTTCATTTTCTGCTCAAGATCCATGCAGATAGCCAAACATTTTGCTCTCCTAGCAACCCAGCTGCACCAAGAGTGCAACATCGCTCTAGGCCAATTAATTTTGGCCTCTCTTTATGAATCTCTGTCTGAAGTTGTTTGTCAAATTAAGCTCTTTGACCCTGAGAATTCAAAGAAGAAAAATGTTTTGGTGCATGGACCCTTTTGGCTCTTACAACTGTGGCTCAACGACACCTCATTTAGAAGCGACTGATCCCTTTGACGCCCATCGACAAAACTTTTCCTGACATCAAGGTATTCCGCCTCTTGTTCACCATCATGCTGACCCGCGCCGACTTTCTTCCCTCTATGGCCCCTTTCAGCCGTCGAACTGAAGGTCCTGCATGGCTCACCAGGGATTTTCCTCCGACTGAAGATGAGCATAGAAATGAAACCTTCCTCATCTGGAGACGTCTTCTGGTCCCTCGATTCCTGTCGGTTGAAACCTCCGGTAGCAACCCTGGCCTAGTTGCTTACCAATCTAACTTGGTAGCCAAACAATTTGACCTTTGTCAATTTATTCCCAAGTCCCTGTATTATTCTCCTGACTTACTCACAAATATCCTTTGTGATCAACCCTGGAGTATGATCTAGGAAGATCTTGAGACCCTCTAGGAAAACCGACCAAAGCTCCATTCCACTCCCTTTCGACCAGCCTTCTTCTGCACCAAAGAGTTTGATGATTGGTGGCAGTCGTATCTTGCTGTTTACATTGGCGCTCCTGAGGCCAAATCATCTGAACTAACTCAGGCTTTTGTTTATTTGCAGGCGAAATCGACCAAGTGTAAGGCTCTCCATTCCAAACAAATTCACGCTTTTCAGAACTATTTCCAAGTTGTGTATCGACCTGATAATCTTCGTCGGACCATCTTTGAGGTCGTGTCCGAATTAAAGGAGAAGGTAACCGACAGGCTCCCAAAACTTAAAATCCCTGGTTACGCGAAAGGCAAGTATCTTTACGCCCTTCATTTTGGAAACATCAAATTCCATCCTTTGCCATCTAGCCCATTGGCTTTGGCCTTTGGCAATTCGGTTCCAGAGTGGTTTTATTGTCCCGTTTCACACGTACAAAATGCTTATAAGAAAAAGGCCGACAGAGTGGTACCGACGAAGCATTATCTGCCCTACTACTCAGAGCCACTTCATATTGATCCTCAATGTGTTCGAATCCACACAACTTGGTAACACTTCTCTGGAAAGTTAACACCTCCTTTTAGTTAGATTTCGCCGCTCACTTGTGTTTTTTATGTTTCTTTGCAGCGATCCCTCTAGACCTTGTGGATCACACTCCTGCCAATGAACCCACCCCTTCGACACAAGAGACTCAGGTTCGACTCTGGCTGAATTGCTGTTTTCTTTTGCCTCGGTTTTTATTCTTAACCGTCATTTCCCCTCTTGCAGGCTGCTCCTGAGAAATCCTCTGATAATGATGAGCGCTCTATTGCTCAAGTTTTGAAAAAACCCAGTTCTTCAGTATGCACCTACATGAAGCAGTCTCACTCATCCTTGTGATTTTTCTAAGGAAAACACTACGTGGTGTCTAACTTCTTACTTATGTGTAGGGTCAACCACGTTCGACAGACCCAACTGTCTCCTCTCACTCCAAGAAATCCAAAAAACATAAACGCTCTTCTGCCACATGATCTGAGGTATTTCTTGTCGACTTGTCTGATCTTATGACTAGAATATCTATTTATAACCTCTTTTCATGTCTTCAACCGACTTCCCAGCCGACCCAGCCATCTTCTCAGCACTCCGACAAATCCAAAGGCCATCAGGGCCACAAAAGGAAGAAGCACGATTCTCCCTCTATGAATGGTGAAGCCAAGAAAAAGAGACACCATAAAGTGCTCACTCCAGAGGCTTCTGCTTTAGATGCCGACACTATTATGGTTGACACTTCCATTCTTAACAAAGCCCCTGATCCAATTGTGGAGGCTTCGCAGTCGACCAGCACCTCCGCTGCTGCTGTCTTGGGGGAAGAAAATCCAGATGTCGTTTCCCCTGCACCGACACAGGTAATCACTTGTTTTACTATCTTTTCCCTTGAATTACTGGACTTCTCTTACAAACATATTTTTCCTTACAACAGGCTGATGCTTCTGTTGAGCCATCTCACCCTGTCGCCGACTATACTCCTTCGTCGCTGGCTTCTTCTCCAACTCACCCAATACAATTTGTCGACACTGTTGGTGAGTTTATTGGCTTCCCTATCCAGATCAGTGATAGTGACTTTGATTCAGTCACTAGTCCTGCAACGCACACGGATTCCAGTTCGACTAGTTCTGAATCTAGTCTTTCTTCAGCTTCCTTGCCTTTGCAGGATTCAAGGGGACCAGTGGATGTCGGCACCACCAAAAACCAACCTTCTCAAACTACTCCTCTGTCATCTGCTTCTCCTTCATCTTCCCAGGGGCTAGCGATAAAGCCTTCTGCCCTAGAAGCAATTGCTAGGCTTCGTAACCTAGTGAGATCGCGGGATGCTTCTTCTGACTCTGACAAGCTTCACCATTCTGGAAAAATGGGTTCTAAGGCGACGAAAACCAAGGCTTTAATGGACAAGGTTCGTTTTCACGCCTTGAATCCAGACCTCCCTTTTGTGCTTATGCATGAACCTGCTGTCGGCCCAGAGATCTTGCATGTGCTTGCCCAACTCAAAGATCTCCAGCTTTCAGAATATGCTAAGCGTGCAACAGCCGCTTTAGAAAAACTTTTGGTTCCCATGCTGCGCCATCTCGACAGCATTAGGGAAAATGAACGCCAGATTGTATCTACTAAGGCCTTTGTGAAGGAGAAATGGGAGTTGGTGATGAACACCGACACAAAGGTCACCAAATTGCTGGGGATGATTAAGGAGAAGAAAAAAGAATTGGCCTCCAAACAAACAAGGGCTGCTGAGATACGCCAGCAAATTGATGAACTTCAGCGTCAAATTGATGTGTTGGACATTGAATTGGAGTCAGTTGCTGAGGAGGAGTCGAGTATTGTCGACCAGGTTATAAAACCTTCCCAAGCCACTGTGGAGCAGACCACCGGTGATGCCTTGGCGGTAGCTGAAGAACTTTCCACTGTTGAAAAGAAGCTTGCCCAACTTAAAGTCCAGGCCGACACCTTGGAACCTACGTCTCTCCATTACAACTTTGAGCTTCAATCCTTTCAATCCAAATTCGGCCAACTTTAACTAATTTTATTTTTTGTGTAATATTTGAACAATGGCTTTTCTTGCCAATTTTTTATATCATCATTCTATTTCAGCACTGTGTATATTTATTTTCTGTGCCTTTTATAGCTGGTTTCAAACATAGTTTTCTCCAACCTAGTTTATTCGACAGTCATTTAGTCTGTCAAAATCTTGACCTCTTGAAGGAGAGGCCTATACTTTTTCAAGTATTTTCTATTTACCCTCAAGATTCGCCTATCTGGTGCCAACTCTTCGACCCGTAGGCGTTATTAGAGAAAACCTGCAAAACCTTAAACAATCCTTCCCAATTTGGGGACCATTTACCCAAAACTTTATCATTTCTATCCATAGGCAAGATCACTCTCCAAACTAAATCGTCGACAACGAACATTTTGCCTTCCACCTTCTTATTGTAGGCTCTGGCGACTTTTTCTTTCTGCCTTTGTAGTGAATCCAAGGCTAACATTCTCTCCTCATCTAAATCGACCAGTTCGTCTGTCATCATGCTCTAATAATCTTCAGAAGGTATTTCATATTGCCTTTGAGTTCTGACTGTCTGAACCTGAATCTCTACTGGTAACACTGCATCGTGCCCATATACCAGTCGAAATGGAGTTGTTCCAGTTGCTTCTTTTGGCGACGTTCGACATGCCCACAAAGCTTGATCTAACGTCTTATGCCAATTTCTCAGCTTTTTTCCTATATGTTTCTTTATTAGGCTAATGATCACTTTATTGGCCGCTTCGACTTGGCCATTTGCCTGTGCGTAATAGGGGGTAGAAGTCAGCAATTTGATTCCCATTTCTTTTGCAAAATCTTGCACTTTTCGACCAGTAAAAACTGACCCCTGGTCGGTTGTGATTATTTCTGGGATGCCAAATCTGCAGATGATATGACTTTGGACAAAGTCTATCACAGCCTCTTGGTCTATATTTGTCAATGCTATTGCTTCGACCCATTTTGTGAAATAGTCGATACCGACCAAAACGTACCTTTGTTGTTTCGACGAAGCTGGTTTTATTTCTCCGATAACATCCAATGCCCACCCTCGGAAAGGCCAGGGCTTCACAATTGTATGCAACTCGCTTGCAGGCACATGCTGTATGCCCCTATGCAATTGGCATTCCTGACAGCTTTTAGCAAATTCAATGCAATCTTTCAACATTGAAGGCCAATAAACTCCTGAGCGTATTAAGAGCCATTTCATCTTCAGTCCCGCTTGATGCGCCCCACACACTCCACTATGTACACTAGACACAGCCACATATGCCTCACTTTCTCCTAGGCATTTTAGTAAAACTCCTTCAGTTATCTTTTTGAATAGTTCATCATTCACCAAGACGTAGCTAAGGACCCTATATTTTACCTTTCGATCTGTCGACCCTATAGCGTTACGTAAATAATCGACTAGCGTTTTACGCCAATCACTTCCTCCTTCGTCGTCGACAGTCAGAATTTCAAAATGATATTTATCTACAGCTCCCAACTTTATAATCGACAGATCTGATGGTGATAACAATGTCGCTCGTACCTTATCTCTTACTTGGGCCTCTTCTTCGTACTGGTCTTTCAACGCTTTGTACCCTGAAGCCTCCTACGCCAAATCGTTTGCTCTCTGGTTCTCTTTCCGTGGTATATGCTGGAGGTTGACTTGCTCAAACCTCTTGAGTAATTGTTAGGGACCAATTAGCACTACTTTTCATATATTTTTATTGGCCCCTTTTACCAAATTCTTATTGAATTACACACTTTTATCCTCACAATTTAGTAAAAATGCAATTAAGTTTAATTGATTATGTTTTGAGTAGATATTTCACATATTTATTAGTTTTGTAAAGTTTTTGGACAAGAGAGCATTGAAGTGCATAAGCATAATTTGGAAGAAGTTTCAATGGCAATTTGGAAGCATTTGGAAGAATAACACTTGGGAGAAATGTTAAATGAAGCTTGCAAGGCAAAGAAGCTGAAATTGCTTCAGTTCGCGCCGCGACCAGGGATGGCGCCGCGAACCTTGCGAAAACAACAAGCATTTTTTTGGGCCAAGTGTTCTGTTTTCAACCCAACTTTAGTGTGACAGTTTTGTATCAATTTTAGAGTGCTTTTCAGTTTTAGATGAAAATGAACATTTAAGGAAAGTATGAACTCTTTAAAAAACAGAATGGAAAAAAAGGAAAAAAGATTCACACATTGTAGAAGAAAAACAGAGCTTACTTTGATATTGCATTTTGCTTTTCAAAATGATGATGAGGAGCTAAACCCCATTTTGTCAAGATTGGAGGTAGTAGCTATTCCTATTTGTTTATGTATTCCATTTGATTCTTGTATATGACAAAAGGTTATTGATGTATTGAATGATATTTTTGCCCTATTTTGAATATTTAGATTTGAGTTGTTGTTGAGAAAGATTATTCAAGTCTTGACATAAAATATGCTTTCAAGTAGTGAATGAGTTGTAGAAATAGATTTATACACTACTCTTCTTTTGTATCAAACATTAAAGATTGCTATATTGATAGTTAGGTAGAGAAATCATTTAACCATTAATATAGTGATTATCACAATATCATTTAGAAATAAATGATATTGAGAGGATACCTGAATATCATCAATAATTTTAATTCTATATAGTTGTCATTAAGGAAACATAAGAAATTTGAATAGTGAACTCCAATCTTGTCAAGCCTTTTACATTCGATTAAAACTATTTTATTGTCTTAGTGTCATTTTACTCAAAAGATAACTATTCAAACAAAACAACTTGGTTACATTTTAAACTTATAACAATTTGGATTATAGAACGTCGGTAATAACAACCAATCTCTGTGGATACGATATTAAAATATTTGCCGGAAATATACTTTTCAACAAATTGGCGTCGTTGCCGGGGATTGGTGTTCGATATTACAAGCATTGCAATAATTCATTGTTATAAGGTTTTTTTATTATTACTATCACTCTTGTGTTTCACTTGGTTTGTTAGTTTTGTAGATTCTAGTGCATGCGAGGAAAGGCTACCAAGGAGCAATTTCAATTCGATCCCGAAATTGAAAGAACACTTCGAAAGCTCAATAGCAAAACACGAAGAAGGAAATTAGCCGAAGAGAGGAACCGGAGAGAAGAAGTATCTACTTCTTCACTTGTTCAAATCGAAGAAGTGGTTGTAGAAACTTGTCAAGAAAACATGGCGGATGAAACTCCTACCGAAATATCCGCTAATAGTCCAAGGCGGAATGCCCAATTTGCTCGCGGTGGAAGGAACACGGAGATGAAGACCGGAATCCTCCAACTCCTTTATGCAAATCCATTCACCAGAATGGACCATGAAGATCCGTATACCCATCTCATCAAATTCTATGAGATTGCGGGTTCTACGAGAATAGAGGAAGCGGGTGAAGAAGCATTATTCAAGAGAATGTTCCCACATTCCTTAGTGGGGAAAGCAAAAGAGTGGTATCTTGATCAAGCACCAAGAGTGATGACGGATTGGAATTTATTAGAAGAAAAGGTTCTAGAAAGATATTTTCCTCAATCCCGATTCATGGAAGCCAAAATGGCTATTACGGTATTCACTCAAGGAAGCAACCAGTCTCTAAATGAGGCTTGGGAAAGATTCAAGTCAATGTTGAGAAAATGCAAAGGCCATGGTTTTGATGAACTCACTCAAATCCATATTTTTCTAAATGGGCTCCAATCAACTCACAAGACACTTTTGGATGCTACCGCGGGTGGCTCTCTTATGTCAAAGAATGCGGAAGAGGCAAAAGTCATTACTGACCGGATGGCACTCAATGATCGTCAAAGTCAACATGACCGTAGTCCTTCACAAAGGAAACCGGGAGTTCTTGAATTAAATACCAATTATGATATTCTTGCCCAAAACAAGCTACTTTCTCAACAAGTGGAGTTGCTCACTCAACAAATGTCCAAACTTCCACAACAAATGAAGGAAATTCAAGGATCTCAAGCTAGACATCAAGTAGCATGTTGTGAACTATGTCAAGGAGATCATCCAACCGGTTATTGTCCTCCATTGGAAGAAGTGAGTTATGTGAACAACCAAAATCAAGGCTATCAAAGGCAACCTCCACCCCACAATAACTCATATCAAAGGAACAATCAAGGTTATCAACCATCAAGGTTCAACAACCAAAATTTTCAGCAACAAAGTCCTTATCAACACCCAAATTCTCAAGGACAACAATCGCAAGGAGGAAATTCAAAGCTAGAAGAAACTCTCCAACAATTCATGCAAGCCTCCATGGCTAACCAAAAGAGTAATGAGGCAACTATCAAGAATTTGGAGAATCAAGTAGGCCAACTTGCGAAGCAATTGTCAGAACAACACGCGGGCTCTTCCTTCTCCGCTAATACTCAAACCAATCCAAAGGAGCATTGTAAAGCAATTGTTACTAGAAGCGGTAAAGAGTTGACAAGTGGAAAAAGTGAGGAGATTATAGTAGAGAATGATATGGATGTTGTACCTGAAAATGAGTACATGGAGTGTGAAAAGGAGAAAGAGGCAAAAACTGTTCAGTTCGCACCGTGATCACCCTTCGCGCCGCGAAAAGAGCAGAAACAGAAGGGGTCAGCAGAACAGAAGGGTGAAATGGAAAAGGAGAAAGAAGTAGAGCCAAGAAAGAAGAAAAAAGGAGACAAAGGAGTGAATGCCATTCCATCTCAACATCTACCCTATCCGCACGCACCATCAAAGAAGGATAATGCTAGACACTATGCACAGTTTATGGACATATTCAAGCAACTTCAAATAAATATTCCATTTGCTGATGCATTAGAGAAAATGCCACGGTATGCAAAGTTCATGAAGGATATTCTCACAAAGAAAAGGAGATATGTGGAAGACGAGACAATCTTGCTTGATGCACGTTGTAGCGCCATAATCCAAAAAACTCTCCCAAGGAAGGAATCCGATCCGGGCCGAGTTGTTTTACCGGTAACCGTTGGAGGCACTTACATTGGTAATGGTTTGATCGACTTGGGATCTAGCATCAATTTAATCCCCTTATCCATTATTAAAAGATTGGGGAATGTTGAGATTAAATCTACAAGGATGACTTTACAACTAGCCGATAAGTCTACCACTTCACCATGTGGAGTTGCTCAAGATATGCTAGTGAAGGGGGATAAATTCTTGTTTCCGGTAGATTTTGTGATAGTGGACATGGATGAGGATCGTGATGTTCCTCTAATTCTTGGAAGAGCATTCATGAAAACAGCCCGAATGATGATTGACATTGATGATGGACTCATGAAAGTAAGAGCGCAAGATGAAGAGGTAACTTTCAATCTTTTTGAGGCCATGAAGCATCCTAATGACAAGCATGATTCTTTCCGAATCGATGCCACTGAGGAGGAAATAGTGGAGGTTGCAAACCAAGCTCATGTTTCTAATCCGTTAGAGAGATCTCTTATCGGAGCGTACAATGTGTTAACCGAAAATGAAGAAAAAGAGATTGAAGCGATTTTGCATGAATTAGAGTCTTGTGGAGAGATTGCTTATCATGAGGAGACAAATGAAGACTTGGATGTGAAAAAGAAAGTGGAAGAGCCAAAACTAGAGTTGAAAATGCTACCTTCACACTTAAAGTATGTGTTCCTTGGTGATGATTGTACTAAACCGGTGATTATTAGCAATACCTTGTCCACAAAAGAGGAGCATAAATTGATACAAGTGCTGAAAAAGAATGAAGGTGCAATAGGGTGGGTATTATCCGATTTAAAGGGTATTAGTCCGGCCTATTGTATGCATAAGATCATGATGGAAGAAAATTTCAAACCCGTTGCACAACCTCAAAGGCGCTTAAATCCCTCGATGAAAGAAGTGGTGAGAAAAGAAGTTGTCAAACTTTTGGAGGCCGGAATGATTTATTCTATCTCCTATAGTGAATGGATGAGTCCGGTGCAAGTAGTTCCAAAAAAAGGTGGTATGACGGTTATCAAAAATGATAAAAATGAGTTGATTCCAACTAGAACGGTAACCGGGTGGAGGATGTGTATTGACTATAGGAGGCTAAATCAAGCTACAAGGAAAGATCACTTCCCGCTACCTTTCGTGGACCAAATGTTGGAAAGGTTGGCCGGCAAAAAATTCTATTGTTTCTTGGATGGTTATTCGGGTTACAACCAAATTTCGGCCAATCCAGCGGATCATGAGAAGACGGATTTTACATGTCCTTTTTGGCATCTTTGCTTACCGAAGAATGCCTTTTGGATTATGTAATGCACCAGCAACATTTCAACGGTGTATGCAAGCAATATTCTCGGATTTGATCAAAGAATGCATTGAGGTGTTTATGGATGACTTCTCCGTTTATGGGTCGTCCTTTGATTTGTGCTTGAAAAATCTTGATGTGGTTTTGGGAAGATGCGTGGAAACAAACTTGGTGCTAAATTGGGAGAAATGCAACCTTATGGTCACCGAAGGTGTTGTTCTTGGTCACAAAATCTCTTCCGAAGGGCTAGAAGTTGATAGAGCAAAGGTGGAAGTCATTGAAAAATTACCACCTCCAACAAACATCAAAGGAATAAGGAGCTTTCTTGGACATGCCGGATTTTATCGAAGATTCATCAAGGACTTCTCAAAGATAGCAAAGCCCTTGAGTAATTTGCTCAACAAAGGTATGCAATTTCTTTTCGATGAGTCATGTCTAAAAGCATTCCTTGAGTTGAAAGAAAAGTTAGTCACCGCACCCATAATCGTTGCACCAAATTGGACACTTGATTTTGAACTTATGTTGATGCAAGCGATTATGCGGTTGGTGCGGTTTTGGGTCAAAGGAGAGCTAAAAATTTTCATGCCATCCACTATGCTAGTAAAGTTTTAAATGAGGCGCAAGTCAATTATGCGACAACCGAAAAGGAGTTACTAGCTATAGTGTATGCATTGGAAAAGTTTAGAGCTTATTTGATCGGGTCCAAAGTTGTAGTTTACACCGACCATTCGGCAATCAAATATTTGCTAACCAAGCCGGATTCCAAACAAAGATTAATTCGTTGGATTTTGTTATTAAAAGAATTTGATTTGAAAATCCGGGATAAAAAAGGTTCCGAAAACTTGCTAGCGGATCATTTGTCCCGTTTGGTTAATATGGAAATTACAAACAAAGAAGAAGAATTAAGAGAAGAATTTTCGGACGAAAAGCTTTATGCGATTCAAGTGAGGCCTTGGTTTGCCGATTTTGCTAATTATAAGGCAACCGGTTTGACACCGGAAGACCTCACTAGTAATCAAAGAAAGAAATTCTTAGCAGATGCAAAGTACTATGTGTGGGATGATCCGTATTTGTTCAAAGTGGGTGTGGACAGTATTTTAAGAAGGTGTGTGACACTTGAAGAGTCAAAAGACATCCTTTGGCATTGTCATAACTCTCCGTATGGAGGTCACTATAGCGGTTTGCGAACAACCACTAAAGTCCTCCAAGCGGGCTTTTATTGGCCGTCTTTGTTTAAAGATGCACACGAACACGCCAAGAGTTGTGACACATGCCAACGAAGTGGAGGAATAGGCAAACGAGATGAAATACCTCTAACTAACATGTTGGAAGTAGAAGTTTTTGATTGTTGGGGCATTGATTTCGTTGGTCCATTCCCATCTTCCTTCTCTAATGAGTATATCCTCGTGGCCGTTGACTATGTTTCGAAGTGGGTGGAAGCAATCGCTTCACCTAAGGTCGACTCCAAAACGGTGATAATTTTTTTAAAGAAAAACATATTCTCACGTTTTGGTGTGCCTCGGGTGTTGATAAGTGATGGAGGATCACACTTTTGCAATACACCTTTGGAAAAAGTTTTAGAACATTATGGTGTAAAGCATAAGGTGACTACTCCTTACCATCCACAAGCGAATGGTCAAATGGAAGTTTCTAACCGATAAGTGAAGAGGATCCTTGAAAAAACAGTCTCGAGTTCAAGAAAAGACTGGTCATCAAAATTGGATGAAGCTTTGTGGGCGTATCGTACCGCCTACAAAGCTCCTATTGGACTAACTCCATTTCAGATGGTTTATGGGAAGACTTGTCATCTCCCGGTGGAAATGGAGCATAGAGCACTATGGGCTCTCAAATTCTTGAACTTTGACTCCACTCTAGTTGGAGAGAAAAGAAAAAGACAGCTCCATGAATTGGAGGAATCACAGAACAATGCCTACCATTCAAACAAATTGTACAAGGAAAAAGTGAAAGCGAACCATGATGGAAAGGTCCGTCACAAAGAGTTAAAAGTTGGACAAATGGTGCTGCTTTTCAACTCAAGATTGAAGTTGTTTCCTGGTAAGCTAAAGTCCATGTGGTCGGGACCGTTTGTTGTAAAGGAGGTGCGAAACTTGGGGCCATCGTGGTTGAGGATCCAAAGTCACAGGAAAGCTGGACTGTAAATGGACAAAGACTAAAAGTTTACCATAGTGGAGCAGTGAATCGAGATGTCTGTGTCATTTCCCTAGCCGAACCATGAAGATCATTGAACCGTCGAGCTCAAAATGACGTTAAACAAAGCGCTTGTTGGGAGGCAACCCAACATCGTAAGTTTGCATTTCAAGTTTTATCAATTCAGTTGTTAATGTATTCTGTTTTGTTTCTTTTTGTGTGAAAAATGAGTTTTGTCCAATGCCAAACAATTTTTAAAAAATTTAGTCTTCGCCTCGCGAACTGAATGGAAAAATTCACGTTGGCGCCGCGAACAAAGTTTGCCCCGCGAACTGAGCGTGGCAGAACCTTTTAAATTCTGTTTTGTGTTATTTCTATTTCATTTACATTTCACAACTTCAAACTTCTCTTCATCACTTTCACTATCCCACTTCCCAAATTCAAAATTAATCCCCTCCATTTCAAAAATCCCAAACTTTTTAACAAGAATCAAGTCAATCCTCAACAAAGGTATGTGAATCTCTCTTCCTTTTCCTTTTTTGTTCCTCATTAAGATGCAATAGGGTTTTGCTTGAAAGTGATATAGTTGCTGAATATAGCCTTGCATGTCTATAGAGGATTCAAATTAGGATTGGGTAAGGGTTTGTGGTTATGGTTGATAAAAGTTTTTGAGCAGTAGGAACCCTTGAGGCTACTGATAATTTTCTGGTTCGCAGGGTTCGTCCCGCGAACGGGCCATCGCGCCGCGAACTGGGAAATTTCAGTTTCATGTTTTTGGATTTTGGATGCTAACTTCTCTTATGGATTTTGTGCGGTTGTTTCTGATTTTGTTGCAGATGTCAAAATGTACCAAAACCACAAGCTCCGATCCTTCTCGATCCGTGCGACGATTCACTAGTGATGAGCACGAGGAGAGATTTAAAAAATTGATCAAAAGGACCATTCAACCGGAAAGATTCATCCGTTTGTCACCAGGTGGAACTTATAGGAAGTTGGTGGCGAACTTTGAAAGAAGAAAATGGAATAAAATTTGTGAACCAGAGCCAGAGATAAACTATGACATTGTGCGTGAGTTCTACGCCAATGCTCTTCATCTGGAGGAGGGAGTGGCATTTCACTATCAAATAAGAGTGAGGGGAAAGATCATTTGCTTCAATAGGGACGCGATCAACGCCTATTTGGGTAATCCTCTCATTTTTGAGGAGAATGGGCGGTGCGAGTACCGTGCCAAAGAAATGGCCAACGATTGGGACCTTCCTACCGTGAGTGCTCATCTATGCCTTGAAGGAAGGACTTATGATTTGAATGATCAGGGATTCCCGAAGTCGTGGAAGAGGGAGAGTTTGAACTTGGAAGTAAGGGCCTATTTGGTGCTTCTATTGAATAATATTCGGCCACGGAGCCATATCACCACCATTCCATTGGATGTCGGATGCCTATTGTACTACATCATGATTGGTAAATCAGTAGATGTGGCATCCATCATTGTGGGGGAAATGCGCAAAGTTGCTACTAGTGGAACCAAGTTCGGTGGGAAAGCTGGTGTTCTAACATATCCGGGGCTGATTATGGGACTTTGCCGAAGGGCAAATGTGCCCATTCCGGATGAGGTAACTTGTCTATCACCAGTATAATTAATGATGCTTATTTGAACAGGTTTTGCCAGAGCCAGATGGACAGAGCTGAAGGAGCAGACACTTCTTCCTCTAGACCTCGAGCCCGCAGTACGCCATCATTTGGTCAGATGGCGTTCGCTACCTACTGCTGTGAGAGTTTTAAGGCTTCTAGGAGGTCTCAATCATTCATTTTTGATGCTATGCAGCAGCAGTTTCAGAACACCTTTCTTGCGCCCGAAGCCCGCGCGTTTCCATCCCAGGCGGAGTATGCTACTTATGCTAATTGGCCTGAGGGCAGGCCAGCATTTATGGGGGGGTGCAGGAGGTGGTGGTGCGACCCATGATGATGAGATGGAGGATGTCCTTGGATCAGTAGGTGGTGGACATGATGAGGAAGATTGAGGAGTTTGTTTGAGTTGTAGTAGATTTTTATTTTGGGTTTTTTATTATTATTGTTTTTGTTTAATTATGATTGTAACTTTTGGTGGCTCTAGTTTCACCATAAACTTTGGTTTGTTAAATTGATTTGTTAATTGCATGGATCTTTTGTGAGATTTAATGGTGTGTTACAATGAATTTGGTATGCCCCATTTGTTTGTTTAATTTTTCTTATTCTTAAGTTAAGCTTGAAGCAACCAAGTAATGCTTACAAGGAAGGAAGCGTAGGACACTTTGAATGGTGATGATAAGAATTGGTGTCGGCATTTCAAGGTACACTTTATCGCTTTCTAGACTTAACATGAGTAGTTTGATGGTGTGTTGAAAATTCCATGTCATAAATTCCTTGAGATACATGTCATTTTTGAATCAAAATAGAACTTAACCAATTGTGAGGTAGCTTTCCATTGTACACTAAATGCGGGAAACCGAACATTATTTCAATTCATTCTTATCATGCTAAATCATGCATTAATCTATTCTTGTGAAAATTGTGAAAATGATAGAGGCATTGTTTGTTATTGAGAAAAACCACTTGACCAAAAAGTTTTGAATCAACTAACCTTGTGAGGAGTGATCTTTAGTTAACCCCCTTTGAGCTTGTTTTAGGATTCATTTTATTGATAAGTGTAAAGTCAATTGAAAATTTTGTGAATAAATGAATCCTAATTTCTTTCGTTTCAATTGAACCTTCAACCGAGTTTGTTTGAAAATTTTGTCTTTCGCCTATGTCTAAGTAGGGAGTGTAGCACCTCAAATTTGCACCCATCATTGTACATACATTCTCATATTAGGTCATAACATAACAAGGTCCACTGCATAGCATTGCATTGTTCCATTTGCCTCAAGTGCAAGCCAATCAAGAGAATTAGGTCAAACTGGTCAGGAGATCAGTCAGTCAAGCAAGCAAGTGCATTTCTCAAGGAGCCAAGGCCCTAGGGTTGGTCCAACATGTTCACATGACTTGGGGATCCATTTGAAGTGTTTTGGCCAAGGATTGGATGTTCAGAAGTCATCATTCAATGCCCAGTCAGTCAGAAACCCTAAAAGTCAACTGTTGGTCAAC
This sequence comes from Lathyrus oleraceus, assembly GCF_024323335.1. Lineage (NCBI taxonomy): Eukaryota > Viridiplantae > Streptophyta > Magnoliopsida > Fabales > Fabaceae > Lathyrus > Lathyrus oleraceus. The sequence continues at coordinate 367,576,347 of NC_066585.1, read as the reverse complement.
TGTCCATTTAATCAGTGATTTGATGATGGAAATTGGTTTGAGAGGTTTCATTCATGTCCATATAGTCTTCATATATCATGTCAAACACCATCATGGAAGAATTTGAAGCCAGATCAGAAATTTCCAAAAATGGAAACTGGACCTGTAACTGAAACCTGCCCAAAATGGAAAGTCTCGATCCTCAAACTTACATCATGATACAAGCTTCAAATGAATTTTTGCCCAACATGAAAGTTGAATATCTTGTTCTCCCATTTCCAAAAAGTCCAAGAACACTCAATTCCCATGTATGGTTGGCAAGTTATGATCGAATCGTTTTCAGAAATTCTTGAACTTCAAAAGGCCATATCTCCCAAACCATTTGGCCAATTTTGGTGGGGTTTTTTCCTACAAGTCACATTTGATCCCCTCTTTCCAAAAATGTAACTTTCATATGCCAAAACATCACCATGCAAAATGGCATTTTTGGACTTGCCTTAGTTAATTTCAAGTGAGTTGAATTTTGACTTTTCAAAATAATCATTTTTTAACCATTTGGCCAATTGAAATAGTTCAGAAATGTGGTTTTGGTCATGTTACAAAGTCAAATTTATGCAGTACACATAGCCCATGCCAACTTGCTTGAAACTTGAAAAAAAGTACAATTTTTACCAACTATATCCCACATTTCCATGGACCATGATTTGTACCACAAAAACAGCAGACTTTATCATCATTTTCTGTCAATTGAGAACCAGGGTAGCAGCCACAAACCAACAGAAAACTCACTCTCTAAAAATCTCATTTTTCTTGCCACTTTCAAAAAAATTCTGTCAACTAAGTGCAACCACACAACCTTGCTTTGTTTGATACAACATCTACTCATCATTTGGAGCTGGTTCCAACCTTCAAACACCATCTGTATCAGCATCTACACGACTGTTTTTTTCCAAAATATCATCCATGGCAGAGTTTGTTTAAAGCTATTGCAAGTTGTTTCAAGCCAAACCACCTTCACTAACCATCATTTGGAGGTCCATAGGGGAGCTGTTTCGAGCTTACAACACCAAAACAACACTGTTTCTCCATTTGCTTCAAAAATAAGTAAGATTTCGAATCCTCTTTTTTCCAAAACCATGTTATGCATTATGTAGATCTATCCACGCTGGTTGTGTTGTGCTTTGAATCGAAAAAAAACATTGAGAAATGAGAGAGAACGAAGGTTTGGAAGTTTTGTATCCATGATTAGTTTCATTCGATCCATGCTTAATCTGTTGTTGTTTGATGAATTAGTTGCTGTTTGTTGATGCCTAATGATGGATATACATGGTGCCATGCCTGATTTTCATTTCTGGAATTTTTCCATTTTTTCTGGGTAGTCGTTCATGAGGGTTGCGCCTTGTTCATGCTGGCTGGAGTTTTCCTGCAGATTTATCCGCGACCTTCATAGCCAGCCGCGCATTTTCCTGCGGAATTCCTGGGCTAGGGTTTTTTCCATGAGTTTGTTACTGTGCATGGGCGCGGACCAATAGGAACATTTCGTTCCCTTTGCCAAAGCGCGGTCGTTTTGTTTAAGTGGCCTGGGAATTACAAGTTTGCCACTCGTGGCACATGGTTTATTAAATTATGTTGTATTTTCCATTTTTAATTTCATTTGTGATCTTCATCTTGTAAAAATCATAACTCCACCATGCTTGATCCAATTTGAATGGTTTTTTTTGCGTTGTCTTCATCATGACCTCTAGTATTTTGTCATATTTTTTTCAGATTTTTTTGGTGGATGGTTTTTAATTGGCATTAGGGTTTGTGACATGTATGCATATTTTGTACACTTTGCCAAAACATTTGTGAAATGATGATGCTTTATCCAATGGCTCCCAAATGTTTTGTGCTTAAACTAGACACACTCATGGTGATTTTGGTGTAGAGTTTGTGAATTTATCATTGCTGGTTTGTGAGTTATGATTTTTTGAATTAGGGTGTGACAATTTGTGTCACACCTTTGATGTCCAACTTCATGATTTTTGATACCATGCTTCTTGACCTCCAATTGATCTGATTTTTTGCATGAACCTACTCTTGCATGTCTAGTTCACATGTGAATTTTCTTGGAATTATTTGTGGCATTTCCTAATTGTTTGAGATTTTCTCCCCTGTTTAGTCATATGTTGACTTTTGGTGACACTTGTTCCCATTTCATTTGTGAAATCCTCATACTTTATTAGATGGACATGAAATTTTACATGAGATAACTAGACATCCTCATCTTTGCCATGGTTTTAGTCCCATTCATTTATCATACACCATCCCTGATTTATGATTTTTCTAAGTTGATGCATGTTTGGTTGACTTCATTGAGCATGTTCAAAATGGCTTTGACTTTCTGATTTTCATTGACTGCCTTCCACTTGTCCAAATGAGATGAAATTTGACATGCTTACAATGCTGTGGGTTGTGATTGGTCATGATTTATTTCGTGAGTTTTGGAAATGTTTAAGATTGCTTTTGAGTTAAGTCTTGCTGTTGACTTCTATGAGCTTCTGTTTGCAACACCTTGACCTAATTTGCTCATGAAATGATGATGATGATTGATATGAATGTGAACCCAATTGGTTGTGTTTCTTGATTGTTTGAACATGATTTTGGATGCTTGCCCTTTGCTGTTTTGACTTTTTCATTCTCCTTTGACCCTAGGCTTGTCCTAGTGGTCCTGTTACTCACTTTTGAGCTTGTGTTTTCAGGTTGACCAACAAATGACCAATGAGACCATTTCTTTTGATTGAGCTTGCTTAAATATCATTGTCTAACTTGTTTGTTTTGTAGGTGGCTTGGCCCACAAGCCTTAAGCCTTGTGCCTTGCACATTCATTTGCTTCTGACTGACTGTTGACTTCTGTTTCCTTTTGCTTTGTTTGAGGTTGTATACTAATGTCTGCTTGACTATTTCAGGTGCTTTTAGTTGCTTAGTTCCTTGTGAACTTTTGCTTTGCTTTGCTTGTATAAGCAATTTGCATTGAGGTACAACTTCCTATCTTCATGTAGTCTGGAAGACCTGGCCTGTTACTTGGCCAGGCAACTGTCTGAAGTCCTCCTTAAGAGGCAATGTTTGTGGATGTTTAACTTTGTCCTTGCATAGAGTCAAAGACCTCCTAAGTGAAGAGGCAATTGGCAGAACCAAGGGATAAGCAACCTATCCCCTGCTATTCAGTGTGTCTTCTGTTTTGCTCACACCACTGTGTTGATGCATTACAAGTAAAAACCCAAGATCTTGTGCAATTGCACAGTTGAGTCAGTTTCAAATGTGTAGAAGGATTCCCACTTTCTGAACCCACACATTCTTGTCTTAAGCTCTCCCAGGCCAGGGATAAGAGCTGTGAAGTCTCATCTTCACTCACCTTTCATCAGCTTCACCTTAGCCCCTCAATGGCAAGGTTAAGAGCACATTCTACCCAGTTCCAGAGGTTTGTTTGTTGAGGTTGATATGACCCCTCGACTAAAACCTAACCCTTGTTTGAGCCACTTGCTTGTGTATAGTGTGTGCTATCTGTGCTTGAATGTTTGTTTGACTTGCTTCCTGTGCAAGTTAGGGTTAGTTTAGACTTGTTTCCTGTGCAAGTCATGTTTAGGATAGGCTTGCTTCCTGTGCAAGTTAGCTAGAAACCTTAACTTAGGGATGATTTTGCATGATAACATCTAGGCTCGAGTCGAAGTCTCCCTAGTGTTGTGTCTCCCTCTGTTATCTGGTTAGGCTAGTCCTTTATCCCTCTGTAGGGGAACTACATCGCCCTGATCTTCATACCAGATGAAGTATGTAGGCAGGAGATTGAGCTGATCTCTCCGGGCGCCCTTTTTCTTTTCTTGTGTGAGTTGTTTGGCAGTTGCTAGGCTCGAGTCCCCGACTCCCTATTAACTTGTTGTGTTGTTGTGTGCTTGGAAGCTGATGTAAGTCCATCGAGTGGCAGTTAGGTTTCAGTGTGCGTGTGTTTTGGTTCGGATGCTGATGTAAGCCCAGTGATTGGCATTCAGGCTCCACGTTTGCCTTTGCCTAGTTTTGTTTGTGTGCGTGTCAGCCGAGCTACGAATGCTCTGATTCTTCTCTCGTCCGAGAAGATACGTATGCATAAGGTGCGATACCTTAGCGAGCATGTGTCGTTTCCCCAGTCCGAACTACTTCGACTCTGATGTCTATGCCTGATAAACTAAGTAGGCCCAGGATGCGACATCCTGCCGAGTCAGTCTTGTTTGTTTCCTTGTGTCTCTTTCAGCCAGTGCGTGTGTGTGTTTGAGCAGCGTTTTAGCAACCATTTTCCTTCCTATTGTGCGTGGATCCCGTAGAGTACTACGGATGCGTAGGGGTGCTAATACCTTCCCTTCGCATAACCGACTCCCGAACCCATTCTCTTTGGTCGCGAGACCATGTTCTTTCCCAGGTTTACTCTGAGCGTTTCCTTTCCCTCTTTTGGGATAAATAACGCACGGTGGCGGCTCTGTTGTTCTTGTTTTCCCGCCGGTTTTTCGCGTGATGCGACAGCTGGCGACTCTGCTGGGGATACTAGAGAAGTTGACCTATGCTGGTCCATCTTCCCTAAGCGAGTCTCTCCTAGCGCTCTCTAGGATAGGGTTTGGTTGCTTTTGCTGTTATTTATTGCATTCATTATTTACTGTTTGCATTCATTGTTTACTGTTTGCATTTATTGTTTGCATTAATGTTTGCATTCATATTCATCTGTTCACCTGGCTGGTTGTCTGTTTCTCTCTGAGGGGTGGGAGTTACATGAGGTAAAAGGCCCAATACCCAGGCTATGAGTGAAATCTAGGATACTTAGGAATAGAGTGATTCATGGGAAGCGGGTGGTATTGCGCCACTTAGCGGAACATTGATATCACGAGCAGTTCAGACCCTGGTGGGATATTATCGTTACATACTTTGGGTGTGTATATGATGATGTTCTGCGAAAGGTTATTTATGCTGCGTTTCTCTCGACCTTACCCTGGCCTAGATGACACCCGTGAGTGGGGAGGGAATGATCATTATTACAGGTACTTGTTGGTGACTTGTTGGTGACTTGTGATCCTGTTGGTGATTATTGGTTCAGAATTTTGGGGTCTCAGATGACTTTGGGTTTCAGATGAATTTGTGGTTCCGAGTTCAAGCCAAAGTTTTGATCCTGTGTTCTGAGAAACCCAGCCAACCAGTCCAGTCTGCATCATTTGCATCATAGCATATTTATTTTTTCAAAAGAAACGCAATAAAAAAGATACAGAAAAAAAAAAGGGAAAAAAAAGAAAAAAACTAATCCCTGCATGCATATCATTTCTCAGGTACATTCCAGAGCTTGTTCACTGATAGAGATGGCAACAGTCCCAGAGTTGAAGCGGAAGACTTGTTCCTACAGCTTTCACCGTGAACCTTTGACGTCTCTGATTGAGTTGAGTAACCTTATGACCAGTGGTAACCAGAAGGGGTTTGTTGACCAGTATGGAGATATTCTGACGCTGTTGAAGATGGTAGTCGATCCGGTGCCGTTGCAGACTCTTCTACAGTTCTACGACCCAGAGCTTCATTGTTTCACCTTTCAAGATTATCAGTTGGCGCCTACTCTTGAGGAGTACTCCATTCTGCTGAGTGTCCCGGTCCGGTATCAGGTTCCTTTCTTGGATGTGCCCAAGGAGGTTGATTTCAGAGCTGTTGCCAGAGCTCTCCATTTGGGTATCAAGGAAGTCAGTGATAGTTGGAAGTCCAGTGGGGATGTTGTAGGATTGCCTTTGAAGTTTCTGTTGAGGGTAGCTAGAGAAGAAGCAGAGAAGGGAAGTTGGGAAGCCTTTTATGCTCAGTTGGCCGTCATGATCTATGGGATCGTCCTATTTCCGAGTATGCCCAATTTTGTTGACTATGCTGCAGTCAGTATTTTCATTGGAGGAAATCCAGTTCCTACTCTATTAGCTGACACTTACTATGCTATTCACAGTAGGCATGGTAAGGGTGGGGCTATCAGGTGTTGTCTCCCGCTTTTGCTCAGATGGTTCTTGTCTCTCCTGCCAGTCAGTGGACCTTTTGTGGATGCTCAGAGCACGCATAAGTGGACTCAGAGGGTTATGTCTCTTACCTCCTATGATATCAGGTGGCAATCTTACCGGATGGATGTGCGTAACGTCATTATGAGCTGTGGAGGATTCCGTAATGTGCCACTCGTAGGGACTAGGGGTTGCATCAATTACAACCCGGTTCTTTCTCTCCGCCAGTTGGGGTTTGTGATGAAGGGAAGACCACTTGAGGCTGAGGTAGCTGAAAGTGTGTATTTTGAGAAGCAGAGTGACCCGGCCAGATTGGAGCAGATAGGGAGAGCTTGGAAGTCTATCGGTGTGAAGGATGGATCTGTCTTAGGGAAGAAGTTTGCTGTTGCTACGCCTGATTACACTAATTGGGTCAAGGAGAGAGTAGAAACTTTGTTGTTACCCTATGATAGGATGGAGCCGTTGCAGGAGCAACCACCTTTGATCCTTGCTGAGAGTGTGCCTGCGGAGCACTACAAGCAAGCCCTGATGGAGAATCGCCGTTTGAAAGGGAAGGAGCAAGATACCCAGATGGAGCTGTACAAAGCCAAAACTGATAGGTTGAACTTGGCTCATCAACTCAGAGGAGTGCGAGAAGAAGATGCTAGCAGACTGAGAAGCAAGAAGAGATCCTACGAGGAGGTGGAGAGCATGTTAGATGCAGAACACCGGGAGTGCTTGAGGTTGCAGAGGGTTGAGGCCAGCTATCAGAAGAAGATCAGAGACTTGGAGAAGCAACTCAGAGATAAAGACATCAAGTTGAAGAAGGAAGTAGACTTGAGACAGGCATCAGAGAACCACCTTGGAGGAGAAGTGGTAGAGCTTAGACGACAACTGAAGGAGAAGATCACTCTTTTGCCAAAATGTTCAGAATGTGACCTGTTGATAGACCAGTGTCAATACTTGAAGACTCTCATTCCGGGAGGCCGTTTGTCTTAGCTTGTATCTTTGATATGTATGTTGAGAATCACCTCCAGGCTTGTTGGATGGGATTCATTGTTGTACCCCGATTGTTTGGATTTTCTTTGTCGACTTTGTTGTATGATCCTGTTACTCATATAGACGAGGTTGTTGGTTTCACCTTGTACTCATCACTCTTGTGTATGTTGTTTCTGTACTTCTGTGTTGTTCTTGCTGCAGGTTGCCATCTTTTGAGGATGACTCAGGCTCTTTGAATGCCTGAGGAATGAACATATCATGTGCATCATACGCATCATTAGCACCATACTCATATCATTTTGCATAACAGGTGTTCTTGGTCGTGACTTCTCACTCTTGGTTCCTGTTCAGGCAGGATAGCTGATCAACGTCCGCACCGCTACTCAACAAGACTGAATCAACAGAGAGGTATGGATCAAGTTCAAGCAGAGTTGGCTGAGATGAAGGCTAACATGGCCCAGTTTATGAATATGATGCAAGGGGTTGCGCAAGGTCAAGAAGAACTTCGAGCCATGGTTCAGAGACAAGAGGCTGCAATTCCACCGGTCAACCATGCTCCGCCAGAGGGAGGCCCGGTCAATGATAATAATGTTGCTGCTGCTGTACCCATCAACAACTATGCTGTGGGTGATGAGTTGGGGGGTATTCGAATCAACGGTCAACCTATTGTTCCAGATGCCGCTAATGCCAGAGCAGTCCGTGCCCCGGCCCGTAATCCTGCTCCGATTGTTGACAGACAAGAGGATATGTTTTCTCTGCTCAGTGAAGACGAAGACGTTCTGGGAAGGGTTAATGAGAGGGATCGTAAAGTTGATGCCCTTGCTGAGAAAATTAGAGCTATGGAATGTCAGAATTCTCTCGGTTTTGATGTTACCAATATGGGGTTGGTGGAAGGTTTGAGAATCCCTTACAAGTTCAAAGCACCGTCCTTCGATAAATACAACGGTACTTCTTGCCCTCGCACCCATGTGCAGGCTTATTATCGAAAAATCTCTGCGTATACAGATGATGAAAAGATGTGGATGTATTTTTTCCAAGATAGTCTATCTGGGGCTTCTTTGGACTGGTACATGGAATTGAAGAGAGATTCCATCCGCTGTTGGAGGGATCTGGGTGAGGCCTTTTTGAGGCAATACAAACACAACATGGACATGGCACCGAGCCGGACTCAGCTGCAGAGTCTTTGTAAGAAATCCAATGAAAGCTTCAAGGAGTACGCCCAGAGGTGGCGTGAACTGGCTGCTAGAGTTCAACCCCCTATGCTGGAGAGGGAGTTGACAGATATGTTTATCGGCACTCTTCAGGGTGTGTTTATGGACCGGATGGGGAGCTGCCCATTCGGTAGTTTTTCTGATGTTGTCATTTGTGGAGAGAGGACTGAGAGCTTGATTAAAACTGGGAAGATCCAAGATGCTGGTTCCTCTTCTTCTAAGAAGCCGTTTGCTGGGGCACCTCGTCGAAGAGAGGGTGAAACTAATGCTGTTCAATACCGCAGAGATCAGAACAGAAGTCAACGTTGTCAGGTTGCTGCAGTGACCATTCCGGCACCTCAACCTCGTCAACAACAACAACAAAGAGTTCAACAACCGCAACAACAACAACAACAACGTCCGTATCAGCCCAGACAAAGGATGCCTGATCGACGTTTTGATTCGCTACCCATGTCGTACGCCGAACTGCTGCCCGAACTACTCAGGTTGGGGATGGTTGAGTTGCGTACAATGGCTCCGCCTACAGTATTGCCTCCTGGGTACGACGCCAACGTCCGTTGTGACTTTCACTCTGGGGCACCAGGGCATAATACTGAGAAGTGTCGGGCTCTCCAGCACAAGGTCCAAGATTTGATCGATGCCAAGGCGATCAACTTCGCTCCAGTGCCTAACGTTGTAAACAACCCTATGCCTCAGCATGGTGGGCATAAAGTGAACAATATTGAGGGGAAAGAAGCTGAAGATCTGGTTGTTAATGTTGATGATGTTCAGACTTCTCTGCTAGTTGTGAAGGGCCGTCTGCTGAATGGGGGTGTCTACTCGGGCTGTGATGAGGATTGTTTAGGCTGTGCAGAATCTGAGAATGGTTGCGACCAGTTAAGGGCCGGTATCCAGGGTATGATGGATGAGGGTTGTTTGCAATTCAGTAGGGCTGTAAAAGATCGTGGAACAATGTCAACTATCACTATTTACTTTAAACCAACTGAAGGACGTGGACAAAGGGTCGTTAGTGCACCTGCAACAAATGGTACCCCAGTTACCATTTCCGTGCCTGTAACCATCAGTGCTCCAACTACTATCGTTGCGTCTGGAAGAAGGGCTGTTGAGAATAGTAGAGCCGTGCCGTGGAAGTATGATAATGCTTACCGCAGTAACAGAAGGGCTGAAAGTCAGACGAGACCAGTGAATCAAGCTCCAGTGACAATTGGTTTACCGAATAGAGTTCCTGCAACTGTTGGTCCGGCTGTGGATAATGTAGGGGGTCCAGGAGGTTTTACCAGAAGCGGTCGTCTGTTCGCACCGCAGCCTTTGAGGGACAATAACGCTGAGGCTCTCGCCAAAGCAAAGGGTAAGCAAGCTGTGGTTGAGGAAGAACCTGTCCAGAAGGAAGCGCCCGAGGGGTCATTTGAGAAGGACGTGGAGGAGTTTATGAAGATAATCAAGAAGAGTGACTACAAGATTGTAGATCAGTTGAATCAAACTCCGTCCAAGATTTCTATACTTTCACTGTTGTTGTGCTCTGAGGCACACCGTAATGCATTGCTGAAGATGTTGAATCTGGCTTACGTGCCTCAGGAGATTTCTATCAATCAACTGGAGGGTGTGATGGCCAATGTGAGCACCCGGCATGGTGTAGGATTCACCAACCTGGACTTAACGCCTGCAGGGCGAAACCATAACAAAGCCTTGCACATCACCATGGAGTGCAAGGGGGCAGTGTTGTCTCACGTATTGGTAGACACCGGGTCGTCGCTGAATGTGCTGCCTAAGCAGATTCTGAAGAAGATTGATGTGGAAGGGTTTGTGCTTACTCCCAGTGACCTGATCGTTCGTGCTTTCGACGGCTCCAAACGTTCTGTGTGTGGGGAAGTTACCTTGCCTATGAAGATAGGTCCGGAGGTATTCGATATCATCTTCTATGTTATGGACATCCAGCCCGCCTATAGTTGTCTATTGGGGAGTCCATGGATTCATGCAGCAGGGGCAGTCTCGTCGACTCTCCATCAAAAACTCAAGTATGTTTGGAACGGTCAGATTGTGACTGTGTGCGGTGAAGAAGAGATTCTGGTGAGTCATCTATCCTCGTTCAAATATGTTGAGGTGGATGGCGAGATCCACGAAACCTTATGCCAGGCGTTTGAGACTGTGGCTCTTGAGAAAGTGGCGTACGCTGAGCAGAGGAAGCCAGGTGCTTCAATTACTTCTTACAAACAGGCTAAGGAAGTTGTTGATTCTGGAAAAGTTGAAGGCTGGGGCAAGATGGTGGATTTGCCTGTCAAAGAAGACAAATTTGGCGTTGGTTACGAGCCTCTCCAAGCAGAGCAGAATGGTCAAGCGGGTCCGAGTACCTTTACCAGCGCTGGGCTGATGAATCATGGCGACGTCTCTGCAACCGGTAGCGAAGACTGTGACAGTGATTGTGATTTGGACAACTGGGTTCGCCCGTGTGCACCAGGGGAGTCTATCAACAACTGGACGGCTGAAGAAGTGGTTCAAGTTACTCTTCTGACAGAGTAATTTTCTGTTGTTTTGTCATTTTGCATGAAAATCCTACGATCTGCCCAAGGCGTAGTGATTCATTGTAGGGCCTCATCATGTTTTAATGATTATCATTAATGAAGGACATTTTTTGAAATCAAACTTTGTGATCCCTGTCTTTCTATTTTTTGTTTTCATCTTTTTTCAAACAATAAAAATGGCAATGTTTTTGTTTTTTGTGACTTTATTGAACTCTTTTTCTAAAACAAAGCATTAAACATGCAGAAGCGATCTTATGGCATTCACTATGAACAGTTCTGTTATGGCTCAGTATGATTTCGACAATCCCATCTACCAAGCTGAAGAGGAGAGTGAGGAAGACTGTGAACTCCCTGCAGAATTAGTCAGATTGCTGAAGCAGGAGGAAAGGGTCATCCAACCTCATCAGGAGGAGTTGGAGGTTGTTAATTTGGGTACTGAGGACGCCAAAAGAGAAATCAAGATTGGGGCTGCTTTAGAGGACTCTGTCAAGAGGAGGCTGATTGAGATGCTGAGAGAATATGTGGAGATATTCGCCTGGTCATATCAAGATATGCCTGGGTTGGATACAGATATTGTGGTGCATCGATTACCTCTTAGAGAAGGATGTCCTTCGGTCAAGCAGAAGCTTCGTAGAACGAGTCCTGATATGGCAACTAAGATCAAGGAAGAGGTTCAGAAGCAGTGGGATGCAGGTTTTTTGGCTGTTACAAGTTATCCCCCATGGGTGGCCAATATCGTTCCTGTGCCGAAGAAGGATGGTAAAGTCAAAATGTGTGTCGATTACCGGGATTTGAATAGAGCGAGTCCGAAAGATGATTTCCCCTTACCTCACATTGATGTATTGGTTGATAATACGGCTCAATCCTCGGTATTCTCTTTCATGGATGGTTTCTCTGGATATAATCAGATCAAGATGGCGCCAGAGGACATGGAAAAGACGACATTCATTACACCTTGGGGCACGTTCTGCTATAAGGTGATGCCATTTGGGCTAAAGAATGCTGGTGCTACCTATCAGAGGGCAATGACGACTCTTTTTCATGACATGATGCACAAAGAAATTGAAGTGTACGTAGATGATATGATTGCGAAGTCGCAGACAGAAGAGGAGCACCTGGTTAATTTGCAGAAGCTGTTTGATCGGTTGAGAAAGTTCAAGCTGAGGTTGAATCCGAACAAGTGTACGTTTGGGGTGAGATCAGGGAAGCTTTTGGGCTTCATTGTCAGTGATAAAGGGATTGAGGTTGATCCAGCAAAAGTCAAAGCTATTCAAGAGATGCCTGAACCGAAAACGGAGAAGCAAGTCCGTGGGTTTTTAGGGAGGTTGAACTACATTGCAAGGTTCATATCTCACCTAACTGCCACGTGTGAACCAATTTTCAAACTGCTCAGAAAGAATCAGGCGATCAAGTGGAATGATGATTGTCAGAAGGCTTTTGACAAGATTAAAGAGTATTTACAGAAACCTCCAATTCTGATACCTCCAGTTCCAGGGAGACCTCTGATAATGTACCTGTCAGTGACTGAGAACTCGATGGGGTGTGTATTGGGACAGCATGACGAGTCTGGTCGAAAAGAGCATGCCATATACTACCTTAGCAAAAAGTTTACCGACTGTGAAACAAGATATTCACTGCTCGAGAAAACTTGCTGTGCTTTGGCCTGGGCTGCTCGCCGACTGAGGCAGTATATGTTGAACCATACTACCTTATTGATTTCTAAGATGGATCCAGTGAAGTACATCTTTGAGAAACCAGCTCTCACCGGACGCGTTGCTCGTTGGCAGATGATTCTAACAGAATATGATATTCAGTACACGTCACAAAAGGCCATCAAAGGTAGTATTCTGTCAGACTACCTCGCCGAGCAACCGATTGAAGATTATCAGCCTATGATGTTTGAATTCCCTGATGAAGACATCATGTATCTGAAGATGAAAGATTGCGAAGAGCCTCTTGTCGAGGAAGGACCGGATCCAGATGACAAATGGACACTGATGTTTGATGGGGCTGTGAATATGAACGGTAACGGTGTTGGGGCAGTATTGATCAATCCTAAAGGTGCTCATATACCTTTTTCTGCCAGATTGACGTTTGACGTCACCAACAACGAAGCTGAGTATGAGGCTTGTATCATGGGGATAGAAGAAGCCATTGATCTGAGGATCAAGACGCTTGACATTTATGGAGATTCCGCTCTAGTGATCAATCAAGTCAACGGAGATTGGAATACGAACCAGCCGCATTTGATTCCGTATAGAGATTACACCAGAAGGATACTGACGTTCTTCAAGAAGGTGAAGTTGTATCATGTCCCCCGGGATGAGAATCAAATGGCCGATGCCTTGGCCACTTTGTCGTCTATGATCAAAGTTCATTGGTGGAATCATGTGCCACATGTTGCGGTGAATCGACTCGAGAGGCCTGCGTATGTGTTTGCAGCCGAGTCTGTTGTGATTGATGAGAAGCCGTGGTATTATGACATCAAGAATTTCCTCAAGACTCAGGAGTATCCTGAAGGTGCGTCGAAGAATGACAAGAAAACCCTGAGGAGGCTAGCTGGAAGCTTCTATTTGAATCAGGATGATGTGTTATATAAGAGAAACTTTGACATGGTCTTGCTCAGATGCGTGGACAGACCCGAGGCGGACATGTTAATGCAGGAAGTTCATGAAGGTTCCTTCGGTACTCATGCCGGCGGACATGCAATGGCTAAGAAATTGTTGAGAGCGGGTTATTACTGGATGACTATGGAATCCGATTGTTTCAAGTATGCTCGGAAGTGCCATAAGTGTCAAATTTATGCTGATAAGGTGCATGTACCACCAAGCCCTCTGAATGTCATGAATTCGCCTTGGCCGTTTGCCATGTGGGGCATTGATATGATTGGGAAGATTGAGCCTACTGCTTCGAATGGACATCGCTTCATCTTGGTCGCGATTGACTATTTCACCAAATGGGTGGAAGCAGCTTCCTATGCTAACGTTACCAAACAAGTGGTTACCCGGTTCATCAAGAAAGAAATCATATGTCGTTATGGAGTTCCTGAGAGAATCATCACTGACAATGGTTCGAATCTCAACAACAAGATGATGAAAGAGCTTTGTAAAGATTTCAAGATTGAACATCACAATTCTTCTCCTTACAGACCGAAGATGAATGGTGCTGTAGAAGCGGCAAACAAGAATATCAAGAAGATTGTGCAGAAGATGGTCGTTACGTACAAGGATTGGCATGAGATGCTGCCTTTCGCTTTGCATGGGTACCGTACCTCAGTACGTACGTCGACCGGGGCAACCCCTTACTCCCTTGTGTATGGTATGGAAGCTGTCCTACCTGTTGAAGTGGAGATTCCTTCTCTGAGAGTTTTATTGGATGTCAAGCTGGACGAAGCCGAGTGGATTCGAATAAGGTTTAACGAGTTGAGCCTTATCGAAGAGAGACGGCTAGCAGCTGTATGCCATGGACAGTTGTATCAGAGAAGGATGAAGCGAGCCTTTGATCAGAAAGTGCGTCCTCGAAGCTATCAGATCGGTGATCTAGTTTTGAAGAGGATCCTCCCTCCCGGTACAGATAACAGGGGCAAGTGGACTCCTAATTATGAAGGTCCGTATGTTGTGAAAAAGGTCTTCTCCGGTGGAGCCTTGATGCTTACAACTATGGATGGTGAAGATTTTCCGTCTCCTGTTAACTCAGATGTAGTCAAAAAATACTTCGCATAAATTGACCCGCTGGACAAAAAGAATAAAAGAGTCCAGGAAAAAAAGGGGCATCCCGGCGAACCAAAAACAGAAAGAAAAGGTTCGGGCAAAAATTAGGGATAAAATGAAAAGAATTTGTACACCCGGTAAGTCGAAAACCCGCAAGGGCGACTTAGGCAAAAATGGGTATCCCGGTGGATTGAAAACCCGAAAGGGCGATCCAGCCAAAAGAGGGATTAAAGCGAAGACTACAGTCTGAGTTGTCTGTACTTCATCAAGCTTTGTCATCTGCCATCTCGAAAGATGTGATCCGTCCAGTCATTCTTCTCAGAAAGCAGGGAGTTGGGAGGAAAACTGACGATCTGTGAGTTATAACAGAATTGGGAAATAGTGGATGTCGTGTTCACATTGCCATTAGGATAGATTTTTCCTTTTGTGCGCAATTACCTCTTTCTAGGAATTGCCTCCCAATGTATTTGCCTTTTCAGGCACGTTTTCAATCAATAAAAGTCGTTATTCAGATAAATAGCTCTTTGGTTTTTATTTTTACTGTTTTGTTTGCGAAAATGTCCGAATTTTTGATAAGCATTGCATATAAGAACATGAAGGCTACACAATAACGTGCAAAAAGATGAAACATTTGAAAATCATTTTGAATGTTGAGGACACTTGAGCGTATCTTGTCCATGTATCCCCTGGGGGCATTTTGTTGTGCTGTTTTTCAGGTTGGCATCTGTGAGGACGTCTCCTCAGCAGATATTTTCCCCAAGCAAGTTTGGAAGCTATCAGAGCTATGTTCCCCTGCGGAGACGTCTGTGGATAGTGCCTTCTATTCCCCCAACAGATCTAAGGATTGCCTATCCCCAGCAGGCCTGTATTTGCCGATTTCCTCCCCGAGTGAGGCAGGTTCATTGAAATTTATCTCCAACATTTATCCTATCTGTGGACTGAAGGATATCCCCAGCGGAGTTTACCTTTCCCCAGCAGCAGTGCTATTCTCCAACATGAGTGAGAAGTCGTTGCTCTCCCTGCAGAGTCTCCCAGCAGAGTTGGAGTACCCGATCAGTTTTGGCTCCCCAGCCGGAGTTTTTCATCATTTTGCATTTTGCATGTAGTAATCATTGCATCCTCAAAACCGCGTAGCATTTCCATTCCATATGGAGCATTACGCCATAGAAAAATTCAAACATATGCATTCATGTGTTAACCTCACCAGACCGTATCCCCGGCAGAGGCGGATCATTTCATTCAACATCAGCACAGCAAGTCTGCTACAGTTGCTCTTGACAACATTCAGGATGGATATCCCCACAGAGGCTTATTTTCCTCACCCGTTGGTGACAGAAAGATTGTTTCTCCCCAGTGAGACCCCCAGCAAGTGGTCAACCTTGCCTTGACATATCTAAAAAGTCGTTCTTGTGATACCGGTAAGTGTCATACTAGCACCCGCGTGTGTTTCTTTGTTTGGTGTCGGTAAACACCATTGTTTCGGTGTCTGTAAACATCGGGTATTCTCTCCAGTCATCAGTAAATGTCTGGTCATCATTGTTGGTGTCGGTAAACACCATTGTTTCGGTGTCTGTAAACGTCGGGTTTTCTCCCCAGTCATCGGTAAATGTCTGGTCATTTTTTGATGTCGGTAAACATCATCTTTCGATGTCGGTAAACGTCGAGTCTTTTCTGCAGTCATCGGTAAATGTCTGATAATCCCCAGTTAGAGATCCCCAGTAGAGTCATCTGTAAATGTCCTGTCTGGTTTCCATTTGCAAATATTTGTTTTTTCCCTTAGTGAAGTGTTCCCCGGTCATCGGTAAATGTCTGTTCGTTTGTTTTGATGTCGGTAAACATCATCTTTCGATGTCGGTAAACGTCGAGTCTCATCCCAGTCATCGGTAAATGTCTGGTCATGCTTTGTTTCCTTGTTGATAAAATCAAGATCCCCAGAAGTCGTCGGTAAACGTCTTGTCTGATTACACCACAAAGATTTTGTTCCTCCCCAAGTGGAGACGCCATCGGTAAATGACCCCGTTTTCTTCGATATCGGTAAATATCAGATCTCCAGTTGCAGTAGCCATCGGTAAATGGTCAAGTTGAAGTTGATACCGGTAAATGTCAAGTTTCTGTGAAGCCACCATCGGTAAATGGTCTTGCTTCCTTTTACATCAGATTTGTTTCCCAACAGCCATCGGTAAATGGTCTCGCTGAAGTTGATATCGGTAAATATCAAGTTACTAGTTTCTAACCATCGGTAAATGGTTTCGCCTTTCTGAAGTTGTCAATTGCAGGCGTCATCAGTAAGTGACGTGGTTCTACTTGTATCCTATCCGGCAGAGTGCAAATTTCTACGGTTCTTGGTATTCAATCCCTGTTTACCCTGAAAGTCTGACAGCCGTTGCTATCATCCATTCGGGTTCCCAGCTGATTGAATAGGGGCAGCTGTAGCACCTCAAATTTGCACCCATCATTGTACATACATTCTCATATTAGTTCATAACATAACATGGTCCACTGCATAGCATTGCATTGTTCCATTTGCCTCAAGTGCAAGCCAATCAAGAGAATTAGGTCAAACTGGTCAGGAGATCAGTCAGTCAAGCAAGCAAGTGCATTTCTCAAGGAGCCAAGGCCCTAGGGTTGGTCCAACATGTTCACATGACTTGGGGATCCATTTGAAGTGTTTTGGCCAAGGATTGGATGTTCAGAAGTCATCATTCAATGCCCAGTCAGTCAGAAACCCTAAAAGTCAACTGTTGGTCAACTGTCCATTTAATCAGTGATTTGATGATGGAAATTGGTTTGAGAGGTTTCATTCATGTCCATATAGTCTTCATATATCATGTCAAACACCATCATGGAAGAATTTGAAGCCAGATCAGAAATTTCCAAAAATGGAAACTGGACCTGTAACTGAAACCTGCCCAAAATGGAAAGTCTTGATCCTCAAACTTACATCATGATAAAAGCTTCAAATGAATTTTTGCCTAACATGAAAGTTGAATATCTTGTTCTCCCATTTCCAAAAAGTCCAAGAACACTCAATTCCCATGTATGGTTGGCAAGTTATGATCGAATCGTTTTCAGAAATTCTTGAACTTCAAAAGGCCATATCTCCCAAACCATTTGGCCAATTTTGGTGGGGTTTTTTTCCTACAAGTCACATTTGATCCCCTCTTTCCAAAAATGTAACTTTCATATGCCAAAACATCACCATGCAAAATGGCATTTTTGGACTTGCCTTAGTTAATTTCAAGTGAGTTGAATTTTGACTTTTCAAAATAATCATTTTTTAACCATTTGGCCAATTGAAATAGTTCAGAAATGTGGTTTTGGTCATGTTACAAAGTCAAATTTATGCAGTACACATAGCCCATGCCAACTTGCTTGAAACTTGAAAAAAAGTACAATTTTTACCAACTATATCCCACATTTCCATGGACCATGATTTGTACCACAAAAACAGCTGACTTTATCATCATTTTATGTCAATTGAGAACCAGGGTAGCAGCCACAAACCAACAGAAAACTCACTCTCTAAAAATCTCATTTTTCTTGCCACTTTCAAAAAAATTCTGTCAACTAAGTGCAACCACACAACCTTGCTTTGTTTGATACAACATCTACTCATCATTTGGAGCTGGTTCCAACCTTCAAACACCATCTGTATCAGCATCTACACGACTGTTTTTTTCCAAAATATCATCCATGGCAGAGTTTGTTTAAAGCTATTGCAAGTTGTTTCAAGCCAAACCACCTTCACTAACCATCATTTGGAGGTCCATAGGGGAGCTGTTTCGAGCTTACAACACCAAAACAACACTGTTTCTCCATTTGCTTCAAAAATAAGTAAGATTTCGAATCCTCTTTTTTCCAAAACCATGTTATGCGTTATGTAGATCTATCCACGCTGGTTGTGTTGTGCTTTGAATCGAAAAAAACATTGAGAAATGAGAGAGAACGAAGGTTTGGAAGTTTTGTATCCATGATTAGTTTCATTCGATCCATGCTTAATCTGTTGTTGTTTGATGAATTAGTTGCTGTTTGTTGATGCCTAATGATGGATATACATGGTGCCATGCCTGATTTTCATTTCTGGAATTTTTCCATTTTTTCTGGGTAGTCGTTCATGAGGGTTGCGCCTTGTTCATGCTGGCTGGAGTTTTCCTGCAGATTTATCCGCGACCTTCATAGCCAGCCGCGCATTTTCCTGCGGAATTCCTGGGCTAGGGTTTTTTCCATGAGTTTGTTACTGTGCATGGGCGCGGACCAATAGGAACATTTCGTTCCCTTTGCCAAAGCGCGGTCGTTTTGTTTAAGTGGCCTGGGAATTACAAGTTTGCCACTCGTGGCACATGGTTTATTAAATTATGTTGTATTTTCCATTTTTAATTTCATTTGTGATCTTCATCTTGTAAAAATCATAACTCCACCATGCTTGATCCAATTTGAATGGTTTTTTTTCGTTGTCTTCATCATGACCTCTAGTATTTTGTCATATTTTTTTCAGATTTTTTTGGTGGATGGTTTTTAATTGGCATTAGGGTTTGTGACATGTATGCATATTTTGTACACTTTGCCAAAACATTTGTGAAATGATGATGCTTTATCCAATGGCTCCCAAATGTTTTGTGCTTAAACTAGACACACTCATGGTGATTTTGGTGTAGAGTTTGTGAATTTATCATTTCTGGTTTGTGAGTTATGATTTTTTGAATTAGGGTGTGACAATTTGTGTCACACCTTTGATGTCCAACTTCATGATTTTTGATACCATGCTTCTTGACCTCCAATTGATCTGATTTTTTGCATGAACCTACTCTTGCATGTCTAGTTCACATGTGAATTTTCTTGGAATTATTTGTGGCATTTCCTAATTGTTTGAGATTTTCTCCCCTGTTTAGTCATATGTTGACTTTTGGTGACACTTGTTCCCATTTCATTTGTGAAATCCTCATACTTTATTAGATGGACATGAAATTTTACATGAGATAACTAGACATCCTCATCTTTGCCATGGTTTTAGTCCCATTCATTTATCATACACCATCCCTGATTTATGATTTTTCTAAGTTGATGCATGTTTGGTTGACTTCATTGAGCATGTTCAAAATGGCTTTGACTTTCTGATTTTCATTGACGGCCTTCCACTTGTCCAAATGAGATGAAATTTGACATGCTTACCATGCTGTGGGTTGTGATTGGTCATGATTTATTTGGTGATTTTTGGAAATGTTTAAGATTGCTTTTGAGTTAAGTCTTGCTGTTGACTTCTATGAGCTTCTGTTTGCAACACCTTGACCTAATTTGCTCATGAAATGATGATGATGATTGATATGAATGTGAACCCAATTGGTTGTGTTTCTTGATTGTTTGAACATGATTTTGGATGCTTGCCCTTTGCTGTTTTGACTTTTTCATTCTCCTTTGACCCTAGGCTTGTCCTAGTGGTCCTGTTACTCACTTTTGAGCTTGTGTTTTCAGGTTGACCAACAAATGACCAATGAGACCATTTCTTTTGATTGAGCTTGCTTAAATATCATTGTCTAACTTGTTTGTTTTGTAGGTGGCTTGGCCCACAAGCCTTAAGCCTTGTGCCTTGCACATTCATTTGCTTCTGACTGACTGTTGACTTCTGTTTCCTTTTGCTTTGTTTGAGGTTGTATACTAATGTCTGCTTGACTATTTCAGGTGCTTTTAGTTGCTTAGTTCCTTGTGAACTTTTGCTTTGCTTTGCTTGTATAAGCAATTTGCATTGAGGTACAACTTCCTATCTTCATGTAGTCTGGAAGACCTGGCCTGTTACTTGGCCAGGCAACTGTCTGAAGTCCTCCTTAAGAGGCAATGTTTGTGGATGTTTAACTTTGTCCTTGCATAGAGTCAAAGACCTCCTAAGTGAAGAGGCAATTGGCAGAACCAAGGGATAAGCAACCTATCCCCTGCTATTCAGTGTGTCTTCTGTTTTGCTCACACCACTGTGTTGATGCATTACAAGTAAAAACCCAAGATCTTGTGCAATTGCACAGTTGAGTCAGTTTCAAATGTGTAGAAGGATTCCCACTTTCTGAACCCACACATTCTTGTCTTAAGCTCTCCCAGGCCAGGGATAAGAGCTGTGAAGTCTCATCTTCACTCACCTTTCATCAGCTTCACCTTAGCCCCTCAATGGCAAGGTTAAGAGCACATTCTACCCAGTTCCAGAGGTTTGTTTGTTGAGGTTGATATGACCCCTCGACTAAAACCTAACCCTTGTTTGAGCCACTTGCTTGTGTATAGTGTGTGCTATCTGTGCTTGAATGTTTGTTTGACTTGCTTCCTGTGCAAGTTAGGGTTAGTTTAGACTTGTTTCCTGTGCAAGTCATGTTTAGGATAGGCTTGCTTCCTGTGCAAGTTAGCTAGAAACCTTAACTTAGGGATGATTTTGCATGATAACATCTAGGCTCGAGTCGAAGTCTCCCTAGTGTTGTGTCTCCCTCTGTTATCTGGTTAGGCTAGTCCTTTATCCCTCTGTAGGGGAACTACATCGCCCTGATCTTCATACCAGATGAAGTATGTAGGCAGGAGATTGAGCTGATCTCTCCGGGCGCCCTTTTTCTTTTCTTGTGTGAGTTGTTTGGCAGTTGCTAGGCTCGAGTCCCCGACTCCCTATTAACTTGTTGTGTTGTTGTGTGCTTGGAAGCTGATGTAAGTCCATCGAGTGGCAGTTAGGTTTCAGTGTGCGTGTGTTTTGGTTCGGATGCTGATGTAAGCCCAGTGATTGGCATTCAGGCTCCACGTTTGCCTTTGCCTAGTTTTGTTTGTGTGCGTGTCAGTCGAGCTACGAATGCTCTGATTCTTCTCTCGTCCGAGAAGATACGTATGCATAAGGTGCGATACCTTAGCGAGCATGTGTCGTTTCCCCAGTCCGAACTACTTCGACTCTGATGTCTATGCCTGATAAACTAAGTAGGCCCAGGATGCGACATCCTGCCGAGTCAGTCTTGTTTGTTTCCTTGTGTCTCTTTCAGCCAGTGCGTGTGTGTGTTTGAGCAGCGTTTTAGCAACCATTTTCCTTCCTATTGTGCGTGGATCCCGTAGAGTACTACGGATGCGTAGGGGTGCTAATACCTTCCCTTCGCATAACCGACTCCCGAACCCATTCTCTTTGGTCGCGAGACCATGTTCTTTCCCAGGTTTACTCTGAGCGTTTCCTTTCCCTCTTTTGGGATAAATAACGCACGGTGGCGGCTCTGTTGTTCTTGTTTTCCCGCCGGTTTTTCGCGTGATGCGACAGGGAGCATTATTGAGTAAATTTGGTCTTGAAATCTAAAGTTGGGGAGAGTAAATTAGAAGAGTTGATTAGAAACTTGGAAAAGTGATGTTTTATAAAAGGGCGAAAGTGTGAAAAGAAACAAGAAAAAGAAATCATCTTTGAAACTATGGAGCAAAGAAAAAGAAAAGAAAGAAAAAAACAAAGAAAAAGCTCATGGTTGGGTGGATGTGAAAAATAAGAAAATAAGAAAGATTGGGATCAAAGAAACGGAAATTGTTGTTGAGTTTGAATTTATGGGAATGCTCCCTTAGGATAGGCATTTTTGTTGAATTCTTTTAATCATATCCTTTCTTGTAACCCAAGCCACATTACAACCTTTGAAAGACCTCTTGATTCTCATTTTTCACATGATTTAGTATTTGCTTTGATGACCGCATGATTCGAGTTGTTGTTGATCTAATTGTTTGGATGAGTGAAAGAAAACCTTCATGTTTATTCATCATTATTATGATGTGTGTGTAAGTTTGATTCAATTTTGACATGTATTGCTTTGAATTCCCTAGTATGTTATTTGCACCCAACCATTGTTCTTATTCATGTTTTGTCTAGCATTGAGATAGGTGGATTGAGAAAGTGCCATACACTTTTGAACCATTTGAATGTCCTTGGTTAATTCTTGTTTCAATCTATTGTTTCATTACTTTGGTTGTTTTGGTGAAAACTTTTGTTTAGGGACAAACAAAATGATAAGTTGGGGAGGTTGACTTGCTCAAACCTCTTGAGTAATCTGATGGTAACCACAAAATACATGATTAAATTTTCTTTAACACACATGTATTCTTTTGATACTTGTTTAATTACTAACTCAGAGTCTCCCATAATTTCGACATTCCTTGCCCCCAATTCTAGTAGTAGTTCAAGTCCTGTAATCAACGACTCATATTCTGCTTCATTATTTGTGCATACTCCTTCAATTCTGTACTTGAACTCTGCTAGAATTCCATCTGGAGAAATTATGACTCCTCCGATCCTAGATCCATGCTCATGCCTTGAACCGTTGAAGTATAATCTCCATGGCACTATGTCTACGTAATTTTGCGCCATTTCAACCATTGAATGGTCGACAAGGAAATCTGCCACTACCTGCCCTTTCATTGCTTTCAAAGGCATGTATGTCAGAGAGTACTCAGTTAACGCTAAAGCCCATTTACCAATTCGACTATGCAAAATTGGTTTAGATAACATGTGTTTAATAATATCAAAGTGAGAAGATACGCACACATCAACATGCTTAATATATTTCTTTAGTTTCATACAAGAGAAATACAGGCATAGACATAGTTTTTCTATATCACTATACCTAGTTTCAGGATCATTAAGCATTCGACTAAGGTAATACACGGGTCTTTCGACACATTTTTCGTCCTCTTGGACTAACATACTTCCTATAGTCGATTCTGAGGCTGCAACATACAACCTCATCGGCCTATTCCTAACAGGAGGGGCCAATACTGGAGGCTTAGTCAAATACTCTTTGATTTTGTCGAAAGCCTCTTGGTGCTCTTCTTTCCACTTAAAGTCTTCATTCTTCAGTCGAAGTAGTGGTGAAAAGGCTTTAGTTTTTCCACTTAAATTTGATATAAATCTTCTAAGAAAATTGATTTTTCCCAACAAGGATTGCAGATCCTTTTTGGTCGACGGAGGCTTGACGTCCATAATGGCTTTTGTTTACTTCGATAACTTTTTTATGCACCACAAAGCCAAGGAAATCACCCGCCTGCACACAAAAATCACACTTTAATGGATTCATTTTCAATCCATATTTCCTCATCCTTAAAAAGGCCTTTCGGAGATGTTCGACATGAGTAAGTCGACCATTTGATTTTATCACAATATCATCAATGTATACTTGCATGAAATCTTCAATAAAATTATGGAACATTGAGTTCATTACCCTCTGATATGTTGCTCTGGCCTTTTTTAAACCGAATGGCATGACAACCCACTCATATGTCCCCAAGGATTTTGGACATCGAAACGCCGTCTTTGGCACATCTTCTTCTGCAATAAAAATTTGGTTATATCCAGCATAACCATCTAACATACTCAAATATTCAAAACCAGCGGCCGAATCGACCAGCATTTCCGCTATGGGCATGGCATACTCATCTTTGGGGGTAGCAGCATTTAGATCTCTAAAGTCAATACATACTCTTAAAGACCCATTTTTCTTAATTACTGGCACAATATTGGCCAACCATTCGACATACCTTGCAGTTTGTATAAACTTGCTTTTTAGGAGCCTTTCTAAACAAGAGAATACGCTACAAAAATTATAATTAATTTTATTGACTTAGGTATTAATGTATATTTGAGTTTTATTAAATCTAAAATTCTAAAGTATAATGTATTTATATCATAATTTTTATATTTAAAAAAGTGACAATCAAAAAAGGAATAAAGAAAATGAATGTTTATATAGCCAAAAATGGTTAAAGTTATGAAAAACAAAACAAATTGTGAAAACAAACGTATAGTTTCATTGTATTAGAAACATGAAACCTACAAGATGGATACATGGAAAAAGAGCTAAGTTTGCTTTGAACATTATTACATGGATTGAAACACTCAGAGTGCATGTCTTTGAATTAAAATGACATATACATACACATATTACTGAGCTATTTAATGTATTTTTTTTACACATTAACCTTCTCAAGGTGACTGATTATGTTTACTACACCAAATCAACATTGGTAGAATGATTTGCTTATTTTATACATTTTTTTTAATTAAATATATGTTTTACACATTAAAACAAGAGAATATGCAAAAAAAATTATAATTAATTTCTATTGACTTAGTTATTAATTTATATTTTAATTTTATTAAATCAAAAAGTTCAAAAGTATAATGTATGTTTATCATAAATTTTATTTTTAAAAAAATGACAATAAAAAGGGAAATAAAGAAAATGAAAGTTTATATAGACAAAAATGGTTAAAGTTATGAAAAACAAAACAAATTGTGAAAACAACCCCATAGTTGTTTTTATTAGAAGCATGAACCCTACTAGATGGAAGCATGGAAAAAGAGCTAAGTTAGCTCTGAACATTATAACATTGGTTGAAACACTCAGAATGCATGTCTTTGAATTAAAATAACATATACATACACATATTACTAAGCTACTTAATGTATATTTTTAACACAATAGCCTTCTCAAGGTGACTGATTATGTTTACGACATCAAATCAACATTGGTAGAATGATTTGCTTTTTTTATACCTTTTTTTAATTAAATATATGTTTTAAACATTAAAACAAGAGAATACGCTACAAAAATTATAATTAATTTTATTGACTTAGGTATTAATGTATATTTGAGTTTTATTAAATCTAAAATTCTAAAGTATAATGTATTTATATCATAATTTTTATATTTAAAAAAGTGACAATAAAAAAAGGAATAAAGAAAATGAATGTTTATATAGCCAAAAATGGTTAAAGTTATGAAAAACAAAACAAATTGTGAAAACAAACGTATAGTTTCATTGTAGTAGAAACATGAAACCTACAAGATGGATACATGGAAAAAGAGCTAAGTTTGCTTTGAACATTATAACATGCATTGAAACACTCAGAGTGCATGTCTTTGAATTAAAATGACATATACATACACATATTACTGAGCTATTTAATGTATTTTTTTTACACATTAACCTTCTCAAGGTGACTGATTATGTTTATTACACCAAATCAACATTGGTAGAATGATTTGCTTATTTTATACCTTTTTTTAATTAAATATATGTTTTAAACATTAAAACAAGAGAATACGCTACAAAAATTATAATTGATTTTATTGACTTAGGTATTAATGTATATTTGAGTTTTATTAAATCTAAAATTCTAAAGTATAATGTATTTATATCATAATTTTTATATTTAAAAAAGTGACAATAAAAAAAGGAATAAAGAAAATGAATGTTTATATAGCCAAAAATGGTTAAAGTTATGAAAAACAAAACAAATTGTGAAAACAAACGTATAGTTTCATTGTATTAGAAACATGAAACCTACAAGATGGATACATGGAAAAAGAGCTAAGTTTGCTTTGAACATTATAACATGGATTGAAACACTCAGAGTGCATGTCTTTGAATTAAAATGACATATACATACGCATATTACTGAGCTATTTAATGTATTTTTTTTACACATTAACCTTCTCAAGGAGACTGATTATGTTTACTACACCAAATCAACATTGGTAGAATGATTTGCTTATTTTATACATTTTTTTAATTAAATATATGTTTTACACATTAAAACAAGAGAATATGCAAAAAAAATTATAATTAATTTCTATTGACTTAGTTATTAATGTATATTTGAATTTTATTAAATCAAAAAGTTCAAAAGTATAATGTATGTTTATCATAAATTTTATTTTTAAAAAAATGACAATAAAAAGGGAAATAAAGAAAATGAAAGTTTATATAGACAAAAATGGTTAAAGTTATGAAAAACAAAACAAATTGTGAAAACAACCCCATAGTTGTTTTTATTAGAAGCATGAACCCTACTAGATGGAAGCATGGAAAAAGAGCTAAGTTAGCTCTGAACATTATAACATTGGTTGAAACACTCAGAATGCATGTCTTTGAATTAAAATAACATATACATACACATATTACTAAGCTAGTTAATGTATTTTTTAACACAATAGCCTTCTCAAGGTGACTGATTATGTTTACCACATCAAATCAACATTGGTAGAATGATTTGCTTATTTTATACCTTTTTTTAATTAAATATATGTTTTAAACATTAAAACAAGAGAATACGCTACAAAAATTATAATTAATTTTATTGACTTAGGTATTAATGTATATTTGAGTTTTATTAAATCTAAAATTCTAAAGTATAATGTATTTATATCATAATTTTTATATTTAAAAAAGTGACAATAAAAAAAGGAATAAAGAAAATGAATGTTTATATAGCCAAAAATGGTTAAAGTTATGAAAAACAAAACAAATTGTGAAAACAAACGTATAGTTTCATTGTATTAGAAACATGAAACCTACAAGATGGATACATGGAAAAAGAGCTAAGTTTGCTTTGAACATTATAACATGGATTGAAACACTCAGAGTGCATGTCTTTGAATTAAAATGACATATACATACACATATTACTGAGCTATTTAATGTATTTTTTTTACACATTAACCTTCTCAAGGAGACTGATTATGTTTACTACACCAAATCAACATTGGTAGAATGATTTGCTTATTTTATACATTTTTTTTAATTAAATATATGTTTTACACATTAAAACAAGAGAATATGCAAAAAAAAATTATAATTAATTTCTATTGACTTAGTTATTAATGTATATTTGAATTTTATTAAATCAAAAAGTTCAAAAGTATAATGTATGTTTATCATAAATTTTATTTTTAAAAAAATGACAATAAAAAGGGAAATAAAGAAAATGAAAGTTTATATAGACAAAAATGGTTAAAGTTATGAAAAACAAAACAAATTGTGAAAACAACCCCATAGTTGTTTTTATTAGAAGCATGAACCCTACTAGATGGAAGCATGGAAAAAGAGCTAAGTTAGCTCTGAACATTATAACATTGGTTGAAACACTCAGAATGCATGTCTTTGAATTAAAATAACATATACATACACATATTACTAAGCTACTTAATGTATATTTTTAACACAATAGCCTTCTCAAGGTGACTGATTATGTTTACGACATCAAATCAACATTGGTAGAATGATTTGCTTATTTTATACCTTTTTTTAATTAAATATATGTTTTAAACATTAAAACAAGAGAATACGCTACAAAAATTATAATTAATTTTATTGACTTAGGTATTAATGTATATTTGAGTTTTATTAAATCTAAAATTCTAAAGTATAATGTATTTATATCATAATTTTTATATTTAAAAAAGTGACAATAAGAAAAGGAATAAAGAAAATGAATGTTTATATAGCCAAAAATGGTTAAAGTTATGAAAAACAAAACAAATTGTGAAAACAAACGTATAGTTTCATTGTAGTAGAAACATGAAACCTACAAGATGGATACATGGAAAAAGAGCTAAGTTTGCTTTGAACATTATAACATGCATTGAAACACTCAGAGTGCATGTCTTTGAATTAAAATGACTTATACATACACATATTACTGAGCTATTTAATGTATTTTTTTTACACATTAACCTTCTCAAGGTGACTGATTATGTTTACTACACCAAATCAACATTGGTAGAATGATTTGCTTATTTTATACATTTTTTTTAATTAAATATATGTTTTACACATTAAAACAAGAGAATATGCAAAAAAAATTATAATTAATTTCTATTGACTTAGTTATTAATTTATATTTGAATTTTATTAAATCAAAAAGTTCAAAAGTATAATGTATGTTTATCATAAATTTTATTTTTAAAAAAATGACAATAAAAAGGGAAATAAAGAAAATGAAAGTTTATATAGACAAAAATGGTTAAAGTTATGAAAAACAAAACAAATTGTGAAAACAACCCCATAGTTGTTTTTATTAGAAGCATGAACCCTACTAGATGGAAGCATGGAAAAAGAGCTAAGTTAGCTCTGAACATTATAACATTGGTTGAAACACTCAGAATGCATGTCTTTGAATTAAAATAACATATACATACACATATTACTAAGCTACTTAATGTATATTTTTAACACAATAGCCTTCTCAAGGTGACTGATTATGTTTACGACATCAAATCAACATTGGTAGAATGATTTGCTTATTTTATACCTTTTTTTAATTAAATATATGTTTTAAACATTAAAACAAGAGAATACGCTACAAAAATTATAATTAATTTTATTGACTTAGGTATTAATGTATATTTGAGTTTTATTAAATCTAAAATTCTAAAGTATAATGTATTTATATCATAATTTTTATATTTAAAAAAGTGACAATAAAAAAAGGAATAAAGAAAATGAATGTTTATATAGCCAAAAATGGTTAAAGTTATGAAAAACAAAACAAATTGTGAAAACAAACGTATAGTTTCATTGTAGTAGAAACATGAAACCTACAAGATGGATACATGGAAAAAGAGCTAAGTTTGCTTTGAACATTATAACATGCATTGAAACACTCAGAGTGCATGTCTTTGAATTAAAATGACATATACATACACATATTACTGAGCTATTTAATGTATTTTTTTTACACATTAACCTTCTCAAGGTGACTGATTATGTTTATTACACCAAATCAACATTGGTAGAATGATTTGCTTATTTTATACCTTTTTTTAATTAAATATATGTTTTAAACATTAAAACAAGAGAATACGCTACAAAAATTATAATTGATTTTATTGACTTAGGTATTAATGTATATTTGAGTTTTATTAAATCTAAAATTCTAAAGTATAATGTATTTATATCATAATTTTTATATTTAAAAAAGTGACAATAAAAAAAGGAATAAAGAAAATGAATGTTTATATAGCCAAAAATGGTTAAAGTTATGAAAAACAAAACAAATTGTGAAAACAAACGTATAGTTTCATTGTATTAGAAACATGAAACCTACAAGATGGATACATGGAAAAAGAGCTAAGTTTGCTTTGAACATTATAACATGGATTGAAACACTCAGAGTGCATGTCTTTGAATTAAAATGACATATACATACGCATATTACTGAGCTATTTAATGTATTTTTTTTACACATTAACCTTCTCAAGGAGACTGATTATGTTTACTACACCAAATCAACATTGGTAGAATGATTTGCTTATTTTATACATTTTTTTAATTAAATATATGTTTTACACATTAAAACAAGAGAATATGCAAAAAAAATTATAATTAATTTCTATTGACTTAGTTATTAATGTATATTTGAATTTTATTAAATCAAAAAGTTCAAAAGTATAATGTATGTTTATCATAAATTTTATTTTTAAAAAAATGACAATAAAAAGGGAAATAAAGAAAATGAAAGTTTATATAGACAAAAATGGTTAAAGTTATGAAAAACAAAACAAATTGTGAAAACAACCCCATAGTTGTTTTTATTAGAAGCATGAACCCTACTAGATGGAAGCATGGAAAAAGAGCTAAGTTAGCTCTGAACATTATAACATTGGTTGAAACACTCAGAATGCATGTCTTTGAATTAAAATAACATATACATACACATATTACTAAGCTAGTTAATGTATTTTTTAACACAATAGCCTTCTCAAGGTGACTGATTATGTTTACCACATCAAATCAACATTGGTAGAATGATTTGCTTATTTTATACCTTTTTTTAATTAAATATATGTTTTAAACATTAAAACAAGAGAATACGCTACAAAAATTATAATTAATTTTATTGACTTAGGTATTAATGTATATTTGAGTTTTATTAAATCTAAAATTCTAAAGTATAATGTATTTATATCATAATTTTTATATT
The DNA here is from genome assembly GCF_024323335.1 of Lathyrus oleraceus. Taxonomy (NCBI): domain Eukaryota; kingdom Viridiplantae; phylum Streptophyta; class Magnoliopsida; order Fabales; family Fabaceae; genus Lathyrus; species Lathyrus oleraceus. Next base: position 367,546,200 of record NC_066585.1, on the reverse strand, counting down.
TAAAAAAGTGACAATAAAAAAAGGAATAAAGAAAATGAATGTTTATATAGCCAAAAATGGTTAAAGTTATGAAAAACAAAACAAATTGTGAAAACAAACGTATAGTTTCATTGTATTAGAAACATGAAACCTACAAGATGGATACATGGAAAAAGAGCTAAGTTTGCTTTGAACATTATAACATGGATTGAAACACTCAGAGTGCATGTCTTTGAATTAAAATGACATATACATACACATATTACTGAGCTATTTAATGTATTTTTTTTACACATTAACCTTCTCAAGGAGACTGATTATGTTTACTACACCAAATCAACATTGGTAGAATGATTTGCTTATTTTATACATTTTTTTTAATTAAATATATGTTTTACACATTAAAACAAGAGAATATGCAAAAAAAATTATAATTAATTTCTATTGACTTAGTTATTAATGTATATTTGAATTTTATTAAATCAAAAAGTTCAAAAGTATAATGTATGTTTATCATAAATTTTATTTTTAAAAAAATGACAATAAAAAGGGAAATAAAGAAAATGAAAGTTTATATAGACAAAAATGGTTAAAGTTATGAAAAACAAAACAAATTGTGAAACCAACCCCATAGTTGTTTTTATTAGAAGCATGAACCCTACTAGATGGAAGCATGGAAAAAGAGCTAAGTTAGCTCTGAACATTATAACATTGGTTGAAACACTCAGAATGCATGTCTTTGAATTAAAATAACATATACATACACATATTACTAAGCTACTTAATGTATATTTTTAACACAATAGCCTTCTCAAGGTGACTGATTATGTTTACGACATCAAATCAACATTGGTAGAATGATTTGCTTATTTTATACCTTTTTTTAATTAAATATATGTTTTAAACATTAAAACAAGAGAATACGCTACAAAAATTATAATTAATTTTATTGACTTAGGTATTAATGTATATTTGAGTTTTATTAAATCTAAAATTCTAAAGTATAATGTATTTATATCATAATTTTTATATTTAAAAAAGTGACAATAAGAAAAGGAATAAAGAAAATGAATGTTTATATAGCCAAAAATGGTTAAAGTTATGAAAAACAAAACAAATTGTGAAAACAAACGTATAGTTTCATTGTAGTAGAAACATGAAACCTACAAGATGGATACATGGAAAAAGAGCTAAGTTTGCTTTGAACATTATAACATGCATTGAAACACTCAGAGTGCATGTCTTTGAATTAAAATGACTTATACATACACATATTACTGAGCTATTTAATGTATTTTTTTTACACATTAACCTTCTCAAGGTGACTGATTATGTTTACTACACCAAATCAACATTGGTAGAATGATTTGCTTATTTTATACATTTTTTTTAATTAAATATATGTTTTACACATTAAAACAAGAGAATATGCAAAAAAAATTATAATTAATTTCTATTGACTTAGTTATTAATTTATATTTGAATTTTATTAAATCAAAAAGTTCAAAAGTATAATGTATGTTTATCATAAATTTTATTTTTAAAAAAATGACAATAAAAAGGGAAATAAAGAAAATGAAAGTTTATATAGACAAAAATGGTTAAAGTTATGAAAAACAAAACAAATTGTGAAAACAACCCCATAGTTGTTTTTATTAGAAGCATGAACCCTACTAGATGGAAGCATGGAAAAAGAGCTAAGTTAGCTCTGAACATTATAACATTGGTTGAAACACTCAGAATGCATGTCTTTGAATTAAAATAACATATACATACACATATTACTAAGCTACTTAATGTATATTTTTAACACAATAGCCTTCTCAAGGTGACTGATTATGTTTACGACATCAAATCAACATTGGTAGAATGATTTGCTTATTTTATACCTTTTTTTAATTAAATATATGTTTTAAACATTAAAACAAGAGAATACGCTACAAAAATTATAATTAATTTTATTGACTTAGGTATTAATGTATATTTGAGTTTTATTAAATCTAAAATTCTAAAGTATAATGTATTTATATCATAATTTTTATATTTAAAAAAGTGACAATAAAAAAAGGAATAAAGAAAATGAATGTTTATATAGCCAAAAATGGTTAAAGTTATGAAAAACAAAACAAATTGTGAAAACAAACGTATAGTTTCATTGTAGTAGAAACATGAAACCTACAAGATGGATACATGGAAAAAGAGCTAAGTTTGCTTTGAACATTATAACATGCATTGAAACACTCAGAGTGCATGTCTTTGAATTAAAATGACATATACATACACATATTACTGAGCTATTTAATGTATTTTTTTTACACATTAACCTTCTCAAGGTGACTGATTATGTTTATTACACCAAATCAACATTGGTAGAATGATTTGCTTATTTTATACCTTTTTTTAATTAAATATATGTTTTAAACATTAAAACAAGAGAATACGCTACAAAAATTATAATTGATTTTATTGACTTAGGTATTAATGTATATTTGAGTTTTATTAAATCTAAAATTCTAAAGTATAATGTATTTATATCATAATTTTTATATTAAAAAAGTGACAATAAAAAAAGGAATAAAGAAAATGAATGTTTATATAGCCAAAAATGGTTAAAGTTATGAAAAACAAAACAAATTGTGAAAACAAACGTATAGTTTCATTGTATTAGAAACATGAAACCTACAAGATGGATACATGGAAAAAGAGCTAAGTTTGCTTTGAACATTATAACATGGATTGAAACACTCAGAGTGCATGTCTTTGAATTAAAATGACATATACATACGCATATTACTGAGCTATTTAATGTATTTTTTTTACACATTAACCTTCTCAAGGAGACTGATTATGTTTACTACACCAAATCAACATTGGTAGAATGATTTGCTTATTTTATACATTTTTTTTAATTAAATATCTGTTTTACACATTAAAACAAGAGAATATGCAAAAAAAATTATAATTAATTTCTATTGACTTAGTTATTAATTTATATTTGAATTTTATTAAATCAAAAAGTTCAAAAGTATAATGTATGTTTATCATAAATTTTATTTTTAAAAAAATGACAATAAAAAGGGAAATAAAGAAAATGAAAGTTTATATAGACAAAAATGGTTAAAGTTATGAAAAACAAAACAAATTGTGAAAACAACCCCATAGTTGTTTTTATTAGAAGCATGAACCCTACTAGATGGAAGCATGGAAAAAGAGCTAAGTTAGCTCTGAACATTATAACATTGGTTGAAACACTCAGAATGCATGTCTTTGAATTAAAATAACATATACATACACATATTACTAAGCTACTTAATGTATATTTTTAACACAATAGCCTTCTCAAGGTGACTGATTATGTTTACGACATCAAATCAACATTGGTAGAATGATTTGCTTATTTTATACCTTTTTTTAATTAAATATATGTTTTAAACATTAAAACAAGAGAATACGCTACAAAAATTATAATTAATTTTATTGACTTAGGTATTAATGTATATTTGAGTTTTATTAAATCTAAAATTCTAAAGTATAATGTATTTATATCATAATTTTTATATTTAAAAAAGTGACAATAAGAAAAGGAATAAAGAAAATGAATGTTTATATAGCCAAAAATGGTTAAAGTTATGAAAAACAAAACAAATTGTGAAAACAAACGTATAGTTTCATTGTAGTAGAAACATGAAACCTACAAGATGGATACATGGAAAAAGAGCTAAGTTTGCTTTGAACATTATAACATGCATTGAAACACTCAGAGTGCATGTCTTTGAATTAAAATGACTTATACATACACATATTACTGAGCTATTTAATGTATTTTTTTTACACATTAACCTTCTCAAGGTGACTGATTATGTTTACTACACCAAATCAACATTGGTAGAATGATTTGCTTATTTTATACATTTTTTTTAATTAAATATATGTTTTACACATTAAAACAAGAGAATATGCAAAAAAAATTATAATTAATTTCTATTGACTTAGTTATTAATTTATATTTGAATTTTATTAAATCAAAAAGTTCAAAAGTATAATGTATGTTTATCATAAATTTTATTTTTAAAAAAATGACAATAAAAAGGGAAATAAAGAAAATGAAAGTTTATATAGACAAAAATGGTTAAAGTTATGAAAAACAAAACAAATTGTGAAAACAACCCCATAGTTGTTTTTATTAGAAGCATGAACCCTACTAGATGGAAGCATGGAAAAAGAGCTAAGTTAGCTCTGAACATTATAACATTGGTTGAAACACTCAGAATGCATGTCTTTGAATTAAAATAACATATACATACACATATTACTAAGCTACTTAATGTATATTTTTAACACAATAGCCTTCTCAAGGTGACTGATTATGTTTACGACATCAAATCAACATTGGTAGAATGATTTGCTTATTTTATACCTTTTTTTAATTAAATATATGTTTTAAACATTAAAACAAGAGAATACGCTACAAAAATTATAATTAATTTTATTGACTTAGGTATTAATGTATATTTGAGTTTTATTAAATCTAAAATTCTAAAGTATAATGTATTTATATCATAATTTTTATATTTAAAAAAGTGACAATAAAAAAAGGAATAAAGAAAATGAATGTTTATATAGCCAAAAATGGTTAAAGTTATGAAAAACAAAACAAATTGTGAAAACAAACGTATAGTTTCATTGTAGTAGAAACATGAAACCTACAAGATGGATACATGGAAAAAGAGCTAAGTTTGCTTTGAACATTATAACATGCATTGAAACACTCAGAGTGCATGTCTTTGAATTAAAATGACATACACATACACATATTACTGAGCTATTTAATGTATTTTTTTTACACATTAACCTTCTCAAGGTGACTGATTATGTTTATTACACCAAATCAACATTGGTAGAATGATTTGCTTATTTTATACCTTTTTTTAATTAAATATATGTTTTAAACATTAAAACAAGAGAATACGCTACAAAAATTATAATTGATTTTATTGACTTAGGTATTAATGTATATTTGAGTTTTATTAAATCTAAAATTCTAAAGTATAATGTATTTATATCATAATTTTTATATTTAAAAAAGTGACAATAAAAAAGGAATAAAGAAAATGAATGTTTATATAGCCAAAAATGGTTAAAGTTATGAAAAACAAAACAAATTGTGAAAACAAACGTATAGTTTCATTGTATTAGAAACATGAAACCTACAAGATGGATACATGGAAAAAGAGCTAAGTTTGCTTTGAACATTATAACATGGATTGAAACACTCAGAGTGCATGTCTTTGAATTAAAATGACATATACATACGCATATTACTGAGCTATTTAATGTATTTTTTTTACACATTAACCTTCTCAAGGAGACTGATTATGTTTACTACACCAAATCAACATTGGTAGAATGATTTGCTTATTTTATACATTTTTTTTAATTAAATATATGTTTTACACATTAAAACAAGAGAATATGCAAAAAAAATTATAATTAATTTCTATTGACTTAGTTATTAATTTATATTTGAATTTTATTAAATCAAAAAGTTCAAAAGTATAATGTATGTTTATCATAAATTTTATTTTTAAAAAAATGACAATAAAAAGGGAAATAAAGAAAATGAAAGTTTATATAGACAAAAATGGTTAAAGTTATGAAAAACAAAACAAATTGTGAAAACAACCCCATAGTTGTTTTTATTAGAAGCATGAACCCTACTAGATGGAAGCATGGAAAAAGAGCTAAGTTAGCTCTGAACATTATAACATTGGTTGAAACACTCAGAATGCATGTCTTTGAATTAAAATAACATATACATACACATATTACTAAGCTACTTAATGTATATTTTTAACACAATAGCCTTCTCAAGGTGACTGATTATGTTTACGACATCAAATCAACATTGGTAGAATGATTTGCTTATTTTATACCTTTTTTTAATTAAATATATGTTTTAAACATTAAAACAAGAGAATACGCTACAAAAATTATAATTAATTTTATTGACTTAGGTATTAATGTATATTTGAGTTTTATTAAATCTAAAATTCTAAAGTATAATGTATTTATATCATAATTTTTATATTTAAAAAAGTGACAATAAAAAAAGGAATAAAGAAAATGAATGTTTATATAGCCAAAAATGGTTAAAGTTATGAAAAACAAAACAAATTGTGAAAACAAACGTATAGTTTCATTGTAGTAGAAACATGAAACCTACAAGATGGATACATGGAAAAAGAGCTAAGTTTGCTTTGAACATTATAACATGCATTGAAACACTCAGAGTGCATGTCTTTGAATTAAAATGACATATACATACACATATTACTGAGCTATTTAATGTATTTTTTTTACACATTAACCTTCTCAAGGTGACTGATTATGTTTATTACACCAAATCAACATTGGTAGAATGATTTGCTTATTTTATACCTTTTTTTAATTAAATATATGTTTTAAACATTAAAACAAGAGAATACGCTACAAAAATTATAATTGATTTTATTGACTTAGGTATTAATGTATATTTGAGTTTTATTAAATCTAAAATTCTAAAGTATAATGTATTTATATCATAATTTTTATATTTAAAAAAGTGACAATAAAAAAAGGAATAAAGAAAATGAATGTTTATATAGCCAAAAATGGTTAAAGTTATGAAAAACAAAACAAATTGTGAAAACAAACGTATAGTTTCATTGTATTAGAAACATGAAACCTACAAGATGGATACATGGAAAAAGAGCTAAGTTTGCTTTGAACATTATAACATGGATTGAAACACTCAGAGTGCATGTCTTTGAATTAAAATGACATATACATACGCATATTACTGAGCTATTTAATGTATTTTTTTTACACATTAACCTTCTCAAGGAGACTGATTATGTTTACTACACCAAATCAACATTGGTAGAATGATTTGCTTATTTTATACATTTTTTTTAATTAAATATATGTTTTACACATTAAAACAAGAGAATATGCAAAAAAAATTATAATTAATTTCTATTGACTTAGTTATTAATGTATATTTGAATTTTATTAAATCAAAAAGTTCAAAAGTATAATGTATGTTTATCATAAATTTTATTTTTAAAAAAATGACAATAAAAAGGTAAATAAAGAAAATGAAAGTTTATATAGACAAAAATGGTTAAAGTTATGAAAAACAAAACAAATTGTGAAAACAACCCCATAGTTGTTTTTATTAGAAGCATGAACCCTACTAGATGGAAGCATGGAAAAAGAGCTAAGTTAGCTCTGAACATTATAACATTGGTTGAAACACTCAGAATGCATGTCTTTGAATTAAAATAACATATACATACACATATTACTAAGCTAGTTAATGTATTTTTTAACACAATAGCCTTCTCAAGGTGACTGATTATGTTTACCACATCAAATCAACATTGGTAGAATGATTTGCTTATTTTATACCTTTTTTTAATTAAATATATGTTTTAAACATTAAAACAAGAGAATACGCTACAAAAATTATAATTAATTTTATTGACTTAGGTATTAATGTATATTTGAGTTTTATTAAATCTAAAATTCTAAAGTATAATGTATTTATATCATAATTTTTATATTTAAAAAAGTGACAATCAAAAAAGGAATAAAGAAAATGAATGTTTATATAGCCAAAAATGGTTAAAGTTATGAAAAACAAAACAAATTGTGAAAACAAACGTATAGTTTCATTGTATTAGAAACATGAAACCTACAAGATGGATACATGGAAAAAGAGCTAAGTTTGCTTTGAACATTATTACATGGATTGAAACACTCAGAGTGCATGTCTTTGAATTAAAATGACATATACATACACATATTACTGAGCTATTTAATGTATTTTTTTTACACATTAACCTTCTCAAGGTGACTGATTATGTTTACTACACCAAATCAACATTGGTAGAATGATTTGCTTATTTTATACATTTTTTTTAATTAAATATATGTTTTACACATTAAAACAAGAGAATATGCAAAAAAAATTATAATTAATTTCTATTGACTTAGTTATTAATTTATATTTGAATTTTATTAAATCAAAAAGGTCAAAAGTATAATGTATGTTTATCATAAATTTTATTTTTAAAAAAATGACAATAAAAAGGGAAATAAAGAAAATGAAAGTTTATATAGACAAAAATGGTTAAAGTTATGAAAAACAAAACAAATTGTGAAAACAACCCCATAGTTGTTTTTATTAGAAGCATGAACCCTACTAGATGGAAGCATGGAAAAAGAGCTAAGTTAGCTCTGAACATTATAACATTGGTTGAAACACTCAGAATGCATGTCTTTGAATTAAAATAACATATACATACACATATTACTAAGCTACTTAATGTATATTTTTAACACAATAGCCTTCTCAAGGTGACTGATTATGTTTACGACATCAAATCAACATTGGTAGAATGATTTGCTTATTTTATACCTTTTTTTAATTAAATATATGTTTTAAACATTAAAACAAGAGAATACGCTACAAAAATTATAATTAATTTTATTGACTTAGGTATTAATGTATATTTGAGTTTTATTAAATCTAAAATTCTAAAGTATAATGTATTTATATCATAATTTTTATATTTAAAAAAGTGACAATAAAAAAAGGAATAAAGAAAATGAATGTTTATATAGCCAAAAATGGTTAAAGTTATGAAAAACAAAACAAATTGTGAAAACAAACGTATAGTTTCATTGTAGTAGAAACATGAAACCTACAAGATGGATACATGGAAAAAGAGCTAAGTTTGCTTTGAACATTATAACATGCATTGAAACACTCAGAGTGCATGTCTTTGAATTAAAATGACATATACATACACATATTACTGAGCTATTTAATGTATTTTTTTTACACATTAACCTTCTCAAGGTGACTGATTATGTTTATTACACCAAATCAACATTGGTAGAATGATTTGCTTATTTTATCCCTTTTTTTAATTAAATATATGTTTTAAACATTAAAACAAGAGAATACGCTACAAAAATTATAATTGATTTTATTGACTTAGGTATTAATGTATATTTGAGTTTTATTAAATCTAAAATTCTAAAGTATAATGTATTTATATCATAATTTTTATATTTAAAAAAGTGATAATAAAAAAAGGAATAAAGAAAATGAATGTTTATATAGCCAAAAATGGTTAAAGTTATGAAAAACAAAACAAATTGTGAAAACAAACGTATAGTTTCATTGTATTAGAAACATGAAACCTACAAGATGGATACATGGAAAAAGAGCTAAGTTTGCTTTGAACATTATAACATGGATTGAAACACTCAGAGTGCATGTCTTTGAATTAAAATGACATATACATACGCATATTACTGAGCTATTTAATGTATTTTTTTTACACATTAACCTTCTCAAGGAGACTGATTATGTTTACTACACCAAATCAACATTGGTAGAATGATTTGCTTATTTTATACATTTTTTTTAATTAAATATATGTTTTACACATTAAAACAAGAGAATATGCAAAAAAAATTATAATTAATTTCTATTGACTTAGTTATTAATGTATATTTGAATTTTATTAAATCAAAAAGTTCAAAAGTATAATGTATGTTTATCATAAATTTTATTTTTAAAAAAATGACAATAAAAAGGGAAATAAAGAAAATGAAAGTTTATATAGACAAAAATGGTTAAAGTTATGAAAAACAAAACAAATTGTGAAAACAACCCCATAGTTGTTTTTATTAGAAGCATGAACCCTACTAGATGGAAGTATGGAAAAAGAGCTAAGTTAGCTCTGAACATTATAACATTGGTTGAAACACTCAGAATGCATGTCTTTGAATTAAAATAACATATACATACACATATTACTAAGCTAGTTAATGTATTTTTTAACACAATAGCCTTCTCAAGGTGACTGATTATGTTTACCACATCAAATCAACATTGGTAGAATGATTTGCTTATTTTATACCTTTTTTTAATTAAATATATGTTTTAAACATTAAAACAAGAGAATACGCTACAAAAATTATAATTAATTTTATTGACTTAGGTATTAATGTATATTTGAGTTTTATTAAATCTAAAATTCTAAAGTATAATGTATTTATATCATAATTTTTATATTTAAAAAAGTGACAATAAAAAAAGGAATAAAGAAAATGAATGTTTATATAGCCAAAAATGGTTAAAGTTATGAAAAACAAAACAAATTGTGAAAACAAACGTATAGTTTCATTGTATTAGAAACATGAAACCTACAAGATGGATACATGGAAAAAGAGCTAAGTTTGCTTTGAACATTATAACATGGATTGAAACACTCAGAGTGCATGTCTTTGAATTAAAATGACATATACATACACATATTACTGAGCTATTTAATGTATTTTTTTTACACATTAACCTTCTCAAGGAGACTGATTATGTTTACTACACCAAATCAACATTGGTAGAATGATTTGCTTATTTTATACATTTTTTTTAATTAAATATATGTTTTACACATTAAAACAAGAGAATATGCAAAAAAAATTATAATTAATTTCTATTGACTTAGTTATTAATGTATATTTGAATTTTATTAAATCAAAAAGTTCAAAAGTATAATGTATGTTTATCATAAATTTTATTTTTAAAAAAATGACAATAAAAAGGGAAATAAAGAAAATGAAAGTTTATATAGACAAAAATGGTTAAAGTTATGAAAAACAAAACAAATTGTGAAAACAACCCCATAGTTGTTTTTATTAGAAGCATGAACCCTACTAGATGGAAGCATGGAAAAAGAGCTAAGTTAGCTCTGAACATTATAACATTGGTTGAAACACTCAGAATGCATGTCTTTGAATTAAAATAACATATACATACACATATTACTAAGCTACTTAATGTATATTTTTAACACAATAGCCTTCTCAAGGTGACTGATTATGTTTACGACATCAAATCAACATTGGTAGAATGATTTGCTTATTTTATACCTTTTTTTAATTAAATATATGTTTTAAACATTAAAACAAGAGAATACGCTACAAAAATTATAATTAATTTTATTGACTTAGGTATTAATGTATATTTGAGTTTTATTAAATCTAAAATTCTAAAGTATAATGTATTTATATCATAATTTTTATATTTAAAAAAGTGACAATAAAAAAAGGAATAAAGAAAATGAATGTTTATATAGCCAAAAATGGTTAAAGTTATGAAAAACAAAACAAATTGTGAAAACAAACGTATAGTTTCATTGTAGTAGAAACATGAAACCTACAAGATGGATACATGGAAAAAGAGCTAAGTTTGCTTTGAACATTATAACATGCATTGAAACACTCAGAGTGCATGTCTTTGAATTAAAATGACATATACATACACATATTACTGAGCTATTTAATGTATTTTTTTTACACATTAACCTTCTCAAGGTGACTGATTATGTTTACTACACCAAATCAACATTGGTAGAATGATTTGCTTATTTTATACATTTTTTTAAATTAAATATATGTTTTACACATTAAAACAAGAGAATATGCAAAAAAAATTATAATTAATTTCTATTGACTTAGTTATTAATTTATATTTGAATTTTATTAAATCAAAAAGGTCAAAAGTATAATGTATGTTTATCATAAATTTTATTTTAAAAAAATGACAATAAAAAGGGAAATAAAGAAAATGAAAGTTTATATAGACAAAAATGGTTAAAGTTATGAAAAACAAAACAAATTGTGAAAACAACCCCATAGTTGTTTTTATTAGAAGCATGAACCCTACTAGATGGAAGCATGGAAAAAGAGCTAAGTTAGCTCTGAACATTATAACATTGGTTGAAACACTCAGAATGCATGTCTTTGAATTAAAATAACATATACATACACATATTACTAAGCTACTTAATGTATATTTTTAACACAATAGCCTTCTCAAGGTGACTGATTATGTTTACGACATCAAATCAACATTGGTAGAATGATTTGCTTATTTTATACCTTTTTTTAATTAAATATATGTTTTAAACATTAAAACAAGAGAATACGCTACAAAAATTATAATTAATTTTATTGACTTAGGTATTAATGTATATTTGAGTTTTATTAAATCTAAAATTCTAAAGTATAATGTATTTATATCATAATTTTTATATTTAAAAAAGTGACAATAAAAAAAGGAATAAAGAAAATGAATGTTTATATAGCCAAAAATGGTTAAAGTTATGAAAAACAAAACAAATTGTGAAAACAAACGTATAGTTTCATTGTAGTAGAAACATGAAACCTACAAGATGGATACATGGAAAAAGAGCTAAGTTTGCTTTGAACATTATAACATGCATTGAAACACTCAGAGTGCATGTCTTTGAATTAAAATGACATATACATACACATATTACTGAGCTATTTAATGTATTTTTTTTACACATTAACCTTCTCAAGGTGACTGATTATGTTTATTACACCAAATCAACATTGGTAGAATGATTTGCTTATTTTATACCTTTTTTTAATTAAATATATGTTTTAAACATTAAAACAAGAGAATACGCTACAAAAATTATAATTGATTTTATTGACTTAGGTATTAATGTATATTTGAGTTTTATTAAATCTAAAATTCTAAAGTATAATGTATTTATATCATAATTTTTATATTTAAAAAAGTGACAATAAAAAAAGGAATAAAGAAAATGAATGTTTATATAGCCAAAAATGGTTAAAGTTATGAAAAACAAAACAAATTGTGAAAACAAACGTATAGTTTCATTGTATTAGAAACATGAAACCTACAAGATGGATACATGGAAAAAGAGCTAAGTTTGCTTTGAACATTATAACATGGATTGAAACACTCAGAGTGCATGTCTTTGAATTAAAATGACATATACATACGCATATTACTGAGCTATTTAATGTATTTTTTTTACACATTAACCTTCTCAAGGAGACTGATTATGTTTACTACACCAAATCAACATTGGTAGAATGATTTGCTTATTTTATACATTTTTTTTAATTAAATATATGTTTTACACATTAAAACAAGAGAATATGCAAAAAAAATTATAATTAATTTCTATTGACTTAGTTATTAATGTATATTTGAATTTTATTAAATCAAAAAGTTCAAAAGTATAATGTATGTTTATCATAAATTTTATTTTTAAAAAAATGACAATAAAAAGGGAAATAAAGAAAATGAAAGTTTATATAGACAAAAATGGTTAAAGTTATGAAAAACAAAACAAATTGTGAAAACAACCCCATAGTTGTTTTTATTAGAAGCATGAACCCTACTAGATGGAAGCATGGAAAAAGAGCTAAGTTAGCTCTGAACATTATAACATTGGTTGAAACACTCAGAATGCATGTCTTTGAATTAAAATAACATATACATACACATATTACTAAGCTAGTTAATGTATTTTTTAACACAATAGCCTTCTCAAGGTGACTGATTATGTTTACCACATCAAATCAACATTGGTAGAATGATTTGCTTATTTTATACCTTTTTTTAATTAAATATATGTTTTAAACATTAAAACAAGAGAATACGCTACAAAAATTATAATTAATTTTATTGACTTAGGTATTAATGTATATTTGAGTTTTATTAAATCTAAAATTCTAAAGTATAATGTATTTATATCATAATTTTTATATTTAAAAAAGTGACAATAAAAAAAGGAATAAAGAAAATGAATGTTTATATAGCCAAAAATGGTTAAAGTTATGAAAAACAAAACAAATTGTGAAAACAAACGTATAGTTTCATTGTATTAGAAACATGAAACCTACAAGATGGATACATGGAAAAAGAGCTAAGTTTGCTTTGAACATTATAACATGGATTGAAACACTCAGAGTGCATGTCTTTGAATTAAAATGACATATACATACACATATTACTGAGCTATTTAATGTATTTTTTTTACACATTAACCTTCTCAAGGAGACTGATTATGTTTACTACACCAAATCAACATTGGTAGAATGATTTGCTTATTTTATACATTTTTTTTAATTAAATATATGTTTTACACATTAAAACAAGAGAATATGCAAAAAAAATTATAATTAATTTCTATTGACTTAGTTATTAATGTATATTTGAATTTTATTAAATCAAAAAGTTCAAAAGTATAATGTATGTTTATCATAAATTTTATTTTTAAAAAAATGACAATAAAAAGGGAAATAAAGAAAATGAAAGTTTATATAGACAAAAATGGTTAAAGTTATGAAAAACAAAACAAATTGTGAAAACAACCCCATAGTTGTTTTTATTAGAGGCATGAACCCTACTAGATGGAAGCATGGAAAAAGAGCTAAGTTAGCTCTGAACATTATAACATTGGTTGAAACACTCAGAATGCATGTCTTTGAATTAAAATAACATATACATACACATATTACTAAGCTACTTAATGTATATTTTTAACACAATAGCCTTCTCAAGGTGACTGATTATGTTTACCACATCAAATCAACATTGGTAGAATGATTTGCTTATTTTATACCTTTTTTTAATTAAATATATGTTTTAAACATTAAAACAAGAGAATACGCTACAAAAATTATAATTAATTTTATTGACTTAGGTATTAATGTATATTTGAGTTTTATTAAATCTAAAATTCTAAAGTATAATGTATTTATATCATAATTTTTATATTTAAAAAAGTGACAATAAAAAAAGGAATAAAGAAAATGAATGTTTATATAGCCAAAAATGGTTAAAGTTATGAAAAACAAAACAAATTGTGAAAACAAACGTATAGTTTCATTGTATTAGAAACATGAAACCTACAAGATGGATACATGGAAAAAGAGCTAAGTTTGCTTTGAACATTATAACATGGATTGAAACACTCAGAGTGCATGTCTTTGAATTAAAATGACATATACATACACATATTACTGAGCTATTTAATGTATTTTTTTTACACATTAACCTTCTCAAGGAGACTGATTATGTTTACTACACCAAATCAACATTGGTAGAATGATTTGCTTATTTTATACATTTTTTTAATTAAATATATGTTTTACACATTAAAACAAGAGAATATGCAAAAAAAATTATAATTAATTTCTATTGACTTAGTTATTAATGTATATTTGAATTTTATTAAATCAAAAAGTTCAAAAGTATAATGTATGTTTATCATAAATTTTATTTTTAAAAAAATGACAATAAAAAGGGAAATAAAGAAAATGAAAGTTTATATAGACAAAAATGGTTAAAGTTATGAAAAACAAAACAAATTGTGAAAACAACCCCATAGTTGTTTTTATTAGAAGCATGAACCCTACTAGATGGAAGCATGGAAAAAGAGCTAAGTTAGCTCTGAACATTATAACATTGGTTGAAACACTCAGAATGCATGTCTTTGAATTAAAATAACATATACATACACATATTACTAAGCTACTTAATGTATATTTTTAACACAATAGCCTTCTCAAGGTGACTGATTATGTTTACGACATCAAATCAACATTGGTAGAATGATTTGCTTATTTTATACCTTTTTTTAATTAAATATATGTTTTAAACATTAAAACAAGAGAATACGCTACAAAAATTATAATTAATTTTATTGACTTAGGTATTAATGTATATTTGAGTTTTATTAAATCTAAAATTCTAAAGTATAATGTATTTATATCATAATTTTTATATTTAAAAAAGTGACAATAAAAAAAGGAATAAAGAAAATGAATGTTTATATAGCCAAAAATGGTTAAAGTTATGAAAAACAAAACAAATTGTGAAAACAAACGTATAGTTTCATTGTAGTAGAAACATGAAACCTACAAGATGGATACATGGAAAAAGAGCTAAGTTTGCTTTGAACATTATAACATGCATTGAAACACTCAGAGTGCATGTCTTTGAATTAAAATGACATATACATACACATATTACTGAGCTATTTAATGTATTTTTTTTACACATTAACCTTCTCAAGGTGACTGATTATGTTTACTACACCAAATCAACATTGGTAGAATGATTTGCTTATTTTATACATTTTTTTTAATTAAATATATGTTTTACACATTAAAACAAGAGAATATGCAAAAAAAATTATAATTAATTTCTATTGACTTAGTTATTAATTTATATTTGAATTTTATTAAATCAAAAAGTTCAAAAGTATAATGTATGTTTATCATAAATTTTATTTTTAAAAAAATGACAATAAAAAGGGAAATAAAGAAAATGAAAGTTTATATAGACAAAAATGGTTAAAGTTATGAAAAACAAAACAAATTGTGAAAACAACCCCATAGTTGTTTTTATTAGAAGCATGAACCCTACTAGATGGAAGCATGGAAAAAGAGCTAAGTTAGCTCTGAACATTATAACATTGGTTGAAACACTCAGAATGCATGTCTTTGAATTAAAATAACATATACATACACATATTACTAAGCTACTTAATGTATATTTTTAACACAATAGCCTTCTCAAGGTGACTGATTAAATTTACGACATCAAATCAACATTGGTAGAATGATTTGCTTATTTTATACCTTTTTTTAATTAAATATATGTTTTAAACATTAAAACAAGAGAATACGCTACAAAAATTATAATTAATTTTATTGACTTAGGTATTAATGTATATTTGAGTTTTATTAAATCTAAAATTCTAAAGTATAATGTATTTATATCATAATTTTTATATTTAAAAAAGTGACAATAAAAAAAGGAATAAAGAAAATGAATGTTTATATAGCCAAAAATGGTTAAAGTTATGAAAAACAAAACAAATTGTGAAAACAAACGTATAGTTTCATTGTATTAGAAACATGAAACCTACAAGATGGATACATGGAAAAAGAGCTAAGTTTGCTTTGAACATTATAACATGGATTGAAACACTCAGAGTGCATGTCTTTGAATTAAAATGACATATACATACACATATTACTGAGCTATTTAATGTATTTTTTTTACACATTAACCTTCTCAAGGAGACTGATTATGTTTACTACACCAAATCAACATTGGTAGAATGATTTGCTTATTTTATACATTTTTTTTAATTAAATATATGTTTTACACATTAAAACAAGAGAATATGCAAAAAAAATTATAATTAATTTCTATTGACTTAGTTATTAATGTATATTTGAAATTTATTAAATCAAAAAGTTCAAAAGTATAATGTATGTTTATCATAAATTTTATTTTTAAAAAAATGACAATAAAAAGGGAAATAAAGAAAATGAAAGTTTATATAGACAAAAATGGTTAAAGTTATGAAAAACAAAACAAATTGTGAAAACAACCCCATAGTTGTTTTATTAGAAGCATGAACCCTACTAGATGGAAGCATGGAAAAAGAGCTAAGTTAGCTCTGAACATTATAACATTGGTTGAAACACTCAGAATGCATGTCTTTGAATTAAAATAACATATACATACACATATTACTAAGCTACTTAATGTATATTTTTAACACAATAGCCTTCTCAAGGTGACTGATTATGTTTACGACATCAAATCAACATTGGTAGAATGATTTGCTTATTTTATACCTTTTTTTAATTAAATATATGTTTTAAACATTAAAACAAGAGAATACGCTACAAAAATTATAATTAATCTTATTGACTTAGGTATTAATGTATATTTGAGTTTTATTAAATCTAAAATTCTAAAGTATAATGTATTTATATCATAATTTTTATATTTAAAAAAGTGACAATAAAAAAAGGAATAAAGAAAATGAATGTTTATATAGCCAAAAATGGTTAAAGTTATGAAAAACAAAACAAATTGTGAAAACAAACGTATAGTTTCATTGTAGTAGAAACATGAAACCTACAAGATGGATACATGGAAAAAGAGCTAAGTTTGCTTTGAACATTATAACATGCATTGAAACACTCAGAGTGCATGTCTTTGAATTAAAATGACATATACATACACATATTACTGAGCTATTTAATGTATTTTTTTTACACATTAACCTTCTCAAGGTGACTGATTATGTCTACTACACCAAATCAACATTGGTAGAATGATTTGCTTATTTTATACATTTTTTTTAATTAAATATATGTTTTACACATTAAAACAAGAGAATATGCAAAAAAAATTATAATTAATTTCTATTGACTTAGTTATTAATTTATATTTGAATTTTATTAAATCAAAAAGTTCAAAAGTATAATGTATGTTTATCATAAATTTTATTTTTAAAAAAATGACAATAAAAAGGGAAATAAAGAAAATGAAAGTTTATATAGACAAAAATGGTTAAAGTTATGAAAAACAAAACAAATTGTGAAAACAACCCCATAGTTGTTTTTATTAGAAGCATGAACCCTACTAGATGGAAGCATGGAAAAAGAGCTAAGTTAGCTCTGAACATTATAACATTGGTTGAAACACTCAGAATGCATGTCTTTGAATTAAAATAACATATACATACACATATTACTAAGCTACTTAATGTATATTTTTAACACAATAGCCTTCTCAAGGTGACTGATTATGTTTACGACATCAAATCAACATTGGTAGAATGATTTGCTTATTTTATACCTTTTTTTAATTAAATATATGTTTTAAACATTAAAACAAGAGAATACGCTACAAAAATTATAATTAATTTTATTGACTTAGGTATTAATGTATATTTGAGTTTTATTAAATCTAAAATTCTAAAGTATAATGTATTTATATCATAATTTTTATATTTAAAAAAGTGACAATAAAAAAAGGAATAAAGAAAATGAATGTTTATATAGCCAAAAATGGTTAAAGTTATGAAAAACAAAACAAATTGTGAAAACAAACGTATAGTTTCATTGTATTAGAAACATGAAACCTACAAGATGGATACATGGAAAAAGAGCTAAGTTTGCTTTGAACATTATAACATGGATTGAAACACTCAGAGTGCATGTCTTTGAATTAAAATGACATATACATACACATATTACTGAGCTATTTAATGTATTTTTTTTACACATTAACCTTCTCAAGGTGACTGATTATGTTTACTACACCAAATCAACATTGGTAGAATGATTTGCTTATTTTATACATTTTTTTTAATTAAATATATGTTTTACACATTAAAACAAGAGAATATGCAAAAAAAATTATAATTAATTTCTATTGACTTAGTTATTAATGTATATTTGAATTTTATTAAATCAAAAAGTTCAAAAGTATAATGTATGTTTATCATAAATTTTATTTTTAAAAAAATGACAATAAAAAGGGAAATAAAGAAAATGAAAGTTTATATATACAAAAATGGTTAAAGTTATGAAAAACAAAACAAATTGTGAAAACAACCCCATTGTTGTATTTATTTGAAACCTGAAACCTACTAGAAGGATGCATGGAAAAAGAGCTAAGTTAGCTCTGAACATTATAACATTGGTTGAAACACTCAGAATGCATGTCTTTGAATTAAAATAACATATACATACACAAATTACTAAGCTACTTAATGTATTTTTTTAACACAATAGCCTTCTCAAGGTGACTGATTATGTTTACCACATCAAATCAACATTGGTAGAATGATTTGCTTATTTTATACCTTTTTTTAATTAAATATATGTTTTAAACATTAAAACAAGAGAATACGCTACAAAAATTATAATTAATTTTATTGACTTAGGTATTAATGTATATTTGAGTTTTATTAAATCTAAAATTCTAAAGTATAATGTATTTATATCATAATTTTTATATTTAAAAAAGTGACAATCAAAAAAGGAATAAAGAAAATGAATGTTTATATAGCCAAAAATGGTTAAAGTTATGAAAAACAAAACAAATTGTGAAAACAAACGTATAGTTTCATTGTATTAGAAACATGAAACCTACAAGATGGATACATGGAAAAAGAGCTAAGTTTGCTTTGAACATTATAACATGGATTGAAACACTCAGAGTGCATGTCTTTGAATTAAAATGACATATGCATACACATATTACTGAGCTATTTAATGTATTTTTTTTACACATTAACCTTCTCAAGGTGACTGATTATGTTTACTACACCAAATCAACATTGGTAGAATGATTTGCTTATTTTATACATTTTTTTAATTAAATATATGTTTTACACATTAAAACAAGAGAATATGCAAAAAAAACTTATAATTAATTTCTATTGACTTAGTTATTAATGTATATTTGAATTTTATTAAATCAAAAAAATTCAAAAGTATAATGTATGTATATCATAAATTTTATTTTTAAAAAAATGACAATAAAAAGGGAAATAAAGAAAATGAAAGTTTATATAGACAAAAATGGTTAAAGTTATGAAAAACAAAACAAATTGTGAAAACAACCCCATAGTTGTTTTTATTTGAAACCTGAAACCTACTAGAAGGATGCATGGAAAAAGAGCTAAGTTAGCTTTGAACATTATAACATTGGTTGAAACACTCAGAATGCATGTCTTTGAATTAAAATAACATATACATACACAAATTACTAAGCTACTTAATGTATTTTTTTAACACAATAGCCTTCTCAAGGTGACTGATTATGTTTACCACATCAAATCAACATTGGTAGAATGATTTGCTTATTTTATACCTTTTTTTAATTAAATATATGTTTTAAACATTAAAACAAGAGAATACGCTACAAAAATTATAATTGATTTTATTGACTTAGGTATTAATGTATATTTGAGTTTTATTAAATCTAAAATTCTAAAGTATAATGTATTTATATCATAATTTTTATATTTAAAAAAGTGACAATAAAAAAAGGAATAAAGAAAATGAATGTTTATATAGCCAAAAATGGTTAAAGTTATGAAAAACAAAACAAATTGTGAAAACAAACGTATAGTTTCATTGTATTAGAAACATGAAACCTACAAGATGGATACATGGAAAAAGAGCTAAGTTTGCTTTGAACATTATAACATGGATTGAAACACTCAGAGTGCATGTCTTTGAATTAAAATGACATATACATACGCATATTACTGAGCTATTTAATGTATTTTTTTTACACATTAACCTTCTCAAGGAGACTGATTATGTTTACTACACCAAATCAACATTGGTAGAATGATTTGCTTATTTTATACATTTTTTTTAATTAAATATATGTTTTACACATTAAAACAAGAGAATATGCAAAAAAAATTATAATTAATTTCTATTGACTTAGTTATTAATGTATATTTGAATTTTATTAAATCAAAAAGTTCAAAAGTATAATGTATGTTTATCATAAATTTTATTTTTAAAAAAATGACAATAAAAAGGGAAATAAAGAAAATGAAAGTTTATATAGACAAAAATGGTTAAAGTTATGAAAAACAAAACAAATTGTGAAAACAACCCCATAGTTGTTTTTATTAGAAGCATGAACCCTACTAGATGGAAGCATGGAAAAAGAGCTAAGTTAGCTCTGAACATTATAACATTGGTTGAAACACTCAGAATGCATGTCTTTGAATTAAAATAACATATACATACACATATTACTAAGCTAGTTAATGTATTTTTTAACACAATAGCCTTCTCAAGGTGACTGATTATGTTTACCACATCAAATCAACATTGGTAGAATGATTTGCTTATTTTATACCTTTTTTTAATTAAATATATGTTTTAAACATTAAAACAAGAGAATACGCTACAAAAATTATAATTAATTTTATTGACTTAGGTATTAATGTATATTTGAGTTTTATTAAATCTAAAATTCTAAAGTATAATGTATTTATATCATAATTTTTATATTTAAAAAAGTGACAATAAAAAAAGGAATAAAGAAAATGAATGTTTATATAGCCAAAAATGGTTAAAGTTATGAAAAACAAAACAAATTGTGAAAACAAACGTATAGTTTCATTGTATTAGAAACATGAAACCTACAAGATGGATACATGGAAAAAGAGCTAAGTTTGCTTTGAACATTATAACATAGATTGAAACACTCAGAGTGCATGTCTTTGAATTAAAATGACATATACATACACATATTACTGAGCTATTTAATGTATTTTTTTTACACATTAACCTTCTCAAGGAGACTGATTATGTTTACTACACCAAATCAACATTGGTAGAATGATTTGCTTATTTTATACATTTTTTTTAATTAAATATATGTTTTACACATTAAAACAAGAGAATATGCAAAAAAAATTATAATTAATTTCTATTGACTTAGTTATTAATGTATATTTGAATTTTATTAAATCAAAAAGTTCAAAAGTATAATGTATGTTTATCATAAATTTTATTTTTAAAAAAATGACAATAAAAAGGGAAATAAAGAAAATGAAAGTTTATATAGACAAAAATGGTTAAAGTTATGAAAAACAAAACAAATTGTGAAAACAACCCCATAGTTGTTTTTATTAGAAGCATGAACCCTACTAGATGGAAGCATGGAAAAAGAGCTAAGTTAGCTCTGAACATTATAACATTGGTTGAAACACTCAGAATGCATGTCTTTGAATTAAAATAACATATACATACACATATTACTAAGCTACTTAATGTATATTTTTAACACAATAGCCTTCTCAAGGTGACTGATTATGTTTACGACATCAAATCAACATTGGTAGAATGATTTGCTTATTTTATACCTTTTTTTAATTAAATATATGTTTTAAACATTAAAACAAGAGAATACGCTACAAAAATTATAATTAATCTTATTGACTTAGGTATTAATGTATATTTGAGTTTTATTAAATCTAAAATTCTAAAGTATAATGTATTTATATCATAATTTTTATATTTAAAAAAGTGACAATAAAAAAAGGAATAAAGAAAATGAATGTTTATATAGCCAAAAATGGTTAAAGTTATGAAAAACAAAACAAATTGTGAAAACAAACGTATAGTTTCATTGTAGTAGAAACATGAAACCTACAAGATGGATACATGGAAAAAGAGCTAAGTTTGCTTTGAACATTATAACATGCATTGAAACACTCAGAGTGCATGTCTTTGAATTAAAATGACATATACATACACATATTACTGAGCTATTTAATGTATTTTTTTTACACATTAACCTTCTCAAGGTGACTGATTATGTTTATTACACCAAATCAACATTGGTAGAATGATTTGCTTATTTTATACATTTTTTTTAATTAAATATATGTTTTACACATTAAAACAAGAGAATATGCAAAAAAAAACTTATAATTAATTTCTATTGACTTAGTTATTAATGTATATTTGAATTTTATTAAATCAAAAAATTCAAAAGTATAATGTATGTATATCATAAATTTTATTTTTAAAAAAATGACAATAAAAAGGGAAATAAAGATGTATTTGTTTAACATATATTTAATTTAAAAAAAGGTATAAAATAAGCAATTCATTCTACCAATGTTGATTTGTTGTAGTATGCATAGTAAGTCACCTTGAGAAGGCTATTGTGTTAAACAAATACATTAAGTAGCTAAGTAATACGTGTATGTATATGTAACTTTAATTCAAAGACATGCAATATGAGTGTTTCAACCCAAATTATAATGTCCAAAGCAAACTTAACTATATTTCCAGGTATCCATCTAATAGGTTTCATGTTTCTAGTAAAAGCAACTCTACGTTTGTTTTCACAATTTGTTTTTTTTCATTACTTTAACCATTTTTGTCTATATAAACTTTCATTTTCTTTATTTCTTTTTTTATTGTCATTGTTGCAAAAATAAAAATTATGATATAAATACATTATACTATAGAAATTTAGATTAAATAAAACTCAAATATACATTACAACTTAAGTCAATAATATTAATTATAATTTTATTTTGCATATTCTCTTGTTTTAATGTTTGAAACGTATATTTAATTTTTGAAAGAGATAAAATAAGCAAATCATACTACCAATGTTGATTTGGTGTGGTAAACATTGTGAGTCACCTTGAGAAGACTACTGTGTTAACAAATACATTAAGTAGCTAAGTAATATGTGTATGTATATGACATTTTAAGTCAAAGACATGCATTCTGAGTGTTCTAATCAATGTTATAATGTTCAAAGCAAACTTAGCTCTTCTTTCATGTATCCATCTAATAGGTTTCAGGTTTCTAATAAAAGCAACTCTACGTTTGTTTTCACAATTTGTTTTGTTTTTCATTACTTTAATCATTTTTGTTTATATAAACTTTCATTTTCTTTATTTCAATTTTTATTGTCATTTTTTTAAAAATAAAAATTATGATATGAATAAATTATACCTTAGAAATTTAGATTTAATAAAACTTAAATATACATTACAACTTAAGTCAATAAAATTAATCATATTTTTTTGTGTGCATATTTTCTTGTTTTAATATTTAAAACATATATTTAATATAAAAAAGGTATAAAATAAGCATATAATTCTACCAATGTTGATTTGATGTGGTAAACATAGTTAGTCACCTTGAGAAGGCAACTGTGTTAAACAAATACATTAAGTAGCTAAGTAATATGTGTATGTATATGTCATTTTAAATCAAAGACATGCATTCTAAGTGTTACAATCCATGTTATAATGTTAAAAACAAACATAGCTCTTTTTTCATGTATCCATCTAAAAGGTTTTATTGTTTCTAATAAAAGCAACTCTACGTTTGTTTTCACAATTTGTTGTTTTATTACTTTAACCATTATGGTCTATATAAACTTTCATTT
Source organism: Lathyrus oleraceus (assembly GCF_024323335.1). NCBI lineage: Eukaryota > Viridiplantae > Streptophyta > Magnoliopsida > Fabales > Fabaceae > Lathyrus > Lathyrus oleraceus. The sequence continues at coordinate 367,521,545 of NC_066585.1, read as the reverse complement.
TCTTTTTTTTTTATTGTCATTTTAAAAAAAAATTATGATATAAATACATTAAACTTTAAAATTTTATATTTAATAAAGCTCAAATATACATTACAACTTAAGTCAATAAAATTAATTATAATTTTTTTTGCATATTATCTTGTTTTAATGTTTAAAAAATATATTTAGGTGAAAGAAAAGGTATAAAATAAATAAATCATTCTACCAATATTGATTTGGTGTAGTAAATATAGTCAATCACCTTCAGAAGGCTATTGTGTTGAACAAATACATTAAGTAGCTAAGAAATATGTGTATGTATATGTCATTTTAAATCAAAGACATGTATTCCGAGTGTTTCAACCCATTTCATAAAGTCGAAAGCAAATTTAGATCTTTTTCCATGTATCTATCTAATAGGTTTCGTGTTTCTAATAAAAATAAGGCTACATTTGTTTTCACAATTTGTTTTGTTTTTCATTACTTTAACCATTTTTGTCTATATAAACTTTCATTTTCTTTATTTCTTTTTTTATTGTCATTGTTGCAAAAATAAAAATTATGATATAAATACATTATACTATAGAAATTTAGATTAAATAAAACTCAAATATACATTACAACTTAAGTCAATAATATTAATTATAATTTTATTTTGCATATTCTCTTGTTTTAATGTTTGAAACGTATATTTAATTTTTTGAAAGAGATAAAATAAGCAAATCATACTACCAATGTTGATTTGGTGTGGTAAACATTGTGAGTCACCTTGAGAAGACTACTGTGTTAAACAAATACATTAAGTAGCTAAGTAATATGTGTATGTATATGACATTTTAAGTCAAAGACATGCATTCTGAGTGTTCTAATCAATGTTATAATGTTCAAAGCAAACTTAGCTCTTCTTTCATGTATCCATCTAATAGGTTTCAGGTTTCTAATAAAAGCAACTCTACGTTTGTTTTCACAATTTGTTTTGTTTTTCATTACTTTAACCATTTTTGTTTATATAAACTTTCATTTTCTTTATTTCAATTTTTATTGTCATTTTTTTAAAAATAAAAATTATGATATGATAAAATTATACCTTAGAATTTTAGATTTAATAAAACTTAAATATACATTACAACTTAAGTCAATAAAATTAATCATATTTTTTTGTGTCCATATTTTCTTGTTTTAATATTTAAAAGATATATTTAATATAAAAAAAGGTATAAAATAAGCAAATCATTCTACCAATGTTGATTTGGTGTGGTAAACATAGTTAGTCACCTTGAGAAGGCTACTGTGTTAAACAAATACGTTAAGTAGCTAAGTAATATGTGTATGTATATGTCATTTTAATTCAAAGACATGCATTCTGAGTGTTACAATCGATGTTATAATGTTCAAAACAAACTTAGCTCTTTTTTCATGTATCCATCTAAAAGGTTTCATGTTTCTAATAAAAGCAACTCTACGTTTGTTTTCACAATTTGTTTTTTTATTACTTTAACCATTATGGTCTATATAAACTTTCATTTTCTATTTTTTTATTGTCATTTTTAAAATAAAATAAAATTATGATATAAATACATTAAACTTTAAAATTTTAGATTTAATAAAGCTCAAATATACATTACAACTTAAGTCAATAAAATTAATTATATTTTTTTTTTGCATATTCTGTTGTTTTAATGTTTAAAAAATATATTTAATTGAAAGAAAAGGTATAAAATAAGTAAATCATTCTACCAATATTGATTTGGTGTAGTAAATATAGTCAATCACCTTCAGAAGGCTATTGTTTTGAACAAATACATTAAGTAGCTAAGAAATATGTGTATGTATATGTCATTTTAAATCAAAGACATGTATTCTGAGTGTTTCAACCCACGTCATAAAGTCCAAAGCAAATTTAGATCTTTTTCCATGTATCTATCTAATAGGTTTCATGTTTCTAATAAAAATAAGTCTACATTTGTTTTCACAATTTGTTTTGTTTTTCATTACTTTAACCATTTCTGTCTATATAAACTTTCATTTTCTTTATTTCATTTTTTATTGTCATTTTTTTAAAATAAAAATTATGATATGAATACATTATACCTTAGAATTTTAGATTTAATAAAACTCAAATATACATTACAACTTAAGTCAATAAAATTAATCATATTGTTTTTTTCTGCATATTTTCTTGTTTTAATGTTTAAAACATATATTTAATTTAAAAAAAGGTATAAAATAAGCAATTCATTCTACCAATGTTGATTTGTTGTAGTATGCATAGTAAGTCACCTTGAGAAGGCTATTGTGTTAAACAAATACATTAAGTAGCTAAGTAATACGTGTATGTATATGTAACTTTAATTCAAAGACATGCAATATGAGTGTTTCAACCCAAATTATAATGTCCAAAGCAAACTTAACTATATTTCCAGGTATCCATCTAATAGGTTTCATGTTTCTAGTAAAAGCAACTCTACGTTTGTTTTCACAATTTGTTTTTTTTCATTACTTTAACCATTTTTGTCTATATAAACTTTCATTTTCTTTATTTCTTTTTTTATTGTCATTGTTGCAAAAATAAAAATTATGATATAAATACATTATACTATAGAAATTTAGATTAAATAAAACTCAAATATACATTACAACTTAAGTCAATAATATTAATTATAATTTTATTTTGCATATTCTCTTGTTTTAATGTTTGAAACGTATATTTAATTTTTGAAAGAGATAAAATAAGCAAATCATACTACCAATGTTGATTTGGTGTGGTAAACATTGTGAGTCACCTTGAGAAGACTACTGTGTTAAACAAATACATTAAGTAGCTAAGTAATATGTGTATGTATATGACATTTTAAGTCAAAGACATGCATTCTGAGTGTTCTAATCAATGTTATAATGTTCAAAGCAAACTTAGCTCTTCTTTCATGTATCCATCTAATAGGTTTCAGGTTTCTAATAAAAGCAACTCTACGTTTGTTTTCACAATTTGTTTTGTTTTTCATTACTTTAACCATTTTTGTTTATATAAACTTTCATTTTCTTTATTTCAATTTTTATTGTCATTTTTTAAAAATAAAAATTATGATATGATAAAATTATACCTTAGAATTTTAGATTTAATAAAACTTAAATATACATTACAACTTAAGTCAATAAAATTAATCATATTTTTTTGTGTCCATATTTTCTTGTTTTAATATTTAAAAGATATATTTAATATAAAAAAGGTATAAAATAAGCAAATCATTCTACCAATGTTGATTTGGTGTGGTAAACATAGTTAGTCACCTTGAGAAGGCTACTGTGTTAAACAAATACGTTAAGTAGCTAAGTAATATGTGTATGTATATGTCATTTTAATTCAAAGACATGCATTCTGAGTGTTACAATCGATGTTATAATGTTCAAAACAAACTTAGCTCTTTTTTCATGTATCCATCTAAAAGGTTTCATGTTTCTAATAAAAGCAACTCTACGTTTGTTTTCACAATTTGTTTTTTTATTACTTTAACCATTATGGTCTATATAAACTTTCATTTTCTTTTTTTTTATTGTCATTTTTAAAATAAAATAAAATTATGATATAAATACATTAAACTTTAAAATTTTAGATTTAATAAAGCTCAAATATACATTACAACTTAAGTCAATAAAATTAATTATATTTTTTTTTTGCATATTCTCTTGTTTTAATGTTTAAAAAATATATTTAATTGAAAGAAAAGGTATAAAATAAGTAAATCATTCTACCAATATTGATTTGGTGTAGTAAATATAGTCAATCACCTTCAGAAGGCTATTGTTTTGAACAAATACATTAAGTAGCTAAGAAATATGTGTATGTATATGTCATTTTAAATCAAAGACATGTATTCTGAGTGTTTCAACCCACGTCATAAAGTCCAAAGCAAATTTAGATCTTTTTCCATGTATCTATCTAATAGGTTTCATGTTTCTAATAAAAATAAGTCTACATTTGTTTTCACAATTTGTTTTGTTTTTCATTACTTTAACCATTTCTGTCTATATAAACTTTCATTTTCTTTATTTCATTTTTTATTGTCATTTTTTTTAAAATAAAAATTATGATATGAATACATTATACCTTAGAATTTTAGATTTAATAAAACTCAAATATACATTACAACTTAAGTCAATAAAATTAATCATATTGTTTTTTTCTGCATATTTTCTTGTTTTAATGTTTAAAACATATATTTAATTTAAAAAAAGGTATAAAATAAGCAATTCATTCTACCAATGTTGATTTGTTGTAGTATGCATAGTAAGTCACCTTGAGAAGGCTATTGTGTTAAACAAATACATTAAGTAGCTAAGTAATACGTGTATGTATATGTAACTTTAATTCAAAGACATGCAATATGAGTGTTTCAACCCAAATTATAATGTCCAAAGCAAACTTAACTATATTTCCAGGTATCCATCTAATAGGTTTCATGTTTCTAGTAAAAGCAACTCTACGTTTGTTTTCACAATTTGTTTTTTTTCATTACTTTAACCATTTTTGTCTATATAAACTTTCATTTTCTTTATTTCTTTTTTTATTGTCATTGTTGCAAAAATAAAAATTATGATATAAATACATTATACTATAGAAATTTAGATTAAATAAAACTCAAATATACATTACAACTTAAGTCAATAATATTAATTATAATTTTATTTTGCATATTCTCTTGTTTTAATGTTTGAAACGTATATTTAATTTTTTGAAAGAGATAAAATAAGCAAATCATACTACCAATGTTGATTTGGTGTGGTAAACATTGTGAGTCACCTTGAGAAGACTACTGTGTTAAACAAATACATTAAGTAGCTAAGTAATATGTGTATGTATATGACATTTTAAGTCAAAGACATGCATTCTGAGTGTTCTAATCAATGTTATAATGTTCAAAGCAAACTTAGCTCTTCTTTCATGTATCCATCTAATAGGTTTCAGGTTTCTAATAAAAGCAACTCTACGTTTGTTTTCACAATTTGTTTTGTTTTTCATTACTTTAACCATTTTTGTTTATATAAACTTTCATTTTCTTTATTTCAATTTTTATTGTCATTTTTTAAAAATAAAAATTATGATATGATAAAATTATACCTTAGAATTTTAGATTTAATAAAACTTAAATATACATTACAACTTAAGTCAATAAAATTAATCATATTTTTTTGTGTGCATATTTTCTTGTTTTAATATTTAAAAGATATATTTAATATAAAAAAGGTATAAAATAAGCAAATCATTCTACCAATGTTGATTTGGTGTGGTAAACATAGTTAGTCACCTTGAGAAGGCTACTGTGTTAAACAAATACGTTAAGTAGCTAAGTAATATGTGTATGTATATGTCATTTTAATTCAAAGACATGCATTCTGAGTGTTACAATCGATGTTATAATGTTCAAAACAAACTTAGCTCTTTTTTCATGTATCCATCTAAAAGGTTTCATGTTTCTAATAAAAGCAACTCTACGTTTGTTTTCACAATTTGTTTTTTTATTACTTTAACCATTATGGTCTATATAAACTTTCATTTTCTTTTTTTTTATTGTCATTTTTAAAATAAAATAAAATTATGATATAAATACATTAAACTTTAAAATTTTAGATTTAATAAAGCTCAAATATACATTACAACTTAAGTCAATAAAATTAATTATATTTTTTTTTTGCATATTCTCTTGTTTTAATGTTTAAAAAATATATTTAATTGAAAGAAAAGGTATAAAATAAGTAAATCATTCTACCAATATTGATTTGGTGTAGTAAATATAGTCAATCACCTTCAGAAGGCTATTGTTTTGAACAAATACATTAAGTAGCTAAGAAATATGTGTATGTATATGTCATTTTAAATCAAAGACATGTATTCTGAGTGTTTCAACCCACGTCATAAAGTCCAAAGCAAATTTAGATCTTTTTCCATGTATCTATCTAATAGGTTTCATGTTTCTAATAAAAATAAGTCTACATTTGTTTTCACAATTTGTTTTGTTTTTCATTACTTTAACCATTTCTGTCTATATAAACTTTCATTTTCTTTATTTCATTTTTTATTGTCATTTTTTTTAAATAAAAATTATGATATGAATACATTATACCTTAGAATTTTAGATTTAATAAAACTCAAATATACATTACAACTTAAGTCAATAAAATTAATCATATTGTTTTTTTCTGCATATTTTCTTGTTTTAATGTTTAAAACATATATTTAATTTAAAAAAAGGTATAAAATAAGCAATTCATTCTACCAATGTTGATTTGTTGTAGTATGCATAGTAAGTCACCTTGAGAAGGCTATTGTGTTAAACAAATACATTAAGTAGCTAAGTAATACGTGTATGTATATGTAACTTTAATTCAAAGACATGCAATATGAGTGTTTCAACCCAAATTATAATGTCCAAAGCAAACTTAACTATATTTCCAGGTATCCATCTAATAGGTTTCATGTTTCTAGTAAAAGCAACTCTACGTTTGTTTTCACAATTTGTTTTTTTTCATTACTTTAACCATTTTTGTCTATATAAACTTTCATTTTCTTTATTTCTTTTTTTATTGTCATTGTTGCAAAAATAAAAATTATGATATAAATACATTATACTATAGAAATTTAGATTAAATAAAACTCAAATATACATTACAACTTAAGTCAATAATATTAATTATAATTTTATTTTGCATATTCTCTTGTTTTAATGTTTGAAACGTATATTTAATTTTTTGAAAGAGATAAAATAAGCAAATCATACTACCAATGTTGATTTGGTGTGGTAAACATTGTGAGTCACCTTGAGAAGACTACTGTGTTAAACAAATACATTAAGTAGCTAAGTAATATGTGTATGTATATGACATTTTAAGTCAAAGACATGCATTCTGAGTGTTCTAATCAATGTTATAATGTTCAAAGCAAACTTAGCTCTTCTTTCATGTATCCATCTAATAGGTTTCAGGTTTCTAATAAAAGCAACTCTACGTTTGTTTTCACAATTTGTTTTGTTTTTCATTACTTTAACCATTTTTGTTTATATAAACTTTCATTTTCTTTATTTCAATTTTTATTGTCATTTTTTTAAAAATAAAAATTATGATATGATAAAATTATACCTTAGAATTTTAGATTTAATAAAACTTAAATATACATTACAACTTAAGTCAATAAAATTAATCATATTTTTTTGTGTGCATATTTTCTTGTTTTAATATTTAAAAGATATATTTAATATAAAAAAGGTATAAAATAAGCAAATCATTCTACCAATGTTGATTTGGTGTGGTAAACATAGTTAGTCACCTTGAGAAGGCTACTGTGTTAAACAAATACGTTAAGTAGCTAAGTAATATGTGTATGTATATGTCATTTTAATTCAAAGACATGCATTCTGAGTGTTACAATCGATGTTATAATGTTCAAAACAAACTTAGCTCTTTTTTCATGTATCCATCTAAAAGGTTTCATGTTTCTAATAAAAGCAACTCTACGTTTGTTTTCACAATTTGTTTTTTTATTACTTTAACCATTATGGTCTATATAAACTTTCATTTTCTTTTTTTTATTGTCATTTTTAAAATAAAATAAAATTATGATATAAATACATTAAACTTTAAAATTTTAGATTTAATAAAGCTCAAATATACATTACAACTTAAGTCAATAAAATTAATTATATTTTTTTTTGCATATTCTCTTGTTTTAATGTTTAAAAAATATATTTAATTGAAAGAAAAGGTATAAAATAAGTAAATCATTCTACCAATATTGATTTGGTGTAGTAAATATAGTCAATCACCTTCAGAAGGCTATTGTTTTGAACAAATACATTAAGTAGCTAAGAAATATGTGTATGTATATGTCATTTTAAATCAAAGACATGTATTCTGAGTGTTTCAACCCACGTCATAAAGTCCAAAGCAAATTTAGATCTTTTTCCATGTATCTATCTAATAGGTTTCATGTTTCTAATAAAAATAAGTCTACATTTGTTTTCACAATTTGTTTTGTTTTTCATTACTTTAACCATTTTTGTCTATATAAACTTTCATTTTCTTTATTTCATTTTTTATTGTCATTTTTTTTAAATAAAAATTATGATATGAATACATTATACCTTAGAATTTTAGATTTAATAAAACTCAAATATACATTACAACTTAAGTCAATAAAATTAATCATATTGTTTTTTTCTGCATATTTTCTTGTTTTAATGTTTAAAACATATATTTAATTTAAAAAAAGGTATAAAATAAGCAATTCATTCTACCAATGTTGATTTGTTGTAGTATGCATAGTAAGTCACCTTGAGAAGGCTATTGTGTTAAACAAATACATTAAGTAGCTAAGTAATACGTGTATGTATATGTAACTTTAATTCAAAGACATGCAATATGAGTGTTTCAACCCAAATTATAATGTCCAAAGCAAACTTAACTATATTTCCAGGTATCCATCTAATAGGTTTCATGTTTCTAATAAAAGCAACTCTACGTTTGTTTTCACAATTTGTTTTTTTTCATTACTTTAACCATTTTTGTCTATATAAACTTTCATTTTCTTTATTTCTTTTTTTATTGTCATTGTTGCAAAAATAAAAATTATGATATAAATACATTATACTATAGAAATTTAGATTAAATAAAACTCAAATATACATTACAACTTAAGTCAATAATATTAATTATAATTTTATTTTGCATATTCTCTTGTTTTAATGTTTGAAACGTATATTTAATTTTTTGAAAGAGATAAAATAAGCAAATCATACTACCAATGTTGATTTGGTGTGGTAAACATTGTGAGTCACCTTGAGAAGACTACTGTGTTAAACAAATACATTAAGTAGCTAAGTAATATGTGTATGTATATGACATTTTAAGTCAAAGACATGCATTCTGAGTGTTCTAATCAATGTTATAATGTTCAAAGCAAACTTAGCTCTTCTTTCATGTATCCATCTAATAGGTTTCAGGTTTCTAATAAAAGCAACTCTACGTTTGTTTTCACAATTTGTTTTGTTTTTCATTACTTTAACCATTTTTGTTTATATAAACTTTCATTTTCTTTATTTCATTTTTATTGTCATTTTTTAAAAATAAAAATTATGATATGATAAAATTATACCTTAGAATTTTAGATTTAATAAAACTTAAATATACATTACAACTTAAGTCAATAAAATTAATCATATTTTTTGTGTGCATATTTTCTTGTTTTAATATTTAAAAGATATATTTAATATAAAAAAGGTATAAAATAAGCAAATCATTCTACCAATGTTGATTTGGTGTGGTAAACATAGTTAGTCACCTTGAGAAGGCTACTGTGTTAAACAAATACATTAAGTAGCTAAGTAATATGTGTATGTATATGTCATTTTAATTCAAAGACATGCATTCTGAGTGTTACAATCGATGTTATAATGTTCAAAACAAACTTAGCTCTTTTTTCATGTATCCATCTAAAAGGTTTCATGTTTCTAATAAAAGCAACTCTACGTTTGTTTTCACAATTTGTTTTTTTATTACTTTAACCATTATGGTCTATATAAACTTTCATTTTCTTTTTTTTATTGTCATTTTTAAAATAAAATAAAATTATGATATAAATACATTAAACTTTAAAATTTTAGATTTAATAAAGCTCAAATATACATTACAACTTAAGTCAATAAAATTAATTATATTTTTTTTTGCATATTCTCTTGTTTTAATGTTTAAAAAATATATTTAATTGAAAGAAAAGGTATAAAATAAGTAAATCATTCTACCAATATTGATTTGGTGTAGTAAATATAGTCAATCACCTTCAGAAGGCTATTGTTTTGAACAAATACATTAAGTAGCTAAGAAATATGTGTATGTATATGTCATTTTAAATCAAAGACATGTATTCTGAGTGTTTCAACCCACGTCATAAAGTCCAAAGCAAATTTAGATCTTTTTCCATGTATCTATCTAATAGGTTTCATGTTTCTAATAAAAATAAGTCTACATTTGTTTTCACAATTTGTTTTGTTTTTCATTACTTTAACCATTTTTGTCTATATAAACTTTCATTTTCTTTATTTCATTTTTTATTGTCATTTTTTTTAAATAAAAATTATGATATGAATACATTATACCTTAGAATTTTAGATTTAATAAAACTCAAATATACATTACAACTTAAGTCAATAAAATTAATCATATTGTTTTTTTCTGCATATTTTCTTGTTTTAATGTTTAAAACATATATTTAATTTAAAAAAAGGTATAAAATAAGCAATTCATTCTACCAATGTTGATTTGTTGTAGTATGCATAGTAAGTCACCTTGAGAAGGCTATTGTGTTAAACAAATACATTAAGTAGCTAAGTAATACGTGTATGTATATGTAACTTTAATTCAAAGACATGCAATATGAGTGTTTCAACCCAAATTATAATGTCCAAAGCAAACTTAACTATATTTCCAGGTATCCATCTAATAGGTTTCATGTTTCTAATAAAAGCAACTCTACGTTTGTTTTCACAATTTGTTTTTTTTCATTACTTTAACCATTTTTGTCTATATAAACTTTCATTTTCTTTATTTCTTTTTTTATTGTCATTGTTGCAAAAATAAAAATTATGATATAAATACATTATACTATAGAAATTTAGATTAAATAAAACTCAAATATACATTACAACTTAAGTCAATAATATTAATTATAATTTTATTTTGCATATTCTCTTGTTTTAATGTTTGAAACGTATATTTAATTTTTTGAAAGAGATAAAATAAGCAAATCATACTACCAATGTTGATTTGGTGTGGTAAACATTGTGAGTCACCTTGAGAAGACTACTGTGTTAAACAAATACATTAAGTAGCTAAGTAATATGTGTATGTATATGACATTTTAAGTCAAAGACATGCATTCTGAGTGTTCTAATCAATGTTATAATGTTCAAAGCAAACTTAGCTCTTCTTTCATGTATCCATCTAATAGGTTTCAGGTTTCTAATAAAAGCAACTCTACGTTTGTTTTCACAATTTGTTTTGTTTTTCATTACTTTAACCATTTTTGTTTATATAAACTTTCATTTTCTTTATTTCAATTTTTATTGTCATTTTTTTAAAAATAAAAATTATGATATGATAAAATTATACCTTAGAATTTTAGATTTAATAAAACTTAAATATACATTACAACTTAAGTCAATAAAATTAATCATATTTTTTGTGTGCATATTTTCTTGTTTTAATATTTAAAACATATATTTAATATAAAAAAGGTATAAAATAAGCAAATCATTCTACCAATGTTGATTTGGTGTGGTAAACATAGTTAGTCACCTTGAGAAGGCTACTGTGTTAAACAAATACATTAAGTAGCTAAGTAATATGTGTATGTATATGTCATTTTAATTCAAAGACATGCATTCTGAGTGTTACAATCGATGTTATAATGTTCAAAACAAACTTAGCTCTTTTTTCATGTATCCATCTAAAAGGTTTCATGTTTCTAATAAAAGCAACTCTACGTTTGTTTTCACAATTTGTTTTTTTATTACTTTAACCATTATGGTCTATATAAACTTTCATTTTCTTTTTTTTATTGTCATTTTTAAAATAAAATAAAATTATGATATAAATACATTAAACTTTAAAATTTTAGATTTAATAAAGCTCAAATATACATTACAACTTAAGTCAATAAAATTAATTATATTTTTTTTTTGCATATTCTCTTGTTTTAATGTTTAAAAAATATATTTAATTGAAAGAAAAGGTATAAAATAAGTAAATCATTCTACCAATATTGATTTGGTGTAGTAAATATAGTCAATCACCTTCAGAAGGCTATTGTTTTGAACAAATACATTAAGTAGCTAAGAAATATGTGTATGTATATGTCATTTTAAATCAAAGACATGTATTCTGAGTGTTTCAACCCACGTCATAAAGTCCAAAGCAAATTTAGATCTTTTTCCATGTATCTATCTAATAGGTTTCATGTTTCTAATAAAAATAAGTCTACATTTGTTTTCACAATTTGTTTTGTTTTTCATTACTTTAACCATTTTTGTCTATATAAACTTTCATTTTCTTTATTTCATTTTTTATTGTCATTTTTTTTAAAAAAAATTATGATATGAATACATTATACCTTAGAATTTTAGATTTAATAAAACTCAAATATACATTACAACTTAAGTCAATAAAATTAATCATATTGTTTTTTTCTGCATATTTTCTTGTTTTAATGTTTAAAACATATATTTAATTTAAAAAAAGGTATAAAATAAGCAATTCATTCTACCAATGTTGATTTGTTGTAGTATGCATAGTAAGTCACCTTGAGAAGGCTATTGTGTTAAACAAATACATTAAGTAGCTAAGTAATACGTGTATGTATATGTAACTTTAATTCAAAGACATGCAATATGAGTGTTTCAACCCAAATTATAATGTCCAAAGCAAACTTAACTATATTTCCAGGTATCCATCTAATAGGTTTCATGTTTCTAATAAAAGCAACTCTACGTTTGTTTTCACAATTTGTTTTTTTCATTACTTTAACCATTTTTGTCTATATAAACTTTCATTTTCTTTATTTCTTTTTTTATTGTCATTGTTGCAAAAATAAAAATTATGATATAAATACATTATACTATAGAAATTTAGATTAAATAAAACTCAAATATACATTACAACTTAAGTCAATAATATTAATTATAATTTTATTTTGCATATTCTCTTGTTTTAATGTTTGAAACGTATATTTAATTTTTTGAAAGAGATAAAATAAGCAAATCATACTACCAATGTTGATTTGGTGTGGTAAACATTGTGAGTCACCTTGAGAAGACTACTGTGTTAAACAAATACATTAAGTAGCTAAGTAATATGTGTATGTATATGACATTTTAAGTCAAAGACATGCATTCTGAGTGTTCTAATCAATGTTATAATGTTCAAAGCAAACTTAGCTCTTCTTTCATGTATCCATCTAATAGGTTTCAGGTTTCTAATAAAAGCAACTCTACGTTTGTTTTCACAATTTGTTTTGTTTTTCATTACTTTAACCATTTTTGTTTATATAAACTTTCATTTTCTTTATTTCATTTTTTATTGTCATTTTTTTAAAAATAAAAATTATGATATGATAAAATTATACCTTAGAATTTTAGATTTAATAAAACTTAAATATACATTACAACTTAAGTCAATAAAATTAATCATATTTTTTTGTGTGCATATTTTCTTGTTTTAATATTTAAAACATATATTTAATATAAAAAAGGTATAAAATAAGCAAATCATTCTACCAATGTTGATTTGGTGTGGTAAACATAGTTAGTCACCTTGAGAAGGCTACTGTGTTAAACAAATACATTAAGTAGCTAAGTAATATGTGTATGTATATGTCATTTTAATTCAAAGACATGCATTCTGAGTGTTACAATCGATGTTATAATGTTCAAAACAAACTTAGCTCTTTTTTCATGTATCCATCTAAAAGGTTTCATGTTTCTAATAAAAGCAACTCTACGTTTGTTTTCACAATTTGTTTTTTTATTACTTTAACCATTATGGTCTATATAAACTTTCATTTTCTTTTTTTTTATTGTCATTTTTAAAATAAAATAAAATTATGATATAAATACATTAAACTTTAAAATTTTAGATTTAATAAAGCTCAAATATACATTACAACTTAAGTCAATAAAATTAATTATATTTTTTTTTGCATATTCTCTTGTTTTAATGTTTAAAAAATATATTTAATTGAAAGAAAAGGTATAAAATAAGTAAATCATTCTACCAATATTGATTTGGTGTAGTAAATATAGTCAATCACCTTCAGAAGGCTATTGTTTTGAACAAATACATTAAGTAGCTAAGAAATATGTGTATGTATATGTCATTTTAAATCAAAGACATGTATTCTGAGTGTTTCAACCCACGTCATAAAGTCCAAAGCAAATTTAGATCTTTTTCCATGTATCTATCTAATAGGTTTCATGTTTCTAATAAAAATAAGTCTACATTTGTTTTCACAATTTGTTTTGTTTTTCATTACTTTAACCATTTTTGTCTATATAAACTTTCATTTTCTTTATTTCATTTTTTATTGTCATTTTTTTTAAAATAAAAATTATGATATGAATACATTATACCTTAGAATTTTAGATTTAATAAAACTCAAATATACATTACAACTTAAGTCAATAAAATTAATCATATTGTTTTTTTCTGCATATTTTCTTGTTTTAATGTTTAAAACATATATTTAATTTAAAAAAAGGTATAAAATAAGCAATTCATTCTACCAATGTTGATTTGTTGTAGTATGCATAGTAAGTCACCTTGAGAAGGCTATTGTGTTAAACAAATACATTAAGTAGCTAAGTAATACGTGTATGTATATGTAACTTTAATTCAAAGACATGCAATATGAGTGTTTCAACCCAAATTATAATGTCCAAAGCAAACTTAACTATATTTCCAGGTATCCATCTAATAGGTTTCATGTTTCTAATAAAAGCAACTCTACGTTTGTTTTCACAATTTGTTTTTTTTCATTACTTTAACCATTTTTGTCTATATAAACTTTCATTTTCTTTATTTCTTTTTTTATTGTCATTGTTGCAAAAATAAAAATTATGATATAAATACATTATACTATAGAAATTTAGATTAAATAAAACTCAAATATACATTACAACTTAAGTCAATAATATTAATTATAATTTTATTTTGCATATTCTCTTGTTTTAATGTTTGAAACGTATATTTAATTTTTTGAAAGAGATAAAATAAGCAAATCATACTACCAATGTTGATTTGGTGTGGTAAACATTGTGAGTCACCTTGAGAAGACTACTGTGTTAAACAAATACATTAAGTAGCTAAGTAATATGTGTATGTATATGACATTTTAAGTCAAAGACATGCATTCTGAGTGTTCTAATCAATGTTATAATGTTCAAAGCAAACTTAGCTCTTCTTTCATGTATCCATCTAATAGGTTTCAGGTTTCTAATAAAAGCAACTCTACGTTTGTTTTCACAATTTGTTTTGTTTTTCATTACTTTAACCATTTTTGTTTATATAAACTTTCATTTTCTTTATTTCATTTTTTATTGTCATTTTTTTAAAAATAAAAATTATGATATGATAAAATTATACCTTAGAATTTTAGATTTAATAAAACTTAAATATACATTACAACTTAAGTCAATAAAATTAATCATATTTTTTTGTGTGCATATTTTCTTGTTTTAATATTTAAAACATATATTTAATATAAAAAAGGTATAAAATAAGCAAATCATTCTACCAATGTTGATTTGGTGTGGTAAACATAGTTAGTCACCTTGAGAAGGCTACTGTGTTAAACAAATACATTAAGTAGCTAAGTAATATGTGTATGTATATGTCATTTTAATTCAAAGACATGCATTCTGAGTGTTACAATCGATGTTATAATGTTCAAAACAAACTTAGCTCTTTTTTCATGTATCCATCTAAAAGGTTTCATGTTTCTAATAAAAGCAACTCTACGTTTGTTTTCACAATTTGTTTTTTTATTACTTTAACCATTATGGTCTATATAAACTTTCATTTTCTTTTTTTTATTGTCATTTTTAAAATAAAATAAAATTATGATATAAATACATTAAACTTTAAAATTTTAGATTTAATAAAGCTCAAATATACATTACAACTTAAGTCAATAAAATTAATTATATTTTTTTTTGCATATTCTCTTGTTTTAATGTTTAAAAAATATATTTAATTGAAAGAAAAGGTATAAAATAAGTAAATCATTCTACCAATATTGATTTGGTGTAGTAAATATAGTCAATCACCTTCAGAAGGCTATTGTTTTGAACAAATACATTAAGTAGCTAAGAAATATGTGTATGTATATGTCATTTTAAATCAAAGACATGTATTCTGAGTGTTTCAACCCACGTCATAAAGTCCAAAGCAAATTTAGATCTTTTTCCATGTATCTATCTAATAGGTTTCATGTTTCTAATAAAAATAAGTCTACATTTGTTTTCACAATTTGTTTTGTTTTTCATTACTTTAACCATTTTTGTCTATATAAACTTTCATTTTCTTTATTTCATTTTTTATTGTCATTTTTTTTAAAATAAAAATTATGATATGAATACATTATACCTTAGAATTTTAGATTTAATAAAACTCAAATATACATTACAACTTAAGTCAATAAAATTAATCATATTGTTTTTTTCTGCATATTTTCTTGTTTTAATGTTTAAAACATATATTTAATTTAAAAAAAGGTATAAAATAAGCAATTCATTCTACCAATGTTGATTTGTTGTAGTATGCATAGTAAGTCACCTTGAGAAGGCTATTGTGTTAAACAAATACATTAAGTAGCTAAGTAATACGTGTATGTATATGTAACTTTAATTCAAAGACATGCAATATGAGTGTTTCAACCCAAATTATAATGTCCAAAGCAAACTTAACTATATTTCCAGGTATCCATCTAATAGGTTTCATGTTTCTAATAAAAGCAACTCTACGTTTGTTTTCACAATTTGTTTTTTTTCATTACTTTAACCATTTTTGTCTATATAAACTTTCATTTTCTTTATTTCTTTTTTTATTGTCATTGTTGCAAAAATAAAAATTATGATATAAATACATTATACTATAGAAATTTAGATTAAATAAAACTCAAATATACATTACAACTTAAGTCAATAATATTAATTATAATTTTATTTTGCATATTCTCTTGTTTTAATGTTTGAAACGTATATTTAATTTTTTGAAAGAGATAAAATAAGCAAATCATACTACCAATGTTGATTTGGTGTGGTAAACATTGTGAGTCACCTTGAGAAGACTACTGTGTTAAACAAATACATTAAGTAGCTAAGTAATATGTGTATGTATATGACATTTTAAGTCAAAGACATGCATTCTGAGTGTTCTAATCAATGTTATAATGTTCAAAGCAAACTTAGCTCTTCTTTCATGTATCCATCTAATAGGTTTCAGGTTTCTAATAAAAGCAACTCTACGTTTGTTTTCACAATTTGTTTTGTTTTTCATTACTTTAACCATTTTTGTTTATATAAACTTTCATTTTCTTTATTTCATTTTTATTGTCATTTTTTTAAAATAAAAATTATGATATGATAAAATTATACCTTAGAATTTTAGATTTAATAAAACTTAAATATACATTACAACTTAAGTCAATAAAATTAATCATATTTTTTGTGTGCATATTTTCTTGTTTTAATATTTAAAACATATATTTAATATAAAAAAGGTATAAAATAAGCAAATCATTCTACCAATGTTGATTTGGTGTGGTAAACATAGTTAGTCACCTTGAGAAGGCTACTGTGTTAAACAAATACATTAAGTAGCTAAGTAATATGTGTATGTATATGTCATTTTAATTCAAAGACATGCATTCTGAGTGTTACAATCGATGTTATAATGTTCAAAACAAACTTAGCTCTTTTTTCATGTATCCATCTAAAAGGTTTCATGTTTCTAATAAAAGCAACTCTACGTTTGTTTTCACAATTTGTTTTTTTATTACTTTAACCATTATGGTCTATATAAACTTTCATTTTCTTTTTTTTATTGTCATTTTTAAAATAAAATAAAATTATGATATAAATACATTAAACTTTAAAATTTTAGATTTAATAAAGCTCAAATATACATTACAACTTAAGTCAATAAAATTAATTATATTTTTTTTTGCATATTCTCTTGTTTTAATGTTTAAAAAATATATTTAATTGAAAGAAAAGGTATAAAATAAGTAAATCATTCTACCAATATTGATTTGGTGTAGTAAATATAGTCAATCACCTTCAGAAGGCTATTGTTTTGAACAAATACATTAAGTAGCTAAGAAATATGTGTATGTATATGTCATTTTAAATCAAAGACATGTATTCTGAGTGTTTCAACCCACGTCATAAAGTCCAAAGCAAATTTAGATCTTTTTCCATGTATCTATCTAATAGGTTTCATGTTTCTAATAAAAATAAGTCTACATTTGTTTTCACAATTTGTTTTGTTTTTCATTACTTTAACCATTTTTGTCTATATAAACTTTCATTTTCTTTATTTCATTTTTTATTGTCATTTTTTTTAAAATAAAAATTATGATATGAATACATTATACCTTAGAATTTTAGATTTAATAAAACTCAAATATACATTACAACTTAAGTCAATAAAATTAATCATATTGTTTTTTTCTGCATATTTTCTTGTTTTAATGTTTAAAACATATATTTAATTTAAAAAAAGGTATAAAATAAGCAATTCATTCTACCAATGTTGATTTGTTGTAGTATGCATAGTAAGTCACCTTGAGAAGGCTATTGTGTTAAACAAATACATTAAGTAGCTAAGTAATACGTGTATGTATATGTAACTTTAATTCAAAGACATGCAATATGAGTGTTTCAACCCAAATTATAATGTCCAAAGCAAACTTAACTATATTTCCAGGTATCCATCTAATAGGTTTCATGTTTCTAATAAAAGCAACTCTACGTTTGTTTTCACAATTTGTTTTTTTTCATTACTTTAACCATTTTTGTCTATATAAACTTTCATTTTCTTTATTTCTTTTTTTATTGTCATTGTTGCAAAAATAAAAATTATGATATAAATACATTATACTATAGAAATTTAGATTAAATAAAACTCAAATATACATTACAACTTAAGTCAATAATATTAATTATAATTTTATTTTGCATATTCTCTTGTTTTAATGTTTGAAACGTATATTTAATTTTTTGAAAGAGATAAAATAAGCAAATCATACTACCAATGTTGATTTGGTGTGGTAAACATTGTGAGTCACCTTGAGAAGACTACTGTGTTAAACAAATACATTAAGTAGCTAAGTAATATGTGTATGTATATGACATTTTAAGTCAAAGACATGCATTCTGAGTGTTCTAATCAATGTTATAATGTTCAAAGCAAACTTAGCTCTTCTTTCATGTATCCATCTAATAGGTTTCAGGTTTCTAATAAAAGCAACTCTACGTTTGTTTTCACAATTTGTTTTGTTTTTCATTACTTTAACCATTTTTGTTTATATAAACTTTCATTTTCTTTATTTCATTTTTTATTGTCATTTTTTTAAAAATAAAAATTATGATATGATAAAATTATACCTTAGAATTTTAGATTTAATAAAACTTAAATATACATTACAACTTAAGTCAATAAAATTAATCATATTTTTTTGTGTGCATATTTTCTTGTTTTAATATTTAAAACATATATTTAATATAAAAAAGGTATAAAATAAGCAAATCATTCTACCAATGTTGATTTGGTGTGGTAAACATAGTTAGTCACCTTGAGAAGGCTACTGTGTTAAACAAATACATTAAGTAGCTAAGTAATATGTGTATGTATATGTCATTTTAATTCAAAGACATGCATTCTGAGTGTTACAATCGATGTTATAATGTTCAAAACAAACTTAGCTCTTTTTTCATGTATCCATCTAAAAGGTTTCATGTTTCTAATAAAAGCAACTCTACGTTTGTTTTCACAATTTGTTTTTTTATTACTTTAACCATTATGGTCTATATAAACTTTCATTTTCTTTTTTTTTATTGTCATTTTTAAAATAAAATAAAATTATGATATAAATACATTAAACTTTAAAATTTTAGATTTAATAAAGCTCAAATATACATTACAACTTAAGTCAATAAAATTAATTATATTTTTTTTTGCATATTCTCTTGTTTTAATGTTTAAAAAATATATTTAATTGAAAGAAAAGGTATAAAATAAGTAAATCATTCTACCAATATTGATTTGGTGTAGTAAATATAGTCAATCACCTTCAGAAGGCTATTGTTTTGAACAAATACATTAAGTAGCTAAGAAATATGTGTATGTATATGTCATTTTAAATCAAAGACATGTATTCTGAGTGTTTCAACCCACGTCATAAAGTCCAAAGCAAATTTAGATCTTTTTCCATGTATCTATCTAATAGGTTTCATGTTTCTAATAAAAATAAGTCTACATTTGTTTTCACAATTTGTTTTGTTTTTCATTACTTTAACCATTTTTGTCTATATAAACTTTCATTTTCTTTATTTCATTTTTTATTGTCATTTTTTTTAAAATAAAAATTATGATATGAATACATTATACCTTAGAATTTTAGATTTAATAAAACTCAAATATACATTACAACTTAAGTCAATAAAATTAATCATATTGTTTTTTTCTGCATATTTTCTTGTTTTAATGTTTAAAACATATATTTAATTTAAAAA
This sequence comes from Lathyrus oleraceus, assembly GCF_024323335.1. Taxonomy (NCBI): domain Eukaryota; kingdom Viridiplantae; phylum Streptophyta; class Magnoliopsida; order Fabales; family Fabaceae; genus Lathyrus; species Lathyrus oleraceus. The sequence goes on along the minus strand of NC_066585.1, from coordinate 367,501,233 downwards.
AAGGTATAAAATAAGCAATTCATTCTACCAATGTTGATTTGTTGTAGTATGCATAGTAAGTCACCTTGAGAAGGCTATTGTGTTAAACAAATACATTAAGTAGCTAAGTAATACGTGTATGTATATGTAACTTTAATTCAAAGACATGCAATATGAGTGTTTCAACCCAAATTATAATGTCCAAAGCAAACTTAACTATATTTCCAGGTATCCATCTAATAGGTTTCATGTTTCTAATAAAAGCAACTCTACGTTTGTTTTCACAATTTGTTTTTTTTCATTACTTTAACCATTTTTGTCTATATAAACTTTCATTTTCTTTATTTCTTTTTTTATTGTCATTGTTGCAAAAATAAAAATTATGATATAAATACATTATACTATAGAAATTTAGATTAAATAAAACTCAAATATACATTACAACTTAAGTCAATAATATTAATTATAATTTTATTTTGCATATTCTCTTGTTTTAATGTTTGAAACGTATATTTAATTTTTTGAAAGAGATAAAATAAGCAAATCATACTACCAATGTTGATTTGGTGTGGTAAACATTGTGAGTCACCTTGAGAAGACTACTGTGTTAAACAAATACATTAAGTAGCTAAGTAATATGTGTATGTATATGACATTTTAAGTCAAAGACATGCATTCTGAGTGTTCTAATCAATGTTATAATGTTCAAAGCAAACTTAGCTCTTCTTTCATGTATCCATCTAATAGGTTTCAGGTTTCTAATAAAAGCAACTCTACGTTTGTTTTCACAATTTGTTTTGTTTTTCATTACTTTAACCATTTTTGTTTATATAAACTTTCATTTTCTTTATTTCATTTTTTATTGTCATTTTTTTAAAAATAAAAATTATGATATGATAAAATTATACCTTAGAATTTTAGATTTAATAAAACTTAAATATACATTACAACTTAAGTCAATAAAATTAATCATATTTTTTGTGTGCATATTTTCTTGTTTTAATATTTAAAACATATATTTAATATAAAAAAGGTATAAAATAAGCAAATCATTCTACCAATGTTGATTTGGTGTGGTAAACATAGTTAGTCACCTTGAGAAGGCTACTGTGTTAAACAAATACATTAAGTAGCTAAGTAATATGTGTATGTATATGTCATTTTAATTCAAAGACATGCATTCTGAGTGTTACAATCGATGTTATAATGTTCAAAACAAACTTAGCTCTTTTTTCATGTATCCATCTAAAAGGTTTCATGTTTCTAATAAAAGCAACTCTACGTTTGTTTTCACAATTTGTTTTTTTATTACTTTAACCATTATGGTCTATATAAACTTTCATTTTCTTTTTTTTTATTGTCATTTTTAAAATAAAATAAAATTATGATATAAATACATTAAACTTTAAAATTTTAGATTTAATAAAGCTCAAATATACATTACAACTTAAGTCAATAAAATTAATTATATTTTTTTTGCATATTCTCTTGTTTTAATGTTTAAAAAATATATTTAATTGAAAGAAAAGGTATAAAATAAGTAAATCATTCTACCAATATTGATTTGGTGTAGTAAATATAGTCAATCACCTTCAGAAGGCTATTGTTTTGAACAAATACATTAAGTAGCTAAGAAATATGTGTATGTATATGTCATTTTAAATCAAAGACATGTATTCTGAGTGTTTCAACCCACGTCATAAAGTCCAAAGCAAATTTAGATCTTTTTCCATGTATCTATCTAATAGGTTTCATGTTTCTAATAAAAATAAGTCTACATTTGTTTTCACAATTTGTTTTGTTTTTCATTACTTTAACCATTTTTGTCTATATAAACTTTCATTTTCTTTATTTCATTTTTTATTGTCATTTTTTTTAAAATAAAAATTATGATATGAATACATTATACCTTAGAATTTTAGATTTAATAAAACTCAAATATACATTACAACTTAAGTCAATAAAATTAATCATATTGTTTTTTTCTGCATATTTTCTTGTTTTAATGTTTAAAACATATATTTAATTTAAAAAAAGGTATAAAATAAGCAATTCATTCTACCAATGTTGATTTGTTGTAGTATGCATAGTAAGTCACCTTGAGAAGGCTATTGTGTTAAACAAATACATTAAGTAGCTAAGTAATACGTGTATGTATATGTAACTTTAATTCAAAGACATGCAATATGAGTGTTTCAACCCAAATTATAATGTCCAAAGCAAACTTAACTATATTTCCAGGTATCCATCTAATAGGTTTCATGTTTCTAATAAAAGCAACTCTACGTTTGTTTTCACAATTTGTTTTTTTCATTACTTTAACCATTTTTGTCTATATAAACTTTCATTTTCTTTATTTCTTTTTTTATTGTCATTGTTGCAAAAATAAAAATTATGATATAAATACATTATACTATAGAAATTTAGATTAAATAAAACTCAAATATACATTACAACTTAAGTCAATAATATTAATTATAATTTTATTTTGCATATTCTCTTGTTTTAATGTTTGAAACGTATATTTAATTTTTTGAAAGAGATAAAATAAGCAAATCATACTACCAATGTTGATTTGGTGTGGTAAACATTGTGAGTCACCTTGAGAAGACTACTGTGTTAAACAAATACATTAAGTAGCTAAGTAATATGTGTATGTATATGACATTTTAAGTCAAAGACATGCATTCTGAGTGTTCTAATCAATGTTATAATGTTCAAAGCAAACTTAGCTCTTCTTTCATGTATCCATCTAATAGGTTTCAGGTTTCTAATAAAAGCAACTCTACGTTTGTTTTCACAATTTGTTTTGTTTTTCATTACTTTAACCATTTTTGTTTATATAAACTTTCATTTTCTTTATTTCATTTTTATTGTCATTTTTTTAAAAAAAAATTATGATATGATAAAATTATACCTTAGAATTTTAGATTTAATAAAACTTAAATATACATTACAACTTAAGTCAATAAAATTAATCATATTTTTTTGTGTGCATATTTTCTTGTTTTAATATTTAAAACATATATTTAATATAAAAAAGGTATAAAATAAGCAAATCATTCTACCAATGTTGATTTGGTGTGGTAAACATAGTTAGTCACCTTGAGAAGGCTACTGTGTTAAACAAATACATTAAGTAGCTAAGTAATATGTGTATGTATATGTCATTTTAATTCAAAGACATGCATTCTGAGTGTTACAATCGATGTTATAATGTTCAAAACAAACTTAGCTCTTTTTTCATGTATCCATCTAAAAGGTTTCATGTTTCTAATAAAAGCAACTCTACGTTTGTTTTCACAATTTGTTTTTTTATTACTTTAACCATTATGGTCTATATAAACTTTCATTTTCTTTTTTTTATTGTCATTTTTAAAATAAAATAAAATTATGATATAAATACATTAAACTTTAAAATTTTAGATTTAATAAAGCTCAAATATACATTACAACTTAAGTCAATAAAATTAATTATATTTTTTTTTGCATATTCTCTTGTTTTAATGTTTAAAAAATATATTTAATTGAAAGAAAAGGTATAAAATAAGTAAATCATTCTACCAATATTGATTTGGTGTAGTAAATATAGTCAATCACCTTCAGAAGGCTATTGTTTTGAACAAATACATTAAGTAGCTAAGAAATATGTGTATGTATATGTCATTTTAAATCAAAGACATGTATTCTGAGTGTTTCAACCCACGTCATAAAGTCCAAAGCAAATTTAGATCTTTTTCCATGTATCTATCTAATAGGTTTCATGTTTCTAATAAAAATAAGTCTACATTTGTTTTCACAATTTGTTTTGTTTTTCATTACTTTAACCATTTTTGTCTATATAAACTTTCATTTTCTTTATTTCATTTTTTATTGTCATTTTTTTTAAAATAAAAATTATGATATGAATACATTATACCTTAGAATTTTAGATTTAATAAAACTCAAATATACATTACAACTTAAGTCAATAAAATTAATCATATTGTTTTTTTCTGCATATTTTCTTGTTTTAATGTTTAAAACATATATTTAATTTAAAAAAAGGTATAAAATAAGCAATTCATTCTACCAATGTTGATTTGTTGTAGTATGCATAGTAAGTCACCTTGAGAAGGCTATTGTGTTAAACAAATACATTAAGTAGCTAAGTAATACGTGTATGTATATGTAACTTTAATTCAAAGACATGCAATATGAGTGTTTCAACCCAAATTATAATGTCCAAAGCAAACTTAACTATATTTCCAGGTATCCATCTAATAGGTTTCATGTTTCTAATAAAAGCAACTCTACGTTTGTTTTCACAATTTGTTTTTTTTCATTACTTTAACCATTTTTGTCTATATAAACTTTCATTTTCTTTATTTCTTTTTTTATTGTCATTGTTGCAAAAATAAAAATTATGATATAAATACATTATACTATAGAAATTTAGATTAAATAAAACTCAAATATACATTACAACTTAAGTCAATAATATTAATTATAATTTTATTTTGCATATTCTCTTGTTTTAATGTTTGAAACGTATATTTAATTTTTTGAAAGAGATAAAATAAGCAAATCATACTACCAATGTTGATTTGGTGTGGTAAACATTGTGAGTCACCTTGAGAAGACTACTGTGTTAAACAAATACATTAAGTAGCTAAGTAATATGTGTATGTATATGACATTTTAAGTCAAAGACATGCATTCTGAGTGTTCTAATCAATGTTATAATGTTCAAAGCAAACTTAGCTCTTCTTTCATGTATCCATCTAATAGGTTTCAGGTTTCTAATAAAAGCAACTCTACGTTTGTTTTCACAATTTGTTTTGTTTTTCATTACTTTAACCATTTTTGTTTATATAAACTTTCATTTTCTTTATTTCATTTTTTATTGTCATTTTTTTAAAAATAAAAATTATGATATGATAAAATTATACCTTAGAATTTTAGATTTAATAAAACTTAAATATACATTACAACTTAAGTCAATAAAATTAATCATATTTTTTGTGTGCATATTTTCTTGTTTTAATATTTAAAACATATATTTAATATAAAAAAGGTATAAAATAAGCAAATCATTCTACCAATGTTGATTTGGTGTGGTAAACATAGTTAGTCACCTTGAGAAGGCTACTGTGTTAAACAAATACATTAAGTAGCTAAGTAATATGTGTATGTATATGTCATTTTAATTCAAAGACATGCATTCTGAGTGTTACAATCGATGTTATAATGTTCAAAACAAACTTAGCTCTTTTTTCATGTATCCATCTAAAAGGTTTCATGTTTCTAATAAAAGCAACTCTACGTTTGTTTTCACAATTTGTTTTTTTATTACTTTAACCATTATGGTCTATATAAACTTTCATTTTCTTTTTTTTTATTGTCATTTTTAAAATAAAATAAAATTATGATATAAATACATTAAACTTTAAAATTTTAGATTTAATAAAGCTCAAATATACATTACAACTTAAGTCAATAAAATTAATTATATTTTTTTTGCATATTCTCTTGTTTTAATGTTTAAAAAATATATTTAATTGAAAGAAAAGGTATAAAATAAGTAAATCATTCTACCAATATTGATTTGGTGTAGTAAATATAGTCAATCACCTTCAGAAGGCTATTGTTTTGAACAAATACATTAAGTAGCTAAGAAATATGTGTATGTATATGTCATTTTAAATCAAAGACATGTATTCTGAGTGTTTCAACCCACGTCATAAAGTCCAAAGCAAATTTAGATCTTTTTCCATGTATCTATCTAATAGGTTTCATGTTTCTAATAAAAATAAGTCTACATTTGTTTTCACAATTTGTTTTGTTTTTCATTACTTTAACCATTTTTGTCTATATAAACTTTCATTTTCTTTATTTCATTTTTTATTGTCATTTTTTTTAAATAAAAATTATGATATGAATACATTATACCTTAGAATTTTAGATTTAATAAAACTCAAATATACATTACAACTTAAGTCAATAAAATTAATCATATTGTTTTTTTCTGCATATTTTCTTGTTTTAATGTTTAAAACATATATTTAATTTAAAAAAAGGTATAAAATAAGCAATTCATTCTACCAATGTTGATTTGTTGTAGTATGCATAGTAAGTCACCTTGAGAAGGCTATTGTGTTAAACAAATACATTAAGTAGCTAAGTAATACGTGTATGTATATGTAACTTTAATTCAAAGACATGCAATATGAGTGTTTCAACCCAAATTATAATGTCCAAAGCAAACTTAACTATATTTCCAGGTATCCATCTAATAGGTTTCATGTTTCTAATAAAAGCAACTCTACGTTTGTTTTCACAATTTGTTTTTTTCATTACTTTAACCATTTTTGTCTATATAAACTTTCATTTTCTTTATTTCTTTTTTTATTGTCATTGTTGCAAAAATAAAAATTATGATATAAATACATTATACTATAGAAATTTAGATTAAATAAAACTCAAATATACATTACAACTTAAGTCAATAATATTAATTATAATTTTATTTTGCATATTCTCTTGTTTTAATGTTTGAAACGTATATTTAATTTTTTGAAAGAGATAAAATAAGCAAATCATACTACCAATGTTGATTTGGTGTGGTAAACATTGTGAGTCACCTTGAGAAGACTACTGTGTTAAACAAATACATTAAGTAGCTAAGTAATATGTGTATGTATATGACATTTTAAGTCAAAGACATGCATTCTGAGTGTTCTAATCAATGTTATAATGTTCAAAGCAAACTTAGCTCTTCTTTCATGTATCCATCTAATAGGTTTCAGGTTTCTAATAAAAGCAACTCTACGTTTGTTTTCACAATTTGTTTTGTTTTTCATTACTTTAACCATTTTTGTTTATATAAACTTTCATTTTCTTTATTTCATTTTTATTGTCATTTTTTTAAAAATAAAAATTATGATATGATAAAATTATACCTTAGAATTTTAGATTTAATAAAACTTAAATATACATTACAACTTAAGTCAATAAAATTAATCATATTTTTTTGTGTGCATATTTTCTTGTTTTAATATTTAAAACATATATTTAATATAAAAAAGGTATAAAATAAGCAAATCATTCTACCAATGTTGATTTGGTGTGGTAAACATAGTTAGTCACCTTGAGAAGGCTACTGTGTTAAACAAATACATTAAGTAGCTAAGTAATATGTGTATGTATATGTCATTTTAATTCAAAGACATGCATTCTGAGTGTTACAATCGATGTTATAATGTTCAAAACAAACTTAGCTCTTTTTTCATGTATCCATCTAAAAGGTTTCATGTTTCTAATAAAAGCAACTCTACGTTTGTTTTCACAATTTGTTTTTTTATTACTTTAACCATTATGGTCTATATAAACTTTCATTTTCTTTTTTTTTATTGTCATTTTTAAAATAAAATAAAATTATGATATAAATACATTAAACTTTAAAATTTTAGATTTAATAAAGCTCAAATATACATTACAACTTAAGTCAATAAAATTAATTATAATTTTTTTTGCATATTCTCTTGTTTTAATGTTTAAAAAATATATTTAATTGAAAGAAAAGGTATAAAATAAGTAAATCATTCTACCAATATTGATTTGGTGTAGTAAATATAGTCAATCACCTTCAGAAGGCTATTGTTTTGAACAAATACATTAAGTAGCTAAGAAATATGTGTATGTATATGTCATTTTAAATCAAAGACATGTATTCTGAGTGTTTCAACCCACGTCATAAAGTCCAAAGCAAATTTAGATCTTTTTCCATGTATCTATCTAATAGGTTTCATGTTTCTAATAAAAATAAGTCTACATTTGTTTTCACAATTTGTTTTGTTTTTCATTACTTTAACCATTTTTGTCTATATAAACTTTCATTTTCTTTATTTCATTTTTTATTGTCATTTTTTTAAAATAAAAATTATGATATGAATACATTATACCTTAGAATTTTAGATTTAATAAAACTCAAATATACATTACAACTTAAGTCAATAAAATTAATCATATTGTTTTTTTCTGCATATTTTCTTGTTTTAATGTTTAAAACATATATTTAATTTAAAAAAAGGTATAAAATAAGCAATTCATTCTACCAATGTTGATTTGTTGTAGTATGCATAGTAAGTCACCTTGAGAAGGCTATTGTGTTAAACAAATACATTAAGTAGCTAAGTAATACGTGTATGTATATGTAACTTTAATTCAAAGACATGCAATATGAGTGTTTCAACCCAAATTATAATGTCCAAAGCAAACTTAACTATATTTCCAGGTATCCATCTAATAGGTTTCATGTTTCTAATAAAAGCAACTCTACGTTTGTTTTCACAATTTGTTTTTTTTCATTACTTTAACCATTTTTGTCTATATAAACTTTCATTTTCTTTATTTCTTTTTTTATTGTCATTGTTGCAAAAATAAAAATTATGATATAAATACATTATACTATAGAAATTTAGATTAAATAAAACTCAAATATACATTACAACTTAAGTCAATAATATTAATTATAATTTTATTTTGCATATTCTCTTGTTTTAATGTTTGAAACGTATATTTAATTTTTTGAAAGAGATAAAATAAGCAAATCATACTACCAATGTTGATTTGGTGTGGTAAACATTGTGAGTCACCTTGAGAAGACTACTGTGTTAAACAAATACATTAAGTAGCTAAGTAATATGTGTATGTATATGACATTTTAAGTCAAAGACATGCATTCTGAGTGTTCTAATCAATGTTATAATGTTCAAAGCAAACTTAGCTCTTTTTCATGTATCCATCTAATAGGTTTCAGGTTTCTAATAAAAGCAACTCTACGTTTGTTTTCACAATTTGTTTTGTTTTTCATTACTTTAACCATTTTTGTTTATATAAACTTTCATTTTCTTTATTTCATTTTTTATTGTCATTTTTTTAAAATAAAAATTATGATATGATAAATTATACCTTAGAATTTTAGATTTAATAAAACTTAAATATACATTACAACTTAAGTCAATAAAATTAATCATATTTTTTTTGTGCATATTTTCTTGTTTTAATATTTAAAACATATATTTAATTAAAAAAAGGTATAAAATAAGCAAATCATTCTACCAATGTTGATTTGGTGTGGTAAACATAGTTAGTCACCTTGAGAAGGCTACTGTGTTAAACAAATACATTAAGTAGCTAAGTAATATGTGTATGTATATGTATTTTAATTCAAAGACATGCATTCTGAGTGTTACAATCGATGTTATAATGTTCAAAACAAACTTAGCTCTTTTTCCATGTATCCATCTAAAAGGTTTCATGTTTCTAATAAAAGCAACTCTACGTTTGTTTTCACAATTTGTTTTTTTATTACTTTAACCATTTTGTCTATATAAACTTTCATTTTCTTTTTTTTTTTATTGTCATTGTTGCAAAAATAAAATTATGATATAAATACATTAAACTTTAAAATTTAGATTTAATAAAGCTCAAATATACATTACAACTTAAGTCAATAATATTAATTATAATTTTTTTTGCATATTCTCTTGTTTTAATGTTTGAAACGTATATTTAATTTTTTGAAAGAGATAAAATAAGCAAATCATTCTACCAATGTTGATTTGGTGTGGTAAACATTGTGAGTCACCTTGAGAAGACTACTGTGTTAAACAAATACATTAAGTAGCTAAGTAATATGTGTATGTATATGACATTTTAAGTCAAAGACATGCATTCTGAGTGTTCTAATCAATGTTATAATGTTCAAAGCAAACTTAGCTCTTCTTTCATGTATCCATCTAATAGGTTTCAGGTTTCTAATAAAAGCAACTCTACGTTTGTTTTCACAATTTGTTTTGTTTTTCATTACTTTAACCATTTTTGTTTATATAAACTTTCATTTTCTTTATTTCATTTTTTATTGTCATTTTTTTAAAAATAAAAATTATGATATGATAAAATTATACCTTAGAATTTTAGATTTAATAAAACTTAAATATACATTACAACTTAAGTCAATAAAATTAATCATATTTTTTTTGTGCATATTTTCTTGTTTTAATATTTAAAACATATATTTAATATAAAAAAGGTATAAAATAAGCAAATCATTCTACCAATGTTGATTTGGTGTGGTAAACATAGTTAGTCACCTTGAGAAGGCTACTGTGTTAAACAAATACATTAAGTAGCTAAGTAATATGTGTATGTATATGTCATTTTAATTCAAAGACATGCATTCTGAGTGTTACAATCGATGTTATAATGTTCAAAACAAACTTAGCTCTTTTTCATGTATCCATCTAAAAGGTTTCATGTTTCTAATAAAAGCAACTCTACGTTTGTTTTCACAATTTGTTTTTTTATTACTTTAACCATTATGGTCTATATAAACTTTCATTTTCTTTTTTTTTATTGTCATTTTTAAAATAATAAAATTATGATATAAATACATTAAACTTTAAAATTTAGATTTAATAAAGCTCAAATATACATTACAACTTAAGTCAATAAAATTAATTATAATTTTTTTTGCATATTCTCTTGTTTTAATGTTTAAAAAATATATTTAATTGAAAGAAAGGTATAAAATAAGTAAATCATTCTACCAATATTGATTTGGTGTAGTAAATATAGTCAATCACCTTCAGAAGGCTATTGTTTTGAACAAATACATTAAGTAGCTAAGAAATATGTGTATGTATATGTCATTTTAAATCAAAGACATGTATTCTGAGTGTTTCAACCCATGTCATAAAGTCCAAAGCAAATTTAGATCTTTTTCCATGTATCTATCTAATAGGTTTCATGTTTCTAATAAAAATAAGTCTACATTTGTTTTCACAATTTGTTTTGTTTTTCATTACTTTAACCATTTTTGTCTATATAAACTTTCATTTTCTTTATTTCATTTTTTATTGTCATTTTTTTTAAAATAAAATTTATGATATGAATACATTATACCTTAGAATTTTAGATTTAATAAAACTCAAATATACATTACAACTTAAGTCAATAAAATTAATCATATTGTTTTTTTTGCATATTTTCTTGTTTTAATGTTTAAAACATATATTTAATTTTAAAAAAGGTATAAAATAAGCAATTCATTCTACCAATGTTGATTTGTTGTAGTATGCATAGTAAGTCACCTTGAGAAGGCTATTGTGTTAAACAAATACATTAAGTAGCTAAGTAATACGTGTATGTATATGTAACTTTAATTCAAAGACATGCAATATGAGTGTTTCAACCCAAATTATAATGTCCAAAGCAAACTTAACTATTTTTCCAAGTATCCATCTAATAGGTTTCATGTTTCTAATAAAAGCAACTCTACGTTTGTTTTCACAATTTGTTTTTTTCATTACTTTAACCATTTTTGTCTATATAAACTTTCATTTTCTTTTTTTCTTTTTTTATTGTCATTGTTGCAAAAATAAAAATTATGATATAAATACATTATACTATAGAAATTTAGATTAAATAAAACTCAAATATACATTACAACTTAAGTCAATAATATTAATTATAATTTTATTTTGCATATTCTCTTGTTTTAATGTTTGAAACGTATATTTAATTTTTTGAAAGAGATAAAATAAGCAAATCATACTACCAATGTTGATTTGGTGTGGTAAACATTGTGAGTCACCTTGAGAAGACTACTGTGTTAAACAAATACATTAAGTAGCTAAGTAATATGTGTATGTATATGACATTTTAAGTCAAAGACATGCATTCTGAGTGTTCTAATCAATGTTATAATGTTCAAAGCAAACTTAGCTCTTCTTTCATGTATCCATCTAATAGGTTTCAGGTTTCTAATAAAAGCAACTCTACGTTTGTTTTCACAATTTGTTTTGTTTTTCATTACTTTAACCATTTTTGTTTATATAAACTTTCATTTTCTTTATTTCATTTTTTATTGTCATTTTTTTAAAAATAAAAATTATGATATGATAAAATTATACCTTAGAATTTTAGATTTAATAAAACTTAAATATACATTACAACTTAAGTCAATAAAATTAATCATATTTTTGTGTGTGCATATTTTCTTGTTTTAATATTTAAAACATATATTTAATATAAAAAAGGTATAAAATAAGCAAATCATTCTACCAATGTTGATTTGGTGTGGTAAACATAGTTAGTCACCTTGAGAAGGCTACTGTGTTAAACAAATACATTAAGTAGCTAAGTAATATGTGTATGTATATGTCATTTTAATTCAAAGACATGCATTCTGAGTGTTACAATCGATGTTATAATGTTCAAAACAAACTTAGCTCTTTTTTCATGTATCCATCTAAAAGGTTTCATGTTTCTAATAAAAGCAACTCTACGTTTGTTTTCACAATTTGTTTTTTATTACTTTAACCATTATGGTCTATATAAACTTTCATTTTCTTTTTTTTTATTGTCATTTTTAAAATAAAATAAAATTATGATATAAATACATTAAACTTTAAAATTTTAGATTTAATAAAGCTCAAATATACATTACAACTTAAGTCAATAAAATTAATTATAATTTTTTTTGCATATTCTCTTGTTTTAATGTTTAAAAAATATATTTAATTGAAAGAAAAGGTATAAAATAAGTAAATCATTCTACCAATATTGATTTGGTGTAGTAAATATAGTCAATCACCTTCAGAAGGCTATTGTTTTGAACAAATACATTAAGTAGCTAAGAAATATGTGTATGTATATGTCATTTTAAATCAAAGACATGTATTCTGAGTGTTTCAACCCATGTCATAAAGTCCAAAGCAAATTTAGATCTTTTTCCATGTATCTATCTAATAGGTTTCATGTTTCTAATAAAAATAAGTCTACATTTGTTTTCACAATTTGTTTTGTTTTTCATTACTTTAACCATTTTTGTCTATATAAACTTTCATTTTCTTTATTTCATTTTTTATTGTCATTTTTTTAAAATAAAAATTATGATATGAATACATTATACCTTAGAATTTTAGATTTAATAAAACTCAAATATACATTACAACTTAAGTCAATAAAATTAATCATATTGTTTTTTTCTGCATATTTTCTTGTTTTAATGTTTAAAACATATATTTAATTTAAAAAAAGGTATAAAATAAGCAATTCATTCTACCAATGTTGATTTGTTGTAGTATGCATAGTAAGTCACCTTGAGAAGGCTATTGTGTTAAACAAATACATTAAGTAGCTAAGTAATACGTGTATGTATATGTAACTTTAATTCAAAGACATGCAATATGAGTGTTTCAACCCAAATTATAATGTCCAAAGCAAACTTAACTATATTTCCAGGTATCCATCTAATAGGTTTCATGTTTCTAATAAAAGCAACTCTACGTTTGTTTTCACAATTTGTTTTTTTCATTACTTTAACCATTTTTGTCTATATAAACTTTCATTTTCTTTTTTTCTTTTTTATTGTCATTGTTGCAAAAATAAAAATTATGATATAAATACATTATACTATAGAAATTTAGATTAAATAAAACTCAAATATACATTACAACTTAAGTCAATAATATTAATTATAATTTTATTTTGCATATTCTCTTGTTTTAATGTTTGAAACGTATATTTAATTTTTTGAAAGAGATAAAATAAGCAAATCATACTACCAATGTTGATTTGGTGTGGTAAACATTGTGAGTCACCTTGAGAAGACTACTGTGTTAAACAAATACATTAAGTAGCTAAGTAATATGTGTATGTATATGACATTTTAAGTCAAAGACATGCATTCTGAGTGTTCTAATCAATGTTATAATGTTCAAAGCAAACTTAGCTCTTCTTTCATGTATCCATCTAATAGGTTTCAGGTTTCTAATAAAAGCAACTCTACGTTTGTTTTCACAATTTGTTTTGTTTTTCATTACTTTAACCATTTTTGTTTATATAAACTTTCATTTTCTTTATTTCATTTTTTATTGTCATTTTTTTAAAAATAAAAATTATGATATGATAAAATTATACCTTAGAATTTTAGATTTAATAAAACTTAAATATACATTACAACTTAAGTCAATAAAATTAATCATATTTTTGTGTGTGCATATTTTCTTGTTTTAATATTTAAAACATATATTTAATATAAAAAAGGTATAAAATAAGCAAATCATTCTACCAATGTTGATTTGGTGTGGTAAACATAGTTAGTCACCTTGAGAAGGCTACTGTGTTAAACAAATACATTAAGTAGCTAAGTAATATGTGTATGTATATGTCATTTTAATTCAAAGACATGCATTCTGAGTGTTACAATCGATGTTATAATGTTCAAAACAAACTTAGCTCTTTTTTCATGTATCCATCTAAAAGGTTTCATGTTTCTAATAAAAGCAACTCTACGTTTGTTTTCACAATTTGTTTTTTTATTACTTTAACCATTATGGTCTATATAAACTTTCATTTTCTTTTTTTTATTGTCATTTTTAAAATAAAATAAAATTATGATATAAATACATTAAACTTTAAAATTTTAGATTTAATAAAGCTCAAATATACATTACAACTTAAGTCAATAAAATTAATTATAATTTTTTTTGCATATTCTCTTGTTTTAATGTTTAAAAAATATATTTAATTGAAAGAAAAGGTATAAAATAAGTAAATCATTCTACCAATATTGATTTGGTGTAGTAAATATAGTCAATCACCTTCAGAAGGCTATTGTTTTGAACAAATACATTAAGTAGCTAAGAAATATGTGTATGTATATGTCATTTTAAATCAAAGACATGTATTCTGAGTGTTTCAACCCACGTCATAAAGTCCAAAGCAAATTTAGATCTTTTTCCATGTATCTATCTAATAGGTTTCATGTTTCTAATAAAAATAAGTCTACATTTGTTTTCACAATTTGTTTTGTTTTTCATTACTTTAACCATTTTTGTCTATATAAACTTTCATTTTCTTTATTTCATTTTTTATTGTCATTTTTTTAAAAATAAAAATTATGATATGAATACATTATACCTTAGAATTTTAGATTTAATAAAACTCAAATATACATTACAACTTAAGTCAATAAAATTAATCATATTGTTTTTTTCTGCATATTTTCTTGTTTTAATGTTTAAAACATATATTTAATTTAAAAAAAGGTATAAAATAAGCAATTCATTCTACCAATGTTGATTTGTTGTAGTATGCATAGTAAGTCACCTTGAGAAGGCTATTGTGTTAAACAAATACATTAAGTAGCTAAGTAATACGTGTATGTATATGTAACTTTAATTCAAAGACATGCAATATGAGTGTTTCAACCCAAATTATAATGTCCAAAGCAAACTTAACTATATTTCCAGGTATCCATCTAATAGGTTTCATGTTTCTAATAAAAGCAACTCTACGTTTGTTTTCACAATTTGTTTTTTTTCATTACTTTAACCATTTTTGTCTATATAAACTTTCATTTTCTTTATTTCTTTTTTTATTGTCATTGTTGCAAAAATAAAAATTATGATATAAATACATTATACTATAGAAATTTAGATTAAATAAAACTCAAATATACATTACAACTTAAGTCAATAATATTAATTATAATTTTATTTTGCATATTCTCTTGTTTTAATGTTTGAAACGTATATTTAATTTTTTGAAAGAGATAAAATAAGCAAATCATACTACCAATGTTGATTTGGTGTGGTAAACATTGTGAGTCACCTTGAGAAGACTACTGTGTTAAACAAATACATTAAGTAGCTAAGTAATATGTGTATGTATATGACATTTTAAGTCAAAGACATGCATTCTGAGTGTTCTAATCAATGTTATAATGTTCAAAGCAAACTTAGCTCTTCTTTCATGTATCCATCTAATAGGTTTCAGGTTTCTAATAAAAGCAACTCTACGTTTGTTTTCACAATTTGTTTTGTTTTTCATTACTTTAACCATTTTTGTTTATATAAACTTTCATTTTCTTTATTTCATTTTTTATTGTCATTTTTTTAAAAATAAAAATTATGATATGATAAAATTATACCTTAGAATTTTAGATTTAATAAAACTTAAATATACATTACAACTTAAGTCAATAAAATTAATCATATTTTTTTGTGTGCATATTTTCTTGTTTTAATATTTAAAACATATATTTAATATAAAAAAGGTATAAAATAAGCAAATCATTCTACCAATGTTGATTTGGTGTGGTAAACATAGTTAGTCACCTTGAGAAGGCTACTGTGTTAAACAAATACATTAAGTAGCTAAGTAATATGTGTATGTATATGTCATTTTAATTCAAAGACATGCATTCTGAGTGTTACAATCGATGTTATAATGTTCAAAACAAACTTAGCTCTTTTTTCATGTATCCATCTAAAAGGTTTCATGTTTCTAATAAAAGCAACTCTACGTTTGTTTTCACAATTTGTTTTTTTATTACTTTAACCATTATGGTCTATATAAACTTTCATTTTCTTTTTTTTATTGTCATTTTTAAAATAAAATAAAATTATGATATAAATACATTAAACTTTAAAATTTTAGATTTAATAAAGCTCAAATATACATTACAACTTAAGTCAATAAAATTAATTATATTTTTTTTTGCATATTCTCTTGTTTTAATGTTTAAAAAATATATTTAATTGAAAGAAAAGGTATAAAATAAGTAAATCATTCTACCAATATTGATTTGGTGTAGTAAATATAGTCAATCACCTTCAGAAGGCTATTGTTTTGAACAAATACATTAAGTAGCTAAGAAATATGTGTATGTATATGTCATTTTAAATCAAAGACATGTATTCTGAGTGTTTCAACCCACGTCATAAAGTCCAAAGCAAATTTAGATCTTTTTCCATGTATCTATCTAATAGGTTTCATGTTTCTAATAAAAATAAGTCTACATTTGTTTTCACAATTTGTTTTGTTTTTCATTACTTTAACCATTTTTGTCTATATAAACTTTCATTTTCTTTATTTCATTTTTTATTGTCATTTTTTTAAAAATAAAAATTATGATATGAATACATTATACCTTAGAATTTTAGATTTAATAAAACTCAAATATACATTACAACTTAAGTCAATAAAATTAATCATATTGTTTTTTTCTGCATATTTTCTTGTTTTAATGTTTAAAACATATATTTAATTTAAAAAAAGGTATAAAATAAGCAATTCATTCTACCAATGTTGATTTGTTGTAGTATGCATAGTAAGTCACCTTGAGAAGGCTATTGTGTTAAACAAATACATTAAGTAGCTAAGTAATACGTGTATGTATATGTAACTTTAATTCAAAGACATGCAATATGAGTGTTTCAACCCAAATTATAATGTCCAAAGCAAACTTAACTATATTTCCAGGTATCCATCTAATAGGTTTCATGTTTCTAATAAAAGCAACTCTACGTTTGTTTTCACAATTTGTTTTTTTCATTACTTTAACCATTTTTGTCTATATAAACTTTCATTTTCTTTATTTCTTTTTTATTGTCATTGTTGCAAAAATAAAAATTATGATATAAATACATTATACTATAGAAATTTAGATTAAATAAAACTCAAATATACATTACAACTTAAGTCAATAATATTAATTATAATTTTATTTTGCATATTCTCTTGTTTTAATGTTTGAAACGTATATTTAATTTTTTGAAAGAGATAAAATAAGCAAATCATACTACCAATGTTGATTTGGTGTGGTAAACATTGTGAGTCACCTTGAGAAGACTACTGTGTTAAACAAATACATTAAGTAGCTAAGTAATATGTGTATGTATATGACATTTTAAGTCAAAGACATGCATTCTGAGTGTTCTAATCAATGTTATAATGTTCAAAGCAAACTTAGCTCTTCTTTCATGTATCCATCTAATAGGTTTCAGGTTTCTAATAAAAGCAACTCTACGTTTGTTTTCACAATTTGTTTTGTTTTTCATTACTTTAACCATTTTTGTTTATATAAACTTTCATTTTCTTTATTTCATTTTTTATTGTCATTTTTTAAAAATAAAAATTATGATATGATAAAATTATACCTTAGAATTTTAGATTTAATAAAACTTAAATATACATTACAACTTAAGTCAATAAAATTAATCATATTTTTTTGTGTGCATATTTTCTTGTTTTAATATTTAAAACATATATTTAATATAAAAAAGGTATAAAATAAGCAAATCATTCTACCAATGTTGATTTGGTGTGGTAAACATAGTTAGTCACCTTGAGAAGGCTACTGTGTTAAACAAATACATTAAGTAGCTAAGTAATATGTGTATGTATATGTCATTTTAATTCAAAGACATGCATTCTGAGTGTTACAATCGATGTTATAATGTTCAAAACAAACTTAGCTCTTTTTTCATGTATCCATCTAAAAGGTTTCATGTTTCTAATAAAAGCAACTCTACGTTTGTTTTCACAATTTGTTTTTTTATTACTTTAACCATTATGGTCTATATAAACTTTCATTTTCTTTTTTTTATTGTCATTTTTAAAATAAAATAAAATTATGATATAAATACATTAAACTTTAAAATTTTAGATTTAATAAAGCTCAAATATACATTACAACTTAAGTCAATAAAATTAATTATATTTTTTTTTGCATATTCTCTTGTTTTAATGTTTAAAAAATATATTTAATTGAAAGAAAAGGTATAAAATAAGTAAATCATTCTACCAATATTGATTTGGTGTAGTAAATATAGTCAATCACCTTCAGAAGGCTATTGTTTTGAACAAATACATTAAGTAGCTAAGAAATATGTGTATGTATATGTCATTTTAAATCAAAGACATGTATTCTGAGTGTTTCAACCCACGTCATAAAGTCCAAAGCAAATTTAGATCTTTTTCCATGTATCTATCTAATAGGTTTCATGTTTCTAATAAAAATAAGTCTACATTTGTTTTCACAATTTGTTTTGTTTTTCATTACTTTAACCATTTTTGTCTATATAAACTTTCATTTTCTTTATTTCTTTTTTTATTGTCATTGTTGCAAAAATAAAAATTATGATATAAATACATTATACTATAGAAATTTAGATTAAATAAAACTCAAATATACATTACAACTTAAGTCAATAATATTAATTATAATTTTATTTTGCATATTCTCTTGTTTTAATGTTTGAAACGTATATTTAATTTTTTGAAAGAGATAAAATAAGCAAATCATACTACCAATGTTGATTTGGTGTGGTAAACATTGTGAGTCACCTTGAGAAGACTACTGTGTTAAACAAATACATTAAGTAGCTAAGTAATATGTGTATGTATATGACATTTTAAGTCAAAGACATGCATTCTGAGTGTTCTAATCAATGTTATAATGTTCAAAGCAAACTTAGCTCTTCTTTCATGTATCCATCTAATAGGTTTCAGGTTTCTAATAAAAGCAACTCTACGTTTGTTTTCACAATTTGTTTTGTTTTTCATTACTTTAACCATTTTTGTTTATATAAACTTTCATTTTCTTTATTTCATTTTTTATTGTCATTTTTTTAAAAATAAAAATTATGATATGATAAAATTATACCTTAGAATTTTAGATTTAATAAAACTTAAATATACATTACAACTTAAGTCAATAAAATTAATCATATTTTTTGTGTGCATATTTTCTTGTTTTAATATTTAAAACATATATTTAATATAAAAAAGGTATAAAATAAGCAAATCATTCTACCAATGTTGATTTGGTGTGGTAAACATAGTTAGTCACCTTGAGAAGGCTACTGTGTTAAACAAATACATTAAGTAGCTAAGTAATATGTGTATGTATATGTCATTTTAATTCAAAGACATGCATTCTGAGTGTTACAATCGATGTTATAATGTTCAAAACAAACTTAGCTCTTTTTTCATGTATCCATCTAAAAGGTTTCATGTTTCTAATAAAAGCAACTCTACGTTTGTTTTCACAATTTGTTTTTTTATTACTTTAACCATTATGGTCTATATAAACTTTCATTTTCTTTTTTTTATTGTCATTTTTAAAATAAAATAAAATTATGATATAAATACATTAAACTTTAAAATTTTAGATTTAATAAAGCTCAAATATACATTACAACTTAAGTCAATAAAATTAATTATAATTTTTTTTGCATATTCTCTTGTTTTAATGTTTAAAAAATATATTTAATTGAAAGAAAAGGTATAAAATAAGTAAATCATTCTACCAATATTGATTTGGTGTAGTAAATATAGTCAATCACCTTCAGAAGGCTATTGTTTTGAACAAATACATTAAGTAGCTAAGAAATATGTGTATGTATATGTCATTTTAAATCAAAGACATGTATTCTGAGTGTTTCAACCCACGTCATAAAGTCCAAAGCAAATTTAGATCTTTTTCCATGTATCTATCTAATAGGTTTCATGTTTCTAATAAAAATAAGTCTACATTTGTTTTCACAATTTGTTTTGTTTTTCATTACTTTAACCATTTTTGTCTATATAAACTTTCATTTTCTTTATTTCATTTTTTATTGTCATTTTTTTAAAATAAAATTTATGATATGAATACATTATACCTTAGAATTTTAGATTTAATAAAACTCAAATATACATTACAACTTAAGTCAATAAAATTAATCATATTGTTTTTTTTTGCATATTTTCTTGTTTTAATGTTTAAAACATATATTTAATTTTAAAAAAGGTATAAAATAAGCAATTCATTCTACCAATGTTGATTTGTTGTAGTATGCATAGTAAGTCACCTTGAGAAGGCTATTGTGTTAAACAAATACATTAAGTAGCTAAGTATTACGTGTATGTATAAGTAACTTTAATTCAAAGACATGCAATCTGAGTGTTTCAACCCAAATTATAATGTCCAAAGCAAACTTAACTATTTTTCCAAGTATCCATCTAATAGGTTTCATGTTTCTAATAAAAGCAACTCTACGTTTGTTTTCACAATTTGTTTTTTTCATTACTTTAACCATTTTTGTCTATATAAACTTTCATTTTCTTTATTTCTTTTTTTATTGTCATTGTTGCAAAAATAAAAATAAAAATATAAATACATTATACTATAGAAATTTAGATTAAATAAAACTCAAATATACATTACAACTTAAGTCAATAATATTAATTATAATTTTATTTTGCATATTCTCTTGTTTTAATGTTTGAAACGTATATTTAATTTTTTGAAAGAGATAAAATAAGCAAATCATACTACCAATGTTGATTTGGTGTGGTAAACATTGTGAGTCACCTTGAGAAGACTACTGTGTTAAACAAATACATTAAGTAGCTAAGTAATATGTGTATGTATATGACATTTTAAGTCAAAGACATGCATTCTGAGTGTTCTAATCAATGTTATAATGTTCAAAGCAAACTTAGCTCTTCTTTCATGTATCCATCTAATAGGTTTCAGGTTTCTAATAAAAGCAACTCTACGTTTGTTTTCACAATTTGTTTTGTTTTTCATTACTTTAACCATTTTATAAACTTTCATTTTCATTTCATTTTTTTATTGTCATTTTTTTAAAAATAAAAATTATGATATGATAAAATTATACCTTAGAATTTTAGATTTAATAAAACTTAAATATACATTACAACTTAAGTCAATAAAATTAATCATATTTTTTTGTGTGCATATTTTCTTGTTTTAATATTTAAAACATATATTTAATATAAAAAAGGTATAAAATAAGCAAATCATTCTACCAATGTTGATTTGGTGTGGTAAACATAGTTAGTCACCTTGAGAACGCTACTGTGTTAAACAAATACATTAAGTAGCTAAGTAATATGTGTATGTATATGTCATTTTAATTCAAAGACATGCATTCTGAGTGTTACAATCGATGTTATAATGTTCAAAACAAACTTAGCTCTTTTTTCATGTATCCATCTAAAAGGTTTCATGTTTCTAATAAAAGCAACTCTACGTTTGTTTTCACAATTTGTTTTTTTATTACTTTAACCATTATGGTCTATATAAACTTTCATTTTCTTTTTTTTATTGTCATTTTTAAAATAAAATAAAATTATGATATAAATACATTAAACTTTAAAATTTTAGATTTAATAAAGCTCAAATATACATTACAACTTAAGTCAATAAAATTAATTATAATTTTTTTTGCATATTCTCTTGTTTTAATGTTTAAAAAATATATTTAATTGAAAGAAAAGGTATAAAATAAGTAAATCATTCTACCAATATTGATTTGGTGTAGTAAATATAGTCAATCACCTTCAGAAGGCTATTGTTTTGAACAAATACATTAAGTAGCTAAGAAATATGTGTATGTATATGTCATTTTAAATCAAAGACATGTATTCTGAGTGTTTCAACCCACGTCATAAAGTCCAAAGCAAATTTAGATCTTTTTCCATGTATCTATCTAATAGGTTTCATGTTTCTAATAAAAATAAGTCTACATTTGTTTTCACAATTTGTTTTGTTTTTCATTACTTTAACCATTTTTGTCTATATAAACTTTCATTTTCTTTATTTCATTTTTTATTGTCATTTTTTTAAAATAAAAATTATGATATGAATACATTATACCTTAGAATTTTAGATTTAATAAAACTCAAATATACATTACAACTTAAGTCAATAAAATTAATCATATTGTTTTTTTCTGCATATTTTCTTGTTTTAATGTTTAAAACATATATTTAATTTAAAAAAAGGTATAAAATAAGCAATTCATTCTACCAATGTTGATTTGTTGTAGTATGCATAGTAAGTCACCTTGAGAAGGCTATTGTGTTAAACAAATACATTAAGTAGCTAAGTAATACGTGTATGTATATGTAACTTTAATTCAAAGACATGCAATATGAGTGTTTCAACCCAAATTATAATGTCCAAAGCAAACTTAACTATATTTCCAGGTATCCATCTAATAGGTTTCATGTTTCTAATAAAAGCAACTCTACGTTTGTTTTCACAATTTGTTTTTTTCATTACTTTAACCATTTTTGTCTATATAAACTTTCATTTTCTTTATTTCTTTTTTTATTGTCATTGTTGCAAAAATAAAAATTATGATATAAATACATTATACTATAGAAATTTAGATTAAATAAAACTCAAATATACATTACAACTTAAGTCAATAATATTAATTATAATTTTATTTTGCATATTCTCTTGTTTTAATGTTTGAAACGTATATTTAATTTTTTGAAAGAGATAAAATAAGCAAATCATACTACCAATGTTGATTTGGTGTGGTAAACATTGTGAGTCACCTTGAGAAGACTACTGTGTTAAACAAATACATTAAGTAGCTAAGTAATATGTGTATGTATATGACATTTTAAGTCAAAGACATGCATTCTGAGTGTTCTAATCAATGTTATAATGTTCAAAGCAAACTTAGCTCTTCTTTCATGTATCCATCTAATAGGTTTCAGGTTTCTAATAAAAGCAACTCTACCATTTTTGTTTATATAAACTTTCATTTTCTTTATTTCATTTTTTATTGTCATTTTTTTAAAAATAAAAATTATGATATGATAAAATTATACCTTAGAATTTTAGATTTAATAAAACTTAAATATACATTACAACTTAAGTCAATAAAATTAATCATATTTTTTGTGTGTGCATATTTTCTTGTTTTAATATTTAAAACATATATTTAATATAAAAAAGGTATAAAATAAGCAAATCATTCTACCAATGTTGATTTGGTGTGGTAAACATAGTTAGTCACCTTGAGAAGGCTACTGTGTCAAACAAATACATTAAGTAGCTAAGTAATATGTGTATGTATATGTCGATTTAATTCAAAGACATGCATTCTGAGTGTTACAATCGATGTTATAATGTTCAAAACAAACTTAGCTCTTTTTTCATGTATCCATCTAAAAGGTTTCATGTTTCTAATAAAAGCAACTCTACGTTTGTTTTCACAATTTGTTTTTTATTACTTTAACCATTATGGTCTATATAAACTTTCATTTTCTTTTTTTTATTGTCATTTTTAAAATAAAATAAAATTATGATATAAATACATTAAACTTTAAAATTTTAGATTTAATAAAGCTCAAATATACATTACAACTTAAGTCAATAAAATTAATTATAATTTTTTTTGCATATTCTCTTGTTTTAATGTTTAAAAAATATATTTAATTGAAAGAAAAGGTATAAAATAAGTAAATCATTCTACCAATATTGATTTGGTGTAGTAAATATAGTCAATCACCTTCAGAAGGCTATTGTTTTGAACAAATACATTAAGTAGCTAAGAAATATGTGTATGTATATGTCATTTTAAATCAAAGACATGTATTCTGAGTGTTTCAACCCATGTCATAAAGTCCAAAGCAAATTTAGATCTTTTTCCATGTATCTATCTAATAGGTTTCATGTTTCTAATAAAAATAAGTCTACATTTGTTTTCACAATTTGTTTTTTTTCATTACTTTAACCATTTTTGTCTATATAAACTTTCATTTTCTTTATTTCATTTTTTATTGTCATTTTTTTTAAATAAAATTATGATATGAATACATTATACCTTAGAATTTTAGATTTAATAAAACTCAAATATACATTACAACTTAAGTCAATAAAATTAATCATATTGTTTTTTTCTGCATATTTTCTTGTTTTAATGTTTAAAACATATATTTAATTTAAAAAAGGTATAAAATAAGCAATTCATTCTACCAATGTTGATTTGTTGTAGTATGCATAGTAAGTCACCTTGAGAAGGCTATTGTGTTAAACAAATACATTAAGTAGCTAAGTAATACGTGTATGTATATGTAACTTTAATTCAAAGACATGCAATCTGAGTGTTTCAACCCAAATATAATGTCCAAAGCAAACTTAACTATATTTCCAGTATCCATCTAATAGGTTTCATGTTTCTAATAAAAGCAACTCTACGTTTGTTTTCACAATTTGTTTTTTTCATTACTTTAACCATTTTTGTCTATATAAACTTTCATTTTCTTATTTCTTTTTTTATTGTCATTGTTGCAAAAATAAAATTATAATATAAAACATTATACTATAGAAATTTAGATTAAATAAAACTCAAATATACATTACAACTTAAGTCAATAATATTAATTATAATTTTATTTTGCATATTCTCTTGTTTTAATGTTTGAAACGTATATTTAATTTTTTGAAAGAGATAAAATAAGCAAATCATACTACCAATGTTGATTTGGTGTGGTAAACATTGTGAGTCACCTTGAGAAGACTACTGTGTTAAACAAATACATTAAGTAGCTAAGTAATATGTGTATGTATATGTCATTTTAATTCAAAGACATGCATTCTGAGTGTTACAATCGATGTTATAATGTTCAAAACAAACTTAGCTCTTTTTTCATGTATCCATCTAAAAGGTTTCATGTTTCTAATAAAAGCAACTCTACGTTTGTTTTCATTTTCTTTTTTTATTGTCATTTTTAAAATAAAATAAATTATGATATAAATACATTAACTTTAAAATTTTAGATTTAATAAAGCTCAAATATACATTACAACTTAAGTCAATAAAATTAATTATATTTTTTTTTTGCATATTCTCTTGTTTTAATGTTTAAAAATATATTTAATTGAAAGAAAAGGTATAAAATAAGTAAATCATTCTACCAATATTGATTTGGTGTAGTAAATATAGTCAATCACCTTCAGAAGGCTATTGTTTGAACAAATACATTAAGTAGCTAAGAAATATGTGTATGTATATGTCATTTTAAATCAAAGACATGTATTCTGAGTGTTTCAACCCATGTCATAAAGTCCAAAGCAAATTTAGATCTTTTTCCCGTATCTATCTAATAGGTTTCATGTTTCTAATAAAAATAAGTCTACATTTGTTTTCACAATTTGTTTTGTTTTTCATTACTTTAACCATTTTTGTCTATATAAACTTTCATTTTCTTTATTTCATTTTTATTGTCATTTTTTTTAAAATAAAAATTATGATATGAATACATTATACCTTAGAATTTTAGATTTAATAAAACTCAAATATACATTACAACTTAAGTCATAAAAATTAATCATATTGTTTTTTTTGCATATTTTCTTGTTTTAATGTTTAAAAACATATATTTAATTAAAAAAAGGTATAAAATAAGCAATTCATTCTACCAATGTTGATTTGTTGTAGTATGCATAGTAAGTCACCTTGAGAAGGCTATTGTGTTAAACAAATACATTAAGTAGCTAAGTAATACGTGTATGTATATGTAACTTTAATTCAAAGACATGCAATATGAGTGTTTCAACCCAAATTATAATGTCCAAGCAAACTTAACTATTTTCCAGGTATCCATCTAATAGGTTTCATGTTTCTAATAAAAGCAACTCTACGTTTGTTTTCACAATTTGTTTTTTTCATTACTTTAACCATTTTTGTCTATATAAACTTTCATTTTCTTTATTTCTTTTTTTATTGTCATTGTTGCAAAAAAAAAATTATGATAAAATACATTATACTATAGAAATTTAGATTAAATAAACTCAAATATACATTACAACTTAAGTCAATAAATTAATTATAATTTTATTTTGCATATTCTCTTGTTTTAATGTTTGAAACGTATATTTAATTTTGAAAGAGATAAAATAAGCAAATCATACTACCAATGTTGATTTGGTGTGGTAAACATTGTGAGTCACCTTGAGAAGACTACTGTGTTAAACAAATACATTAAGTAGCTAAGTAATATGTGTATGTATATGACATTTTAAGTCAAAGACATGCATTCTGAGTGTTCTAATCAATGTTATAATGTTCAAAGCAAACTTAGCTCTTCTTTCATGTATCCATCTAATAGGTTTCAGGTTTCTAATAAAAGCAACTCTACCATTTTTGTTTATATAAACTTTCATTTTCTTTATTTCATTTTTTATTGTCATTTTTTTAAAATAAAATTATGATATGATAAAATATACCTTAGAATTTTAGATTTAATAAAACTTAAATATACATTACAACTTAAGTCAATAAAATTAATCATTTTTTTTGTGTGCATATTTCTTGTTTTAATATTTAAAACATATATTTAATATAAAAAAAGGTATAAATAAGCAAATCATTCTACCAATGTTGATTTGGTGTGGTAAACATAGTTAGTCACCTTGAGACGCTACTGTGTTAAACAAATACATTAAGTAGCTAAGTAATATGTGTATGTATATGTCATTTTAATTCAAAGACATGCATTCTGAGTGTTACAATCGATGTTATAATGTTCAAAACAAACTTAGCTCTTTTTCATGTATCCATCTAAAAGGTTTCATGTTTCTAATAAAAGCAACTCTACGTTTGTTTTCACAATTTGTTTTTTTTATTACTTTAACCATTATGGTCTATATAAACTTTCATTTTCTTTTTTTTATTGTCATTTTTAAAATAAATAAAATTATGATATAAATACATTAACTTTAAAATTTTAGATTTAATAAAGCTCAAATATACATTACAACTTAAGTCAATAAAATTAATTATATTTTTTTTGCATATTCTCTTGTTTTAATGTTTAAAAAATATATTAATTGAAAGAAAAGGTATAAATAAGTAAATCATTCTACCAATATTGATTTGGTGTAGTAAATATAGTCAATCACCTTCAGAAGGCTATTGTGTTGAACAAATACATTAAGTAGCTAAGAAATATGTGTATGTATATGTCATTTTAATCAAAGACATGTATTCTGAGTGTTTCAACCCATGTCATAAAGTCCAAAGCAATTTAGATCTTTTCCATGTATCTATCTAATAGGTTTCATGTTTCTAATAAAAATAAGTCTACATTTGTTTTCACAATTTGTTTTGTTTTTCATTACTTTAACCATTTTTGTCTATATAAACTTTCATTTTCTTTATTTCATTTTTTATTGTCATTTTTTTAAATAAAAATTATGATATGATACATTATACCTTAGAATTTTAGATTTAATAAAACTCAAATATACATTACAACTTAAGTCAATAAAATTAATCATATTGTTTTTTTTTGCATATTTTCTTGTTTTAATGTTTAAAACATATATTTAATTTTAAAAAAAGGTATAAAATAAGCAATTCATTCTACCAATGTTGATTTGGTTGTAGTATGCATAGTAAGTCACCTTGAGAAGGCTATTGTGTTAAACAAATACATTAAGTAGCTAAGTAATACGTGTATGTATATGTAACTTTAATTCAAAGACATGCAATCTGAGTGTTTCAACCCAATTATAATGTCCAAAGCAAACTTAACTATATTTCCAGGTATCCATCTAATAGGTTTCATGTTTCTAAAAAAAGCAACTCTACGTTTGTTTTCACAATTTGTTTTTTTTCATTACTTTAACCATTTTTGTCTATATAAACTTTCATTTTCTTTATTTCTTTTTTTATTGTCATTGTTGCAAAAAAAAAAATTATGATATAAATACATTATACTATAGAAATTTAGATTAAATAAAACTCAAATATACATTACAACTTAAGTCAATAATATTAATTATAATTTTATTTTGCATATTCTCTTGTTTTAATGTTTGAAACATATATTTAATTTTTTTGAAAGAGATAAAATAAGCAAATCATACTACCAATGTTGATTTGGTGTGGTAAACATTGTGAGTCACCTTGAGAAGCTACTGTGTTAAACAAATACATTAAGTAGCTAAGTAATATGTGTATGTATATGACATTTTAAGTCAAAGACATGCATTCTGAGTGTTTCTAATCCATGTTATAATGTTCAAAGCAAACTTAGCTCTTCTTTCATGTATCCATCTAATAGGTTTCATGTTTCTAATAAAAGCAACTCTACGTTTGTTTTCACAATTTGTTTTTGTTTTTCATTACTTTAACCATTTTGTTTATATAAACTTTCATTTTCTTTATTTCAGTTTTTATTGTCATTTTTTTTAAAATAAAAATTATGATATGATAAAATTATACCTTAGAATTTTAGATTTAATAAAACTTAAATATACATTACAACTTAAGTCAATAAATTAATCATATTTTTTTTTGTGCATATTTTCTTGTTTTAATGTTTAAAACATATATTTAATAAAAAAAGGTATAAAATAAGCACATCATTCTACCAATGTTGATTTGGTGTGGTAAACATAGTTAGTCACCTTGAGAAGGCTACTGTGTTAAACAAATACATTAAGTAGCTAAGTAATATGTGTATGTATATGTTATTTTAATTCAAAGACATGCATTCTGAGTGTTACAATCGATGTTATAATGTTCAAAACAAACTTAGCTCTTTTTCATGTATCCATCTAAAAGGTTTCATGTTTCTAATAAAAGCAACTCTACGTTTGTTTTCACAATTGGTTTTTTTATTACTTTAACCATTATGGTCTATATAAACTTTCATTTTCCTTTTTTTTTTATTGTCATTTTTAAAATAAAATTAAATTATGATATACAAATACATTAAACTTAAAATTTTAGATTTAATAAAGCTCAATATACATTACAACTTAAGTCAATAAAATTAATTATAATTTTTTTTGCATATTCTCCTGTTTTAATGTTTAAAAATATATTAATTGAAAGAAAAGGTATAAAATAAGTAAATCATTCTACCAATATTGATTTGGTGTAGTAAATATAGTCAATCACCTTCAGAAGGCTATTGTTTTGAACAAATACATTAAGTAGCTAAGAAATATGTGTATGTATATGTCATTTTAAATCAAAGACATGTATTCTGAGTGTTTTCAACCTGTCATAAAGTCCAAAGCAAATTTAGATCTTTTTCCATGTATCTATCTAATAGGTTTCATGTTTCTAATAAAAATAAGTCTACATTTGTTTTCACAATTGGTTTGTTTTTCATTACTTTAACCATTTTTGTCTATATAAACTTTCATTTTCTTTATTTCATTTTTTTTGTCATTTTTTTTAAATAAAATTATGATATGAATACATTATACCTTAGAATTTTAGATTTAATAAAACTCAAATATACATTACAACTTAAGTCAATAAAATTAATCATATT